>NC_138315.1:22742500-23355000 GCF_965601325.2 Salmo salar
ATCAGTGCTCTGCACTAAGTACACACTTAAACTTGATCATATTAAATAACAAATAAAATCTAACAAAATCATACAACATACATCCTAAGAAGAGTCAACCATAAATCCATATTGAGAAGAGCTTCATATAAAATCCTTCTCTGGTCACTGTCAAACTTTAGTCTGGATACAATGACACTGACTGAAGCTTGTCTACAGGAAACCAACTCTTTGACAAGACGGCTTCATGTCAGCCATTCTGGATCTATTTCACCATACAGACACTACATTAACATTAACCCTCAGTCATTACTGTAACTTTAACCCTAACACACTGATCAGATGGGAGAGGAGTCTACATGTACATATAGCAGGCGCCTTGGGTTTCAACCCCAAATCCTGAGCCTCACTTCAATCCCACATCCCCATATAGCATTCTAAGACTTCCTTCCTTCCCTACCTTGCCCTCTTAGAACCCCTGTAATTCAAACAATTCAGCCCCACTTCAGTCTCACATCCCCACGGAAATCCCCAAGACGTCCCTCACTGCCTTGCCTTTACAGTATGCATTAGGCACTCCATATACTCCTATAATGTATTACATCCCTGCACCCTGAGTGATCCCGTTCCCAACCCTAACCCTGAAAATAATCTGCGTGAGGAATTAGTGAGAGGGAAATCACACCATGTCAGCAGCCATTAAAGAAGCCACCTCACCCCTTCCTCACCCCAGCCCCTTAGCTTGAGGAAGCCGATCTCTCCAGGGTGCGAGAGAACGATGAAACGGGTCCTGCCATCAACAAGCTATCTGCTCTCCAAGCATGGCTCTATGCCTAGCTATGAGAAGTGGAGATTGCCTGGGACTGGCTCTGACCCTTCTACCATGTAAAGCTCTCTGGCTCTATAGCTACTTACCCACCGTGTTACTCTGTGGTCTGTGGATCCAATCCACAGTGACCTGTCCTGTGTGTCGACAGCAGGGTGTGTAGTGCTTGCTCAGGGGACAGCCAGGCCAGGCCTCTAGGGAGGGTAGAGGGAAGTGAAGGTTAGACTGAGGGAATGAAGATGGGAGAGAGAGCGGTGCGGGGGGAGGAGTAGTGCTGGCAACACCAAAGGTCAGGGGAAGTATCAGTGACAGGAAGTTAGCGTCTGCCAGGTTCAGACCAGGTTACCGCGGTAATGAATGACAGTGCTGAGTGACACCTGGCTGGGTCTTAAAGATAGGGAGGGAAACAACCCCCCCACCCCGTACTCTTCTCTCTGTCTGTCGGAACACACATGCACTCACACAGATACACATCATAGGTACTGTACACATCATACACAAAGATACAGTATAAACCCTTTTACAAAATGAACCCACATATTCACACATACTATTTGTCTCCCTTTCGCGCAGACACACACACACGCACACACACACAAACACACAAACACACAAAGATACTGTATATAAGCAGCATGCATTGCTTACATAAAAACACAATTCTCTCAGGAACGGGTCCCCAGCGAGTCGCGTTAGCACCTGCTACCTACAGCTATGATGACAGGGGCACAGATGGACTCCACACAGGCACAGTGGCACAGCAGCTTGCTACAATAAGCTCACTATGACCCTATATGGGCATTCAGATCTAGAGCTCCGGTTCCGTTTGACCATCCTAATTTATCTTATTCAAAAGCAATTTCAATGGAAATTCTCAATTTAGAATTTAGTCCAGGCCTTGGCTTAATCTGTGTCCAGGAAACCAACCTATAACAGTTTTGTAGAGCTGTATTTGTCAAATTGCAGAGTGGGATGCCCCTAAACCAATGGGTGACTGGACTGGATGGATGGCTTTGAAGTATGTCCCAGTGCTGCAGAATGGGGTGAGGGTTGACAGGGGGAAGGTAGGGGTGAGGGTTGAGAGGGGGGAGATAGAGGTGAGGGTTGAGAGGGGGGAGATAGGGGTGACACCCACTTTTCCCCAGATCACACTTTGATGTTCCCGAAAGGGCACCAACCAAAATGGGCTGAAAAAGCAACCTATTTCTCCCTCTATCTGGGGACTGTGATAGAAATGGTTCTGAGGTGACATTTATTTTCCAGCGAGTGATTTGTTTGTTTACCCACTCCCCCTCCTCCCTCACGCCCCCACCATGTGCCAAAAATCAAATGGCAAGATCAAAACAACCTTCGTCACACAGTCAACTGTGGTGGATAGCAAATGTCACATATTTACAGTGACAGTATTTGGGGACAGTATAGGCTACTGGCCGGTGCTTGCTCTAGGAGCACTGGACACAATCCAGTGTCACATATAGTTTCTATTTGTTGTGTTTTCGGAGGCTGTTGTGATACTTTGACACTGCGAGTCACATTAAAGTCTTGCCCTAGATGCAGGACATGCAGTCCTTCAATAAAACAAATGTCATGATTTCTTTCCCACCTCTCTCCCTCCCTTTTTTAAACATGGCTCAAGGCCCAGAGGTTAACAACAATCCAACTCCCTGCATCCACCTATGTTCTAATCACTATGCCTAGTATTTGGCATATGGTGTGTGGTTTTCATCCAGACCTCCAATAACACCTGTCCCCCCAGGTTCCAGTTTAAATGCATCCCATATTCACAGCCAAAGAGCCAGACCAAGTGGGCAGGTGCAGAGCTATTTTGGGACCCACTAGTTGATGATGTTGTGGGACGTGTTAAGTTTGATGGAGGGAGAGCCCTAGAGATGACACAGGCTCCAAAGGATAGTGGGAGGAGGGTGACGGGGTGAGGGGGATGCGGCGTGCCTTACCCACAACCTTCCAATCTTTTCCGGTCTCCTCTCTGGCGACCGCTGAAACACCTGCACAGGCGGGCAGGAATCCAACCAATGCCCCAACAACCGATTGTTGGTCTCTCTGTAGGGCTCCAGGTCCGTTTCCTATTAGTGCCATGACCTGTGCCAGGCTGAATGGCGACCTGAACTCTGGTCCCTCGGGCAGTGGCTGGCACACAGGGGTCTGGTCCCACTTCCTCCTTCTGTCCCGAGTGGTGGGAAAGGAAAGGGAAGGAGGGAGAGAGGGGAGAGTGAGAGAGAGCGAGACCTGCTGACTGCAGGATGTGGTAGTGTTGAGCTGCCTGCCAGTCAGCATTCGACTGCATGCCTGCCTCCAGTCTAAATATAGGAGCAGATCTGTTACAATGACAGGTCTGATTTGTCAATTATTCCCTCCTTCATTCTCTATGGCTTTCTCTCTCTCTCGCTCTCTCTCTCTCTCTCTTGCTCTCTCTCTCTATTGCTCTCTGGATCTCTCCCTCGTCTTTTCTCTGGCAATATCTCTTTCTCTCTCTCTGTCTCTCTACCTCTCTCTTCTTCCACTTCTCTCTCTCTCTTTTGACATTCTGTCTTTGCTTTAATCATTCTTTGTGTTAGCAGAATGTGCTCTAGTTTCAATTTCAGCAATGTCGCCAAGACAACATCAGTGACTGATGACAGGGACTTTTTTCCATTGTTGAGAATAGGTTTGACCTGATGGCCTTTCCAAAGGTTCGTTGTCCATTTATTTCTATGAGCAGATCAAAATGCCAAAAATAATTGCCATCTTCATTGCAGTCTAGTAACCATTCTCATAGCCACCATCATCACCATCACCACAACTGGTAGGAAGCCAGCTGTCTATCTTTCAGGACATGACGTCCATCGCCGCATTAACCATTTCCTCCAAACCCCATCTTCTCTGCCTGTCCATTACCGGAAAACCTCTCCTCCCCATCTAGTAAAATCACTTATTCATCCAGCGTGATGCTTTTTATCCTACAGTACAAAGTCACCATCTCTCACTCTGTGCTCTGTCCACCACACAAAACTAATATGAGTGAGATCACCCTGCCCTCAGGCCTCAGATCATGGCAGAGCTAAGATGTGCTCTGGAGAACACACACAGACATATCCCATATTTATAAGTGGGGTCATTCCTAGTGTTGGAGCCATTTGACTGATTACGTTGGCCCCCTACCCCCAGAGGTCATCCAGGGCTGGGGTCAAACACACAACACAGGGGGTAGGCAGGGCAGGGGGATAGGTGGTGACTTTTTGACCCTGTTATCATCCCTAGTGCAGTCCTAGGATCACATAGGCACAGGATCACAAGCAGAAAGGTGATGCCCCAGTAGTAGCCTAAAACTGTTCTATGTCTCCCACTATAGGATGCGTCCATCGCTCATCGCTTCCACTTGATGAGAGAGAAGCACCCAGAGAAATTCAACAGCAGGTGAGAGATTGATATAGACTTTGTTTCACTTAACTTAAGGTGTATTGGTGTCCCTGTGTTGTCTCAAGCTGCTACTGACACAGTGAATGGTCACTACTCATTAGCTGCTCTCAACTTCCATCAACCAGAAAAAGTCCCTCCGTGCTGTGAAAACCTATAGCATATTCGAAGAAATCAATAATCAATGGTCAGGAAAAACCCTGCCTGCTTAGTGACATCAATAGATTGGCATTGCCTGGCTTCTGTCTATGATGGTAATGGAAACTAGCTAACTGATTTGTGACGTAAAGAAGGGATCCATGCAGCCAAAGTACAGTGTCTATGCTAACTGACCAGCTGGCTGGCTGGCTGGCTGGCTGGCTGGCTGGCTGGCTGGCTGGTCCTTACTACCATTTTGAGTCCTGTTCTGATGCAATGGCTGTGAAATTTTGGACATGGGTCAAGCATTTATGGAAGTAGTTATACTCACCGGTTTGTACACAATTTGTAAAAAATATAAATATTTGATTTTACTGAGGCAATTCTGATATTTTGCATGATAATATGCAATGATTTTGTCCAATTTGTCACAAATTCGCTGACGAAGGAAAACATTTGTTAACTTGTGGCTTGATTGAACAATATTATGCAGTAAATGTGGGGCGGCAGGTAGCCTAGTGGTTAGAGCATTGAGCCAGTACCCGAAAGGTTGCTGGATCGAATCCCCGAGCTGACAAGGTAAAAGATATCTGGCCTTCTGCCCCTGAACTTGGCAGTTAACCCACTGTTCCCCGGTAGGCCATCATTCTAAATAATAATTTGTTCTTAACTGACTTGCCTAGTTAAAAATGTTTTTTTATTAAATGTGTGATGATAGGTTGAAATTGCAAGCCCTTTTTTTGTACTGTAGTGATCGGTCAGTTTTATGCAATAATATTGCAGGCAGATCGCTCAAGAGTGACTTCAGCGGGAAATGCCTTCAAAACCGGATACTGCGGGCAACAGTGATCGCTATTACCATCAAGTAGGCTTGGGTTTTGCTAGGGCGATGTGGATCAGAAGATAATTGTTGTTATTTGTTTTAACCCTAACCCAAACCTTAACCCTTACCTTAACCGTTTGGAATGAGTGCCTAAACTTAATGTTTTAACCCTATCCAAAACCTTAACCCTTAACCTTCTAAATTTGACGTTTGAAGCAACTTAGAAATGTGACTTTTGGAGAAACGGAATAATACTGAGTAGGAGAAGTCAACCCAGGGTGTCAAAAACACTTCGAAGTTTGACATTTGGAGCAACTTCGAAATTTGATATTTGGAGGAACGTGGATAAATGTCTAATTCTGCAGTGAGACTATGAGAGCTTGTTGCTGATTTAACTGTTTTATGCAGTTATAGTGCAGTGATTGGTCAAATGTACAAGTCTTCACAGAATCACAAAATCCTGAAGGGACTGAATATTGTCCATTGAATTCCTTGCCAGTCAGTCCTTGTGTAATACAAATGCTCATATTAGAAGCAGCCGGAATCCACACAACTCTTCCTACCAGTCAAATGAATGACATGAATCATTTAGAACACCAGCTCCAGCTCTGGCCTTCAACTTTCCTTGCATAATGTTTTTTTATAATTTTTTTTTATGATTACATCACATTATAGTATATTTCATCAAAGGATTATTTTCCTTACGACAGACAGACATTATGACTAAATGCTGCCTGTCAATGTCAGTTCACACAATGGAGGCTTGCTTCACATGACGGAGGTAGATTCAGGTTCAGAGTGTTTAATAGTCACATGTACAGGGTTGCAGGTGTGATTGCAGGGTACAGTGAACATCTTAGGCTTCGAGCTCCAATATGCAGGACTAAGTGAAATAAAATAATGAAAATGGTCATAAAAAACAACAATAGAAATAGTACTATATACAATGCATTTGGAAAGTATTCAGACCCCTTCACTTTTTCCACATTTTGTTATGTTACAGCTTTATTCTAAAATGTATTAAATAAATGTTATTCCTCATCAATCTACACACAATACCCCTTAAGGACAAAGTGGAAACAGGTTTTTAGATTTGTTTTCAAATGTATTAAAAATAAAAAAACATAAAAACCTTATTTACATAAGTATTCAGACCCTTTGCTAGGAGACTCGAAATTGAGCTCAGGTGCATCCTGTTTCCATTGATCATCCTTGAGAAATCAGCCAGTTAAATCATGAATCAGCTGGCATCATTTTTATGGATATATACAAAGAAATGAAAATTGAAAAAAGGTCAAACGAAACGAAGTGCAGCTAGCTCCTCTGAGCAACAGTGTCCTGACGAGAGAGCACATTTTCGATGCCAGGTGAAATTGCGCCACATTAGCTCATTGTTATGGATGTATCCAAATACATGTCACTAGAAAACAGCTGAAACAAATGCAAATGCTGCTACTTTGCTGTTATTCTGGCTGCAATTTTTGATGTGACTGTAAGTTAGCCTTAGTTGGCTAGCTAGCAAGCAAGGGATAAGAATGTTGCCAGCCAGTATGGCAATGGAACATTTAGAATGAACGACTGGGACACGTCCGTAGATACAGAACAAAAAGACTGAACGACTGAGTCATGTCCATAGATACAGAACAAAAAGACTGAACGACTGAGTCATGTCCATAGATACAGAACAAAAAGACTGAACGACTGAGTCATGTCCATAGATACAGAACAAAAAGACTGAACGACTGAGTCATGTCCATAGATACAGAACAAAAAGACTGAACGAGTCGCGTCTCTGGCAACTGAACCGATAGAACGAACAACCAGTCGGCTTGGGTAGCAACCCTAGATTTGGGTCGGGACTATATATTTTGTAAGGATGAAATAGTATGAATAAATTCCGAAAAATAACATTTTTAATGAAAACACGTCAATCATTATTTGAATATGTTGGTAACCCGTTGTCTAAAAGTGATAATACCCTTGAAGCCGGTGTTTGGAGGATATATTGTCACGGTTTGCCTAACATCACCCGTGCCGATATATCCTCCAAACACCGGCTTCTCGGGCATTATCACTTAAATAACAACTGTGGCAGTGATGAATAAATAAATGTCCATTTGGTGGAGGCAGAGTAAAGACTGTTGAGGAGGTGGGGGGAATGACCATAGGGGGAGCAGCATGACCATTGAGTGAAATAAAAACAATAAAAATTGTAATAAAAAAGTAATGATATACATATTAACAACTGCAACAGTGATGAATGGGGGGGGGGGGGGGGGGGGTGGAGCAGCAGAAGAAAGAATGTAGTTGACTATCACTACGGTGTCCGTGTGGTTAGATCATTTCAGCCTCTCTGAGATGGGTACGCAGAGGAATTTGAAGTGATTGGTCATCTCCCACGGCGGCCCCGTTGATGAGGATGGCGGTGTGTCCAGCCTGGTTCCTCCTGAAGTCCATAATCAGCTCCTTTGTTTTGCTAACTTTGAGGGAGAGGTTGTTTATCTGGCACCAAACCGTCAGAGAGAGAGATAGAGATAGACCACTGTGACTGACCCAAAATTAAGGAAAGCTTTGACTATGTACAGACTCAGTGACCATAGCTTTGCTATTGAGAAAGGTCGCCGTAGGCAGACCTGGCTCTCAGGAGAAGACAGGCTATGTGCACACTGCCCACAAAATGAGATGGAAACTGAGCTGCACTTCCTAACCTCCTGCCAAGTGTATGACCATATTAGAGACACATATTTCCCTCAGATTACACAGACCCACAAAGAATTCGAAAACAAATCCAATTTTTATAAACTCCCATATCTATTGGAACAAAAGGCAATGTAAACATGTTTTCCATGCCAATAAAGCCCCTTAGAGAGAGAGACTCCCTGACTGACTGAGGTTGAAGCTGTCATCTCTATATACTGAAAGGGAACAAAGTGTAAGAACCAAATCACAGTTCTCAACTCAATTATGTCTCATTGTGTCTTCAAATTACAGCAATTGATGGAAAGAGGAACATTTTGGGAGGTTGACGGGCTTAATGGGCAGCAACAGTGATGTCATGATGTCTCGTTGTGTGACTGAACGGTACTGTATGTACTAAATACCTTGTGGATTTTTTTTTATAAAGACGTTTCTCAGAACTGGATTGTCCCCCACCCCGTCACACACACACACTCCGAGTGGACTTTTACAGTGCATCGTAACTCCTTTGATGTTCATCTCTTTCATTTCCAGTCTTTGCTTGTTTTTAACCCCCCCCATGCCTCCTCTACTCACTGATGTCTTCCATTGAGATGCACAGTAAAAAGCACAGATAACATAGCCCAAAGCTGGATGGGCTTTTGAGAATGCAGTTGGAAGAGTATGGCCTGCCTGTCTTTCCTCTTTGATGGCAGTCACACTGTGTGTGTGTGTGTGTGTGTGTGTGTGTGTGTGTGTGTGTGTGTGTGTGTGTGTGTGTGTGTGTGTGTGTGTGTGTGTGTGTGTGTGTGTGTGTGTGTGTGTGTGTGTGTGTGTGTGTGTGTGTGTGTGTGTGTGTGTGTGTGTGTGTGTGTGTGCGTGCAGTGGCTGGTTCAAAGAGGGCTGTGTGTAGTGGCTGGTTCAGGAGAGGTGAGTGGAGAACTAATGCCTGTATAGCTGCTACTGCTGCTGCTGCCAGTGAGCGTGGCAGACTGTTTGGAACTGATCTACAAGGCACTTGGTGGGGTGCTTTACACAACCGGAAGTGAAAGTGTGTGTGTGTGGGTGCGTGGGAATGTGTACCTGTGTGTGTGTGTGTGTGTGTGTGTGTGTGTGTGTGTACCTACGTGCATGTGTCTGTCGGTGAGTTGGTAGGTATGTGGGACATATAAACTAGACCAACGCTGAACCGTTACCTTGGCGACTAGGGAATGTTCTTTTACTTTGTCTTTGTTGTGGTGTTCAGTGAAGTATGTGTCAGCAGGTGGTCTGTGACAGAGGGACAGTGACTGATTTAGAGTCCTATCTCCCTGTTGCAGCTCTTCATGTTGTATCTATGACACACACACACACACACAAACACACACACACACACACACACACACACACCCACACACACACACACACACACACACACACACACACACACACACACACACACACACACACACACACACACACACACACACACACACACACACACATGGGTGCTTCTGTTGTTGTTTACCACTGTAGCTAATTAGCCATATGTAGGCTAGTCCATGTATGGAAGTTCTAAAGAAGGAGGGGGGAAACTTGTCACCAGTTTGAAACTTAATAATTAATGCGCAAGACAAGACTTAAGTCTCAGACCTAGATTTCCTTTCCCCATTCATCCAAAGACACGTGGCAGAACAACAGGAGGTAGAACGATGGTTGAAAAAGACAGGCAGAGATACTACAGCATACCTCAGGTTAATCAGAATATTGTCTTAAAACTGTTGTGATCTGCCACAGATTGATAGCCTGGACCCAGATCTGTTTGTGCTGGCTTGGCACTTAGGTGCCTAACAGATTGAGACCAAGAGCCAGAGACGAGCAGTAGATAAAGAGATATGTTGAGCACACATTCTAGTCTTTATTTCAGTTCTATTCTAATTTTAGAAATAAAATAAAATCTACTTCTGCATGGGGAGTTGTGTTTTATTTAATTTGGCTACAAATTGCTACAATTCCAGTCAGTGGGTTAACAAGTCAAACATTATATTTATGCTGTTCCCAAATGCCACTGGACCTAAGAAAAGGAGAGTGGTTGCCATGGAGTTAACCTGCTGACAGAATGGCTGGTTATCATGATCGTTATTTTGTCACATTGTAAAACGATTTAACAGAACATAGACACTGTCTGGGCAACCCAATTGGCACCCTATTCTAGTGCACTACTTGTGACCCGGGCCCATAGGGTTCTGAAAGTATTCCCCAGAATATCAACACTGTGATGCTGTTGACTCTGTGACTGACGGACTTTCTGTCTGTGCCATTTGGCTGGCGTTCCGGACACAGAGACAATGGTAGCACTGCTGGCCAAGGATGTTTGCAACAAGGCTGTAACACATCAACTTTGGTTTGTAAAACTTAATCAATCTAGGGCTTTTTTTTGGTGCAGGACAGTGGCTCTATGTCTAGAGATGATTAGACTACCAGGCACTTTGGTCTCCCATTACTGTGAGAGCCAGAGAGAGAGAGAGGGACTGGTGAGAAAATATCACTCAATGAGTGACCTTTGACTTGGCTGAATTCAGAGAGTGAGTTGCCTAATGGACTATATGCCTGAGTGCTTTGTTGTTCTCTATGTCACACACAAACACACACACACTCACACACACACACGACCCCTCTCCCCACTGTGTGAAATCTGACACCTTAGCCAGTGGAGGAGCCATCAGCATGTTTAAGCCCCAGTAGCCCCAGTAACACCAGTAGCCCCAGTAACACCAGTAGCCCCAGTAGCCCTAGTAACACCAGTAGCACCAGTAACACCAGTAGCCCCAGTAGCACCAGTAGCCCCAGTAACACCAGTAGCACCAGTAACACCAGTAGCCCCAGTAGCACCAGTAGCCCTAGTAGCCCTAGTAGCCCCAGTAGCCCCAGTAGCCCCAGTAACACCAGTAGCCCCAGTAACACCAGTAGACCCAGTAACAACAGTAGGCCCAGTAACACCAGTAGCCCCAGTAACACCAGTAGCCCCAGTAGCACCAGTAGCACCAGTAGCACCAGTAGCCCCAGTAGCACCAGTAGCACCAGTAGCACCAGTAGCCCCAGTAACACCAGTAGCCCCAGTAACACCAGTAGCCCCAGTAGCACCAGTAGCCCCAGTAGCCCCAGTAACACAAGTAGCCCCAGTAACACCAGTAACCCCAGTAGCACCAGTAGCACCAGTAGCACCAGTAACACCAGTAGCACCAGTAACACCAGTAACCCCAGTAGCACCAGTAGCACCAGTAGCCCCAGTAACACCAGTAGCCCCAGTAACACCAGTAACCCCAGTAGCACCAGTAACACCAGTAGCCCCAGTAACACCAGTAACCCCAGTAACACCAGTAGCCCCAGTAACACCAGTAGCCCCAGTAACACCAGTAGCCCCAGTAGCCCCAGTAGCCCCTGTAACACCAGTAGCCCCAGTAGCCCCAGTAACACCAGTAGCCCCAGTAACACCAGTAGCCCCAGTAGCACCAGTAACACCAGTAGCACCAGTAGCACCAGTAGCACCAGTAGCACCAGTAACACCAGTAGCACCAGTAACACCAGTAACCCCAGTAGCACCAGTAACACCAGTAGCACCAGTAGCCCAGTAACACCAGTAGCCCCAGTAACACCAGTAGCCCCAGTAGCCCCAGTAACACCAGTAGCCCCAGTAGCCCCTGTAACACCAGTAGCCCCAGTAACACCAGTAGCACCAGTAGCCCAAGTAACACCAGTTAGCCCCAGTAACACCAGTAACACCAGTAGCACCAGGAGCACCGGTAGCCCCAGTAGCACCGGTAGCCCCAGGAACACCGGTAGCACCAGTAGCACCGGTAGCCCCAGTAGCACCAGTAACACCAGTAACACCAGTAGCCCCAGTAACACCAGTAGCCCCAGTAACACCAGTAGCCCCAGTAACACCAGTAGCCCCAGTAACACCAGTAGCCCCAGTAGCACCAGTAGCACCAGTAACCCCAGTAGCACCAGTAGCACCAGTAACACCAGTAGCACCAGTAACCCCAGTAGCACCAGTAACACCAGTAACACCAGTAGCCCCAGTAACACCAGTAGCACCAGTAACACCAGTAACACCAGTAACACCAGTAGCCCCAGTAACACCAGTAGCCCCAGTAGCCCCAGTAGCCCCAGTAGCACCAGTAGCCCCAGTAACACCAGTAACACCAGTATCCCCAGTAACACCAGTATCCCCAGGAACACCAGTATCCCCAGGAACACCAGTATCCCCAGTAACACCAGTAGCACCAGTAACACCAGTAGCACCAGTAACACCAGTAGCACCAGTAACACCAGTAGCACCAGTAGCACAAGTAACACCAGTAGCACCAGTAGCACAAGTAACACCAGTAGCACCAGTAGCACCAGTAACACCAGTAGCACCAGTAGCACCAGTAACACCAGTAGCACCAGTAGCACAAGTAACACCAGTAGCACCAGTAGCACCAGTAACACCAGTAGCCCCAGTAACACCAGTAACCCCAGTAGCACCAGTAGCACCAGTAGCCCCAGTAACACCAGTAGCCCCAGTAACACCAGTAGCCCCAGTAACACCAGTAACCCCAGTAGCACCAGTAACACCAGTAGCCCCAGTAACACCAGTAGCCCCAGTAGCACCAGTAACACCAGTAGCACCAGTAACACCAGTAGCACCAGTAACACCAGTAGCACCAGTAACACCAGTAGCCCCAGTAACACCAGTAGCCCCAGTAATACCAGTAGCCCCAGTAGCCCCAGTAGCCCCTGTAACACCAGTAGCCCCAGTAGCCCAGTAACCCAGTAACCCCAGTAGCACCAGTAACACCAGTAACACCAGTAACACCAGTAGCACCAGTAGCCCCAGTAACACCAGTAGCACCAGTAGCACCAGTAACACCAGTAGCACCAGTAACCCCAGTAGCACCAGTAGCCCCAGTAGCCCCAGTAACACCAGTAGCCCCTGTAACACCAGTAGCCCCAGTAACACCAGTAGCCCCTGTAACACCAGTAGCACCAGTAGCCCAAGTAACACCAGTAGCCCCAGTAGCCCCAGTAACACCAGTAGCCCCAGTAGCACCAGGAGCACCAGTAGCCCCAGTAGCACCGGTAGCCCCAGGAACACCGGTAGCACCAGTAGCACCAGTAACACCAGTAACACCAGTAGCCCCAGTAACACCAGTAGCCCCAGTAACACCAGTAGCCCCAGTAACACCAGTAACCCCAGTAGCACCAGTAGCACCAGTAACCCCAGTAGCACCAGTAGCCCCAGTAACACCAGTAGCCCCAGTAACCCCAGTAGCACCAGTAGCACCAGTAACACCAGTAGCCCCAGTAACACCAGTAGCACCAGTAACACCAGTAACACCAGTAGCCCCAGTAGCCCCAGTAACACCAGTAGCCCCAGTAGCCCCAGTAGCCCCAGTAACACCAGTATCCCCAGTAACACCAGTATCCCCAGGAACACCAGTATCCCCAGTAACACCAGTAGCACCAGTAGCACCAGTAGCACCAGTAACACCAGTAGCACCAGTAACACCAGTAGCACCAGTAGCACAAGTAACACCAGTAGCACAAGTAACACCAGTAGCACAAGTAACACCAGTAGCACCAGTAGCACAAGTAACACCAGTAGCACCAGTAGCACCAGTAGCACCAGTAGCACCAATAGTCAGACCACAAGGAGCATGGAACCTTGGTGCTAATGACCACAGAGACATAGCACAATGCAATGGTGTGTGTGTGTGCGCGCACGGGTGTGTGTGTGTGTGTGTGTGTGTGTGTGTGTGTGTGTGTGTGTGTGTGTGTGTGTGTGTGTGTGTGTGTGTGTGTGTGTGTGTGTGTGTGTGTGTGTGTGTGTGTGTGTGTGTGTGTGTGTGTGTGTGTGTGTGTGTGTGTGTGTGTGTGTCGGGCCCCAGGGGGAAGGGGTGGAGAGGAAGTTTTAGATTAGTGTCAGATTGCCCTGTGAGAAAAAAGTAAAAAATCTCTTGATGCTTTTGTTGGTCTCATTACAATGACACTGTAGGGTCTTGGTTAAGTCCAATGGACAATCGGTTTCCCAATGGTTTCCCAGCGGTAACAATGCAGATTAGAAGAGAGGCAGGGCGTCTAGGCTGCATTTAGTCAAAGAATGTAACAAAAGACTGAGCCTCACCTTTGACATTATGATATATTATATTTCACTCTTACAATTCAGCCACCATAGAAAGAGGAGGGGGCATGGGCTTTGGCAAGAATCGTGAGTGACACCCACCCAGGGGTGAGAATGGAACACTCCTGGCCAGAATGGGCTAATGGGGCTCCTCCTCTAGGGGAGAAGATCTTTATTCCTTTATTCATCCCTTTACAGTCAATATGTAGTACACTACAATAGACTTTTGTTGGGCACTACCAAGAGCATTCACAGTCTGAGCACAGAGCACTGACCTGGATCTGTGCTGCTGTGCCAGCTGCTGTCAATATGAATTATTCTCAAGCTAATCGGGGCATTGCTTCATTATTTTCACATTGATGAATCAAGTTCAATCAATGCAATCTGCTTTGCTTTGTGTGTGATGAGCAGAAAAAGACTCTATAGCAACGGTCATCAAAATTGTTACGTTTACAACATATAGGTTATATATATATAATTAATGCAACAGTTGGACAATATATGAAGATACTCCAAATGTTTAGAATGTTTAAAATCCATCAGATATTGACTGAATTATAGCACATACATTTTTTTACTGGCACAGACAAATAATTAATGGAGTTCAGGGATTTTTGTGAGAATTAAGGTATTAAATTTATTGTAACATTTCTTAGAAGGCACTCATTCAGTGCATTCAGAAAGTATTGAGACCCCTTCCCTTTTTCCACATTTTGTTACGTTATAGCCTTATTCTAAAATGGATTAAATAAAACATTTTCCTCATCAATCTACACACAATACCATATAATGTCAAAGCAAACACACATTAATACATTTTTGCAAATGTATTTAAAAATAAAAACAGAAATACCTTATTTAATTAAGTATTCAGACCCTTCGCAATGACACTCAAAATTAATCTCAGGTGCATCCTGTTTCCATTGATCATCCTTGAGATGTTTCTACAACTTGATTGCAGTCCACCTGTGGTAAATTCAATTGATTTGGAAATGCACACACCAGTCTATATAAGGGTCCACAGTTGACTGTGCATGTCAGAGCAAAAACCAAGCTATGAGGTCGAAGGGATTGTCCATAGAGCTCGGAGACAGGATTGTGTCGAGGGACAGATCTGTGGCAGTGTACCAAAAAATGTCTGCAGCATTGAAGGTCCCCAAGAACACAGTGGCCTCCATCGTTCTTAAATCGAAGACATTTGAAACCCCCAAGACTCTTCCTAGAGCTGGCCACCCGGCCAAACTGAGCAATCGGGGGAGAAGGGCCTTGGTCAGGTAGGTGACCAAGAACCCGATGGTCACTCTGACAGAGCTCCAGAGTTCCTTTGTGGAGATGGGAGAATCTTCCAGAAGGACAACCATCTCTGCAGCACTCCACCAATCAGGCCTTTATGGTAGAGTGGCCAGACGGAAACCACTCCTCAGTAAAAGCCAAAAGGCACATAATGGACTCTCAGACCATGAGAAACAACATTCTCTGGTCTGTTGAAACCAAGATTGAATTATTTGGCCTGAATGCCAAGCGTCACGTCTGAAGGAAACCTGGCACCATCCCTACGGTGAAGCGTGGTGGTGGCAGTATCATGCTGTGGGGATGTTTTTCAGCGGCAGGAACTGGGAGACTAGTCAGGATTGTGTGAAAGATGAAAGGGGCAAAGTACAGAGAGATCCATGATGAAAACCTGCTCCAAATCCTTCAGGACCTCAGACTGGAGCAAAGGTTCACCTTCTAACAGAACAATTTTTGAAAAATGTTTTATTTAACCTTTATTTAACTAGGCAAGTCAGTTAAGAAAAAAATCGTATTTACAATGACGGCCAAACCCGGACAACGCTGGGCCAATTGTGCACCGCCCTATGGGACTCCCAATCACAGCCGGATGTGATGCAGCCTGGATTCGAACCAGGTACTGCAGTGAAGCCTCTAGCACTGAGATGCAGTGTCTTTGACCACTGCGCCAATGACGCTAAGCATACAGCCAAGACAATGCAGGAGTGGCTTTGGACAAGTCTCTGAATGTCCTTGACTAGCCCAGCCAGAGCCCAGACTTGAACCCAGTTAAACATCTCAGGGGAGACTTGAAAATAGCTGTGTAGTGACGCTCCACATCCAACCTGACAGAGCTTGAGAGAATCTGCAGAGAAGAATGGGAGAAACTCCCCAAATACAGGTGTGCCAAGCTTGTAGCTTCCTACCCAAGAAGACTTGAGGCTGTAATCGCTGCCAAGGGTGATTCAACAAAGAACTAAGTAAAGGGTCTGAATACTTACAGTTGAAGTCGAAAGTTTACATACACTTAGATTGGAGTCATTAAACTCGTTTTTCAACCACTCCACAAATTTCTTGTTAACAAGCCATAGTTTTGGCAAGTCAGTTAGGACATCTACTTTGTGCATGACACAAGTAATTTTTCCAACAATTGTTTACAGACAGATTATTTCACTTATAATTCATTGTATCACAATTCCAGTGGGTCAGACGTTTACATACACTAAGTTGACTGTGCCTTTAAACAGCTTGTAAAATTCCAGAAAATGATGTCATGGCTTTAGAAGCTTCTTTCTGTAGGGCTAATTGGCATCATTTGAGTCAATTGGAGGTGTACCTGTGGATGTATTTCAAGGCCTACCTTCAAACTCAGTGCCTCTTTGCTTGACATCATTGGAAATCAAAAGAAATCAATCAAGTCCTCAGGAAAACAAATGTAGACCTCCACAAGTTTGGTTCATCCTTGTGAGCAATTCCCAAATGCCTGAAGGTACCACGTTAATCTGTACAAACAATAGTATGCAAGTATAAACACCATGGGACCACGCAGCCGTCATACCACTCAGGAAGGAGACGCGTTCTGTCTCCTAGAGATGAACGTACTTTGGTGCGAAAAGTGCAAATCAATCCCAGAACAACAGCAAAGGACCTTGTGAAGATGCTGGAGGAAACAGGTCCAAAAGTATCTATATCCACAGTAGAACGAGTCCTATATTGACGTAACCTGAAAGGCCGCTCAGCAAGGAAGAAGCCACTGCTCCAAAACCACCATAAAAAAGCCAGACTACGGTTTGCAACTGCACATGGGGACAAAGATTGTACTTTTTGGAGAAATGTTCTCTGGGCTGATGAAACAAAAATTGAACTGTTTGGCCATAATGACCATCATTATGTTTGGAGGAAAAAGGGGGAGGCTTGCAAGCCAAAGAACACCATCCCAACCATGAAGCACGGGGGTGGCAGCATCATGTTGTGGGGGTGCTTTGCTGCAGGCGGGACTGGTGCACTTCAGAAAATAGATGGCATCACGAGGAAGAAAATTATGTGGATATATTGAAGCAACATCTCAAGACATCAGTCAGGAAGTTGAAGCTTGGTTGCAAATGGGTCTTCCAAATGGACAATGACCCCAAGCATACTTCCAAAGTTGTGGAAAAATGGCTTAAGGACAACAAAGTAAAGGTATTGGGGTGGCCATCACAAAGCCCTGACCTCAATCCTAGAAAGAAAAAAATAATAATTGTGGGCAGAACTGAAAAAACGTGTGTGAGCAAGGATGCCTACAGACCTGACTCAGTTACACCAGCTCTGTCAGGAGGAATGGGCCAAAATTCATCAAACTTATTGTGGGAAGGTTGTGGAAGGCTACCCTAAACATTTGACTCAAGTTAAACAATTTAAAGGCAATGCTACCAAATACTAACTGAGTGTATGTAAACTTCTGACCCTCTGGGAATGTGATAAAAGAAATAAAAGCTGAAATAAATCATTCTCTCCACTATTATTCTGACATTTCACATTCTTAAAATAAAGTGGTGATCCTAACTGACCTAAGACAGGGAATTTTTCCTAGGATTAAATGTCAGGAATTGTGAAAAACGGAGTTTAAATGTATTTGGCAAGGTGTATGTAAACTTCCGACTTCAACTGTATGTAAATGTGATATTTCAGTTTTTTTCAAAGTTGCTAACGTTTCTAAAAACGTGTTTTTGCTTTGTCATTATGGGGTAATGTGTGTAGATTGATGAGGGGAAAAAACTATTTAATCATTTTTAGAATAACGCTGTAACCTAACAAAATGTGGAAAAAGTCAAGGGGTCTGGATACTTTCCGAATGACAATGTACTGTATTGCACTGAGCCCATTTCAGCCATTACCGGGATGTGTTTGACAGGTCATTTCAAATTTTTCCGTGGTCGTAACATTAACAGGTTAAAATGAAAGCAATCAATCCAGCAAGATTTAAGTGACAAGTGGATTTGTCATGCCTCAAACACAGCAAATAAATAAATGGCTGCAAAAGACAGATCCTCACGTGGGCAGGGCATGCGTGTTGCTACTGTCTGCCTCCCATGGTAGCGCTCCAGCTCTCTGTTTATGTAGTGTGTGGTCATGTGTTGGCCTACAGTATGGTTTTGAATGTCCAGATAAGTACAGCAAACTGTGTGTTAGTGTTTCTTTTAACCATTTAAACCGGTCATGTCGTGCTGTTGTGTTCCTGTGGTGTAAAGAATAAATATGCCCAAAGTCCTCTCTGTTGCCTGTCTGTCTGACTCGCTGCCAGACAGTAGCTCTCCTCTGACATGCTTGCTCAGATCATATGGCATGTTTCATATGGTGTTTTTATTTTTAGGACTCTGAGAAGGATCATACACCATGTGCCTTTATAACTAGTGGATCTGTGTCAGATTTCTTGGTATATGTGTGTGTGTCCCTTCATATCAACTGTTACCTTACAAGGTCCAGAGCCTGCTGGTTTATTGTTCTACCTGATAATTAATTGCACACCCCTGGTGTCCCAGGTATAACTCAGTCTTTGATTAGAGAGGAACAATAAAAAAATACAGTGGAACTGGCTTCAAGGTACAGAGTTGAGTTTGAGGGCTTTATACAATAGGTGAGCCAAGTCACTTACTGTATCTGTCTTTTCTATTCTGAGATCTGTATGAACCATGTGGCTCCTCTCCTCACCCCACAGACTCTCTGTCTGCTGCTGCAAGCTACCTCGTCAGTCATTGGCAGAACCTGTCAGTATAGTGGGGAAAGGAGAGGGTCATCACGGCTTGTCTACGGCCAGGAGCCAGGGTCAGAGGTTATAAAACCATGGGCGGGGTTGTGTCAACACAACATTTTAAATGGTTATTCATTCATGGATTCCCTGAGTTATAACTTAATCTCCTCCCAACCAATCAGTATAGTTGATCTGGAACTGGGATAACCATTGTATCACTCTTACTTAATAAGCACCTTTATCAACTGCAGGTCTTTAGGTTGATGGAAACTGGTCATCTGATTGGATTAACTGAGATCCCAGAACAGGGTTAGTTACTTGGATTAGTATTCCCCGGCATTCACACACGCACAGCCACTCCCTAATCTCGCCTCATCTCCCACTTCCAAACCAAACACCCCATGCCCATTTTATCATCAGCACCTCCCTCTCTTCTGCCTCCCACCCCCTCCTATCTCTGGGTGTAACAGTGCAAGCCATGGCACAGCCATACACACACAGCCTCCCTCTGTCTGTCTTTCAGTCAGACCCTGTATCTCAGTCAGGATCAGCCAGATAAAGTCTGCTGGGTCGTTCCATCAAATAAGTACCTTTTGGGTTGTGTACCTCAGTCCAAAAGTTTTATTTCACCTCATTTTAACTTTCTGTCATAAAGTGTTCAACTTAATAAATAAATAAATCCCATCTCAAGAGGTTAAATAAAAACATACTATAGTAAGTGCCTATTAAGTACAAAATATAGTAACCTTGCATGCATCATTTTTTCCCGCAATGGTTGGTATTTTTAAATGTTGAACTTGACGAGAAAGTGAGCATATCTCCGTGCAAATCTCAAACCCTGTGTGAACACAACTTCTAGAAGGTTGATCAACTGTATTGCAAGCAAATAGGCTTATTGTTAGTTTGGGGGAAATGGGAGGTGTTTGATGCACCTCCCATTTGATGCACCTCCCATAATAATGGTAGGCTAATAAGAACATTAAAACGTAGGCCTAATGATAAAACAGATGCATTTTCCATTGGTAAGGAGATCGCATAGCTGCATGTCCTCTAATAAGTGTATTTTACTTGTATTATATAGGCTTAAATCATAATCATATTGCAGGACGTCTCTCTCCTTTTCTGACATAACTAGTTTAAATTATTCCCAAGACACAACAAATAGTAGGCTACCATTTATCAATTGCTCATTCAATAGCCAAGCATGCTGGAAAGTAAATAGACCGGTAGCCTTGACAGTAGACCTAGTCCTATGTGACAGTATGGGTAGGCTCCAGTATTGCTGTGCAATAGGATTAGGAGCGTGAAATCATAGCCTAACCTATTTCATTTCAGAGCCTATACCAAGGCAGGAGATATCAATACATGATTGTGTTTCTAAACAAAATATTGAACAACAATTCATAATTTGCATGGAAGTGTGGACTGTAGCATTTACTTTTACATTTCTTGAAAGGACAATCAATCTTGCAGAATGCACAGCCAGTGCTTTGTCATTCGCTAGGCAGCGTGCATTTTGTTGTTTGGAAAAGTCACTGTAACATTCTGCCCACACCTCTACAGAAATGTGATCAAATTTGTCATTGCACTTTCTTTTAGGAACTATCATGGCCCAGTTCCAACATCTCAAAATAATACAGCAAATGAGGACGTTTTTGTTACCATAAAATGTGAATGGAGTGCGTTTTCCAGGCGGTGTTGTAGCACTTGTTCACCACCGCAAAAATATAATATGGCTCTGGTTTATCAATGAAAATATGTGTATATGTTGCGCGCGACAGTTTGATAAATCCCAATCATTTGTGGGGCACACAAATCCTAGACCTAGAATCTCATTGTACGCCAGAATTTAGTAAGAAATGTAGCACGGTTGATAAATGAGGCCCAAAAATGGCCAATAAGAGCAGAACCAGGTCACCTGCTTTTCCACTACGATTTGACTATTAGATGTTCAATGTTTCTTTTGATATATTTTTTTTCAAAAGGAATAGTTTCACCATTTATATGAAACTTCAGTTCACGTAACAGGGTTGACCTTAAAATGAGGGATAGACATTTCGTATGATTAGATTAATCACTAATCACATTAAATAAATAATCATCTTCAGAAATGACTGTCAAAGCAAAAAAATAACCAGGGCTTTACAATGATGGCGAAAACTTGGAGAAATGTTGAGGTTAATATCTTGCTAGAAGTAAACAGAGGGTACACAGAGGAATGTCAAAATGCGGATGTCTTTATTCATATTAAAAATCAGATTTATTGAATTTTCCATGTGGTCTATATTAAAGGGCACTTCATTTAATAAAACAGGATTTGAAAATGAAATATTGGTACACAATTTCCTATTTTCGTGGAACGACCCTACTGTTGCTGCCCATGCAAGGCGAGGTAAGCTTTGACTGATCTGTACCAGAGATACAGGAAGGGAGGGAGGGAGGGATGGAGGAGGAAGCAGAGGGGAGGTCAGTTGGTCACCGCTCTCACTGGGGATTAGGAGAGATGGTTATCACTCTGATGGGGGTGGGGGGTTTGAAGGATGAGTGGGCGTAGGGGTTTAGTGCCCCAAGGACTTTTGTGAATCTAAAGCCACTGCTTTAACCACAACACTGTCATTTCATACCACCTGTATCTAGGTCTACGTTTGTATACCCCTCCCTTTCCCATCCTTACGATGCTGCTAGCCACAATGTCCTCCCTCCTGTAATTAAATATCAATCCATCCATCAACGTTGGTTCTCTCTCTAGTGTGTTTTGGCTGGGCTCCAATCAGGAAGACTGATCAGTCTTTGCCTCCTGAGGCCACAGTTAGCACAGTTTGAACCTGTGAACCCATTCCCTTCCATTCATCAGCCCTACATACAGACAGGCACAGCCTTGCATGTTGAGCTGAAACTCTCAAAGCATATGAATGAAAAACACTTTTCTCATCAGTATACAAAATGGTCTCTGAGTCTGAAACACTAGTGCCAGAAGGCTGTGAGCCTAGGCCAAATGCAGCTTTTATTCAGTACATTTTCTTAAGGTTTTTCTCTGCACTCAGGGGGATACAAGCAGGGCTTGTGGAGGTACCTTTCTCTCCCTGACGCTCTCCTCTGTCCAAAAGAGAGAGAGAAAAAAATGTTCAGTTAATTGCATTTTTACAGGGCTTCTCAAGTGGAAGCTAGCTAATGAGGTTAGGCAGTTCGGCTCATTGAGAATTGAAACCGTGCCTAATTGTGATCTCAAATATGCTCATAATCCTATAATTGACAGAGCAGAGGTTTCTAGTGAACCGTGAGGTGAGTGTGAGGAAGACTGAACATTGAACTATGTCTTCAAGTAACACTGGATGATTATGGGGTAGTTATTGAGGTGGCAAGTTGCTTTGAACTATGTTTACAGTTTGAGACTCTGGAGGGATATATATTACAAGTACCTAGCTAATGTAGTAAAAAGCACACACTACCGGTCAAAGGTTTTAGAACACCTACTCATTCAATGGTTTTTCTTTATTTTTACTATTTTCTACATTGCAGAATAATAGTGTATTTTTTTTATATTTGAGATTCTTCAAATAGCACCCTTTGCTTTGATGACAGCTTTGTACACTCTTGCCATTCTCTCAACCAGCTTCACCTGGAATGCTTTTCCAACAGTCTTGAAGGAGTTCCCACATATGCTGAGCACTTGTTGACTGCTTTTCCTTCACTCTGCAGTCGACTCATCCCAAACCATCTCAATTTGGTTGAGGTCGGGGGATTGTGGAGGCCAGGTCATCTGATGCAGCACTTCATCACTCTCCTTCTTGGTAAAATAGCCCGTACACAGCCTGGAGGTGTTGAAAAAAAATGAAAGTCCCACTAAGTCCAAACCAGATGGGATGCAGAATGCTGTGGTAGCCATGCTCGATAAGTGTGCCTTGAATTCTAATGTCTGGTCTAAGGTCCATTGCTCGTGTTTCTTGGCCCAAGCAAGTCTCTTCCTCTTATTGGTGTCCTTTAGTAGTGGTTTCTTTGCAGAAAGAAGACCATGAAGGCATGATTCACACAGTCTCCTCAGAACAGTTGATGTTGAGATGTGTATGTTACTTGAACTCTGTGAAGCATTTTTTGGGCTGCAATTTCTGAGGCTGGTAACTCTAATTAACTTATCCTCCGAGGTAACTCTGGGTCTTCCATTCCTGTGGCGGTCCTCATGAGAGCCAGTTTCATCATAGCGCTTGATGGTTTTTGCGACTGTACTTGAAGAAACTTTCAAAGTTCTTGAAATGCTCCATATTGACTGACCTTCGTATCTTAAAGTAATGACGGACTGTTGTTTCTCTTTGTTTATTTGAGCTGTTCTTCTCATAATATGGACTTGGTCTTTAACTAAATAGGGCTGTCTTCTGTAAACCACCCCTACCTTGTCACAACACAACTGATTGGCTCAAACGCACTAAGAAGGAAAGAAATTCCACAAATTAACTTTTAACAAGGCACACTCTTAATTGAAAAGCATTCCAGGTGACTACCTCATGAAGCTGGTTGAGAGAATGCCAAGTGTGTGCAAAGCTGTCATCAAGGCAAAGGGTGGCTACTTTGAAGAATCTCAAATATAAAATATACACTGCTCAAAAAAATAAAGGGAACACTTAAACAACACAATGTAACTCCAAGTCAATCACACTTCTGTGAAATCAAACTGTCCACTTAGGAAGCAACACTGATTGACAATAAATTTCACATGCTGTTGTGCAAATGGAATAGACAACAGGTGGAAATTATAGGCAATTAGCAAGACACCCCCAATAAAGGAGTGATTCTGCAGGTGGGGACCACAGACCACTTCTCAGTTCCTATGCTTCCTGGCTGATGTTTTGGTCACTTTTGAATGCTGGCGGTGCTTTCACTCTAGTGGTAGCATGAGACGGAGTCTACACCCCACACAAGTGGCTCAGGTAGTGCAGGTCATCGAGGATGGCACATCAATACGAGCTGTGGCAAGAAGGTTTGCTGTGTCTGTCAGCGTAGTGTCCAGAGCATGGAGGCGCTACCAGGAGACAGGCCAGTACATCAGGGGACGTGGAGGAGGCCGTAAGAGGGCAACAACCCAGCAGTAGGACCGCTACCTCCGCCTTTGTGCAAGGAGGAGCAGGAGAAGCACTGCCAGAGCCCTGCAAAATGACCTCCAGCAGGTCACAAATGTGCATGTGTCTGCTCAAACGGTCAGAAACAGACTCCATGAGGGTGGTATGAGGGCCCGACGTCCACAGGTGGGGGTTGTGCTTACAGCCCAACACCGTGCAGGACGTTTGGCATTTGCCAGAGAACACCAAGATTGGCAAATTCGCCACTGGCGCCCTGTGCTCTTCACAGATGAAAGCAGGTTCACACTGAGCACGTGACAGAGTCTGGAGACGCTGTGGAGAACGTTCTGCTGCCTGCAACATCCTCCAGCATGACCGGTTTGGCGGTGGGTCAGTCATGGTGTGGGGTGGCATTTCTTTGGGGGGCCGCACAGCCCTCCATGTGCTCGCCAGAGGTAGCCTGACTGCCATTAGGTACTGAGATGAGATCCTCAGACCCCTTGTGAGACCATATGCTGGTGCGGTTGGCCCTGGGTTCCTCCTAATGCAAGACAATGCTAGACCTCATGTGGCTGGAGTGTGTCAGTAGTTCCTGCAAGAGGAAGGCATTGATGCTATGGACTGGCTCGCCCGTTCCCCAGACCTGAATCCAATTGAGCACATCTGGGACATCATGTCTCGCTCCATCCACCAACGCCACGTTGCACCATAGACTGTCCAGGAGTTGGCGGATGCTTTAGTCCAGGTCTGGGAGGAGATCCCTCAGGAGACCATCCACCACCTCATCAGGAGCATTCCCAGGCATTGTAGGGAGGTCATACAGACACGTGGAGGCCACACACACTACTGAGCCTCATTTTGACTTGTTTTAAGGACATTACATCAAAATTGGATCAGCCTGTAGTGTGGTTTTCCACTTTAATTTTGAGTGTGACTCCAAATCCAGACCTCCATGGGTTGATAAATTGGATTTCCATTGATTATTTTTGTGTGATTTTGTTGTCAGCACATTCAACTATGTAAAGAAAAAAGTATTTAATAAGATTATTTATTTCATTCAGATCTAGGATGCGTTGTTTAAGTGTTCCCTTTATTTTTTTGAGCAGTATATTTTGATTTGTTTAACACTTTTTTGGTTACTACATGATTTCATGTGTTATTTCATAGTTTTGATGTCTTCCCTATTATTCTACAACGTAGAAAATAGTAAAAATAAAGAAAAACCTTTGAATGATTAGGTGTTCGAAAATTTTGGACTGGTAGTGTATATCTCCCTCTAAAGCTTAGATTGACACATTGTGTTTGTTTGGTTTATTCCCACTGCACTGAAATACACTGATGTCTAGTCTAGAGAGCCCTGCTGCACCACTGTGTAACAGTAACATGGTACCGGCTTTGCCCACATGGCAACAGAGCTTGCTTTACCAATAACCATGTTGTCAATATCAGCAAGACAGCTAGACCTGTGTTTGCCATGTTTCTGGAGCACACTGTAAAATGGACCTGATTTCTAGTTAGCATAGAAGTACAAACACATTACTTTTTGTTTTGACCAGACTGACCGTGAAATAATTGTGCCTTTCACTGTAGTCGTTGAGTAGAACACGTCCTCAGGGAAGCAGTAAATGTTCTGAGGCCTGGTACAGGAGGAGGTGCAGACGGAAGTGTTGTGTAAGACCATGCAGTGAACGACTGAAGGCTGATTCTGGCAGTCTGAGATGTACAGCTTTGTCTGTCTGATTGATCAGTATCGAGACACTGTCCTGTCTGTCTGTCTGTCTGTCTGTCTGTCTGTCTGTCTGTCTGTCTGTCTGTCTGTCTGTCTGTCTGTCTGTCTGTCTGTCTGTCTGTCTGTCTGTCTGTCTGTCTGTCTGTCTGTCTGTCTGTCTGTCTGTCTCGCACGCGCACACACAGACACACACAGCACACACACGCCCACTACTGGCTCATGTTGCCCTTGGGGATTTGAATCTCTCTTCACAGCCAGTGATGTTCCTTCCCCACACCTAACAGCTGTCTCACTGAGGTTTGTTTGTGTAGCCCATCAACCTTTCACCAGGACTGGGGAGGTACAGTAGAAGAGATGAAATAGCAGGGCTCAGTAGGACAGTAGAGTCCAAGTCTTTACAATCCAGATCCATTTAGATAGGCAATTCTTTCCCCTGGGGACTAGGATGTTGTAATTTGATCATAAAATGGAGGAAATCAAAATGATTCATTATAGTTAAATGTAATTGCAGTTAAGTTAATTTCCTTACCTCTCTGTTCAGTTTCTCTCTCTCTCTCTCTCTCTCTCTCTCTCTCTCTCTCTCTCCCTCTCTCTCTCTCTCTCTCTCTCTCTCTCTCTCGAATCCAGGCTGTGTTGACAGTCAGAAGCATTAATCCTTTGTCTTTTGTTACATGACTCTTTGTTGTATCATGATGCAGGACTAAAGCACTAGGGAGAAGCATTGGACAGTGTGCAGGGCTTCCCTTTCTTAATCTACACTGTGTTTTGCCCAGTACAGGTTTTCTGAAGTTTAGGATGTGCAAATCACCTCTGTATGCATCTTTGTTACTAGTGTAAATCACAGAAAAAGTGATACATCTACATTAATAAAAATGCCACACAGGTCACCTCTGGCAAGCCAAACTCCAGGGCAGAACTAAACATAAACTTCAACTTTGTAGGGTTAAAGGTTGTTGTATGTTTTTGAATTTGGGTGGTGGTGGGGTCATTAAACATGATCTTATGGTAGGCTTGGTCGCTGTTCCACAGACAAAGTCATTGTTGTCATGCCAGCCTTGGCTGAAGCGAAAATGACCGTGTGGAGGTGTCCTGTGTGCAAACATGACAGAAAACTGTCAAAAGTTGTTGTGTTTCATTTCCCTACCCTGACAGGACTCGGATAGTAGAGGACAACTAAACTCAGCAAAAAAAGAAACGTCGCTTTTTCAGGACCCTGTCTTTCAAAGATAATTCGTAAAAATCTAAATAACTTCACAGATCTTCATTGTAAAGGGTTTAAACACTGTTTCCCTTGCTTGTTCAATGAACCATAAACAATGAATGAACATGCACCCGTGGAACAGGCGTTAAGACACTTACAGCTTACAGACGGTAGGCAATTAAGGTCACCATTATGAAAACTTAGGACACTAAAGAGGCCTTTCTACTGACTCTGAAAAACACCAAAAGAAAGATACCCAGGGTCCCTGCACATCTGCGTAAATGTGCCTTAGGCATGCTGCAAGGAGGCTGCAGATGTGGCCAGGGCAATAAATTGCAATGTCCGTACTGTGAGACGCCTAAAACAGTGCTACAGTGAGACAGGACGGACAGCTGATTGTCCTAGCAGTGACAGACCACGTGTAACAACATCTGCACAGGATTGGTACATCCGAACATCACACCTACGGGACAGGTACAGGATGGCAACAACAATTTGTGCATTACAAATTACAAATATTAAATTCAATATCCTAATACATTTTACATTTACATTTTAGTCATTTAGCAGACGCTCTTATCCAGCATCATCGGACTGAGCTTGTTGTCATTGCAGGCAATCTCAATGCTGTACATTACAGGGAAGACATCCTCCTCCCTCATGTGGTACCCTTCCTGCAGGCTCATCCTGACATGACCCTCCAGCATGACAATGCCACCAGCCATACTGCTCGTTCTGTGCGTGATTTCCTGCAAGACAGGAATGTCAGTGTTCTGCCATGGCCAGCGAAGAGCCCAGATCTCAATCCCATTGAGCACGTCTGGGACCTGTTGGATCGAAGGGTGAGGGCTAGTGCCATTCCCCCCAGAAATGTCCAGGAACTTGCAGTTGCCTTGGTGGAAGAGTGGGGTAACATCTCACAGCAAGAACTGGCAAATCTGGTGCAGTCCATGAGGAGGAGATGCACTGCAGTACTTAATGCAGCTGGTCGCCACACCAGATACTGACTGTTACTTTTGATTTTGACCCCCCCCCCCTTTGTTCAGTACGAAAAAAGAAAAAAAAATGTATGAAATGAATTGAAATGTATGCATTCACTACTGTAAGTCGCTCTGGATAAGAGCGTCTGCTAAATGACTAAAATGTAAATGTAAAAATTTTCAGGGACACATTATTCCATTTCTGTTAGTCAGAACTTGTGGAACTTGTTAAGTTTATGTCTCAGTTGTTGAATCTTGTTATGTTCATACAAATATTTACACATGTTAAGTTTGCTTAAAATAAACACAGTTTATTCCATGTACCGTAGGCTTCCTATGCGTTGACATATTCTGCCAAAGAATCAATGAATAATGGAAATAAAGTAAAACCAGTGCAACTGTAGTACCCCTGATGACACTTCCTCTCTTTCTCTTCCTGTTCCTTCCTGTTTGATTGACAGAATGAAGAACAAGTTGTGGTACTTTGAGTTTGGCACCACAGAGACCATCTCTGCCACGTGCAAGAAACTCAACGAGTGTATCGAAGTGGAGGTGAGTCACCGGTATTCCCTTTAGCTGGAGTTTTTTTTGACAGCACCAAAATGTTATATTCTCTCTCTCTCTCTCTCTATCTCTCTCTCTCTCTCTCTCTCTCGCTCTCTCTGTCTCTCTGTCTCTCTGTCTCGTCTCGCTCTCGCTCTCTCAAGAGTTTCACTTTGGCTGGAGATCAGTTGGTGATTTAAATTGTTTATCAACACATCTTATGGACATCTTGGGATGACAAAGTTTAAACAGTTCATCACTGTTGTTTTAATTTTCTTTTAAATGACAGACTTTAACCTGCAAACCAGAAAAATACATCTTAAAAGACATCAAAGTGAAATTAAAACAAATTATTTTAATCCCATGGGGAAGGTAGTTAGCTATTCTTATCTCTCAGCGACGGCTTCATTAAGCCAGTCTGTCAGGTAACTGACTCTGTATTGCATGAGGCACACACACACACAACAGTGGCGGTCAGTGCTGTTTAAGATTAGGGAGGATGATACTGTTTTTGTGAGTATGGCCTTATTTCTATTGCAGCATATTGGATGACTGTCATTCATATTCCATTCACCCAGCTCAATGTAACATATAGGTTTAGGCTACTACATGATACTAAAGTTTCCCTGTACCCATCAGGAGGTTGCTACAACGTAGGTCGAGATACAGGTCGATATAATGTTTTGTAATCAAGGTGACAGACAGTGACACATTCAATACCGCCTTACACACTGCATCTATACACCCCTGATCACACGCAAACACAGTTCACTTTCATAGCAGCCACATACAAACAGCATGATCACTTTGCTCATTATATATAGAATTCCTTCTCGCAACTATCTACACGCTCTCCTCTCACTTTTTTCCTTCGCTTGTGGACTTCAGTGCACAACACATTAGCTGTCTGTGACCAGGTGAAAAAAGGTTCATATAATGACCGCTAACCACTACACACAGCCTACATCGTTGTCTCGTCATAGTCGACATACTGTATCTACTAGAACTAACACAAGTACAGTGTACAGTCAGAAAGTAGTTTAGCAATTACACCAGCGGGCCCCAGTTGCAATAAATTAATACAAATCAAAAGACTACCTTGAATTGGAAGAGTTCCGGTGTTGGATAGCCTGCTAGCTAACATAGCATCCCTCTCTGTTTGAGCCAGGTGTTTGAGTAGGCAAAAACAATACAACCAAATATAGCTAGCTCCCTCTCTCTCTCTCGCTTCTCCTTAATTTTGGAATAAATTAATTTGTTCAAAACTGTTCAACTATTGTCTTTCTCTCTCTTTGAGTCAACTACTCACCACATTTTATGCACTGCAGTGCTAACTAGCTGTAGCTTACACTTTTAGTATTAGATTCATTCTCTGATCTTTTGATTGGGTGGGCAACATGTCAGTTCATGCTGCAAGAGCTCTGATAGGTTGGAGGACATACTCCGGAAGTTGTCATAATTACTGCGTAAGTCTATGGAAGGGGGTGAAAACCATGAGCCTCCTAGGTTTTGTATTGAAGTTAATGTACCCAGAGGAGGACGGAAGCTAGCTGTCCTCCGGCTACACCATGGTGCTACCCTACAGAGTGCTGTGAGGCTACTGTAGACCTTCATTCCAAAACAGTGTGTTTTAATCAATTATTTGGTGACGTGAATATATTTAGTATAGTTGCATCCTAAAAGGATACCTTTATTAATGTTTCACTTTTTATTTTTATGAAATTCACTGAGGAGCCTCCACTATTTTCAGAGTGTAACACACACACAGACAGACCCGACAGACAGACAGTCTGCCAAGCAGTCAAATCCCCGGTTTAATGCCTTGAAGCAGAGAGTGATGGGTGGTGAAATGTGGTGTAGCAGGATTCACCACTGAAGTTATATCGCCCTGCAAGATGTAATTAAACTGGGCTATTAAAAGCTTCACAGAGTAGACTGACAATGAAAGCACTAGACAGTGTTTTTGTGTGTGTGTGTGTGTGTGTGTGTGTGTGTGTGTGTGTGTGTGTGTGTGTGTGTGTGTGTGTGTGTGTGTGTGTGTGTGTGTGTGTGTGTGTGTGTGTGTGTGTGTGTGTGTGTGTGTGCGCGTGCGCGTGCGTACGCGTGAGAGTATGTGTGAGTCATATTCTGTGTGTGTTCCTGAAACTGTTTTTCATGGGCACTCAAACCTAAATATTTCTTTGCTCTGACAGCACTTGTGGGTTGAGGTACATTCAAACATCATTTGCTTCAACGAGGGTGGTCGCTGAATATTGTGAATGTGTTTTCTTTTTCTGTTTCTACATTAGCTTATTTGAACACATTTGTTGATAGGGAATTTATGGAAAAGTGCATACTTGGACCGACAATGTCAAAGTAACCAAGTTATTTTGGTACAACCATTTGGATAAACTGAGACAAACAACATCCCTTTGATGGTGCAGAATGTGTACATTTTCTAGTTATTCACTAGCTGTGACATCAGAAGTTGTTTTCTTCTAGAATTTCGACACAGTCTGGTAGAACGCTCAAAGGCAACATTATGTAATGTATTGATACAAACTTGCACTGTGATGCTACTGTAAAAATGATTCATTGTATACCATTGCTCCTCCCAATATCCACACATGGATACTGTTATAAACAATATTCTATTATTCTCCATCACAATGGAAGGCCCCTTTGATTTTCAATCTGTATCAGATAGCCTTATACTGTATGTGGTTCACATGAAACATACTGTCACATGACACCATTCATTAGCATAGCTTCAATGAAAACACAAGGATGTAATCTCTATAGTTCTTGCCTTGAATGGATGTGCAGAAAAGACAATTATCTCTAAGTACCTTTTGAAGAGGAGCCCTTTTTGACACTGTTTTTTAAAATTTAACTAGGCAAGTCAATTAAGATCAAATTCTTATTTACAATGAAGGCCTACACCGGCCAAACCCGAACAACGCTGGGCCAATTGTGCGCCGCCCTATGGGACTCCCATTCACGGCCGGTTGTGATACAGCCTGGATTCGAACCTGGTTGTCTGTAGTGATGCCTCTAGCACTGAGATGCAGTGCCTTAGACCGCTGCGCCTGTAATTAGCAAGTAGCAGCGCTGCGAAGCCTCCTTGAAGATACTCAAGGCTATCTACTAGGGTCCACAGTTCTGTCTCAGCCATTGTCTCAAGTATTTGTTCATGATCTCTCTCTCTCATCTCCCCTCCCCTCTGTCTCTTTCACTCTTTCTACCTCTCTATCTCTCCCTCTCTTTCTCTCTCTCCTTCCCTCCCCCTCTCTTCCTCACTCTACCCTCCTCCATCACTTCCCCTCTCTCTTTCTCCCTCAGTGTGATGGTATCATCCTGGACCTCAGCAGCACGTCGTTGGAAGGCATCGCCGTCCTCAACATACCCAGCATGCATGGCGGCTCCAACCTGTGGGGCGAGACCAAGAAGAGGAGGAACTACAGCCGCATGAGCAAGAAGGTTCCGGACAGGATGCCCGCCAGTACCGTCACTGATATAAAGGAGCTCAAATTCTGTGTTCAGGGTGAGTCAACTAAACTCGCCCTCAGCAACACCAGTGTGATGTGCCCTTTTCACACTATCCTGATCTTTCCCGTGTCCTTTTCAGAACAGTTCCAGGAACTAATGTGGATGCATAACTAGGCCAGCTCAGTACAGTTTGGTTCAGCTTGGCTTGGCTCGGCTCAGTAGTGGGAAAAGGCCTAAGGTGGGAAGTGGGACCAGTTCTTGCCTCTTCAATATACCACTATATAATGTTCTTGATTTCAGCCATTAGGATTTAGTGTAATGTGGTTCAATGGGTGTCAAAGGATCCATTGTGTCTGATTGGTCTGCCATTTCTTGACCACATAAGCCTCGTAGTTGTATGCCAAACACTATGTCATTTCCACACTTAAGGAAGTCTTGTATTCCCTTCCCTCTGCTCCGTAGCCCAGGCTTGCCATATGGAACGAGTTAGCCTGCACTTTCTGTTGAAGCTTGTTTGTGAGAGACTAGGAGGGATCACTAAACAGTTCTAGTGTCATTTTGTAAGTGTTTCATACTGTCACAATTTCACCCACCAGCCAGTAGAATGTCAGCTCTTTTTTAATTTACTTTTTAACCTTTATTTAACTAGGCAAGTCAGTTAAGAACAAATGATATGTACAAATACAATGACGGCCTACCCCGGTCAAACCTGGACGACGCTGGGCCAATTGTGTGCCGCCCTATGGAACTCCCAATCACGGCCGGATGTAATACAGCCTGGATTTGAACCAGGGACTGTAGTGACGCCTCTTGCACTGAGATGCAGTGCCTTAGACTGCTGCGCCACCCATGTGATGTTGTGACCCCCATGAGCATCTGTCCCAGAGGACATTGGGGACGAGCTGCGCTGAGCCGCTGACACACACACACACACACACACACACACATTGGGGACAAGCTGTGCTTGCAGGACCTGGCGCCCACTGGCCAAGGTCGGTGACAAGCAGCTGTTTTCGGATGCCATGAATTAACCTAGAACACTGAACACTGCCTCAGAGGCTGGGCTGCTGGATGCTGGGCTAGCGGCTCTGTTTCACTCTGCTGAGAGGATAAGAGGGGAAAGGAGGGAAGGGGAAAGGAGGGAAGGGGAGAGGAGAGGAGGGGAGGGGAGGGAAAGAGAGGAGGGGAGGAAAGAGGAGAGAGAGGCGAGAAGGGGAGAGGAGGAAAGAGGAGAGGAGGTGAGAAGAGGAAAGGAAAGAGGGGAGGAAAGGGGGGAGGAGAGGAGGGAAGGAGAGAGGGAAACAGAAGCTCCCTCTCCCCCTATTTAACTGCCCCGCACCCCCTCTATCTGTCCATCTCTCTTTCTCTTGTGCCTACAGTCTTCTCTGGCCTCGTTATTACTGTCCCAAAACATGCTCTGTGTGTAAGCAGACAGACATATGGTAGTGAGGACGATGGTAGTGAGGATGATGATGATGTTAGTGATTATGATGATGATGACGATGGCAGAGAGGATGATGATGATGATGATGATGGTATTAAGGATGATGATGATGATAATGGCAGTGATGATGATGATGATGATAGTGGCAGTGATGATGATGACGATGATGGTAGTGAGGATGATGATGATGTTAGTGATTATGATGATGATGACGATGGCAGAGAGGATGATGATGATGATGATGATGGTATTAAGGATGATGATGATGATAATGGCAGTGATGATGATGATGATGATGATAGTGGCAGTGATGATGATGACGATGATGGCAGTGAGGATGATGATGATGGTAGTGATTATGATGATGATGATGACGATGGCAGAGGATGATGATGATGACGGTATTAAGGATGATGATGATGATGATGATGATGATGATGGCAGTGAGGATGATGATGATGATGGCAATGAGGATGATGATGATGATAATAATGGCAGTGAGGATGATGATGACGATGGCAGTGATGATGATGATGATGATGACGACGATGGCAGTGAGGATGATGATGATGATGGCAGATTCCTTGCAGTGAAAAGGCAGATTCTTTGTCCTCTATTTGTTACATCACTTCCTGTCTGTGACACTCTCACTCTTCCTCCTCGCTCTTCCTCTTTCATCCATCCTCTTTCTCTCTCTTCCTTAACCACCCCGCATCTGTGCTTCTCGTTCCTGACTGAACTAGTTTGAATCCTGTTTCCATGGAGACCCTCCGGCTCCACTGAACTAGAGAGAGAGGCAGAAAGAGAGAGAGAAATGAGAAAGGGGTGGAGAGTGGGAAAGACAGAAAGCTAGAGAGAGGAAGAGAGAGGAAGCTAGAGAGAAGGGAGAAAGAGTAAGTGAATAGGAGAGAGAAAGAGAGAGCGAGAGGGAGCAAACAAGGAGGCTGCTGCCAGCTGTGTGACTCATATCATTAATCTTTAACTGCCCTCCAGGCAGCCTTCACTGGGCTCTGCTTGCTGCCTTAGCAACAGTTGATCCTCTATGACCTGCCCTTCAGCACTACCGTACTGTAACACACTGTACAGTACGCCCTCACGTTGTCACCCTCCCCCCCCGGGCCCTCTCACCTGACCACCTAAACACGCTCCCTCCAACGCCAACGCCCCAGCCTCTCTCTCTCTCTCTCTCTCTCTCTCTCAAGAGATTACTGAGTGACAACCCTGTCCCCTGCTGTCCCCTCTCAGATGCATACACACAAACAGAGTATATATGAATGCATCTCACGCAATGTCATATTGGCTGTGAGCACAGTAGCTTTTGTTGTTGTCTTGTGGACTATGGTGTCAAAGTGTTTTGCCAATAACTTTGGTAATTGACCAATTAACTGTGACATGAAGACATTTCATTCTTTCATTTCATTCTCAAATAGTCTGTTTTGTGACTTGTGAAGTTCCATAACATCATTGTCTCACGTCAGGTAGCCGTCTACACTGATCTGCCTGATAACTCGCAAACACTCATGGGATAGATAAAAATAAGTCTGGCTACAATATCCTGTCCTAACATAAAAAAATGTCACAAAGGTGCCATCGTCCACTGAACCCTCTTTCATCCTCAGTCAAAAAAGAGTCAATGTCACCAAAAAACTATAAACCTGTAGCTAATATTAACGGTTTTTAATGAGAAAGTATTCATTACCTAACTCTACATTTAGCTAAGGTGTTTTGCGGTTGTAGAGTCAGTATTTATGAAATTCGAAATGTGAAAATGATCTAGCTAAGTCTCTGAACCAGTCTCAAATCAATCCATATGAAACAAAAGGCGGGGATGCTAACCACTCCAGTTCACACACTCAATGTGACGCCATCTTATCATTGGTGTTGCCCCATCTGCATTTCTGACTCCTGAACACCGCAGCAGTGAACTGTCATGGCTCCTACTGCTAGCCTAATTACAGTCTGGCATTCCAGGCCCTTTTCAGGTCAATGAAAAATCGATATCATCAAATGTCAAGCAATGTTTGTTTGCCTCAGGCACACTGATTAACAGTGCTTTTAATCTGTCAGCTCATGACTTACCTTTAAACCATCTGCCTTGCTTGCTATTTGCACTACGCTCACAGCACTGTGGGTTTTGTGACTCTTTGTTTTGCATGAGTGTCTGTGTGTCAGTATGTGTGTGAGTGTCTGTGTATCAGTATGTGTGTGAGTGTCTGTGTGTCAGTATGTGTGTGAGTGTCTGTGTGTCAGTATGTGTGTGAGTGTCTGTGTGTGAGGCGGTGTCGATGTGTGTGAGTGTCTGTGTGTCAGTATGTGTGTGAGTGTCTGTGTGTCAGTATGTGTGTGAGTGTCTGTGTGTCAGTATGTGTGTGAGTGTCTGTGTGTCAGTATGTGTGTGAGTGTCTGTGTGTCAGTATGTGTGTGAGTGTCTGTGTGTCAGTATGTGTGTGAGTGTCTGTGTGTCAGTATGTGTGTGAGTGTCTGTGTGTCAGTATGTGTGTGAGTGTCTGTGTGTCAGTATGTGTGTGAGTGTCTGTGTGTCAGTATGTGTGTGTCTGTGTGTCAGTATGTGTGTGAGTGTCTGTGTGTCAGTATGTGTGTGAGTGTCTGTGTGTCAGTATGTGTGTGAGTGTCTGTGTGTCAGTATGTGTGTGAGTGTCTGTGTGTCAGTATGTGTGTGTGTCAGTATGTGTGTGAGTGTCTGTGTGAGTGTCTGTGTGTCAGTATGTGTGTCAGTATGTGTGTGAGTGTCTGTGTGTCAGTATGTGTGTGAGTGTCTGTGTGTCAGTATGTGTGTGAGTGTCTGTGTGTCAGGTATGTGTGTGAGTGTCTGTGTGTGAGTGTCTGTGTGTCAGTATGTGTATGAGTGTCTGTGTGTCAGTATGTGTATGAGTGTCTGTGTGTCAGTATGTGTGTGAGTGTCTGTGTGTCAGTATGTGTGTGAGTGTCTGTGTGTCAGTATGTGTGTGAGTGTCTGTGTGTCAGTATGTGTATGAGTGTCTGTGTGTCAGTATGTGTGCGAGTGTCTGTGTGTCAGTATGTGTGTGTGTCAGTATGTGTGTGAGTGTCTGTGTGTCAGTATGTGTGTGAGTGTCTGTGTGTCAGTATGTGTGTCAGTATGTGTGTGAGTGTCTGTGTGTCAGTATGTGTGTGAGTGTCTGTGTGTCAGTATGTGTGTGAGTGTCTGTGTGTCAGTATGTGTATGAGTGTCTGTGTGTCAGTATGTGTGCGAGTGTCTGTGTGTCAGTATGTGTGCGAGTGTCTGTGTGTCAGTATGTGTGTGAGTGTCTGTGTGTCAGTATGTGTGTGAGTGTCTGTGTCAGTATGTGTGTGAGTGGGTGGCGAGTTTTTGCATTTTGAATGTTTTCTAGGCATATGCAATTGAATGGTTATTGTGATTTACTCCGCAGCACTGTGTTTGTGTGTCTTTCTTGTTTACGTGTGTGTGCACACAAGTGCGTGTGTGTGCGTGTGCGTGTTTGTGTGTGCATGTGCATGTGAGGGAATGTTGTGCTTTAGTCTAGCTTCATCCCACAGAGTTGAACCTTTATTAAATTAACTTCAGGGAAACAGAATGCAGAGAAGGGCGGAGAAGGACGTCTCTTCGAGAGGCAGAGGGAAAGGAGTGTGTGTGTGTGTGTGTGTGTGTGTGTGTGTGTGTGTGTGTGTGTGTGTGTGTGTGTGTGTGTGTGTGTGTGTGTGTGTGTGTGTGTGTGTGTGTGTGTGTGTGTGTGTGTGTGTGTGTGTGCGTACTTGTTTTCCTACATTATCAGGACCCCAATGTCCTAACATTTCACCTTAATGTCCTGAAAAGGTTGGAAAACAAAAACCTTTTTGGAAAAGAGGGGTTTTGTCAGGTCCTGAATTTGTTCAAATTCTATTTTAAGCTTAAAGGTTTGGTTTAGGTTAAGGGTTAGGTTTAGGTTTAGGGGTTAGGGAAAATAGGATTTTTAATGGTGATAGCATTTTACAATCCAAAAAGTCCTGAAATTTCCCGAAAACACAGCTGTGTGCATGTACGTGTGTGTGTACAGCTTATGACTAATTGTTGACGACACTTGTTTACTCTGCAGCAATAAGATCATGCTTTTTTAAGCTGTGCTCTACAGATAATACAATCAGTCAGTTTACCACAGAGTGAAAACCCTGCTGGCCTGATTCTCCAGACTGACACCTCAAATTTCTGATTCTCCTCCTACAAATCTCCTACAACTAGAAGGTTCACCCTATGGAAGTGTCACACAACTGGGAACAGGAGATAGCTAGAGTCAAGCCAGCTCGAGTTACAGAGCAAGGAAGGAAAGTGGTGAGTGTAAAATACTGTCTGTCTATAGATTAACTCAGGGGTTATTTACTGCTGTTGATGGGGAGGAAATGGATAATGGTCAGAGGAGGGGAACACTTGAGAGGAGGTGCTGACGGGTCCTTTAGTGACCGGGACAGGGGCAGGAAGCACCCTTGTTACCACCCTCCTCCTCCTCCTCTTCAACTCTATCTCTTCAGTCTCTCTCTCTCTCTCTCTCTCTCTCTCTCTCTCTCTCTCTCTCTCTCTCTCTCTCTCTGTGTGTGTGTCGTAAAAGGTATGCCATTGCAGGTTAAAGCCTGGCCAGATTCCCACAACCTCTCCCCTGCAGGAGTCATCTCCACCCACCCTCCCCCTGAACAGCTCCTAGTTTGAGTCAGGCCATGGCCGTAGAGTGGGCTATTTCAGGGCTCTGCCATACAGATTATTGTTGTTGCTCTCTCTCACACAGCTAAAACAGAAGGGTTCATTTTTCATTTCCCTCCTGTGTTGTTTGCCATGACAGAAATAGATACAACTATAATAAAACTACCCAGCCAGAGAGGATTGTGGGAAGAGCTATTGCTTCCTGGCACATACTTACAACAGTCTAGAACTTCTGGTTCAATGAGCCAGGCTTTCTTATGGGATAATAGGAACCTTTTCAGAAGTGTCCCTCATATCTGAAGAGTTTGACGGTCAATCCGTGTTTTTCCCATGAGAACTGTGTCATAAATGATCAGTGTCGTTTATGAATGGCATTAGAACATAGTTTGGAGCAGCTTAACAAGAGCTGCATAGACAGCTAAAGAGTATGTGAATATTATTATTATATTAGATAGCATGTGTTATGTGAACAGAACGTGTATAAATATACAGCATGTGAGAAAGGAAGACGTAGGAAAGGTTAGGTTAGCCGGAGGAGAGGAACTAATAATGGGTATGTGTAGCATTCCTGTATACTGTCAGCGGGCCAAGCGGGCCACACCTGCCCACACACCTTTACTGCCCACGCACCTTTACTTTACCGGAGAAACAGTTTCACGGTGGGGTCTAGTTCCTCTTGACCATCTGTCCTCACTCCGGCCTCCACTGCGGCCACCCTGAGACAATGACAGCCGGACTGAGCCAGGAGCTAGGGGACAGAGGAAGGAAACAACAACACACACTAGTTTATAAATAAATACCAGAGCAATTATTGGAACAAGTACTGTACTTAGGGGCTGTTCTGGCTGTTCTCAGGGGGTTCACATCTACATATAGTATCATCAAAGAAATTGTACCCAAAGTGGTTCATTATGAAAACTATTGAACTGGTGTGGAGAATAGCAGGACTGGTTGCCAAGGACTGATCACAATCCTCAAACTCCTCTCTCTCACACACACATCCCATTCAAAAATGTAGTCCTTTCAACTGTTTTGTGAACAGTATGTTTCACTGCATCACATTAGTCTTAACCTAATTGTTGAGCATCTCTGTACTATACCCAGCGTGTGTTTGCCTGTGGCACGGCAAGAGCAAAAGTCATTTGGCCAGCTACCCGCCATCCATCCCACAATGCACTGGGTTTCTGTGTTATGTAAGAGCTCTGTTCTGCTCTATTATTAGTTCTAACTCATTGTGTCGAAGCGCTGCAGTACAGCAGCTCAGATCTGATGGAGCGGGAAACATTGGAGAGGAGAGAAAAAAGTATCATGGTGATTTTCTCTCTCTCTCTCTCTCTCTCTCTCTCTCATTGCTTTATTGGCTTGAAATACAATTTGTAGATATTGCCAAAGCCATATAGTGGTACAGCATTTCAGTAAATGCAATGAGGATAATGAAATCCAGTTTATAATAATCATGTATACAGGTACAACACTACTGCTGTTGTATTGTGTAATATTTGGTTGATACATTTAATTCAATACAAATATGATTCTGAATTTTTTTTTCAATTTAAAACAAAATGTACATGGATGATGGTTACACTGTGTATCACTTGTAAGTTATATACAATGTAAATACTTCAGGGAATTAATGTTCATGGGATGTCCCTCAGGCTATGGCAATCATATACATATCTGGCAGGAACATTTGTGATTTCTTCCTCACCCAGAACAATTCCCAGTTTTGTGTCATTAGTAAATGCACAGAAGTTGTGAATTGATTGAGATATATACAGTAGCAGTAAAAAGTTTGGACACAGCTACTCATTCCAGGGTTTTTCTTTATTTTTACTATTTTCTACATTGTAAAATAATAGTGAAGACATCAAAACTATGAAGTGTTAAACAAATCTAAATATATTTTTTTATTTGAGATTCTTCAAAGTAGCCACCCTTTGCCTTGATCACAACTTTGCACAGTCTTGGCATTCTCTGAACCAGCTTCATGAGGTAGTCACCTGGAATGTATTTTACTTAACAGGTGTGCCGTGTTAAAAGTTAATTCAAATCAAATCAAACTTTATTTGTCACATGTGCCGAATACAACAAGTGTAGACTTTACCGTGAAATGCTTACTTACAAGCCCTTAACCAACAGTGCAATTCAAGAAGAAGAAAATATTTACCAAGTAGACTCAAATAAAAAGTAACACAATAAGAATGAAATAACGACGCCATATACAGGGGGCACCGGTACAGAGTCAGTGTGCGGGGGTACAGGCTAGTTGAGGTAATCTGTACATGTAGGTGGGGGCAAAGTGACTATGCATAGGTAACAAACATACAGCGAGTAGCAGCAGTGTACAAAAGGGTGGGGGGTCAATTGAAATTGTCCGGTGGTCATTTTATGAATTGTTCAGCAATCTTATGGCTTGGGGGTAGAAGCTGTTGAGTAGCCTTTTGGTCCTAGACTTGGCGCTCCGGTACCGCTTGCCATGTGGTAGCAGAGAAAACAGTCTAACTTGGGTGACTCGAGTCTCTGACAATTCTATGGGATTTCCTCTGACACCGCCTATTATATAGGTCCTGGATGGCAGGAAGCTTGGCCCCAGTGTTGTACTAGGCCGTTCGCACTACCCTCTGTAGCGCCTTATGGTCAAATGCCAAGCAGTTGCCATACCAGGCGGTGATGCAACCGGTCAGGATGCTCTCGACCTCGCCAAATCATTTCAGTCTCCTGAGGGGGAAAAGTTTTTGTCGTGCCCTCTTCACGACTGTCTTGGTATGTTTGGACCATGATAGTTCGTTGGTGATGTGGACACCAAGGAACTTGAAACTCTCGACCCGCTCCACTAAAGCCCCGTCGATGTTAATGGGGGCCTGTTGGGCCCGCCTGTAGTCTACGATCAGCTCCTTTGTCTTGCTCACATTGAGGGAGAGGTTGTTGTCCTGGCACAGCACTGCCAGTTCTCTGACCTCCTCCCTATAGGCCGTCTCATCGTTGTCTGTGATCAGGCCTACAATTGTTGTGTCGTCAGCAAACTTAATGATGGTGTTGGAGTCATGCCTGGCCACGCAGTCGTGGGTGAATAGGGAATACAGGATGGGACTAAGTACACACCCCTGAGAGGCCCCAGTGATAAGGATCAGCATGGCAGACGTGTTGTTGCCTACTTTTACCACCTGGGGGCGGCCCATCAGGAAGTCCAGGATCAAGTTGCAGAGAGAGGTGTTTAGTCCCAGAATCCTTAGCTTAGTGATGAGCTTCGTGGGCACTATGGTGTTGAACGCTGAGCTGTAGTCAATGAACAGCATTCTCATATAAGTGTTGATTTTGTCCAGGTGAGAAAGGGCAGTGTGGAGTGCGATTGAGATAATCATTTAGGCAGGTTACCTTAGCTTCCGTTGGGCACAGGGACTATGGTGGTCTGCTTGAAACATTTAGGTATTACAGACTCGGTCAGGGAGAGGTTGAAAATGTCAGTGAAGACACTTGACAGTTGGTCCGTGCATGCTTTGAGTACACGTCCTGGTAATCCGTCTGGCCCAGCGGCTTTGTGAATGTTGACCTGTTTAAAGGTTTTGTTCACATCGGCTACCGAGAGCATTATCACACAGTCATCCAGAATAGCTGGTGCTCTCGTGCACACTTAAGTGTTGCTTGCCTCGAAGCGAGCATGAAAAGGCATTTTGCTCGTTTGGTAGGCTCGTGTCACTGGGTTTCGCATCTGAGTGTCCCTTTGTAGTCCGTAATAGTTTTCAAGCCCTGCCACATCCGACGAACGTCAGAGCCGGTGTAGTAGGATTCAATCTTAATCCTGTATTGACGCTTTGCTTGTTTGATGGTTCGTCTGATGGCATAGCAGGATTTCTCATAAGCATCCGGATGAGTCTCCCGCTCCTTGAAAGCGGCAGCTCTAGCCTTTAGCTCGATGCGGATGTTGCCAGTAATCCATGGCTTCTGGTTGGGATATGTACGTACAGTCACTGTGGGGACGACGTCATCGATGCACTTATTGATGAAGCCGATGACTGAGGTGGTGTATTCCTCAATGACATTGGATGAATCCCGGAACATATTACAGTCTGTGCTAGCAAAACAGTCCTGTAGTGTAGCATCCACGTCATCTGACCGCTTCCGTATTGAGCGAGTCACTGGTACTTCCTGCTTTAGTTTTTGCTTGTAAGCAGGAATCAGGAGGATAGAATTATGGTCAGATTTGCCAAATGGAGGGCGGGGGAGAGCTTTGTATGCATCTCTGTGTGTGGAATAAAGGTGGTATAGGATTTTTTCTCCCCTGGTTGCACATGTTACATGCTGGTAAAAATGTTGAGAAACTGATTTAAGTTTGCCTGCATTAAAGTCCCCTGCCACTAGGAGCGCCACTTCTGGGTGAGCATTTTCTTCTTTGCTTATGGCCTTATAGAGTTGGTTGAGAGCGATCTTAGTGCCAGCTTCGTTTTGTGGTGGTAAATAGACGGCTACGAATAATACAGATGAGAACTCTCTTGGTAGATAATGTGGTCTACAGCTTATCATAAGGTACTCTACCTCTGGCGAGCAATACCTCGAGACTTCTTTAATATTAGACATCGCTCACCAGCTGTTATTGACAAAAAGACACACACCCCACCCCTTGTCTTACCAGAGGTAGTGTCTCTGTTCTGTCGGTGCTTGGAAAATCCCGCTAGCTCTATATTGTCCGTATCTTCGTTCAGCCATGTCTCTGTGAAACATAAGATGTTACAGTTTTTAATGTCCCGTTGGTAGAATAATCTTAATCGTAGGTCATCGATTGTATTTTCCAATGATTGCACGTTAGCAAGAAGAATCGAAGGCAGTGGGAGTTTACTCGCTCGCCTCCGGATTCTCAAAAGGATGCCCGATTTGCGGACCCTTTCTGGCATCTTTTCTTCACGCAAAAAGCGTGGATCTGGGCCTGTTCCAGTGCAAGCAGGATATCCTTCTCGTCGGACTCGTTGAAGGAAAAAGTTTCTTCCAGTCCACAGTGAGTAATTGCTTTTCTGATGTCCAGAAGTAATTTTTGGTCATAAGAGACAGTAGTAGCAACATTGTGTACAATGGTTGGGAGAATGTAAAACGTCAGCCATGTTCTTCGACGCCATCTTTTGGCATTAATGCGTTTGAGCCAATCAGTTGTGTTGTGACAAGGTAGGGGTGGTAAACAGAAGCTAGCCCTACCTCTGCTGCAGAGAGAGAGAGTTACCAGCCTCAGAAATTGCGTGAATGAGTAGGTCTCTCTCTCTCTCTCTCTCTCTCTCTCGCTCTCTCTCTCTCTCTCTCTCTCTCTCTCTCTCTCTCTCTCTCTCTCTCAAGGTTATCAGGTACATAGTGAGCTGTGGATATGATGCCCTCATGCCACATGTTTGGTATGAGGAAGTATTATAGGAATTCTAATTATAGGAATATATCAATGTAATAAACAAAAGTAACATAATACAATATGTAAATATTTAACATTTGTATAACATTTCTAACATTTTGCTATATATATTTATTAGGCAATGAATATATCCAGCTATTAGATATAGAACATGTTCTATTAGGTTGAATATACTGTATGCGTTTATTTACTCAGCTCTGCTCTTATTAAATCATCTCATGTACCAAGAAGAGCTCTGCTGTTTCTGAAGAGTCCAGTCCCCGTAGAGTCCCATCTGTCATGTGAAGCCTGCGTATGTACTAGTGCCTGCATAGCGTCCATAGTGTCACTAGTCCCTCCGCCACTAATCCAGGGCTATTCATGCCCAGTTTGCTCTTAATGGATCGCAATCCTATTATTCTTTCTGGGAAAAACTACTGGGACTGAGCCTGAGCGTGCGTCCCAAATGGCACCCTATTCTCTAAATAGTGCACTACTTTTGACCAAACCCCTAGGGCATAGGGTGCCATGTGGGACACAAGCCGAGGGTTTAGTTAGGACGCGTCCTTGGTGCTCCGGTCTAGTCCCCTGGGTTGTGGAAGGACGAGGCATTGGCTGACAAAATAGCCACCACCACTGGGACGCCCTGGGTTAAATGTCCCCAGTGGACCAGGGAAACAGAAAGATGGGGGTGTTTGTATTTATACATTGGTATTTATATATTTGTTTGTACCACTGGGACGCCCTGGGTTAAATGTCCCCAGTGGACCAGGGAAACAGAAAGATGGGGGTGTTTGTATTTATACATTGGTATTTATATATTTGTTTGTACCACTGGGACGCCCTGGGTTAAATGTCCCCAGTGGACCAGGGAAACAGAAAGATGGGGGTGTTTGTATTTAGGATGTGTCCCATGTCTGATCAGTCAGTGGGCATTCAGGGCACAGGAGCACAAAATGGCCCCCATAGGCCAGCCAGCCAGGCAGGCAGGCAGGCAAGCAGGCAGGCAGGCAAGCAGGCAGGCAGGCAAGCAGGCAGGCAGGCAGGCAGGCAGGCAAGCAGGCAGGCAGGCAGAGGGATGGGGGATGTTTGTATTTAGGACGATTTCCCCTGCTCTGACTGATTTAGGATGGTTTCCCCGCTGGTTGATTAAGGACGGTGTGACCATAACTGATGAGTGGGCATATACCCGGGGTACAGGGGTAAAGGGGAGAGGCTACAGGGCTATTTGTTCCCATTTGTCCCCATGGCAAGGGTGTTTTGTCCCCTCTTCAAACCCAGCTATTCTCACGGCAATCAGTTATTTTCTGTGCATGTCAAATACTGCTTTCTCAGCCCAAGCATCATTTCAGTTGTGTAGAAAGAATTGAGACCACAAAATGTATTTAGGATGACTCACTCTGAAAACTAAAGTCGAAGCAGAAGTACATTAAACATCAGATTTCGCTGTAGGCTTACACTGTGTGTATGTAGTTCCCAGTGTATTAATGATACTTTACAGTTTTATTTGCGTTAACCCCATAGGTAAAGTGTCATGCTGTGGAGCCAGCATCTTTACTTGTGTTTTACCTTTGGTGATTTTGAATGGTTCACCCCATCCCTCATCTGTCATTTGCTGTAAAATTGTCATCTAAAATATTTAAGAGTGCGAGAGACTCACTGACTTACTTATTCCCATATGAACTTTAACAGCATCTAGCGTGGAGCACGAAATGGCTAAATTCTTTAAATGGAACACACATGACCTGTACTTTATGTGGTAACCCCACAGAATGCAGCACAGAAAATATGTTTAGAAAGACTTTAAGTATCAATATCTAACTTAGAAGAAGCATAAACTCCAAAGAAGTCAAAATCCAAAACTTCACAATGGTGTGTGTATTTTATCTCGTCTGCTCAGCTGTGCTGGAGATATAGATAATTTTAGTGAGAACAATGTATAGCCACTTTGACCTCTCACAGACTTTTGTGGAAGTAATCTAATTTCCTTTGTGTACATTACTAAGTGTTCACCAACAATGTACAGACAGTTCATCTCACACGAGCTTCAGCTTGCATCAGATTCCTTGTGCAAGCCAAGCCAGTCATCTCCTCCCTCCCTCTCGAATAAAGCAGCCACGCGACCGTTTCCTGTTTGTTGCATAAAGGCAGAACGGTTCGGGTGACAGCGATGTGAAACTGCCAACGGCCGTACAGCACGCCTATAGCCCTAGTCAATCAAAACAGGCATGACTACACACACACACACACAAACACACAGTCACAGTCCCCCTATAGCCTAGTCAGTCAAAACAGGCATGACTGCACACACACACACACACACACACACACACACACACACACACACACACACACACACACACACACACACACACACACACACACTGTCACAATTCGACTATAACCTAGTCAGTCAAAACAGGCATCCCTGCATGTTAGGGCTTGTATGGGACAGGAGTGAAATTAGGCACGGGACCCTTTGAGATGGTCCGATCAGTGCTGTGTGTGTATGTGTTTGTGCGTGTCTCCGCGTGTGTATGTCCCTCACTGGGCTGAGGTTGGCTCCAGTGATTCACTATCGCAGACAGACAGGCAGGCTCAGCTCTCTCTCTGTGGATAAACTAGGCAGGATATCTTTAGGTGGTCAGCTGGCAGAGCACAGGCCCTGCACTGTTAATCAGCTCAGGAGCACCTGAGACCTGCTCACACTGACATGGCTGATTAACTGGGGATATGGTTTAGTTAGACAGAGAGAGAGAGAGAGAGAGAGAGAGAGAGAGAGAGAGAGAGAGAGAGGGAGCAAATGAGAGACACTGAGATTGTAGTGGGTAGAAAGTAGAGGAAGAAAACAGACCTGAATAGTTGAAGAATCTATTTAAATTGTATGTGGAAAATCTATTTCCTGGGTGCTTTATGAAGGCACCTTCTTTAGCTATCTAAAGTTCCTGAACCATAAGTATATGAGGATGTGTGTATTCTTAACGAGAGGATGAATAGAAATACATCAGTAGAGAGATAAAGTCGCAATGGAGTCGCAATTCAACGGCTCAGACACGAGACGTATGTGGCAGGGACTACAGACAATCACAGACTACAAAGGGAAAACCAGCCACGTCGCGAACACCAACGTCTTGCTCCCAGACAGGATAAACACCTTCTTTGCTCTCTTTGAGGATAACACAGTGCCACCGACGGCGCCCACTACCAAGGACTGTGGGCTCTCCTTCTCCGTGACCGACGTGAGAAAGACATTTAAGCGTGTTAACCCTCACAAGGCTGCCGGCCCAGACGGCATCCCTAGCCGCGTCCTCAGAGCATGCGCAGACCAGCTGGCTGGAGTGTTTACGGACATATTTAATCGCTCCCTATCCCAGTCTGCTGTCCCCACTTGCTTCAAAATGGAAACTATTTTTCCTGTACCCAAGAAAGCAAAATAACTAAATGACTATCGCCCTGTAGCACTCACTTCTGTCATCATGAAGTGCTTTGAGAGGCTAGTTAAGGATCATGTCACATCTACCTTACTTGACACCCTAGACCCGCTTCAATTTGCTTACCGCCCCAATAGATCCACAGGTGATGCAATCACCATCGCGCTGCACATTGCCCTATCCCTCTGGACAAGAGGAATACCTATGTAAGAATGCTGGTCATTGACTATAGCTCAGCATTCAACACCATAGCACCCTCCAAGCTCATCATTAAGCTTGGGGCCCTGGGTCTGAATCCCGCCCTGTGCAACTCGGTCCTGGACTTCCTGACGGGCCACCCCCAGGGGGTGAACATCGGAAACAACATCTCCACTTTGCTGATCCTCAACACAGGGGCCCCACAAGGGTGCATGCTCAGGCCCCTCTTGTACTCCCTGTTCACCCATGACTGTGTGGCCACGCACGCGTCCAACTCAATCGTCAAGCTTGCAGACGACACAACAGCAGTAGGCCTGATTACCAACAATGACGAGACAGCCTACAGGGAGGAGGTGAGGGCCCTGGGTGAGTGGTGCCAGGAAAATAACCTCTCACTCAATGTCAACAAAACAAAGGAGCTGATTGTGCACTTCAGGAAACAGCAGAGGGGGTACGCCCCTATCCACATCGACGGGACCGCAGTGGAGAAGGTGGAAAGCTTCAAGTTCCTCAACAGGTGCATCAAAGCTGGGACAGAGAGACTGAAAAACAGCTTCTATCTCAAGGCCATCAGATTGTTAAATAGCCATCACTAGCCACCTTCCACTGGTTATGCAACCCTGCACCTTAGAGGCTGCTGCCTGATATACATAGACTTGGAATCACTGGTCACTTTAATAATGGAACACTAGTCACTTTAATAATGTTTACATAATGTTTACATACTGCTTTACTCATCTCATATGCATATACTGTATTCTATTCTACTGCATTTTAGTCAATGCCACTCTGTCATTGCTCAATCTGGCATTTATTTATTTCTTAATTCCATTATTTTAAATTTAGATTTATGTGTATTGTTGTGACTACTGCAATGTTGGAGCTAGGAACACAAGCATTTCGCTACACCCGCAATAACATCTGCTAAATATCTGTATGTGACCAATAACATTTAATTTATTTAAAAAATAGGGGCCACAATCAAAAAGTACTACAGCCTGTCTTTAGCTGTTCTAGTGCCCTTCTATGACCCAACTAAAACTCTTCAAAACTCATTAATGCACTTTACCATTCTCCATTTGCTTTGTTCTTTCTTTGCTCAGAAAGTATTAACTGATCTCCCTCTCCCTCTCCCAGACCTGAGTGACCAGTTGCTAGAGGTGGTGGGTCTGGAGGGGGCCATGGAGATGGGGAAGATCTACTCAGGCCTGAAGAGTGCTGGCCGTAGACTGGCCCAGTGTGCTAACGTCACCATCAGGTCAGGACCCTTTCTGCTACTATCCCCTCTGTCCCTCCATCCCTCCACCCCTCTTCCTCCCTTCTTCTCCCCACTTCCATCCCGTTGTGTCTCCTTCACCAAAACCAGAGCTGAGTCCCGCAGACAGAAGTGTCTCCTGCTCCCTTCTCTTCCTCACTTCACACTCTGTGTCCAGTAAACAGAACATTGACCTGCTGACTCACTCATTACAGCCACAGAGAGGCTGGCCATCATGGCCTGACAGATTAGCTTTCTCACACGTCTGAGGGCACTCAGGCCACTTTTGGATATGCCAACCAACCAATCTGTTTTAGAAAAGTGGAATTAGTTCACATGTTGTTGTTGCTCTAGCAGTTCCCGCTCCATTAAACATTCACAGTATGGCCAGTTAAAGTACAGTTTATAGCGGACTCAGTCAAAGCTTTCCCCTCACCTGTTTCAGCCTACCCTTAATATTTTCCGAAACAAGAAATTAAAATAACATTCATCAGTCATTCTCCCATACTGAGTTTCCCTAGCTGGTGAGGCATGCATGAAAGGCTTAAACGATCTTTGTGTGAGTGTGTGTGTGTGTGTGTGTGTGTGTGTGTGTGTGGGGGGGGGGGGGGGGCTGTGAGTTAGTTTAGAGTGGGGGCCTGTCTGGGAAAAGGACTCGTGGGAACAAAGACAGCAGTGTTTGACTCTGGTCCTGGCATGGTATGGACAGTGTGAATAGGAATATCGTGCCTCAGAGGTGCATGTGATCTGACTCTGACCCCCTATCTCTCTACTCACAGGACATCCCGGCTGCTGCCCATGCAGATCGATGGGGAGCCTTGGATGCAGCCCCCATGCACGGTCAGAGACTCACCACACACACTAACACACACCCTACCCCCACGCTACACCTCCACCTGCCTCCCTTCCTGCTCCCTATGCCTTTTCAATTTCCTTCTCTCCTTCTCTCTTCCCTCCATCCCTCTCCATCACACTCCCCACCTTCACTGTGACAGCTGTGTTAATTGAAACAGTGTTTTGTCACAGCGGACCACTGACTGGTTATGTCATTAGAGGAGGAGGAAATGCTCGCTGGAATCCATTCACACATCACGTAGCAACAGCAAAATGCCCTCTGCTATATATAGAACAATTCAGTTGAAATAGTGTTGAGAAAAGAAGTGTGTCACCCTAAACCCCAGCACCCCATCCTCCTTTATGCAGTTGAACCTGCGGGGATGTCAGGCTGAGCTGAGGCACAGTGTTCTGTGTTCTGTACTTCCTTGGTTATTTGGATTTCAAGGTCAGATAGTTGCTCTGAAAAGTGAATCTTCTATCTGTGGGGTAGCATGAAAAGCTGGCTATTTCTTTAGCAGGAAATTATGGTAAAATACCATTGTGTATCTTATATGTGAAGGATTTAGAAGTAGAAAAGAAGGACCAGACTTCTGGACACTTCCTGGTCAAATGTTCTCTTGTCCCTCCCTCCTACAGATGAAGGCACATTGGTTTATGAAGCAAACTTCCATTGTCCTACAAGAGTTGCTGAATATCGTTTCATCTTGTCCCTCCTCCCCTTACAGATCAAGATCACACATAAGAACCAGGTTCCCATGCTACTGGGCCCTCCTCAGAAGACCCCCTTCTTGTTCTTCAAGAGACGCAACAGAAGTCGGGACTATGAGTGAGGAGGACACTTCAAACTCCCCCCTCTTCACAAACACATTCACCAACCTCTTGGGACAACTCAATAGGTCCCACAGACCAAGTCATTGCCCCTTGGACCTACAGTACCACTTCAGAATGAACTGACTTCCTCTCAGTGTAATGACCACTTCCTGTGTATCCATGTTCTAGCTTCTAGAACTTCCTGTGAACTCTGAACTCTGACCCTGTCACTGGCACACTAGCTCAGTCAACCCCAGCTCCAGACTCAGCTTCAGCCCAGACCCATCAGTAATGCCACACTGCCTTGGCAAAACACAGTGCCAGCAGCATATAGGTTCATCTAGGATACTGCCTTGGTTCTCAAATGGAGGGATAGATAGATGGAGTGATAAGGAAACACATAAAGAGAGAGAGAGACAAAGAGAGAAGCAGCCGAAGGGGAAATGGGAAGAAAAGAAAGAGTGCAAAAGAGAGAGAGCAAGGAATGGGATGATTGACAAACAGCATATGAAAGTAGTGTGTGTGTGTGTGTGTGTGTGTGTGTGTGTGTGTGTGTGTGTGTGTGTGTGTGTGTGTGTGTGTGTGTGTGTGCGTGCGTGCGTGCGTGCGTGCGTGCGTGCGTGCGTGCGTGCGTGCGTGCGTGCGTGCGTGCGTGCGTGCGTGCGTGCGTGCGTGCGTGCGTGCGTGCGTGCGTGCGTGCGTGCGTGCGTGCGTGCGTGCGTGCGTGCAAGTTCTCCTTTCTCTTTGAGGAGCCCGTTGAATAATGGATCAGAGCTTGTAGAGTATTCACTCCAGTGTCTCTCCACGGCACAGAACACTGCACTGCCTGAGAGATGAAACGGAAAGAGATCATCTATTATTGACTGCTTCGTTTACGCTTGACGGTGGCAGCAGGGCAAAACACACAGTAACAATGGCCTGGGAAGCATGGGAAACTCAAACTAACATGCAGGGATTTTTGCCCCCCAGCATATTTGCTCACAACAACCATCTTTAGCCTAGTTTTGTAGAATATCAATAGCTGATCTGGTGTCAGGTCAAACAGATGGCAGGGACTGGAGGTTTGTCTATCTTCATGTGGCTTATTCACATACTGTAGACAGGTCACCACACCATCTTAGTAAGTGTATAAACCCCTCTGAGACTCAGTCACACAGGCCATCAACTTAGACTGGTTTTATTGTTCTCCTCCAAATGGCAAGGCCATTGGTCCTTCGAGCCAGACCAGTGGAACAGAGCCCAGTGTACAGGGGAGACCAAAAGAGGTTGGAGAGAGACGTGGACCTTACTTATATGTATCACTGTAGCGACGTGAGATGAGAGAGGAGTCCCATGTCCCCCTCAGAAGTGCCCAGTAGGATCAGCTATAGGTTGAAGAAAGAAACCCAGTGTAGAGAAGACCAAAGGAGTTTGGGGTGAGGAGTGGACTAGATATATATCACTGTAGAGAATGTGAGATGAGTCCATTGCCCAATCAGAAGAGCCCAGTAGGACCTCTATAAGAGCAGAGTTCAGTGTAGAGGGAGAGGAGACTGAAGGAGGTTGGGTAGGCCCTTACTGTAATGTTACATGTATCACCGTAGAGATGAGAGAAGTCCCGATCAGAAGTGCCCACTAGGATAGCTTTAGGTTGAATAAGCAGTAGTGCCTGCTGCCTAGCAGGATATCTATAGGTTGAATCAACAAGCCTCATCCATAGGTTGAATCAACAAGCCTCATCCAGCTACAGATATTCCAGAAGACTTTGAGAGATTGAAATGGATTCAGCTACCTCGTGCTGGTATATAACAGCCTGCCCTGACTGCCCCAGGTCTTAGGGGTCTGATTTACCATAACGTGGACAGGAACTAAATTTAACCTGCTATTTTGGGAGGATCTATCCTGTGAAACACTATTCCTAATTACAGTGTAAAAACATCAGCTCGCAATGTGAAGTGTCCAAGAGTGCAAAACTAGGAGGCCAGGGATGAGGGCTCGCTGGCTGTAAAATGGTGGGTGTTATTCCAATCATGTTTGTTGCTGGATGGGACCATTGAAGCAACAGGAAGATATGTTATCAATTGAAATGGGCTGAACTGAAAATCACACATAGGAGTCAAACCTAACGGCAAAAGCTGAACAGGCAAGACACCCGTGTGGCAGAATGTGGTATCCATCTACTACGATATACCACTACCCGTATGAAAATATTACTGTCCCAACAATAGTGGCCAACTATATATGTGCAGATACAGTATTTGTATATTCTGGAAGATGGTGTATTACACATATATTTTTATTTTATTTTATTTAACCTTTATTTAACTAGGCAAGTCAGTTAAGAACAAATTCTTATTTACAATGACGGCCTAGGAACAGTGGGTTAACTGCCTTGTTCAGGGGCAGAACGACAGATTTAGTTTTTGTGTTTTTAATAATATATTATTAGTGTAGAGCTTTGAGGCATCGCACTGAGCAAACACTGATTGAATCAATGTTGTTTCCACGTCTATTCCACGTTGAACCAAAGTAGAATAGACATTGAATTGACATCTGTGCCCAGTGGGATAGTATAGAAGAGTACATACAGATCAGTGTTCTTCAGTGTCTGGGGCTGGTTCACAACACATTCCCTTTGGTGTCGAGCACCCTCATACCCTAGGATGTAGGGGTTAGGGTGCAGGGCCCAGGGGGGTGAGGGCAGAGTAAGCCTCCATGGTACACTGAGTTTTTGTCCCAAATGGCACCCTATTCCCTTTGGGCCCAGGTCAAATGTAGTGCACTGGGTAGTGAATATGGTGCCATTAGGACTCACCAGAGCACCACTCACGGGGCGAGGCTTTGATGTCTTCGCCCCGAGTTCCCTTTAAAACCACACTGAGCCGAGACTCTCGTGTCCAGGCCCCACTAAAACAGAGACACATGTCCACTGACCATGGGGTAGAGGTAAAACAGTGGTTTAGTCCCAAGGCACCCTAATCCTAATATAGTGTACTGCTTTTGACCAAAACCCTATCAAAAGTAGTGCACTATATACGGAATAGGGTGCCATTTGGGACAAAGCCTTTATCTCTGTGGACCACAGGTTCTGACCCTGCAACACCTCTAACCAGTACGTATGGGAAACATTTCAATGACCACATCACCTCTACAATCCTAACATAGCATCATTGGTCGACGGTCATTGGACACATTTTTTGTGTGTAGTCCTTACGGAGCCTGGATCGAGGCGACTCAGTAAAAAGTGTGCATGTTTACAGTTTACTTTTCATTAATGGGAAAGGATGATTTTAAATTTAAACAGTTATAATTATGTGTAAATAGATATTTGATTATATATTTTATCTCACCACCGCATGCCTGCTGAAACAAAGGAGACAGAAAGAAATGTCTGTCTGCTTGAGGAGAGACCACGCTGATTGTTGCAACCCCCTCCCTCAAGCTAGGACCTGTCCTGCTGTCGGGTCATATTAGCTATTCAACCCCCCAACCAATCCTTTGCTTAAAAACCCATGACCTTGTGTATTTACTTTGTCTTTCCCTGTTGGTAGCTAGCATAGCATGTTGATACTTCTGTGCTAGAAAAGGACAGTGATGGCTTGTCTTGGTCAAATATAGAGACTTTCCAGGAGAAATGTACACCATTGCCAAGCGGCCATTTTGTGATTCATCATCTGGAGATGGAAGAGAGACGCCGACATGACATCACAACCACAGAACTTAATCCTATCAGACGCTATATCAATCCTCAATGTTTGTGTTATTCACCAGTCACCACTCATCTCCAATTCTGGTCATCAGAAATGATCAATAGCCTTAACTAACAAACAAAAGGAGCGGCTCTCTCGTGCTTTCTCTGCCAGGACACAACAACAGCACAATTGCAATACAAGCCACTGACTTAGAAGGAGTAAAACAATATATAGAAACAAGTCAAAGAATGATGGTGACTATCTCCTCTTACCCTGTGTTGCAATAACTCACTGCCATCACCAACTACCCGCCTGGTCTGTACCATCACTGCCTATGGTGTTGGTCCACTTCCACTTCCAACTACATCCACTTCTAAGAGGATTTGGTTTAGCCCAGGTTGTCAACGACGTCTGTAGAATGTGGCCTCTCATCATTTTAAAAAGTAGGAGGGCCGGTGTGAGGACATCCGTTTTCTTGTTGACAGAGTGTCCCTTGGCGGGTCCTGGTCAAAAGTAATGTACAGTATATGGAATAGGCTGCTGTTTGGGACAACACCAGTAAGTTGTCCACCGTGATGCAGCAGGGATTTCTATGTACTGCACCGCATCCACTGTTATAAACATAGCCATAGCGTGTGGCCGTGGCCACTGTCTTTGTTGATGTACATGATGTGATGTGACTTGTTGAAACCACGCTGCCTCTGAGGTAACCTAATGTAGGAGGTGTAAAAGAAAGGCCTGAAACTAGATGCCGTACATACTGGTCTTGACAAGAAGAAGAAAAAAACTGTCAGGGGAGGTTCTCTTCTGCACTGTTCAACCAATCCAGTAAATGTGGAGGAGGAGTTAAGACGGAGTGTCGCCTTGCTAACGTCCAAAAGCGGAAATCGCGTCACAGGTTCTCTTTTTCATTTCCACTGAAAACCAGAACATCCTGTTGTTGGGAACTCGGCAGAGGCTGCCTCTGAGGTGACCTAGAGGAGGGAGTTTGAGTGGTGGTTAAAGGGGGTGTTTGTGGTGGTGTTTGTGGTGTATCAAATAAACCAATTATGATGATAGTATACACAGTCTATTACAATTAGGATCGTGTAGTTAATTAATCACTAATATCTACATTCTTCCACTGAATTGAGACAACCGGGCACAAAAAAGGCTCCCATATCCACACAAGCATACCATTTAGAATATGGCCAATACGTTGCTGCATTTTAAGTAGTATTTCAGTTGGGATTATTGGAATGGAGCCAAAGACAGTCTTCGTCACCATCCTCCCCATGTGTAACTATTATCCCCTTGTCTCCACTGTCACTCCCGCTTCTGACCTTGTTTTATTTCCACCTTCAGAGACTCACATAGGCAGTGAGGTTTATCGTACTGTCACTGTCGTTGGTGCAATCCTATTCTTAGGCATGGGCAGATTAACTAACAGTATTGAGTGACACTAGTGGCCAGGACACATGCAGTAGAGCCATGCATACAGTCCATTTCATTCCTGAGTGTGATGTTCTACATGTATGTATAAACCCATAGGCCTGTTGTGTTTACCATAGAAATATAATTAATAGAAAGGGCTTGGAACATTTGATAATAGAAATTTGACTGCTAAATTCATGGGTACACTCAAAATGGCTGCCAGTCCTCCCATTATTGCATCATTGACTTGAATGGGGAGGCCCGTTCTACTTCTTCTAGTTCTGTGGTGTTTACCCCCTCAGGGTCAGTGTGGTATGTAGCTATCCATACGCCTGTAGCACCCAATGAGGATCAAGGGCAGACAGTGACAGTAGCCCCCCCACCCACCCACTCCCTCTCTGTGATTGGACAAAAAGAGGACCGTGAATCAATATTCTCATCTTGTGCCCTAGCTGCGTCTACTGTCTGTCATTCTTCCTCGCTGGTATGTTTGTTAGCTGTATGTTGGCATCCTCCATTTTGATGGACAAAAGATTTATCAAATAAACAGAGGTTGAATATGCTATGCACTCTGTTGGGTTTTGTTTTGGTGATATGGTCCAATGAGATGTTTGTTCTATTCTCTACAACATTTCCACACACACACACACACACACACACACACACACACACACACACACCACACACACACACACACACACACACACACACACACACACACACACACACACACACCTGGCTCTGTCTTCTACTTAAATGTATTGGATTTAAATGTAATCAGATATTGTAGAGCTGTTATGTTGATGATAAGGACCACTTAGTGTGGCAGGAGAAATGCTAAGATTTCAACGCAGGGCACTCATCATGACATGATCATAGAGACATATTCTGTATCCTTATTGTGAACAGAGGTGCACAAATTAATGTCAAACTGTTATAACTTGCTTCTGTTTTAGACTGTTGTGAAGCAGAGATACTGCTAAAATGACTGTATCTATATTGATATATCTATACCGAATTAGTGAAATGCACACTAAGGAACACACCCATATCACTGTCAAACAGAGTGAAGAGACAATGGGAGCGTTCGACATTGCAGCCAACTTTAAAGGTGAGTCGAGATTGACTGATCTACAAATCACCTTGCATCATAAATAACTACTCAATCTTATTTGTAGATCAGTCAGTCAGTCACAATTTACCCGTGATACATCACCGTTTTGATGCTCTCGAACACGGCCAATGACTAATGTGATTGAATGACCAAACTGCAGAAGACCCATATCCCCCACCACACCCATGACACACTGCTCCTTCACCCACCCCCTCTAGCCATGCTCCTTCCCCTCTCAAGACCTCGGGCCCATGCATACACACACAGGTTGTTCTCGTCCTAGCCCACCATAAAATGCAGCTTTGTTTTTCCTATAACTGAGGTGATTGTTTCCAACTTTGATGATTTTAAAGCAAGTAAGACTAGAACCAAAATTACCAAAATGTTTACTTCCCCTTACAGTCTTCGAAGGAGTTATGAAGCCTAAATGTGTACTCTTAACCTCTTAAGTAACCCCATACTGTGCCCTCACATTCATTTAATATCTAAAATACAGCCATTTGCACTGACAACCCCAAACTATCTAATGAATATAACATAAAGAATGCTAGGCTATTTGGAGTGCTAAGTGGAGTGCTTTTTCCTCTCGCCTCCTTTTTCAAGGTCTTCTAACTGTGAGGAGTGTATGCATTAACATATGGAGAGCTTTCTCCTCTCGCCGGTGTGTAATTGTTTAATTACTCTTCTCCAGCAGAGACACAGAGATAGGCGTTTGAGCAGAAAGCAAGAGCAAGGAGAGAAGATCTCTCTCTGGTTACGTCCCAAATGGCACCCTATTCCTTATATATGGGCCCTGGTTAAAAGTAGTGCACTACATAGGGAATAGAGTGCCATTTGAAATGTATACTGTACTTATACAACTGTAAGCCCCACAGAGACAGAGGAGCCTCTGGCTGGGAGTCTTCTCTTCGCCACACAAGCTGCGATAATAAGGCAGGAATTATCTCTCTGTGAAGCGTCCCAAAGGGCACCCTATTCCCTTTAGTGCACTATAGGGCTCTCGGTCATGGACCCTGGTCAAAGGTAGTTCACTACATCGCAAATAGGGTGCCATTTGGGATGCAGACTTTGTGAAGCTATTAATAGCAAGGCAAGACAAGTCACATCTTGTCTGGTGTCGCGGAGAGCATCATTTGACCTCGACACTGATTTTTCTCGTTTTTTATTATCTTGGAAATAGCACATTGACAGTCAGACATTCCCTTTGGTATAACTGCCATGAAGACATTCAATTATTAAGATTTGAGAGTGATCCACTTATTTAATACTACAGTACAATGATCCAGCTGTGAGGGGACCTAGTTAGCTGAAGTGAGGAATGAGAGATGGGCCTAACAAGGGACCCTGAAGGAAAAACTGAGTCCCAGATTTGAGGCTTTAATGAAGGCTATTGCTCAAGAGCAGCTTCCATACTTTCAATACTGTATGTTATGAATGTTACTGTACCTATATTTTGTCCCATTGTGGGCTAAAGGAGGTCCTAATAAACAATCAATCGAACAGACAGATCCCTGTTATACCAGCAGGAGTTACTGGGACATCACTTTGTGTCTGTGTGTGTGGGAAGAAGAAGAGCTGGATTAGCTCACATAGCATAAGGAGCAGAGATCTGTGTCACACTGACCCAGTCCCTGCTGGCACAAATAAGGTTGGGACAGGGAATAATGCTGCTCACTGTAGGCCTTCTCAAGATGGACGCTCTCGGACACAGAGGTCCTTCAGGAGAGGGTTGTACTTGTACACACGCAGCAGTCTTTGGCTGCTTTTACACAGTCAGCCCAATTATTTTTCAGAGCTGATCGGATTGGACAAAAGGCCAATTAGTGAAAAAAATATTATAATTGGTCTACTTGTGTAAACACAGCCAATGTGGCATGTGTCACTGTGTGTGTCGCATTTATTTAAGGAAAGAATTGGAATACAAATACATTATGCTCGCTCTCGAACAATGCCCCCGCTAGCTCCCCCCCACACACACACACACACCACATCCGCCCCAACAGAGAGGGACATACAGGCCAATAATAAAAAGATCCTCTACTGTAAGTCAACCTCTACTCCCCAGACCTTAGGGCCAGGCAACAAAGACTCCACTATACATCCAGTATATTTATCTATTCCTACTATTCATGTCCATCCTCCAATCTTATAAGTGCTACATCACAGCTATTGGCTTTTAGGGATTCTGTTTTACATACCTCACAGCTATTGGCTTTTAGGGATTCTGTTTTACATAACAGCTGTTGGATTTTCCCCATATATTTCTCATTGGCGTTTTTAAAGAGAGGGTTTAGGTTTATATACAGATGATAATGAGAATGGTTTACTACTTTTTTTGTGACCAACCTTTAAATCTTTCTTTTTTTTCTGTGTTGGGTTCAGATCACAGACAGGCAATAATATTCAAAAAGTATATAGATAAAGAATTAAAAAACAGTAAAAAAAAGGATAAAACACCAAACAAACCAAAAATAAATAAGTTAATGAAATAAGAAGTCAATAATTGTCCTGTCTGTCCCATCTCCCCTCTACCTCCCCCCACCCACCTCTCTCCCCACTCCCAGCCCCTACTTCCCCCTCCTAAAACAAGACATCATGAATAACTCAACTTATGTTTGTACCTTTGTTTGTGGGACAAAGGCACACATGAATAAAGTCAGCCTGCAAACATCGATATTCAATACAGATATTCAAAATCCAATTGATAAATTGAAACATGATTACATTACATTAACTCATAATAAGCTTGTGAACTTTTCGACTGCTCTATTGAATGTATCTCATTTCGTTTCCTTGGCTCCGCTTACACAAGCGAGCTGTGGAGAGCTCTAGTGAAAGGATGTCAAGGAAGTTTGTCTCCATTGATTTCCTTTATTTACCTGAATTTTAAATCAGAATTCACACTTTCATTTATGCTGAGTTTATGTGAAGGCTTCTATTTGGTCACCAACATTATTTTTTTGCCACAGTCAGTCCGGACAGCCATACTCGTTCCTGGACATCACACAGGGTAGCCTACATGTGGATCCCTTCTGGATTTATATAAGATTGTAACATACAATCTACAGTAATAATAGTACCTCTGTCATTTACATTGTAGCCTAGTCATTTGGTAAGGTTGTATAAGATTGATTGAAGACAAATTAATTAATTGAAACCTGGGTGGTTTTGTGGTTGATTATGTTTTCGGTACAGACAAACTGGAGCACAAGGCCTGATTTATGTTCGCTAGATTAAGGTTATAGGCTTATTTCAAGTAGCATGCACAACTTAAACATAAGTGGCATTTGAAAAATATGGACTTGCTGACATTTAAAAAACATTGACTTGCTTTTAGGAACAAACATGCAAACTAAGACTGGGGAAAGCCACAATAAAAACTTCCACTTCGCATGTACTGCACATTACTTTTTCCAACTACTGAAAGTTTTGTTCACTTTGCCAGTTGCTGACATCAAAGCTGCCATGAGACAATGGGCCACACGATCTGTAGTGGTCTGGGTGTAGCTGGTGCAGAGGAGTCAGGACAGTAGAGATGAGTAACACAAGTAACTTTACTCAAATATTCCAATAACATGTCGTAATACCGAGCCCACAATAACGGGCCGAACATACATAAAACAATCACGCACAAAAACCATGGGGAAAGCAGAGGGTTAAATAATGAACATGTAATTGGGGAATTGAAACCAGGCGTGTAAAACAAAGACAAAACAAATGGAAAATGAAAAGTGGAACGGCGATGGCTAGAAGGCCAGTGACGTCGACCGCAGAACGCCGCCCAAACAAGGAGAGGGACCGACTTCGGGGGAAGTCGTGACACGATCAAATGTTTCAATGTTGCAATGTATGTCCTGACATGGAATGCACTTCTCCGCTGCAGTGCGTAATGTGCCATATGGCCTAAATGAAATCAGGCAAGATACACAGGCCACTCTCCGTTTGTCATTTTATAAAGGCTTGACAGAACAGTGTTGTTTAATTTTGTGAAGGCAAAAATCGAGTAGGATAGCAGCTGTGCATAAACTGCGCCATGTTCGATCATTTTACCTGGTTTAAACTATCCCAATGATTATCTGTCATTGGCAAAAACATACAAACAAACACTTTGTTGAAGGGAAACCGCAACCATGGGTTTGTATATTTCCACTGTCCATTGCCAGGTTAATACAAACAATGTTGTTATTCCCTCCATAAGGCAATCAAACAGGCAACACGTCAGTAGAGAGACAAAGTGGAGACGCAATTCAATGGCTCAGACACGAGACGTATGTGGCAGGGTCTACAGACAATCAAGGACTACAAAAAGAAAACCAGCCACGACATCGACGTCTTGCTCCGGACAAGCTAAACACCTTCTTCGCCCACTTTAAGGATATCACAGTGCCACTGATGTGGCCCTCTACCAAGGACTGTGGGCTCTCCTCTGTGGCAGACATGAGTAAGACATTTAAGCGTGTTAACCCTCACAAGGCATCCCTTGCCGCGTCCTCAGAGCATGCGCAGACCAGCTGGCTAGAGTGTTTACGGACATATTGAATCTCTCCCTATCCCAGTCTGCTGTCCCCACTTGCTTCAAGATGTCCACCATTGTTCCTGTTCCCAAGAAAGCAAAGGTAACTGAACTAAATGACTATCGCCTGTAGCACTCACTTCTGTCATCATGAAGTGCTTTGAGAGGCTAGTTAAGGATCATATCACCGCTACCTTACCTGACACCCTAGACCCACTTCAATTTGCTTACCGCCCCAATAGATCCACAGTTGATGCAGTCGCCATCGCACTGCACACCGCTCTATCCCTCTGGACAAGTGGAATAACTATATAAGAATGCTGTTCATTGACCATAGCTCAGCATTCAACACCATAGTACCCTCCAAGCTCACCATTAAGCTTGCGGTCCTGGGTCTGAATCCCGGCCTGTGCAACTCGGTCCTGGACTTCCTGACGGGCCGCTCCCCAAGTGGTGAAGGTAGGAAACAACACCTCCACTTCGCTGATCCTCAACACAGGGGCCCCACAAGGGTGCGTTCTCAGCCCCCGCCTGTACTCCCTGTTCACCCATGACTGCGTGGCCACACACGCCTCCAACTCAATCATCAAGACGACACAACAGCAGTAGGCCGGATTACCAATAATGACGAGACAGCCTACAGGGAGGAGGTGAGGGCCCTGGGAGAGTGGTGCCAGGAAAATAACCTCTCACTCAATGTCAACAACACAAAGGAGCTGATCGTGGACTTCAGGAAACAGCAGAGGGGGTACGCCCCTATCCACATCGACGGGACCGCAGTGGAGATGGTGGAAAGCTTCAAGTTCCTCAGCGTACACATCACTGACAATCTGAAATGGCCCACCCACACAGACAGTGTGGTGAAGAAGGCGCAACAGCACCTCTTCAACCTCAGGAGGCTGAAGAAATGTGTCTTGGCCCTAAAACCCTCACAAACTTTTACAGGTGCATAATTGAGAGCATTCTGTCGGGCTGTATTACCGCCTGGTACGGCAACTACACCGCCCGCAACCGCAGGGCTCTCCAGAGGGTGATGCGTTCTGCTCAACGCATCAACGGGGGCAAACTACCTGCCCTCCATGACACCTACAGCACCCAATGTCACAGGAAGGCCCAAAAAATCATCGTCCTTGACATCAACCGCCCGAGCCATGGCCTGTTCACCCCGCTATCATCCAGAAGGCGCGGTCAGTACAGGTACATCAAAGCTCAGACCGAGAGACTGAAAAACAGCTTCTATCTTAAAGCCATCAGACTGGTAAATAGCCATCACTACCCGGCTTCCACCCGGTTACGCAACCCTGCACCTTAGAGGCTGCTGCCCGATATACATAGACTTGGAATCACTGGCCACTTTAATAATGGAACACTTTAATAATGTTTAAATAATGTTTACATCTGCTTTACTCATCTCATATGCATATACTGTATTATATTCTACTGTATTTTAGTCAATGCCAATCCAACATTGCTCCATCAAATATTTATATATTTCTTAATTCCATTCTTTTACTTTTAGATTCGGGTGTATTATTGTGAATCATTTTTAGATACTACTGCACTGTTAGATACTAATGCACTGTTGGAGCTAGGAACACAAGCATTTCACTACACCCGCAATAACATCTGCTAAATATGTGTACGTGACCAAAACATATTTTATATTTTTTATTATATAGCTGTCCCTCAGCGGTTTTGACTGAACAACAATGAATGAAACCCAGCCATTCACAAATATAGGACGGACCTGCGCTACGTTTGGTCCTTGAGCACTTCATGCATAATTAATGACTTTAAGATGCCCATTGGTTACTTACTTGAAGGACAATGCCAATGAGCCAATAAGCGTGTGCCTCTCTGTATAGCCTACTCGAGCCCCAGGGAAAACTAACCGTCCATTAACTATAGGCTCAGTCAAGTTTTGGGAGTCGGACGGACCGCATAAATTGATCACTAAGCGGAGAGACGACGTTAGTGTCTTTTGTGGATTTCTTTTTTTATTGCATTCTTTCCATACTGCAACGGAATTGAAACACGCACAGGGTGAGTAATATATTAATGCTTTCTATTTTAATTTTGCCTGGATAGGCCTCTGTAGCGATCTATTATATCCATAAGTTTACGAGTGCATGCAACAGCAAATTTAGATCTCTGCCATGGGCTTAAACGGATCGCCATCTTCTCCAAGAAAGCGTTTACTTTAGCAACCATTTTCTTTCGCTTTGTATTAAGTTGTGCCATGCACTATATTCCTGTTTTTAAATTGTGCCGTGTATTTGCGTGTACCTTCTTTATCTGAGTCTGCATATTGGTTTTCTTATCTCCGAGGTCGATAGGCTGTTTGTGATTTTATGAATGGAGAGGTCAGGTTTTTTTCTCTGTTCCACACGGATCGAGTTTCACTTCATTGACAAAAACAAGGGTTCCGTGAAGAGAGAAGGGGGTGCTAGGGGTGTTGGGTAGGATGTTATTCATCTTCTATTAGCTGCAATCTGCTTTGATAAAATAGCTAAGATTTTTAGTAGGATTGTTTTTTTTCAGTAACTATTTGAAACCAAAAGCGTTTTAATGTCGTTAGTTTTTCTAGGTTATAGTATAATTATCAAGTGATTTGTCTTGCTTTTTTTGATCGGCGACAATGTCCCACTCCAGCGCTTTTACAGAAGTTATATGATCGGAGGCGTGAATACCATTTAAATAGTAATTTTATTAGGCTATTATTCTAAATTGTGGTCACCTATTTTGGAATAGATATGGGCCATTACCTAATACCACTGTTTTCACAACTTGTCAAAATGTGCCCCATGGTGTACACTATTGGACTGGCACATTGTATGCATTAGTAAATGCATCTTTTCAATGGGTTGCTACTATGTGTTTAAAGATTGGCCAGCTATGCCTTTATTCGTCCGAATCAACGGGGGTTAAAGTCTAGTGACTGACTCGTATCACTCTTGAGGAGGTTTAGAGCGCGAGAAGTATCCGTGTGGAATGGAAGGACATGTACGCTAATGTTACTGTTTTCTATTCCCAGACTTTATCTTTTTTCACTGTAACGTGCTTTAGCGCACAATACCCAGGGGACACGACAGCTGTGCTACATTTGTATATTTAAAGGGCAGTATCTACTACAAGTATTTTGCCCCAGAATGGTGACATAGTAAAGAGCTGTTTCCATTGGACTTTATTTATAGACTGTTTTTATGTCTTGTCTAATACTGTTCTCCACTGTCTGAAGTGGTTTTGGGGTAAAATACTGTACAGTGACACTCATCTGTGCTTCATACAACACATGGTCACCCAGTGCAGTATCCTCAAATAAGTATAGGGCTAAGACCCATCCTTGAAAGTTTTCCCAGCTCAGTCTTAGATGATTATTATTGCAGTCTCGTAATCGCCTGCACAGATGGTTGGCTTTGCCTTATGTAAGAGTTACATAAGTCACACAACTACAGCGTATTTACATTGTGTATGCTCTTAACCAGCATGTACACTTAAAAGCAAGAGGAATGGAGGTTATTGTATGGGTGCTGATGAAAGCTCGGTAGTAAGGTTTCAGCTTGCTTACAGGTCTGTCTATATGAGTGAACAATAAACTAGGTGACTCCCAAAGAACTCAAGAGTTGTGATCTAAACATGTTTCTATGTTTCGTCCACAGTTGAACAGCTAGTACATAAAGTGACCCTCGCGCTATCGCTTTAAAGCGAATACCTTTTTCTGGGAACCTTTGGAGACCCAGATAACATGGACCGATTCTACGACCAGCAAGTCCCATTTATGGTCCCACCCAATGTAAGAATGCTCCTCATGTCTGGTGATCTTCATAGAAATAGAATTACTAGAACCATTGATTTTGAATGGTGATGCTGGTTCTACTTATTCTATTTCTATGGTTCTCTTTATCAATCCTAAGCATGAACATCATCATGCGCTCCAATTCAATATCTACACGTCCATACTACTTGGAATGCAGAATGTATGGGCCATGTATTATAAATGGTATTCTAATGTGGATATTGGAAGAGAGCCATAGATTTAGGCTTGTCAACTTTCCAGCTAGAAGTGGATTGGATGGGACGTGGCGTTCAGTCTCAATCATGAGTCACACCAGAGCCATTTACATACATAAATGGCTCTGACTGACACAGACAGCACTGACACAGACAGCACTGACACAGACAGCACTGACATGTTGTTTGTGTTTTCATCATTGCAGCAGAAATCTCATGTGGAGGAACCATACAGCAGACCAGTCATCGACAACAGGAAAAGGAAGTTTGTAGACACAGAACTCGCCCAGGACACGGAAGGTAATTGGACAAGTTAATTCCCCTTTGTGACCTTGTCACAGCATATCATCATTTTTAATTTTATCTCTGTTTCAGACCTCTTCCAAGACCTCAGCCAGTTACAGGAGATTTGGATTGCAGAAGGTGAGTTATCTTGTACGTATGCCACAGAGTTGATGCTGAATGTTTCCCTTTTCTGCTGAATCTATTTTGATGTATTCTGTTGCTCTCAGCATCACCTAACATTTGCCCTCTGGTAGACATTGGTTATGTTAATGAAAAACTATCCATATCTGACGCCTTTGGACAAGTATTACAATTCCCCTTGAAGTAGCTGCCTTCTGTGCATGCAGAATAATAAGGCTACTATTTAGAAGAAATGGCTAAGTGTGAGATTATTGGTCAAATGTCTTGGGTGGTTTAATTATATTCCCAACAGATGGTTAAGATGCATCAAGCAATTGGGCAGATTACCGATTAACCTAAGCTGATCACTTTAAATATTACGGTTTTCTTTCTGTGCACTCAATTAGAGCAAAGTCCCATAAATGAGCAACTTTGCTGACTAAGAGAAAGCAATAATTGTTCTAGACTTATAACAACACTTCTTTAAACTCACCTTTTAATTGTCGTTATTCAATTTCTTAGACAGTTTCCCTCTTTGGTCCACAACACCAGTAATACAAAGGTGAATTCATTAGGGACTAGTCCATTGTTTTGAGATTGCGACAACTATAGTCCCTGTTTTTAAAGTGCTCAAGTAACGCCCAACTTAGTCGTCGTTGTCCCCCCCCCCCCCCGGTGGGTTGAACAAAATAGCTTTGGCTCTTTTTGAATCAAGACACTAAGATGAGATTGACAGTTCCAATGTTGTTCACCCAGCAGGGGCCCAGTTAGTATACACTTGTTTAACTCTCCTCTCTCTCCCTCCACAGCCCAGGTACCTGATGACGAACAGTTTGTCCCAGATTTCCAGTCGGATAGCTGTGAGTACCTAAGATGTATTATTTATACCAGGCTGGGATGTGGGACCGGTGGGATCCAGCCAGAGCCGTGTGTGTGTCTTCTGGATCTAGGTATCCATGCTGTTTTGAATCCCAGCCAACTTTGTCAAACGTTTTTGAGTATTCTGCAGACGTCAGAGACCGTGTCAAGTGCCCCCAAGCACACAATGTAGCTAGATCTGATCTTGGGACTATTGCTGTGCTTGACAACCTAGGCCTGCAGGATTAAACTGCTTCACTGAACGAGCCATTTGCCCTCACATTTTACTCAGTTTGCTCTTGAAGTCTTTACTCTGCTCCATTGACTGGGTGCATCTTTAAGCTCACAACCCCTGACAAGATCTTGCTTGCCTTTCCTTTCTTGCTTTCATTCTGCCAGGTCCTGACTTCATTCTTTCCCTCAAACAACCCCTTTTCCTCTGGGAATAGACTCCCCCCCCCTCCTATTTTTTTGGGGGGTGTTATCAGGCGATTGGCATGGGGCATCACATGAGCCAAGCTCATCTGATTTCACACTTTCATGCACTCACTCAGCTTCTGGAATGGGTCTACCCACCTCTATCCAAAAGAGTCTGTCCAGTCTTTCTCCCACCTCCTCTCCTAGAGTTTCTGTACAGCTCCACTTTCCCCCATTTGTCTGCAGTGTACAGAGCCTTTATATGGCAGCCAAGGGAAATATTTGAGTTATGTTCAATGGAGTGTATTTTACAGTTTGTTTTTGTCTGTGGCAGCAGAGACGGGACGTGGTCGCTCAGTCTTTGTTAGTGTATGGATCCTGATCTGCATGGTAGCCTAGCGTGTTCTAATGTAATGACCGCTAAGCTGAAATGTTGCAATATTATTGAGGTTGATGCCGTCACATCGCATGTGTTTAGATGGTGAGGCCCATGCTAGGGTGTGTGTAGTAGACTGTAGGACGACAGTTTGTTCGCTGTGGTTTCTGCAGTATAGTTCTTGACATAGCTGTGCGTTTGTAAGCGTGCAGGATAATGTGTGTGCGTGCGGGATAATGTGTGTGCGTATGTGATTGGCAGCAACCCCTTTAGCCAGGCAGGGGGCCAGACTCTCACAGGCCCTCTATTCACCAGCTCCATGTGGCCCCTGCCGTGCCTGCAATCATCCGGCCGTCACATGGCAGCCAATGCGCTGCACACACGCACACATTCCTCCTGCATTGTACTGTACTGAGCCTTGCCCTCTCATCATCTCGACCCCTGTCTAGAAGTGGGGGGGAGGGAGTGCCCTAATAATCTCCCATTTTCCATCCATTATACAGTCTTTCTCTCCTGAAGCATTACTGCATGTTGCCCTGCTCTGGGCTTCTATAGCATACATATGCAGGGAGTTGGGCTCATGTGCGTATTGTTTCCCTTGCTCCTGTCCCTCCCTGGTCCATCAGACCCAGGTTTAGGGTGATATACCCAGCTCCTGATACTCCCCTCGCCCGGGTATCCAGTTTCACTACCCCATTATGTGGCGCCGGAAATGGGAGCCGATGTGAGACTGGAGATCTAGTGGGCTAATGGTTACAGTGAGGGGAGGAAAATCATTGAGTTACGGCCACACTGATTCATGGGTATTGACTGGGACTGCATCCCAAATGGCTCTATGGGCCCTGGTCAAATGTAGTGCACTAAATAGGGAATAGGGTGCCATTTGGGACAAAGTCTAGGTCCTTAATGGAAATCAAAGGGGAGATTTTAGATGTCATGTGCAGACAGTGCTGATAGTATGATACTGATGGAGGTTTTATTTGGCTGACCCACATGAAAAACTAGTTTATTTTGAATACTACAGTTCTTACTAGAAAAGTATGTAGTAAACTGTAGAATACTATACAACACGTGTCCCTTTGTAGTCCTTACTATAGAATGTTGTAGAATACTACAGTATTATCCGCAAGGAAATACTACAGTATATAATTTACATATACCCTGCCCATTCCCCTCTTCCATATCAGTTTGTGCCACCCATAAGTGAGAAACCTACATGCCAAGTATAAACCAAATATTGTGTTCCCTACAGGTTATAGAAAGAGCAGAAGCGCTGTACTATCCATTCAGACCCCAGTCCTACTTACTTACAGGTTATGTAAAATGTGTTCTTTTAGTCTTTCTTCAGTAGGTTTCCTGAAGGAGAAATTCTCCACTTCCATGTCAAAGATGATAAAACAAAAACACTACATTCCTTACTATAGTGTATACTTCAGTATTTATACTATAGTAAACTGTAAATACTACAGTTCACTCAGTCTGCAAAAACACTAGTGAATACACATTTTTGTACCATAGTACTTTTTTATGTGGGCTCAGCTGTCATTAACATGTGACAAATGGTTAAGTGGCTCACAGTGCTGGTTGAGGGGAGAAGACAAGACGCTGTACAATGATCAACGATTATCTTCACTGTTTATGGGTTGAATTAGCTATAGCAGTGTTTGACGTGTTGCCCCTCGTCCTCTTTCTCTCCTCAGTGATGTTTCATGGCCCCCCACAAACCAAGATTAAACGGGAACTGAGTCCTTCCAAAGAGCTTTCTCCTTGTAGCCAGGACAGGAGTCTCATGCCGTACGGAGAGAAGTGCCTTTACAGCTACAGGTGTGGACCATTTATATATAGCCTTTCACCACACCAAGACAAGAGCCCAGTATTATCACCATGCTGACCCAAGCCCTCTGTATTTGTCTGTATCTCCTTCCCTCCACAGTGCCTATGAGAGGAAACCCAGTTTGGGCTACAAGCCATTGACCCCTCCCTCTACACCTGTGTCACTGTGCAGCTCTACCAACACCCCAGGGACACACCCACTCAGTGAGCAGACTCCTCCCCCTCAAATACCCAATCAGAACCAGGTGCTTGGGCCACATCCACTGCAGCCTGGCAACCAAGCAGTCAGCTCCGCCCACAGCCAGCAGAGGCCGCTCTCCCTCCACAGCCAGAGCCCGCCCTTCGCAGTGCCCTGCCCACCCTCACACCTCAGTCAGGATGGCACCTACAGCCCTGAGCACAGGTGAGTGGTCCTGTCTCGCTGCGCTGCAACAACTCACTAGGGTTGAGTCGCAGGAACCCGGTTACTGGGCTTCACTGCCCAAAACCACTCCCTTTTCCCAGGATAAATGACTGAAACCAGTAAATTATAATAAATGATTTATATGAACATCATGGTGTGAAACGGAACTGTTAAATTATATGATGTCTAAATCTGTCTTCTCTACTGCCTCTGCATGATGAATCATCAACGTTCAGGGTCGGGACAGACCGCCCATCTCAGTATGGAGCGCAGTTCAATGCATGTAGACTTATCTCATGGTAAATGTTTTTCTTGTAACGGGTAGACCTACATTTGCTGCAGCATATTCTATGCTACAGTAATATAAAGACTGACTACGCGTCTAATTTACACATCCCCATCTGGCTTTTGGGTCACTTTTTTAATTGTAAAGATGTACTGTACCAGTCATAAGTTTGGACACCTCATTCAATGGTTTTTCTTTATTTTTACTATTTTCTACGTTGTAATAGTGAAGACATCAAAACTATGAAATGACACACATGGAATCATGCAGTAACCAAAAGTGTTAAACAAATAAATATTTTAGATTCTTCAAAGTAGCCACCCTTTGCTGTGATGACAGCTTTGCACAGTCTTGGCATTCTCTCAACCAGCTTCACCTGGAATGCTTTTCCAACAGCCTTGGCGTTCCCACATACCGAGCACTTGTTGGCTGCTTTTCCTGCACTCTGCGGTCCAACACATCCCAAACCGGGCCTGTATATAGCCGTGTTATTATGTAATCTTATTGTTACTTTTTATTTAGCAAATATTCTTAAATCTATTTCTTGAACTGCATTATTGGTTAAGGGCTTGTAAGTAAGCATTTCACAGTAAGGTCTACACCTGTCGCATGACACAAAATTTGATATGCTTTTGAATGACACTTCTGGTTTTGTTGGGAAATACCGGGTTCCCTGGAGAAAGGTGATTTATTGCCACTGGTAAATATTCCGAATATGGAGATTAAACATCCAGCATTGACCACCTGGTGAAGGACTCCATCCATGTGTTTACTAACATGTAAACTAATGAGCGTGTGTGTGTGTATCTCTATCTCCTGACCCTAGGTTGACTGCTCTAAATGTACACACTCATCTTTATCTCAAGGAGACATGAGCTCACATGTTTCCATTGCCCTGTGAGACACAACGTGCCATTTAAACACCAAGCCCAGTGGAGTGTCAGGCCTTGTGACCTTTCACTAATGCTGACTTTAGGGGTGGAGAAGTGCACTTATGATGTTGAGCAAGGTCCACGGGTGGCAGGTCACTGGTAGCGTGACAGACTCCTCTTTTTGGAGATGGTCTAAACCAGACCCCTGTGAGAATGACCCACGTCCCCTTACACCCCCCCACCTGTGACAGGACTCCAGGTCGGATGTGTTGGAATGCAGGGCATGTCATCACCAGCCAGTAATGTGCAGCCAGAAGCCATTGGCCTTGTCTCTGTGGTGTCCAAACCAGTGAGCTCCGTCTAGAAAAGGGAGTCTTACTGTCACTGGAGAATCTTTTTATATCTGCTAGCTAGTGACACCTGCCCCCAACATCTCATTTACAGCGTGTATTCGCTGGCTTGATTGCAATAAGTGAGCCAATTTGGCTCCTGAGAGGCTTGTGTGTCCTGCGTCTTGGTCTAAAGCTAGATTCTCAACAGTTCATCGATAGTTCAAGAGACTCACTCTCTTACACTGTGTTAAACAGTTTATCACCAACAGTTTTCATTCACTCTAAATCTGTTTTAAGCAATGGTTTATCAATAACCATGAGTAGTTAATTAGAATATTTTAACTTTGATTCAATCTCTGTTCATTTAAAAAAGGCTTTCATTAATAATCGCCATCCACCCACCCTCTCCCATGTCTTCCTCCACCCCAGGTTCCAGAGGCAGATGTCGGAGCCGTGTCTTCCCTTCCCTCCCTCTGAGAGCCAGGCTCGCCCCCAGTTCCTGGCCCAGCAGCAGGCCCCCAGCCACAGCACCCTGCCCAGGGATGGGAGGCCCCCCTACCACCGCCAGATGTCTGAGCCCCTGGTCCCTGGTCTACATGGCTTCAAGCAAGAGCTGCTGGACCCCCGCTACACCGAGGAGGGTGTCCCCTCCATGGGCTCTCAGGCTGCCTTCCACCCCATGGCCATCAAGCAGGAGCCCCGGGACTTCTGCTTCGACTCTGGTGAGTGGCTGGCTACCTCCGGGCTGCTCTGGATTGGTCTGACCCAAGGCGGCTTGGGTCATGAGTTGTAGCTGACCCACAGGGTTCTCGTTGGGTTGAGCGTGTGAGTCTTGACTTCCAATTATCTACCCTTCTCAAGTGTGCACTCCTCTCAATGTATTAGGTTGGTGTAAGCACAAGCTTCCACCCTATTTCTTCCACCAGTCCTTTCCTTCCATTAAAGGACGTGCGTATTTAGGAAAGGAGGATGGGTAAGCCGGACACAACCTTGGGGCTCTCTTATGGTTGCTGTCCTGGGAGGGTTAGTTAAAACCCCTCTTGCCTTGCACAGTGCTGTGTCAACACTCACGACCACGTGGCTCTTAAATCACTCTGCTCTCTGACCCTCAGGCCAGTAAACATGAATCTCTGAGCCCGGCTTAAGGCTCTGCCAAAAGGTAAATCGGGCCGTCATCCCGGCCAGGTTCAAGGAAACCTACTTCACTAGTATAGGGCTACCTAGGATAGATTTGGGCCACTACGCTGTGTTTACAGAGGGAGCTAGTATGCAAGTATGAACTTTACTACCATTACATTGAAATTAACTCAATAGACGTATGCAGATTGACTTGCCAGATGCAGTTGTCTCCCATCCCAAAAGTCTTAGCTACACAATCCAACACTATTTACCTATAGGTAAGGTGGCAAAATAATAACAATTCTGTGTACCCCCCCCCCCCCAAGAACCCCAGCTGTTGTCCCTCTTCTGCCACCAACCCCCACCTCTCCTTCCTTCCCTCTGCCCAGGCTAGCTTTGCACTGTCCCCCTCTCATTCTCCCTTTCAGCTTTGATTGAGAGGCCAGTGACGTAATGCTAAGCTTCTTACAGCCTAGAAATACGTACATCAACATAAAGGCTCACTGGCCCAGCCTCGGTCTCCCTCTCGCTCTCGCTGGATGGATTTGTTTATATGGGCATAGCCCATACGCACGTACTTAAACATAGGTGCTGGGCTAATAAAGAATACTAGTAAAGAACAAGAAGGCCCGTACACTGTTAAAGCTCCCAATTCACTGCTTTTGACAATGATCCACAACGGATCTTCGTCAGGTCAAAACAGTGTCTACATCCCAAAATATACACATTTCACCTCACCCCATTACGGACCTGACACATGGCGGGTGGGGGAAAAAAAATGGATAAGCCACCAGGGAGACCTATTGTGGCCTCCATTGACTGAAAATAGTCCTGCTTTTGTAGATTTTCTTTCTAAAATGTGCATTTTAAACCTTTTTCTTTTTTAATTGTTTGAAATTGATTGATTAAGGGAGGGGTGTGTCTTTAGCATGGACCTATACAGGAATTCACAGTTATGTGGAGCCCCCCCCCCCCCCCCCCCCCCTCCCAATTACAAAAAAAAAGCCTCCATCAGCCAAAAGTTGCATACGGAAGATTTGTAGTACAGTGACCATGGCAAACAAGCCGACTATCTGGATGAACGTTTCAGACAGCGGGGTTACCCAGAGGAATGGCTGCATGACGCAAGGGAACATTATGAAAATATGACCCAGGATGACAGCCTCACACCCAAACCTCCCCGCCCTTCAGTACACCCCACTTGGTAAACAGTTCGACCACATCATTAAAATACACTAGGACTTCGAGCACTGATCCACAACTGGAAAAGACATTTAAAGAGCCCCCGTGGGTAGTCTTCAGACGCGCCCCCAACATCAGTCACATGGGGGTGAGGGCTGATCTTCCACCAGCACTACGTAGTACCTTTTCTAGACAATGTGCCAGATGATAACTATAGATGTGGTGGATGTACCCAGTGGAACTTTACCAACAATTGTTCAATCACCCTATTATGGGCAAGGCCATTAAGATTAAGGGCATCATTACGTGTTCCACAAATGTGATACACCTGATCAGGTGTATCTGTGGTCTATGCTTTGTAGGAAAAATGAAATGAGCTTTGAAAACTAGAATAGCAGAACACAGGAGTAATATCAGGAGTCATGACCTTGAGGAACCCTGTGGCTGCGTATTTCATGGAGGCTCGTCACAACATCAGCTCGTCACAACATTGGTATCGGACATGTTAAGACTCCTGGGAGGGGGGGGGGAATATACTGATAATCTATTATTGAGAAGAGAATTGTATTGCATTCACTGTGTACCATGTCTCCTAGAGGTCTGAACCAAGAGTTAGATAGCAGATATTTCTTACATGAATGTCATTTGATTTGTTGCCTTCCAGGTCACCTACTTGGTCATTTTGTAAATGATAAATAAATCTATTTTCTGGAACTACATGTACCCATCTCATTGCTCTCAATATATGGGCATAGCCACCATCATAGGGCTCTCCTGGTTGGGACAACTCACCAGATAATGCATGTCTGAAATTGCACCGTATTCTCAACTTAGTGCATGACTTTTGGGTTCTGGTCAAAATTGGTGCATTATATATATATATATATGTATATATGTATGTGTATATATGTATGTATATATGTATGTATATATATATGTATGTATATGTATATATGTATGTGTATGTATATGTATGTATGTATGTATGTATATGTATGTATGTATATGTATGTATATATGTATGTATGTATGTATGTATGTATGTATGTATGTATGTATGTATGTATGTATGTATGTATATGTATATATATGTATGTATATGTATGTATATATGTATGTATATGTATGTATATATGTATGTATATGTATGTATGTGTATATGTATATATGTATATATGTATATATGTATGTATATATGTATATATGTATGTATATATGTATGTATGTATGTATATGTATGTATATGTATATGTATATGTATGTATATGTATATGTATGTATATATATATATGTATGTATATATATGTATATGTATATATGGAAGAGTTAGTTAAAACCCATCTTGCCTTGCACACTCTCCACATATTATGCTGTAACAGGCTCAAACTTGAGTTGACAGTACTAGATTAAACGCTTTGTAGAAATGGCCCTGAAGTGTAATAAAGATCTGCTCCTCAGCAGAGGACAGTAAATTTAGGGTGGGTGGGGACACTTCACTTCCGCCACAGTGACACAGAAGTTAAAGGGGGCGGGGCTTGATCCCATGGGCGATAGAGGCGTAACTTGATTGTTGTGATTTAATATCTGAAAGCCCAACCCATCCTAATGCCGATGGGTAATCCTATTTGGGGGCTCAGTGGACATGCGAGGCCTGTTGCGCGCTGCGTAGTGTGCTCTGATCAGGGCTTAGCCCGCTCCAACAGATGTGGTGGGGTAGCTAGTGGACGTTACAGCCCAGCTGTTTGGTTGCTAGGTAAAAGGCAGTTGTGTAAGAGGAGGAAGTGCTGCAGCAGGTAGAACAGTACTAAAGTAAAGCTTTTTGTTCCACACTGTTCATCCTCGTGTCACCAACCACGTGAATGGGTGGGACCACAAATGCAACTTGAATAGTTTGCGCCACGCAATTCGAACAGAAACCAAACATATCCCAGCGACACACATACAGTAAATGGATACTGCTTGTATATAAGAGCTCCCTTTACTAGTAAATATGTACAATCTCTCTTTACTATGGCTGTGTGCGTGTGTGTGTGAAAGAGGCAGTCAGTGTAACCTGTCTTCTCCCCTCTGTTACAGAAGTGCCTATCTGTCAGTCTACATTTGGAAGAGCAGGGACCTTCTACCAAAACAACCATGAAAGTAAGTACTGTTTTCCTGTCTTAGCAGAGGGTTTCAAGTTTATTTGACATGTGATAAAAGCATTGGAAATCTTATTTATTAGAGCACTTGCAATAAAAACATTACTAGGGTGTGTGTGTGTGTGTGTGTGTGTGTGAGAGAGAATAGCAGCTAATAAAACAAGGGAAACTCTCAAAGCCTTGGTAGCCATTGACCCTGTTGGGACATATTTCCCTGTTGAAAAGTGCTGCATGGTTGGGTAATAGGGCAGGCCGGATGGTAGAGCTCAACATTAGAATGACGTCTCTTGGGATGTTGCATCTATCAACGAGTCCTGTTTAGGTTTTCACTATGTGAGCATTTCAACACAGCTCCGCAGCACTGCATGATATTAGCTCAACAGAATTTTCCACTCTTGGGAGGCTGCCCGGCTATATTGCTTTGTGAGCAGTTTAGTCCCCCTAGAACATTAGTAGCTGGCCTCCGCAGCAAAATGGAGGCCGTATTCCCACGCCCTAGCTAACGTCGCCCTCTCATATTACAGGTTTCTCCTTCAGAGAGCTTCACCTGTACTACGACGATACCTGTGTGGTTCCTGACAGACTTGAAGGTAAGAAAAAAGACTTTCACATCCCTGGATCCTGTCCTTGGGCGAGATCCTTTTGCGCAGCATGAGCTTCATTCCACCCTGGGGGGGCTTTACAAGCAGCACATGGAGGACTCTTTGTTCCACTCCTGGCAGCATTTGAAAGGACGGGATTATTAGGATGTCTGTTGCATCACTAACTAAAAGAGAACTGGAGAAAGTCTCCTTTGAGCAGCCGAGATGGCAGGCGGTTGTAAAATGAGCAGCCTGCTCCACTTCAGTCACTGTCTCACCACCCTGTAGCTGACTGGTGGAGTACAGTTCTCACAGATGCATATTTCTCGTTCTCTTCCCCTCTTCACAGGAAAGGTCAAGCAGGAGCCCTCAGTGTACCGTGACTGCCCTCCATACCAGCGTCGCGGCTCTCTGCAGCTCTGGCAGTTCCTGGTCACCCTATTGGACGACCCGGCCAACGGTCACTTCATCGCCTGGACAGGCCGGGGCATGGAGTTCAAACTCATAGAGCCAGAAGAGGTCCGTTGGGAAGATGTTTTGTTAATCGGTTTTTATTGTAATTTTACATCGTTAAACATGACCGATTTGGGGATTTTGAGAGCTAATCTTCTACAACACTTAAGAGGTCAGGTCTGTGCCCTGGTCCTAGTAATAGTTCAGACTATTGAAAGCTAGTGTACTCATTCAAACTTTGTTTTTTTTTTGTTAAGATGTTCAATCAGGCGTTGTGACTGACAGTATTTTCTCTGTCTCGTCTCTTCAGGTGGCTCGCCGCTGGGGCATCCAGAAGAACAGACCAGCCATGAACTATGACAAGCTGAGTCGTTCTCTGCGCTACTACTACGAGAAGGGCATCATGCAGAAGGTAAAGGCAGGTTCACCCTTTCTATCCTTCCCCATTTCTACTTAGCAACAGCATTAAGCTGCCTTCGGAGCAAGCTAGCTATTGGCTTACTTGAATAAACCTTGGGGGATGATGCTGCAGTCCAAGGTCTAACCATAATTATGTATAATATGTTAACTATTGTGTTCTATTTAATTCTGTGGGTCAAACTAACTTGTTCTCCTCTGATTGGTCTATTGCAGGTTGCTGGTGAGAGGTACGTGTACAAGTTTGTGTGTGACCCTGAGGCCCTGTTCTCCATGGCCTTCCCTGACAACCAGAGGCCCAACCTGAAGGCCGACCCAGACAGCCTGCCCTGCGGTCAGGTGGACGACGACACCCTGCCTCTCACCCACTACGACAAGAACACCCCTTACCTGGTGGACTCTGGGGAGCAGTGTGTAGGAGGCCTACCCTTCCCTGACGGCTACGGCTACTGACACGCACTTCCCCTACTACTAAACCCGACCCAGAGATCAAACGGCTGAGGCTGAGCAAGAAACTATCAAACCCAAAACCTCCCTCTCCTCTTACCGCTAAATTACTCCTCCGATCTTACAGATTAATTTAACCCTCCCTCCCCCTGAAAACGACTGAGGAGAAACCTGCACCAACCACCTTCTCTGGCATCATCTACTGTACCGAGAGAGGGGGGCCATGGAAGTGCGGAATGGACTCCAGTGGTTCCGCCGACTTAAGGCGAGGTGGCATTGTTGCAATGGAGACCAAGAGGACGTGATGGAGGGCCAGGGGCTGCGTTATGATGACAACATGCCCGGAGGACTGTCAGATAGGTCTCTCTGCGCAGACTGCAAGAATTGTAACAATTCTGATTGACAATCTGCTTTTTCTAAAAGAGTATAATAAGCATCTTAAAAGTAAATTCTGACAAAATATATAAATGCAGCACTATTCTATAGTTGCCTTTTTCGTCCCCCATAATTCTATATTTTCTGCCACATACGAACAATAAGATCTGTGTAAGCAAGGACTTTAATTTGCAAAAACTCCAAACCTACAGACCTATTTGTTTCTGTAGGCTTAAACGTTAGTGTAGAAATGTGTTAGTATGCTGGCTTTTCTACAGTTGGTTAAAGATTGACCTAGTAGTGCTCTAACCCACTTGGGCATTCTATGGTTTCATATTAGATGGATGGATTCCTCCAACCAGAGGCCTACGTTTTGTTTGTTTAATGCCGGCCCGGCTGTGTTTTTATCCAGTGTAATTGTTTGTTCTGTTCTGCTGGGTTACGTGTGAGTGCCCTACTAGCGTAAAGCTCCAGGCTCTCAGAGCTGTGGCTACATCTGAAACACCATTCACTATATATAGAGCACTACTTTACAAAGCCCACCAGTCTATGGTCAAAAGAAGAGCAGTATAAAGGAAATGGGGTGAATGTTGTTTGCGGACTCTAGGCCACCAGACATTCTCCTTTATAGTGACACTCCACACCATTTTTTCCCCCCTCAAACTCACTCCTTATATTGCCTCAGTTGTAACTGACTGACTAATCAGCACTCCTCCTCCTTAAAATAAAAAAAACTAGGCCCTGCAGGAATCCTTTTTCTTTTCCAAAAGGGACACCTCAGTCAATATTTTTCCTAGAGATTTTGAATTTATACATGCCGAAAGTTATTAAAAAAAGGACAAATCTTATTTTTTTTTTATTTTATTGGGTGCTTGACGTTTCCTCAGCAGTGAGTGTACTATATTTCTCAGATGCACTTGGATGGCATTGTTCAGGACTTTGCATGCGAAGGGGTGAAATTCTACACCGTTCCCTGGACTCCTTTCTGCCAATCACAGGTTGTCAACAAGAGACCTCTGCTTCTCTTTGCATGACGGTGTATTCAAACAAATAAACTGTCCACTAACATATCGCTTTACTCTACTCTGGACAAAGAAGCAGATTGTGAAACTCCTCTGCATTTTGTTCATGTTTTGTTTCTTAAATGGGGAAAAATACAAACTTATATAAATATATATTTTTGCTAAGTCTGCAACTGTTTTGATTTTATTGTATAAGCCTGTATAGTTCTGCCTATAACAACGTATGCATCTTTTTTAAAAAAATCAGGATCCCTGTGACTCGACTATTACTGCAGACAGTTTGCTTTAGAGGCCGTTTTTGGTGAATGAAAGGGTGAAGAACAAGAATATTGTCTTAGTTATAAAGGGGTAATATGGCTGGGGTTCATACAGTGTCTGCATCCCAAATGACACCCTACTACCTATATAGTGAACTACTTTTTGACCGGAGCCCTATTGGCCCTGGTCAAAAGTAGTTTACTATATACATTGAGTTTACAAAACATTAACACCTTCCTAATATTAACACCCCCCCACACAAGGTGTCAAGTGTTCCATAGGAATGCTGGCCCATGTTGACTCCAATGCTTCCCACAGCTGTATCAAGTTGTCTGGATGTCCTTTGGGTGGTGAACCATTCTTGATACACACGGGAAACTGTTCATTGTGAAAAATAACTAACGCTGCACAAACTGGTGCGCCTGGCACCTACTATACCCCGTTCAAAGGCACTTTGAACGGGCTATAGGCATATTTTGTCTTGCCCATTCACCCACTGAATGGCACATACACAATCCATGTCTCAATTGGTTAAAGAAGGATTTTTAAGCCGTCTCTCCCCTTCACTGAGGCCGCAGGTAGCCTAGTGGTTCAAGCGTTGGACTAGTAACCGGAAGGTTGCAAGATCGAATCCCCGAGCTGACAAGTTAAAAACCTGTCGTTCTGCCTCTGAAAAAGGCAGTTAACCCACTGTTCCTAGGCTGTCATTGAAAATAAGAAATTGTTCTTAACTTACTTGCTTAGTTAAAGGTTAAAAATAAAATCTACACTGATTTGAAGTGGATTTAACAAGTGATATCAATAAGCGATCATAGCTTTCACCTGGTCAGTCTGTCATGAGGTATTCATAATGTTTTGTACATTCAGTGTATAATGAAAAGGGTGTCATTTCAGTTGAAGAGATGTGTGTATCTACCTATAGTCTTTTCCCTGACCTGACCAAGGGTTGTCTGCACTTGTATAGGCTTCACCTTCTCTCCCTCTTCACAACGTGTACCTTACACTGAGTTTATAATGATCTGTACTGGGTACAATAAAATGTCCTTTCTGCTTCACTTCCTGTGGTCTGGTCTGTGTCCTCATTCCCTTTCCTGTTCCCAGAGGCATCATGTCTATCGGGGGACAGGGGCATGTGGCCCCTCATTTGTCCTGTAAATATTTTTTTTGGGACACTATCAATCTAGTTAGATTTGCTAGCTTGTCTTACTATATTAGCTGCCATGCCTGCTGGCAAGGTTGGTAGACTTTTGAAAATCAAGCAATAACAATGTACTGAATAAGACACCTTCCTTTCAATCTTTTATCCAGATTTTAGCAGAGAAGCATATTTTGTTTCTTCAAAATAACCACCAGTCAGGAGGATAGACAGCTGAAGAGATGCTTAATGTTCAGCAAATGTGTTTTGCATAATGATTATGCCTCTCGATGGACAGGGGGTGTAGTTGTCCCCCCCCCCACACACACACAATGTGCCCCCTCAGATTTTTGGGGTGCATGACGCCCCTGCCTGTTCCCTCATCACTGCCAGACTGCATACCAAAATGGCCCCCTACTTCCTATATAGTGCACTACTTTTTCCTGAACCACGGTCAAAAGTAGTGAACTATATAGGAAATAAGGGGCCATTTGGGACTCAAGCCACAGTCAGCTGATGTTCTGCACTGAAGGTCACTGTGCTCGGCTTTGCTAATTACTGACAAGTCACATGCCTTTTCTCTGTTTGATATTTCCTTTGTTAAAGATTACCCTCGACTCCCATTGCAACTGGTTGAGCAACACTGAAGAAAGAATATACCAGGACTCTGTGGAAAGCAGTGGCAATTGTTACTGGTTAAATAAGTAAAATGAATAAGGGCAGTGAGTTTGTTTGGCCCTTTTTTAGGCTGGCATGACGACATGTCAGAAGAATTCTTGAAAGTTGGAAGTGGTCATTTTATTTTTTCCTCAAGCAGGCTAGTTTTAACTCTGCGTAGGAAGACATTCCCTTAGCCTGTGCAAGGACAAACAATAGCTGCTTTTCAGCGATTATGCATTTTCATGAGTTGGTTTACAATACAGTAGTCTTGAAAATACCATATTTTTAAGTACAGTACTAGCATATTCATATCATATTTGTACATTTTACGTAGGGAAGTACGCAAAGAAACATGACGCAGGAAACACATAAGCCTGACAAATTATGCAACAAAAAAAGCAACCTGTGTATTAATAAATAATTCATAATCTAGGATTACAGGAACCTGTTTAGGACAGAGGAGCAACTTACAGATAGTGGTCATTTTACTCATACTAAAACAGGGAAACGTAGATCCTATGTTCCCAACAGAGACCAAGCACAAACTGTGCCCAGCTCTTTATTCTTTGTTAATCAAGGGCTCTTTAAAAGCTCAGAGTGTGTCAGGGCCAGAGAGGGGTTTGCCCTCCATTACTTGTCTGGCTCATCACTCTCTCCATCTATCTCCCCCCATCGATTGGAAGAGCATAGAAAAGAGAGAAGAGTGCTTCTCATTGCTGTTAAAGGCCCTTTGGGGGTCCCAGAGGGACTCGCATGGCCCTTCGATCAACTGCATCTAGACAGCTAGTGGGGTTCGCTGAAGAGCCCATTGTGTCTGCATCCCAAATGGCACAGAGTCTGCCTGCCCTGATGGTATGGAGCATCACTTAGCCATTAACTGATGTTTATTTAATCAACTCTGCTACACTGTAGGTGCTCGCCCCACTGTATGTTTCTGAATGAATTCAAAATCTAGACACTGCACAGATGTTAGGTTATCAAGCCGTCGAGTTTCAATTATTCATTTTCACAGTTTTAAAGGAGAGAAGGAGAGTACCGACGATCTATATAACATACGCTACATTCCGGTACACTAGCCTACATCTCTAAGCCACTATAGGGACTCGCAAAAGGAGACCAGGCCTATTTCATATGTAGCTTGTAATTCCTTCACAAAAACAATTCTCCAGTGTGAGGTAAAACAATACAAGATAAAAAACCTTTTTGTTTTAATGTATTAATGTATGAAATGTACAGGTTTGCTAAATGGTCCTAAACTATAGTACTCTCTGTTTGTGAACTACATCAGAAGAACAGTTGCACTTGTGTATGTAAAATAGATGAGTAGGGGGGATTGTTTTGGAACTTTCTTGGAAAACCTGCTTGTGAAGGTAGTTGACTATAATCAGTGCAGTGGTAGGCCTACTCAAAAGATGACACCACAAATTCTGTTTATTCTACACAGTAAATAAATACAATCTAGTTTATTTTCAGAAATGTCAGACCAAAGTCTTATCAATGTACCTTCCAGCTATCTCTCTCTCTCTGTCTGTCTCTAATAATCTTCCCTCCCCCTCACACCCTCTCTGTCGCTCAATCAGGTTTTAGCACTGATCCCTATTTGATGGGCTTGAGCCACTTACCAAGGACGCAATGATCAGATTGAGGCTGATCAGATGTCACATCACTGTGGAAATGTCCAGTCTTAGAAAGCCACTTAACCTTCAGCCCGCCCACTTCAATCCTCCCTGGAAATAATAGTGCAGGCCAGAAAGCAGACCTGGGTTCAAATAGTATTTGAAATAATTTAAAACATCAACATACATTTGACCATACAGACAGCTAATTACTGCATCAAAAAAGACTTATTGATCCCCTCTCTAAGAAACAAGATGTGGCAGACAGACAACTAATGCATATAGAGGTTTTAGTCCAGCACCACAGGGACAAGACTCACTGTAGTTTGTTGCTTTCATGCAGTACGAGCGGTAGGAGACACCCTAACTCACAGTGGTTCCTGGTTTGTGAAGAAGAGGAATGTTTGATAGGAACATTTAGACAATGTTATGAATATGATGTAACACTAACAGACAATTTCTCTTTTTGAGATTAAAATAGATTACTTAAAAGCATTTGGGACAACACAGATATTTTCTTTGGGTTATCTACAGATTATTATTTCATGAAATACAACTAATGATGAAATGTGGTCTATTAAGGTCAATTAAAATACCAGTGAGTAGGATACTGGAAAAGATATAGCGAAAGGTGTCCATCCTCACGTTCACCCGATTAGACCCAATCCTGATCTCTCTCAAGGGGCTGTCACACTGCCCTTGATCCTCTGTATTACACAGACTTCACCTAGTGGACACACACACACACACACACACACACACACACACACACACACACACACACACACACACACACACACACACACACACACACACACACACACACACACACCTTGCGAGGGAGAATATATTGTACTACCGCTTCCTTGAACCATGACAGCCCTCCAGTGGAAAAGCGATGTTACTACATCTACAAACAGGGCTGTGGGCAGCAACACGTGCGAGCTGACAAATAAGAAAATCGTGATTGAATGATGATCTATTAGGTAATTTAGGTAATTCAAATCTGTATTATACAATTAATACTCAGCACTGTAATTGGAAATGTGGCTGTTTCATTGTGCAGATCTCAGTGCTAAAATCAACACCATCACGTGAGTAACAGACAGTGTTAGCTAACAGCTAGCTAACGTTAGCTAGCTTGCTAAATGTTTACCAGTTCATTATTTTAACCGTAAGGACAAACATAAACCAGCCAACTAGCTGCATTTGATTAGCTAGTTATTAGCTAGGATCATAAAAATCGTGGTAAAAAATGAATTAATATGTCTGTCAAAGAAACCTCCAGCTAGCTAGCCACTTTAAAAAGTGAATGTGCTTCCTTTTTCCAGTTCTTACCATTTCCATACATGTTTTTGCTCATGAAATTCATAACAAAGATGATGGATAAATTAAGATGGTTCACACAGGCCGTCTACCATTGAAAAAAAGGGTCAGTTCCGGTCTCCTTAACTGAGTGTGTCTCATATAGACACCAATGTAATAGCAGCTGGGTCTGGTTTACTTAGTTAATTGACTAAGTAGACCAGACCCAGCTAGTGAGGTGTCTTGCTTCCTCATCCGTCTCTGATTCATAGCACACCTCACTTGTTGTTGTACAACAAAAGTAGCAAACCAGTTCCAAAGCCTGAGCCTCTAATTACGTTTCGGCGTCGAAGAACCTGATTGGCTGTCAAAATCAATCGACAGGTGGCGTGCACGTGCAATGTATTAAATCATCGCTTCACAACATATTCCCACTTCGACCAAGGTAAACTGACACAGCATAATTTGTCAATATTTATCGACAAACTAGTTGATATTCTTCGTTCCAGTGATGTTAGTTAGCGCTATAAAGAATGTCGCAGCTTTTCATGTATTGCAAACACCTGTAAAAATATTTTTTAGCTGCGTTAGGCTATATTTAGTAATGTCATGGGGATGTTATAAATAGGCTTCGATATCTAGTTTAATTGGTTCATATTCAAATAAATATAAGTTACTCAGTTAAATGCTAGTTATTAATAGCTAAATGACTAGTCATGTCCATATATATTCAAACCGCATCTATTAATTTATGGCCATCAGCTCCATCTGATATGGTTGTATGTTTTTCAGAACATGTGGTATCCCTTCCCAATGCTCATGCCGTTGTCTCTGTCGCCGGAGCCACAGCGTCCATCAGATATTTCTCAAACGCCCTATGGATCAGGGATGATTCAGATGCATATGGTACCTTGTGACCAACGTTTCTTTCAAAATGCAATGAACGGGTTGGCTGGTAAGTCAGAGGGAAATGCTTTTAAAGATGCAGTATGCAGAAATCGCGCCGCCATTTTCTGGTTGCAAAAAAATCTAATAGTTCGCTTAACTTCGTTTGTGACTAAACAAGTATTGGATAATCATTGTACCCTCTAAACTGCTGTGAAATATATTTTAATTAAACCAAAAAGATTGTATTTTCAGCTGTTTGAAACTGGTGTACAAAACCGAAAATATAAAATATGCAAAAATGAAAGTTAAGAATGCGAAGTACAGAAATAGCGCACATAGAACAGATCTCTCACGTAGACTTTCTTCCATTTATAACTCACATGTCTATATGCGTTTGGTCAGGTCACCAAAAAATGACAAATTGCAGCTTTAAAACCACTGTTTAAAACCCCATCCCAGTGATGCAGCGGTCTAAAGGTGTTTGTTCCATGCTTCCCATCAGAACAGTTCGGAAGGGTTTGTGCATATATTATTTTATGTTATTGTTTGTTTGGGACTTTTACAATTTTACAACTAAGATGTTTGATGCAGTATTTCTCAATGGAAAAATTTGCATGAAACGAGTTGGTGGTTGGTCAACAGTAGGTATTCTTCAAAGTATTTGTCATTCAACGAGAGACTTGTTTTCATGCAAATGTTTTCATTGAGAAATACTGCATCAAACATCTAAGTTAGATGTAAAATTGCGCGACTTAGATTTCTTGAGTCATCTTAGATTAGTTGACTATTTTGAGGAAATGTATACTGGCTATGGTGTCTCAAAATGGACAAACAGTACTATTGCTGTTTTTTTTAAGTGAAGGTCTTTTAAGAGAGTATGCAAGTGCACTCGTTCGGTTCGCCTAACCTAGTTCAGCTAGGTGCCAGCTGAACTGAAGTATGCTGACGCCTTATGGCACTTTATCTACAGCCTGGGGTTCGATCCTAGGCTGTCACACAGCTGTCTGTGACCAGGAGCCCCATAGGGTGGCGCAGAATTGGCTCAGCACCATCGAGGTTAAGGGAGGGTTTGCCCGAGGGCTTTCCTTGGCTTATCACACTCTAACGACTCTTTGTGGCGGGCCGGGCACCTGCAAGCTGACTTCCGGTAGTCAGTTGAAAGCGGTTTCCTTTGACATATTGGTGCGGCTGGCTTATGGGTTAAGCGAGCAGTGTTTTCTTTTTAAAGCAGCGCGGCTTGTCCGGTCATGTTTCGACCTTCTCTCCCGAGCCCATTGGGGAGTAGCAGCAATGAGACAAGATCGTAACTACCAAGTGGATATCATGAAATTGGGGAGAAAATGTTGTTAAATTATTTAAAAATTAAGCACAAGAGGGATGCTTCCTCTTGCAACACAAAACTCATAACCAATGGAATGCACTTTCACTTTTTAACTTGAGCTTTCCAAATTCATTACAAAATAATTATGTCCAAACCATTTGTGTTCTCTCTCATTGCCTTGGGAAATGACATGCATTAATAATGTGCCTTTACCTCAATACAGACCCTCCGTCTTTGTCGATAGAGGACTGCAGGAAATTCCTTCTCAACAGGTATAGATCATGTCTATTAGTCCCAGCGCATTCTTTATGCTGTAATGAGCGACTCATGAACATGAAATAGTCTATTGTGCATCCCATTTCTCAACCCTTCTGCTGAAGTGTGCACTTGCACACACGCCCTGTCATGGATTTAATAATGGTGGACATTCTGTCCAGCCAACACTTACACCAATCCAATGCTTTTAAATTCAAGAATAGGAGTGTGCAAGTGCATACTTTGGGAGAGGTTTGGAGTATCGGGAAGCAACCTAGGTCTAACTCTGCATGTTACAGGTCTGTGTTTGACCTGGTGAAAGTCACCCATTTCCTGGAGCTGACAGATCCCAAGCTGCTGGGTTGGTACTTATCTCTGCCTGTGGAGGACAGGAAGCTCATACAAGGTACAGTAGGGACCAGGGAAGGTTGTATAATAGACAAACAAAAACTCCCAATAGTGTCCTTATTGTTTTGCTGTCAAATTAGAAAACAGTTGTATAGAATCCCTATTCAGGGCCACCAATTGACTGTGAAATATTAATGCTATTGACAGCCTACTTTCTGTAGTCTCAGTGAAAACTGAGCCACGGATTCATTGTCTTAACCTTTCAACTTTCTGTTCCGCAGAGGAAGGAGGACTCCATCGGTTTCTGCAGAGGCATCCGGCTCTGAACGTAGCCAGACAACTGGTTTATGTGAAACGTGAGTTATGGCTCTGCTTGACTAACTGTTTTCTGTTGTAACCCTGGTTGAATTATCTGGCGTAGCAATGCTCATAGCATATAAACACATCATAAGCCATGTCAAAATGTTTAGAATTACTTTAAATTAGCTTTAAAACTGCAAAATTCTCTCTCAGCCTCATGGCAAAATGTGTAGATTAGCAGGAAATTTGCTTTTAAAACAGCAAACTTTTCTTTCAGCCTCATGACGATGTGTAGAATATCATGAGATTAGTTACAAAAATGTAAATTTTTCCTCTCTGCCCCATGGCAAAATGTGTAGAATTGCAGGAAATGTGCTTTAAAACGGCAACTGTTTCTTTCTGTCTCATGGCAAAATATGTAGAATTACAATAAATTTTTCTGAGAACATGGCCCCTTAAACTCACTAGGGTAGGGGGCACAATTTTCATCTCCGGATGAAAAGCGTGCCCAAAGTAAACTGCCTGCTACTCAGACCCAGAAGCTTGGACATGCATATAATTGGTAGATTTGGATAGAAAACTCAAAAGCTTCCAAAACTTAAAATAATGTCTGTGAGTATAACAGAACTGATATGGCAGGCGAAAACCTGAGAAATCCGTCCAGGAAGTGGGATTTTTTGAATGTTTGTCGTTTTCTATTGAATGCCATTACAGTAGCCATTGACTTAGTACTCAAATTGCACTTCCTATGGCTTCCACTAGAAGCCAACAGTCTTTAGAAATTATTTCAGGCCTGTATTCTGAAAAATAAGGGAGTAAGATGACTGACTGAGTGGACCCTGGGAAGTCGCCAGACCTGTTTCCTGGGCGCGACCGAGAGCGCTCCTTTCTTGTTTGTCTTTTATATTGACGATGCTATTGTCCGGTTGAAATATTATAGATTATTTAGGCTAAAAACAACCTGAGGATTGATTAATAACATCGTTTGACATGTTTCTATGAACTTTACGGATACTATTTGGATTTTTCGTCTGCCTGTTGTGACAGCCTTTGAGCCATTGGATTACTGAACAAAACGCGCCAACAAAACTGAGGTTTTTGGATATAAAGAGGGACTTTTTCGAACAAAATGAACATTTATTGTGTAACTGGGAGTCTTGTGAGTGCAACCATACGAAGGTCATCAAAGGTAAGGTATTTTTCTATCGTTATTTCTGACTTGTCGCACCTGCCTAGTTGAAATATGATTTTCATGCTTTTGTATGCGGGGCGCTGTCCTCAGATAAACGCATGGTTTGCTTTCGCCGTAAAGCCTTTTTGAAATCTGACACGGTGTCTGGATTAACAACAAGTTAAGCTTTATTTTTATGTATAACATATATTTTCAAGAATGTTAAATATTTGAATTTAGTATTTTTTTTTATTTCGTGCTCTGCAATTTCACTGGACGTTGGCCAGGTGGGAAGCTACCTTCCCAGGTACCCATAAGAAGTTAAACCTTGCAGGGGGCCTTGTGAAACTGCGGGACACCATTGTCCCAGAGAAAGAATAGCCTACATATCATAATTACATATACCTGTAAACTGTCTTTACTCTATATTTTACTCAATTAATAGATGTATTATACTTTTATGCCTTTTTATATTTGATAATGTAACATTTTTCTTTTGTGTACAGAACAGGTGAGAGGTTGCTGGAAACCTCCTGCTGTTACGCAGACAATGTCGTCAAACCTAAACAAGTATGTGTTCTCTCCTGTCAATTCAGATAACTACATTTGTTGGTCACCAGGTGTGATTCTACAACCATTAGTTGACTAGAGGAAAAATAACAATTGTCATAAATTTAGCATGCTTTCTGCTGTTCTCAGATCCAGAAGGCCCACATTCTATGGTGTGATTCAGTGTCCCAACTGTGGAACCAGTTGTTCTTCAGGAGCTAAGATATGCCGACGCTGTAGCACACCTATCCAGAAGGAGATCCCGGCATGCCAGTCAGGTGTGGTTTAAAATCATAATTCAAAACAGACTGTTATATTTGCATTGTGTGGACAGATTTGTTATCTTGGAAGGAACATGCCCATTCATAGTCAGTTGTGCACAGTCAATGGGTAATATTAAATGTCTCTCATTCCACGCTAGCAGTTAATAGTACTTTATGAATCCCACAAAGTTACATTGATTTCATCACCACAGCATAAGTTGTTTGGCTTTAGCTCTGTTTCTTTATTTTGATACAACCATATTGTTGTCTTCCTCATAGAAGAGGAGAAAGAGTTAGGTCTTCTTCCCAACAACGTGAAGGAGGAGCTAAATCTGTTCAACTGTTCAGGGCATGGAGGAGTCCAGTCAGTCCAAGTCCACCACCAGGAGGAAGCAGGAGCAGTGCAGCAGTTCAGGGGATGTCAGCCTCAGTCCTTTACTACTACTCCCTTCCCATCCACAACAGTGGGCTGTCTGGTCAACCTTCAGGATAGCTTCCAGTCAGCCTGTGGCGATACCAGTGGCAGCCATATTGGAGCCACAGAGGATTCTCCAGGCCAACAGGAGGCGCACTTCTCCGAGGTCCAGCTGCTCTCTCAGCTGTGGGAGGAAGGGCGGTGGCAGGATGGCAACAACTGCAGTCGTGTGATGGTATATAAGGATCCGTCTGCCCAGACTAGCTTCTCTCTGGATATGGAGCTGGAGATGCAAAGCCAGAGAGGAATTAACAGGAGCCAGTCTGCCAACGAAAGCCAGGAGGGTGAGTCCATGGCCAACTCCATGTCCATGCATGACCAGATGGCAGACTTCCCCACGTTGGACCGGGAGACTCCTCCAGAGTACTACAGCTTCAACTGCACAGAGTGGAATGACACCAGCATCAACACCAGCCAGTTAGCGGAGCCGGACCACAACGACTCACTATCACTCATGGCCACCATGGGGAGCACTGAGCAGCCTAGCGGAGCAGTGGAGGTGGAGCCACCTGAAGGCAGTATGGTGTCTTCCTGCGCTGGAGACCGCAGCGAGTACTGTGATTGGACCTATGACAACTGCCACGGCAACCTAGCAAATGAGGAAGAGGCCTCAAGATGCGAGCTAGAGAATAACGGTGTTGACTACCGGAGCCTCATGAAAGAGGATGGGAGTATTCTCATGTATAAAGCAAGTAATGAGGGGACACCTGACTTAAACGTGACACCCCCACAAGGCCAAACCAAGATGGACCAGTCCAGTTGGTCTAGAGAGAGTCTCAGTGCACCCCAAACCCTGAAGAAAGAGGAGCTGTCCATCTATGAGGAATCCTTCGTGTCAATAAGCCCTGGTGGGGCAGAGGCGGCCGTCATGACCACCACACAGCATGAGAACAGTATATCTGCGTTCTCTCTAGTCAATCTGAACCAGACTTTTGATCTCTCGCCTTCACGGGTCACAGAAGCCAGACTGAGCACAGCCGACCATTCAACAAATACTTGGCCTGCCGTCGCTAAACATGATGTGTTGGTTGGTATTGACCACAGTCTAACAGGCTGCAACCAGAACACACAAACTCAGGGCACAGCCACAACTGACAAGTCTGTCATCACTGAAGTCCACATGGCAGACCTGGAGTATCTCACTGAGGTACAGTTAACGCTCCTCCTGTAATATTTATAGTCATTCAGATTTCCTTTTTACTGAAATGCGTTTCTTGAATATCTAAATGTCTAAGGAATTCATCAAGCTGAAATTTTCTCAAGAGGAACTGAAAGAGCTGAAAGAGCAAATGGCAAGGTATTTTAGACACTTTATTCTGTTATGTTATACCTCCATTTCAGATGTTTTTTTGAGATTGTGAAAATCTCCATGGTTCTTTTCTTCTATCTGCTGAGGTGCTGACCATGGCTATGTCTGTTGCTGCCTGTATCAGCTCTGCAGGCGGTATGAGAGATGGAAGAGGCTGCGACAATGCGGACCGTGGTGAATGTGACTGTGGCCAGCGTGCCACGCGGGCAGAGCTGAGCCTGCTGGCCCTGCAGTATGGGATGTGCCAACGGCACTGCTGGAGATGCTACTACACCTCACCTGAGGGAGACCGTCTGGTCCAGGGGTAAGGGACAGGACAGGAGATATGACAGCTTGGGACCTTACAAAGTTGTGCAGAACTGTCATAAATAATTTATGTCCAGGGTAAGGGACAGGAGATAGCAGGGCACCTCACAATTAAACTCATTGATTTATTCAATGAGTTTAAAAGATCATTGGACATGTATCTGTTAGTATTATGTCTATCTGATCGTGCATCTCTCCTGCTGATCATTCACTTAGCCACTATAATGGTCTTGTAGCTGTTGAATACACCTGCCCTGTTATGGCAGCTCTAAAAAGCCTCTTAATTGAAAATTTGTTTTTAGTCCAGGAAAGGCTTCATCTGGATCCAGGAAACCAACACTATATTATTCCTATGTTGACATTCCAGTATGTAAACTCAGCCAAAAAAGAAACGTCCCTTTTTCAGCACCCTGTCTTTAAAAGATAATTTGTAAAAATACAAATTACTTCACAGATCTTCATTGTAAAGGGTTTAAACACTGTTTCCCATGCTTCTTCAATGAACCATAAACAATGAACATGTACCTGTGGAACGGTCGTTAAGACACTAACAGATGGAAGGCAATTAAGGTCACAGTTATGAAAACTTAGGACACTAAAGAGGTCTTTCTACTGACTCTGAAAAACACCAAAAGAAGAAAAGAACTATGCCCAGGGTCCCTGCTCATCTGCGTGAATGTGCCTTAGGCATGCTGCAAGGAGGCATGAGGACTGCAGATGTGGCCAGGGCAATCAGACTGTCTGCAATAGGCTGAGAGAGGCTGGGCTGAGGGCTTGTAGGCCTGTTGTAAGGCAGGTCCTCACCAGACATCACCGGCAACATCGTCGCCTATGGGCACAAACCCACCGTCGCTGGACCAGACAGGACTGGCAAAAAGTCGCTGTTTTGTCTCACCAGGGGTGATGGTCGAATTCGCGTTTATCATCGAAGGAATGAGCGTTACACCGAGGCCTGTACTCTGGAGCGGGATTGATTTGGAGGTGGAGGGTCCGTCATGTTCTGGGGCGGTGTGTCGCAGCATCATCGGACTGAGCTTGTTGTCATTGCAGGCAATCTCAACGCTGTGCGTTACAGGGAAGACATCCTCCTCACTCACGTGGTACACTTCCTGCAGGCTCATCCTGACATGACCCTCCAGCATGACAATGCACCAGCCATACTGCTCGTTCTGTGAGTGATTTCCTGCAAGACAGGAATGTCAGTGTTCTGCCATGGCCAGCGAAGAGCCCGGATCTCAATCCCATTGAGCACGTCTGGGATCTGTTGGATCGGAGGGTGAGGGCTAGGGCCATTCCACCCAGAAATGTCTGGGAACTTGCAGGTGCCTTGGTGGAAGAGTGGGGTAACATCTCACAGCAAGAACTGGCAAATCTGGTGCAGTCCATGAGGAGGAGATGCACTGCATTACTTAATGCAGCTGGTGGCCACACCAGATACTGACTGTTACTTTTAATTTTGACCCCTCCCTTTGTTCAGGGACACGTTATTCCATTTCTGTTAGTCACATGTCTGTGGAACTTGTTCAGTTTGTCTCAGTTGTTGAGTCTTAAGTTCATACAAATATTTACCCCTGTTAAGTTTGCTGAAAATTAACACAGTTGACAGTGAGAGGATGTTTCTTTTTTGCTGAGTTTATATCCCCTCCCCCCTGCCCTGTAGGACTGAGGGCCCTCCTGAGAGCCTGGTGAAGGTGCTGCAGGTCCTGGAGGTAGACTACAGAGAGATGAGGAGACAGGTCCTGTCAGGTATACCCCTGGACCAGCTCAGACCCCTGTCTGTAGACTCCCAGAAGATCATCTCAGGGACCAGCTACGTCCCCCAACATGTAAATTCCCTCTGGTGCCCTTCCTTCCTCTCAGTACATTTTGTTTGTATTATGCAGGGTGGATCTCATGGTTGTTTTTCCCCTTTTCAGATAATTGACGAGTCTTTGGGAAATGCTCTGTCTGAGTATGTATTTGACGAATTGAATAATGATTGAGTGAATGAATGAAGTTGGCTGTTTTTAAGTTTTTAATATCCTTCAGTGCCTCAGGTAGGAGCTCCCAGCAGTTGCAGGTAGAGGATGCCTGTGTCGAGGATGTCAGTGTAGGTGGTGATGGAGCGTTAAACAGACTGGTGTCCCAGTCTGTTTTATCAGTCCTTGGACAGGATGATGGGATGGTTGGCAGGATCAAGGCAGAAGGGCCCGTTGGTAACCCCAAGGCTGAGGACTGCAGGTCTGTGAAGGCGGTCATCCTCCTCCCCCAACAGCCTGAGGTCAACCGGAGGCCCAGGCCAGGTAATGAGACCTGTTTATTCATTCGTCAATGGTTTATTTGATGAGGGAGGGATCGATACAAACACATTGGCTCATTTGAAGCTATAAACATACAATGCGTTGCACTACAGTGTTCTCAAAGCTGGTTCCGATCCACCTAGATTTCCGAACTCTCACACTCAACAGGTGGAACCAAAGACCACAACTCCAGCGACGCGTGGTTCGATGCAGAGGAGGACCTTGAGCCTGATGGTGTAGAGCTGAAGGAAGGAGGTCTGGCTGAGGTCCTGGTGGAGAAAGGAATTGGCAAGAATAGGGTTGAGGGGAAAAATCCGCATGACAGACATACCCCTAAAGATTTTTCGTTCACGGGTATTTGAGTTTCAAATGTTTCAATGTGCGTTGTTCATAATTTGATTGAATCTTGCTGAATTTGATATTTCGTTAACACAACCTACCGGTACATAAGGATTTCATAAACCACACCTAACAAGTTCATAAGCAGTGTTCATAAACATTAATTCATATTTATTTAGGAGTCGTTGGGGAGAAGGATCAGCGCTCCTTCCTGTGCGTCACAGACCTACCCAGTGATGTAACCGAGGTAAGCCTCAGCATGTTACAATGTCTCTAACTCCATTTTTCTTCAATTCCTTGCATCCGGTGCGTCAAACGATTTGGAGAAGGTCCAAGGTCCCTTCCCTTGGACCTTCTTCTCCAATGCTGTTTGAAAGGATGCAAGGAGATTGGATGTGAGGAATCTGGGATAAAAATGGGAAAGTTGGAGTGATTTGGCCACCAGGGGGCAACAGACCCTAATAAGTCTCCTGTCTGTCTTCGTAGAGAGAAGTTATGCTCTGGTTTGAGAAGTATCAGGCATCTGAAGTGAGCATTTCCACCTTCAGCAACAACCTCCGGTAAAATAAAACCAGTGACCCTGTAGAATGAAACTAAGTTAACGGATGTATAAGCATTCCAAGGCAACTTAACTGTTACATCAAGATTTCAATATAATAACATCAACAGACCTTTGAATAAAGATATTGTCCCCTCACATGAAGCAATGGAGTACATGTCAATGTTAACACCTTCTCTCTCTGTTCCATGCAGAGTTGCCATAGTGACACTGAGTGGTCCAAAGATGGCTGACAGTGCAGTGAATGAGATGGACGGGTGCAGTATGCATGGACACATGGTGCATGTGGTGCACATCTGCAGCCCAAGCCACACTGGTAGCCAGAGCCAGGGTCAGGGGGGGCAAACCCAGCAGCAGCAAGGTCCCTCAGCCAGCACCAAGGCAGGGCCCTCTGGAGACACCCCATGCCCCCAAGACTCCAAGAGGAAAAACACCCATATCACCACCCCACTGATGGTTAGGTTCTCTACAGTTTTTGTTTTGTAGTCAGGGATTGTAGATGGGAATATTATTTGTTTTCAATCTGTTGCAATGCGTGGATTGCTCCCAAATTAATTGGTCAATAATGATTGCTTCTCATGTCTTTGGTCTCTGTTCTCGTCTGGTGTCTCTCTCCAGCCCCTGCAGCTCAGCCTCCAGAAGAGGACCACCGTGTGTGACTCCCCCACGGCGTCGGGTACCTGTGTGCCCCAGCACTACGCCACCATGGGTAGCTTCGATACACTGATGGCCCGTTTGTCAGTGCGCCACCCAGAGGTGGGGAGGCAAAGGATTGTTGACGCCCTACTGGAGCTGAGGGCCAAACACCAGGGGTTCCTCAGCGGCCTGCCTCTCAAGACCATTGTGAACATGACCTCTGATCTGCTGACACGATAAGGACTCCACTTCCTATTCTATTGTTGATATTTGCCTTTGTTGAAACACAGGTTACAGGTTTGCCCAAAGCCAGGCTTTTGATTTACTTGAATGTAGTAAACAACTTATCCACTGTTTTGTTTGTTCCTCACATAGGGAATGTTATTACTCTACTCTTTTGCTACAATACTTAGTGAATTGTTTTATCTACTTTTGAACCTGAAAAGTGCAAATAGTAATATTTTTTTTTTTGTTTGCAAACTGTTAAATTACATTTTCCTTGTTAAGTTAATTCAAATCACGGTAGAATTGCAAAGGAGTTTTGAAGAATGTTTTATGTTCTGTTTCAGTTAAATAAATCTGAAAACCTGAAATGTTGTTCTTGGATATCAGGGAGGTTGTTTTTAAAAATACATTTGTTTTGTTCTCAACAGGACAATTTGCATAATTATGTCTGGAAGTGTAGTTCACGTATCCTTCCAGATTCTACCATTTTCCCCTTTGTCCACCCTTTCAGTTTTAGAATACTGTTATTTGACAAAGCTACAGTGCCTTCAGAAAGTATTCATACCCCTTGACTTATTCCACATTTTGTTAGACTGAATTCAAAATGGATTAAATAGATCTACACACAATACCCCATAATGACAAAGTATGTTTTTAGATTTTTTTTATTTTTTTCAAATGTATTGAAAATGAAATGCAGAACTCTCATTTACATAAGTGTTCACACCCCTGAGTCAATAATTTGTAGAAGCTCCTTTGGCAGTGATTACAGCTGTGAGTCTTTCTGGGTAAGTCTAAGAGCTTTGCACACCTGGATTGTACAACATTTGCCCATTTTATTATTTTCAAAATTGGTTGTTGATCTTTGTTACAACCTTTTTCAGGTTTTGCCATAGATTTTCAAGCTGTAACTCGGCCACTCAGGAACATTCACTGTCTTGGTAAGGAATTCCAGTGTAGATTTGTTTGAGGTTATTGTCCTGCTGAAAGGTGAATTGATCTCCGTGTCTGGTGGAAAGCAGACAACCAGGTTTTCCTCTAGGATTTTGCCTGTGCCTAACGCCATTCTGTTTTTTTTTTTTTTTTTTTTTTATTTTTTTTTTTATACTCCCCAGTCCTTTACGATTACAAGCATACCCATAACATGACTCATCCGGCACTGTACTTAGCTGGTGTCTGCCTGTTGGATGTAAAATTTCAGTTTGAATATTGTTGCTTTAATAAAATACTTTAGTTTGGGATGTTGTGTGGGTTGTTGTGAATTTTGAGTTTCTCTCTCAGCCCCAGCTGGCCTTGATGTGCTTGTATAACATGCATAGGCATACATCTCTCTTTATTATGCAAATTCTCATGTTTCTGTTAATGGCCAGCAGGTGGTGCAAGCTTCCAGGTTTTGTTGATTGCTGAATACTAGACTGAATAATCTACTGAGCCAGACCAGTGTGGTGTAAACCATAGGATATTACTGCACATGTTAAAGCGGTGCTGATTACGTGAGCTCCCCGATCATTAGTAATGAATCAAATGTATTGATAAAGTCCTTACATCAGCTGATGTCACAAAGTGCTGTACAGAAACTCAGCCTAAAACGGCAAGCAATGCAGGTATAGAAGCACGGTGGCTAGGGAAAAACTCCCTAGAAAGGCCAGAACCTAGGAAGAAACCTAGAGGAACCAGGCTGTGAGGGGTGGCCAGTCCTCTTCTGGCTGTGCCGGGTGGAGATTATAGCAGAACATGGCCAAGATGTTCATAGATGACCAGCAGGGTCAAATAATCAGTGGTTGTCAAGGGTGCAACCGGTCAGCATCTCAGGAGTAAATGTCAGTTGGCTTTTCATAGCCGATCATTCAGAGTATCTTTACCGCTCCTGTCTCGAGACAGCAGGTCTGGGACAGGTAGCACGTTCGGTGAACAGGTCAGGGATTTCATAGCCGCAGGCAGAACAGTTGAAACTGGCGCAGCAGCAGAACCAGGTGGACTGGAGACAGCAAGGAGACCTCAGGGCAGGTAGTCCTGAGGCATGGTCCTAGGGCTCAGGTCCTCTGAGAAAGAGAATTAGAGAGAGCATACTTAAATTCACACAGGACACTGGGTAAGACAGGAGAAATACTCCAGATATAACAGACTGACTCTAGCCCCCTGACACAAACTATTGCAGCATAAATACTGGAGGCTGAGACAGGAGGGGTTGGGAGACACTGTGGCCCCGTCCGACGATACTCCCGGACAGGGCCAAACAGGCAGGATATAACCCCACCCACTTTGCCAAGGCACAGCCCCCACACCACTAGAGGGATATCTCCAACCACCAACTTACCATCCTGAGACAAGGCCGAGTATAACTCACGAAGATCTCCCCCAAGGCACAACCTAAGTGGGGGCGCCAACCCGGACAGGAAGATCACGTCAGTGACTCAACCCACTCAAGTCACGCACCCCTCCTAGGGATGGCATGGAAGAGCACCAGTAAGCCAGTGACTCAGCCCCTGTAATAGCGTTTGAGGCAGAGAATCCCAGTGGAGAGAGGGGAACTGGCCAGGCAGAGACAGCCAAGGGCAGTTCGTTGCTCCAGTGCCTTTCCGCTCACCTAGACCCTACACAAGCTCCATTGTATCTAACGGGTGGTAACATAATTTAACAGAGACACGTGAATGTGCTCAACAGGCGATTAGATTACATTGACAAAGCATAGACAGTTGTTGTGGAAGAAACTATACTGTTTAGCTTTCTGCTCATATTTCCATCAATATATTAGCTGTATACTTGCTGGGATAATACATTTTTAGACAGGGCCAATAACCTTTTTGAATATCCTCAATTAGCCTATTCTCATGGCAGTCAAGTAAACCCTAAATTGTGACCTATTATGCTATGGCAACCAGGCGGAGGGCTGTTATTACGTACGACGCATCGCGGAGTGCCTGGACACAGCCCTTAGCCGTGGTATATTGGCCGTATACCACAAACCCTGAGGTTCCTTATTGCTATTATAAACTGGTTACCAACGTAATTAAAGCAGTAAAAACACATGTTTTGTCATACCCGTGATATACGGTCTGATATACAACGGCTGTCAGCCAATCATCATTCAGGGCTTGAACAACCCAGTTTATAATGACTGTTGTTTCCCGGCCTGGCAAACATGGATGTGTGTCTGTTGTCTGTGTGAATGCAACGTGTTGAAGTCATCTGAGGTGGTAAACAAACGAAAGGGTTAACCATAGAAAATGATAGAGGTCTCTAGTGGCCAAAAGGCCATTTTAGCATGGGCAGTGCCATTGAGGCCTTCCACCGTGCTTCCGCCATTTTAAAGTAGTAAGCTGGGTGGGGTTCCTATTGGTTGTAGCCTCAATAGCGACGCCCATGCTGTCACAGACGCTAGAATTGCACCGATATGGAGACGACTCCTCTGTCTATCTCTATGGGGTTAACGAATGGGCGGAGACTAGCGGCTGGACTCGCAACTATAGGGACTGATTAACACACATTTGCTAGGGAAAAACTATTCTACTAAACTGAAATTATATTCTATATTTAGACCGAACTTCTACTTTCAACTAATTTTGACAGGTAATTATTGCACAAAAATAAGGGCTTATAACCATTTGAAAAGTAATGGAAAACAATGACCAATGGTGTTAGTTATGAGTGAACTCCGGACATCATGGTAAACTGGCTCTGCATAACTACTTGCAAAAATCACAGCTTTTGACTCCTTAAACCCAACATAGAAAAATATTGTTTTGCTCCTGTTGTGCGGAATTCTTCAGAAGGACAATGAATTGTAATGTTTGTTTGGAGGTCGCGTTTACATTATGAGGCCGATTAGCTTTGCTGGAGTTCAAATGGACAAAGAGAGTGGTTCACTAGTCTTCACCGACCGAGCAGACAGAACCTGGATCTAAAGTGAGGTTCGACTGCCGACTTCAGTGCCATAACTTCACAAACAGACTTTTGAATATCGGACCCACTACGAGGAAATGATGTGGAGCCCATGGCAGTTGGTGTATCGTACAGCCTTTGGCTGCATGGTTCTGGAAATATTTATTCACAATGTTGCACAAGGTAAGAAAGTTTTTTTTCCATCTTGAAACTGAGGAGCAAAACGTTATTCTCGAAGCGTGTTCTTAATGGCCAATACTGGCTGTAATCCACGATATGTGCTCTAGAAGACTAGTTTTCGTATGCAGTCGCTTGTTATAGTGTATTAAAAGTGGGACAATTGTTATAGTAGCCGTGAAATTCATGCAACAATGTTGCCATACACACTCGATTGTTTCCCTGTGAAAACTAAATAGCCTGTTGTGGTTGTCAATCTCTTTCAAATGTTTGACACGTTGCATTGAAGTGTAAATCCATGTTTGAATAATAAAGGCTATTTCTAAACCAAGATCTTCGATCATAGACCTTTGAATCGATTTAAGCACTGTTTCACGTTGACGTGGAAGAAATGATAAAAATTGTAATTTGTCATATTTCACCGGCACTTGATTAAGACGAGTACTAAATATAATGTGTGTATTACATGTATGTTCTCGTGAGTTTGATTGTCTGGAAATCTAATGTAATTAATGATCAACACTGTTCCAGAGATTCTGTTTGGTTACTTTTACTACTTTCTCATTAGGACTCAATGTTTGTATGAGTGGCAGCGCTACATCCTGTGAAGAATGCCTCCTCATCTCTCCGAGCTGCGCCTGGTGCGCGCAAGAGGTAGGGCATGTGCCTCACTCCTCCAAAGGGTTAGGTTTACTTACAATGCACCACTGTGGTGGGGAGATTAGTAATACTCTCACTAAATTTCTAAATGTGACATACTGAACCCAATAGCTGCCTTAGTGTGAGGTGAGGACTCTCATACTGTTGTGTAATGTTTAGAGTTCACATGCAAAACGAGAAGCCATCATCACTCCTGAGCATGTTTAAAGAGCCAACAGGATGTAGGAGTGCACCTGTGCAGTTCTGGAATTATTGTTGTTCTCTGTACATAGTGGATTGTCTACACCTGCTTTCAGACCTACAATTGTCTCACAGAACTAAAAGAAAAATGTACAAGATTCCCCCTATCCTTTAATTTCGCTTACCAATACTCAACTGAAGCTGAGAGGCAGGGCTGAGAGGCAGACAACTGTGTACTCTGGCTTTTACATTGCATGACCGGTGTCATTAGTCTGTTCTTCCCTCAGGAGTTTGGCAGGGCGAGGACCCTGACGTCGCGGTGTGACCTGAGTCAGAACCTGCAGAAGAGAGGCTGTGAGGCCCATAACATAGAGAGTCCTAGTAGCACAACCATGGTAGTGAAGAGCGAACCTCTCAGCTCCAAAGGCTCCGGGCCTACCCAGTATGATGTCATCCAGATCATGCCCCAGAAGATCTCCCTGAGTCTTAGACCAGGTAAGCCCAGTCCTAGCCTAGTGATCCAGTCTTTTTGTGCCATGTAGGCCTATGTCATGACAATGATGGAAGAGTTGGCTACTGTACGCACAGTATGAGACCAGGTAAGCACAGAGAATCAACCCTCTCAGAGCACAATGTGTTGCCAAGGTAACAGGGTTTGAACCAAAGGTTGGAGAGACATGAGCTCTATATGGAACACTGTTTACTTATCTTTACTGAACAAAAATATATAAACGCAACATGTTATATTAGTAAAATCACTCAATTGAAATAAATTAATTAGGTCCTAATGGATTTCACATGACTGGGCAGGGGTGCAGACATGGGTGGACCTGGGAGGGCATAGGCCCACCCACTTAGCAGCCAGACTGGGATGCTGGCCCAGCCGATCAGAACAAGTTTTCCCCCACAAAAAGGCTTTATTACAGATAGAAATACTCCTCAGTTTCATCAGCTGTCCGGATGGCTGGTGTCAGACAATCCCGCAGGTGAAGAAGCCGGATGTGGAGGTCCTGGCTGGCGTGGTTACACATGGTCTGCAGTTGTGAGGCTGGTTGGACGGACTGCCAAATTCTCTAAAACGGCATTGGAAGAGAAATGAACATTTAAATTCTCTGGCAACAGCTCTGGTGGACATTCCTGCAGTCAGCATTCCAACTGCATGCTCCCTCAACTTGAGACAACTGTGGCATTGTGTTGTGTGACACAACTGCACATTTTAGAGTGGCCTTTTATTTTCCCCCAGCACAAGGTGCACCTGTGTAATGGTCATGCTGTAAAATAAGCTTCTTGATATGCCACACTTGGATTGGATTATATTGGCAAAGGAGAACTACTCACTAACAGGGAGGTAAAGAAATTTGTGCACAACATTTGAGAGGAATAAGCTTTTTGTGTGTATGGAACAGTGTCCATTTTAGCATGTAAATCTTGGTGGGGCAAAAAAATATAAGTGGGATGAATGCCAGCAAAGCCACAACACTAAACAATACATGAATTGCACTATAACGGTGACAAAAGGTGCCCACAAACTGTTAAGGCCTACATAAAGCTGTCCCAACATCTTACCACTGCATCACCTGGCTATCAGCGGAGCCTTTTCTGGCAGCGAAATAGTTTAATTCCGCCTCATTTACTGCCTTAAAAAAAAAAAAATCATGGCTGACTTGCTTAAACAAATGTGGTATCTAATGACAATTGATCTAATCTAATGACAACTATGGCATAAGGGGACGACGAGCGGATAAGGCAATCCGTAATTTCGACTAAGACATTAAGCAGCGAGTTAGGACGGACGTAGTCAGTATAACTATTTGTTTAGCACTTTTGAATTGTACAGCAACAGAATTCAGAACATGGGCCGTTCTTAGTGTTCTCCCTGTACACCAAGTTAGAACCGTAGGATAAATAAAGAGGGCGTATAAGCAGACAATGAAAGCTCTTACAATATTCAATGTTTACATTTCTCTAGAACCGGTTATAGGCTACATGTGCACCACCAAGTCAGAACAGTAGGTGGAATTAGGAGGTGAAAATAGACCAAATTATTAGGGTGAGGCACATGGGCTACTAACATCTTACTACACAACTTGCACTTAGTATTACTTTCTTAGCTACAGTATACGTATCTCCCTGGCATTTTACATAATTTATGTAGCAGCATACAAGACATTTTTGGACTCCCCTTGTGCTGTGCTCACTTGAACAGGAAGGTGGTGCGGCGGTCCTTCGTGGGCAAATTTTGTCATCATAGTCTGGCATTCTCTGTATTTATGGTGCTTTCAAAACCACTGGTTGAATCATGATGACGCCGTAGCTCTAGAAAGAGGCCGGATTTACATTTCAAAGTTGGATGAAAGTTCAAAACTTATTTCCCAGTCGTAGTTTGTTTATCCCGAGTTCCCAATTGTCTTGAACTAACTAAAGTCAGATTTTGCCGTTCCAAGTAAACAGTTGTTTTGAGCACGGCACAAATCATGCTTCATTGACAGCATGGCCAATGTTGAAAGTTTATCATTTTAAACTTGGAAACGTGCCCCTTAATCCCAGATGTGGGACCACACAGCCACTGAATAGCAGGCTAGTGATTGCTTTGCAATGCTTGCAGTTAGCCACTGTCACCGATTCTTTCCTAACCACTCATTGTTGAATTTGCGATTTCCAACTTGTTTTGTAATGTTTGTCCAATGGCCGATGAGCACTGATACGTTTTATCTATAATTTCTCTTCATTATTTCTTTTCATATGACAAGGATAACAAAAATATTTGCCAGTAGATTTTTTTACTTGATTCATGACCGCTAGCTAAGATTTTGAAAGTATGATGTTGACATGATCAGTCCAATCAAAGCTACTGTAGATGTCATTTTATCTGTGGCAAATAACCTTTTTTTATTATTTTATTTTTATTTCACCTTTATTTAACCAGGTAGGCCAGTTGAGAACATGTTCTCATCTTGAGACTTCTTGGATGGGCACTTCTTATGTAACTCTATGGCAGCACACAAGGGGATAGCATTTTATAGCTCTACCCTTAGACTTGGCGGTGATGTAGTTTGTGTCGTCTCTTCCCCCCCATGAGTGACAGAACACTGCGCAACACTCTCTGCCTTACTCAAGAAAACAAAAAAGAGACCGTGTTTGTATGCGGCTTTATTAACTCAATTAAATATCTTTTATTTTTATTTTTTTACATTGTTTGCAAACTGATATGTGACACGTGATAATGCCAAAATAACATCCAAAACAAGTCGTCGTCGTCCCCCCCCCACCAAAAAAAATGTGGGTCTCAAATGACGAGTCACCACTGTTATGGAACCTTTTTTGGGATCTTTTATATCAGCTCATGAAATATGAGACCGACACTTTACATGTTGCGTTTATATTTCTGTTGAGTATAATTGGGGGGAAAAACACTTTTCTTTGAAAATATTAAGTCAACCCACTGTACAGGGAAAATGTAGGATGCTGTTTGATTTGTAAACCTATCAAAGCAATAGCACAAATCAATCAATTTCCCCCTCCCGCTAGGTGACCAGACGTCATTCGAAGTGCAGGTGCGTCAGGTGGAGGACTACCCTGTTGACCTGTACTACCTGATGGACCTGTCTCTGTCCATGAAGGATGACCTGGACACCATCAGGAACCTGGGCACCAAGCTGGCTGACGAGATGAGGAAACTCACCTCAAACTTCAGACTGGGCTTTGGCTCCTTCGTAGACAAGAACATGTCACCATTCTCTTACACGGCCACCAAGTACCAGGACAACCCCTGCAATGGGTGAGAACTGAGGAAGGGCATTGTTACTGACTGCAAAGAGCACTCTCATGTGTTTTTGGTTGATTTGGGAATCTAATAGGGAGTGCAGCTGAAATAATTTGGGTTCATGTTGAGATTTTGTGGATTTCATCTAGGATCAAGTGTAATATCAATTTTTTAGTATATATGTCAAGATGCTGTATTTCTACTAAAATTGATTTGAGGGCACTCTGCTTAGAATGTCTTCCTCTAAAACTAGAGTAGTAGTGTGAGAGAGGGGAAGACTGTCAGTTCACTAACCAGTTTATATCTTCTTATATCATTCAGGATCATTTTTCTTTGAAAGTGGTAATTGACCCTGTCCTGTCCACTCTGTACAGTGGGGTCCGAAATGATTGACACCCTTAATGAGGATTAGAAAAATGACTGTAAACAATAATTATTCAAATACTGAGCTGTAGAGAAAGAGATTGTTTAAGAAGTAATCTTTTCTTCTTTTCAAAGGTAGGAGTAAAAATTGACACCCATGTTTTCAATACCTTTTATTTATTTAACTAGGCAAGTCAGTTAAGAACAAATTCTTATTTACAGTGACGGCCTAGCAAAAGGCTTCCTGGGCCTGGTATTTAATTTTTTTAAATATAATAATAATAATAAGTGTGTGTGTGTATGACAAAACACACATCACAGCAAGAGAGACAACACTACATAAAGAGAGACCTAAGACGACAACATAGCAAGGCAGCAACACATAACACAGCATGGTAGCAACACAACATGACAACATGGTAGCAGCACAAAACATGGTACACACATTATTGGGCACAGACAACAGCACAAAGGGCAAGATACAACAATACATCACACAAAGCTGCTACAACTATCAGTAAGAGTGTCCATGATTGAGTCTTTGAATGAAGACTGTCCAGTTTGAGTGTTTGCAGCTCGTTGAAGTCGCTAGCTGCAGCGAACAATGCCTCCCCCTGTGAAGATAACTGTACTGAGCCTTTTTCTAAAATGTTTTATGAGTTGAAGAACACATTGGGTCTGTTTGTTTTTTGGACTGCCGCCTTCAATTACAGCTCTATTTTCATGTCATCTGGCCATATCCGGGTACTGGGTAAAGTACATGATGCCATTAACCAATCCAAGTGCCAATGCCATTTAGCAAACTTCCAGGCGTTTACATTTGTTTGATGACATGAGAATAGAGCTCTTTGGCAACGCACACCAGTGGTGGGTCTGGCATCGAAATGAGAATGCAGAAAAGAACCCCATATCTACTGTAAAATATGGTGGTGGATCTTTGATGTTATGGGGCTATTTTGATTCCGCTGGAGTGAGGCCCTTAAGGTTAACGGCATCATGAACTTTACCCAGTACCAGGATATTTTAGGCAAAAACCTGCTAACCTCTGCCTGGATGCTGAAACTTGAAAATGTAAGTTGATCTTCCAGCAAGACAATAACACTAAGCACACACAAAAATCCACAAAGAAGTTAACTGTCCACAATATCAACATTTTGCAATGGCCATCTCTGGGTCTGGACTTGAAACCCATTGAAAACCTGTGGTTTGAATTGAGGGATGTCCATAAGTTTGTATGGAGGAATGATCTAACATCCCTCCCAATGTGTTCTCCAACTCATAAAACATTTTCGAAAAATGCTCAGCAAGGTGAGGTCTTGACAACAGGGGTGTCAATTCTGACCCCTAGCTTTTTGGAGGAAAAAATAATACTTGTTAAGCAAAATCTTTCTCTAAGCAATTGTATTAGTATAATCTAATTAGTATAATCTAATTTCCAAATGTTTTTGAGCATACACTTAAGCTCAGTATTTGAATATACTGTATTTATATACAGTCATTTTTGTTCATCTTTATCAAGTGATACTGAGGCTTGTTGTGGATGATGATGATGGCAGGCCGAAAGGGAACAGAATAGAACATAGAGGTTAAAAGCAGCCACCCACACATCACACACCACATTTGCCCCGGAGGTGAGATTACGCTGCACTTACTTAGTGCCATCATCACGCATCACTGCCAAACTAGGTTATGCCCTGGGTCCTGTGTGTGGACTGTGTGTCAGTCAAAGAGCCAGTACTGCAGGAAAACGTTAAAGGGGCAGAGGACAGATCATGCCGTCTGCGTGTCTCGTCCTTAACACACCTCTGCCCTTGCCAAAACAATCAAATGCCCCAAAGGATATGTGTTTCCTCCAGGATGAATTGTGTGTTAGAATGTCACTGAGGTCTTCCTCTTGAGGAAACTGCATTATAGCATGTTAAATGTAGCCAACTGACCAAGATTGCAATAGTTTGCCTGAATAAGAGCCTGTGTGGAGGTGCCGAATGGGCAGGGTTTGCACTATTTCATTGGTTCCACTGTGCCAGACAAGCTCAATCGAACACAGAAAACCAATACTATTTTAACCCAGGTTTGTTACATACATAGCATAATTTATTTCAAACGTTCCCTCTCCACAGATACAAGCTGTTCCCCAACTGTGTCCCTTCCTTCGGGTTCCGCCACCTCCTCTCCCTGACTGACAAGGTGGATCGCTTCAACGAGGAGGTGCAGAAACAGATGGTGTCTCGCAACAGGGACGCTCCGGAGGGAGGCTTCGACGCCATCCTGCAGGCTGCCGTCTGTAAGGTGAGCTGAGGCCGGGGTGTGATTAATGGGATGTGACTGGCTGGCATGCCAACCTATAACCCTGACCCTAACCTTAATCTTAAACCTTAATCCTAACCTTAACCAATCAGGACCAGGTTTTCTGTCAGTCAAGTCCCTTTTAGGTTTTCTCCTGTGAGCTGTCAGTCAGGTAGACATGATGGATTGAGGCCCTGGTTGTGTTCATTAGCACACACAATGGAATATGAAAATGAGCATTTATTACTGAGTAAGTGTATGTAGTCCCTCCCTGTTCTGTTCATTCTCCCCCCCCCCCCCCCCCCCCATTTTGTGCTTAATGAACACAAGTCACAATTGAGACTTTATTTAGGGTTAATTGAGTCTGTTAATTCAAAGCACCTGGTGGTTGAACAGGATGTCTAGTCTGGTGCAGCTGGTTCAGCAAGGAGACCACTCACTAACAGAAACAGGCCAAGTCATATCACAGTGTTGCGCTGTTGGCTGAGCGGGAGTTCATAGTTTTTACTGGAAGAGAATGACTCCCTCCCTCCCAACTCTACCATGTATTTTGGTGTAACAGAAACTTGGATCGGCAGTCTGGATCGGGCAGTCTGGATCGGGCAGTCTGTTTTGCGGTTCCGCCAATACTTTCTTGATATGTTTGTTTCACTCAGTTACGTTGTCAGAATATTACTTTGACTAATGAATAATTTGCATTGCTGACCATTGTAGAATATTCAGCTAAACCTGTGCCTCTTTGATTCCCTGTAAAAAAAATGTATACATCAACTGGGCATGGTTGCATGACTGTCATACATAGTGAACTAACTACCACTCCAGCCAAAACGCATTTGAAGCATGGCATAGCTGAATGTATCTAGCATTCCAGCATGTTATTCAAAAAGGGCCCTGTATGCCAACTGCCAACCCACATCTATTTCTATTGTGTACTGCGGCACATATTTGTTTTATTTTACCAGGTAAGTTGACTGAGAACATGTTCTCATTTACAGCAACGACCTGGGGAATAGTTACAGGGGAGAGGGGTATGAATGAGTCAATTGTAAGCTGGGGATGATTAGATGGCCGTGATGGTATGAGGACCAGCTTGGGAATATACTGGAATGGGCATCACAAATGGATGCCTTTTTTTGCCGAAACACTGGTGAAAGGTCAGGTTTGTTTAGTGTTATGCTATTACACAGCACTATGTTAAGAGAATAATACGCTCTTTGCTGCTACACTTTTTTTGACCTCTGCATTCCATTTGATAATGACCTCGTTCTGGATAAAACACCTGCTACTCTCATTGTTTATGTATGTGGTTGTCAAGCTTGTGGAAAATTATAGTTTCCTTTCCTCGTCTTAATAATGATGATGATGATGATGAAGTGATAGTGTTTTATATGGGAAGGAACTACTCTCTTTACAGCTAGTAGTGCAGAGCGATTAGTGCATTTTGAGGTCGGTTTTGGTTAGACATAAATGCAGGATGTGGGTTGAATGCTGTAACAACACAGAATTAAATAAAAAAGCCGGATGGTTGTGAATGCCCATTGCTGCTTATCACTTATTAACCATAATTTATTCACAATACTTTAATAAAATATTTATTTTATTTGACTTTATTTCATTCCAAGTAATCTCATCTCTGTACAGCTGCCGCCTATGCTCTGACAAAATCACTATTTTTAGTAGTTCTTCAACGTAAATAAGGCATACTTTTCTGACTGCTGAATACCAACTATTATGTATTTTCAGGTATGCTTTCTATCCCTCTTGCATGTTCTCACTTCTCTCCATCTCAGTCAACGAGGTAGGTCTCCTTGTCTGCTCCACACATACCGAGACCGGACAAGTAAGCGTGCGCGCAATGGATTATAGTCATTGTAGTTAATTACCACGTTTTCTGCACTAAACTATGTACAATATTGGCCTGTTGGCAACTACAACTCCCTACTACACTGAAAAAATATAAACACAACATGCAAAAATATCAAACATTTTACAGAGCTACAGTTCATATAAGGAAATCAGTCTATTGAAATTAATTCATAAGGCCCTAATCTATGGATTTCACATGACTGGGAATACAGATATGCATCTGTTGGTCAAAGATACCTTAATAAAAAAAGTAGGGGAGTGAATCAGAAAACCAGTCAGTATCTGTTGTGACCACCATTTGCCTCATGTAGCAAGACGCATTGAATTCATCAGGCTGTTGATTGTGGAATGTTGTCCCACTCCTCTTCAATGGCTGTGCGAAGTTGCTGGATATTAGGGGGAACTGGAATAAGCTGTCATACACGTCAATCCAGAGCATCCCAAACATACTCAATGGGTGACATGTCTAAGTATACAGACCATGAAAGAACTGGGACATTTTCAACTTCCTGGAATTGTGTGCAGATCCTTGCGACATGGAGCCATGCATTATCATCCTTCAACATGAGGTGATGGCGGCGAATGAATGGCACGACAATCGTCCTCAGGAACTCGTAACGGTATCTCTGTGCGTTCAAATTGCCATCGATGAAATGCAATTGTGTTTGTTATCCGTAGCTTATCCCTGCCCATACAATAACCCCACTGCCACCATCCGTGAAGAGCATACTTCTCCAGCGTGCCAGTGGCCATCAAAGGTGAGCATTTGCCCACTGAATTTGGTTATGACGCGAACTGCAGTCCGGTCAAGACCCTGGTGAGAACAACGAGCATGCAGATGAGCTTCCCTGAGATGGTTTCTGACAGTTTGTGCAGAAATTCTTTGGTTGTACATGCTCACCGTTTCATCACCTGTCTGGGTGGCTGGTCTTAGACGACACGCAGGTGAAGAAGCCGGATGTAGAGGTTTTGGGCTGGCGTGGTTACACGTAGTCTGCGGTTGTGAGGCCGGTTGGACGTACTGCCAAATTCTCTAAAATGACATTGGAGGCAGCTTATGGTAGAGAAATGCACATTCAATTATCTGACAACAGCTCTGGTGGACATTCCTGCAGTCAGCATGCCAATTACACGCTCCCTCAAAAAATGAGACATCTGTGGCATTGTGACAAAACAAACAGCAAAATGTAGTTGCTTTTATTGTCCCCAAGCACAAGGTGCACCTGTGTAATGATTATGCTGTTTAATCAGCTTATTGATATGCCATGCCTGTCTGGTAGATGGATTATCATGGCAAAGGAGAAATGCTCACTAACAGGGATGTTAACATTTGTGCACAAAATTTGCGAGAAATACATTTTTTGTGCATATGGAACATTTCTGGGATCTTATGTCAGCTGTGTTGTGCCAAGCTCTTTTTACATTAAATATTTTACAAAAACTTTTATGAAGGCTTTATAGTACAGTTACATCTCAAATCAATTTATATCAAGGATCAGTTAGAATGAACTTGTCTCTTTTTGTTGTTATCAAGCCTGTATTTCTATCTTGATTTCATGGACTGATCCCCTGTGCATTTACCAAAGTACAAAACTACATAGGGCGGCAGGTAGCCTAGTGGTTAGAGCATTTGGCCAGTAACGAAAGGTTGCTAGATTGAATCCCCGAGCTGACAAGGTAAAAATCTGTCGTTCTGCCCCTGAACAAGGCAGTTAACCCACTGTTCCTAGGCTGTCATTGTAAATAAGAATTTGTTCTTAACTGACTTGCTTAGTTAAATAAAGAAAATAATTGCCTACTGTAAACTGGAGACTAAAAGGCGCTGCATGGTCAATCCGACATCTGCATTGGCCATTCAGCATTTACTGCGAAGCAGACGTCAGGGCTTTTATACTTCTTGCGCTTACCTGAGCAGAGCTATTGTGAAGGAAGTTGCCCCCACCTACCATCAACCAATCATATCGATATGGAGCCCTCCGCATTGTTACAGAATTTGAGAGGTGCACAGCGACGCAGTACAGAGCTTGATTTAGCATCTGCATACCTCCGGAGTCCACATTTTACGGCTCAAGCATAAATTGGCTTTTAATTTACACCTCAGTTAGGTGTCTCTAAAACTTTCAGTGAAGTAACCATCTCTTCCCTTGTGCAGGAGAGGATAGGTTGGAGGAAGGAGGCCTTCCACCTGCTGGTGTTTGCCACAGACGATGTGCCTCACCTGGCCTTGGACGGTAAACTGGGAGGCCTGGTCCAGCCCCATGATGGGGAGTGCCACATGAATGAGAAGAACGAATACAGCGGCTCCACCAAGATGGTAAGACGAGGCATGGTTTCTATAGAGCTAAAACATGGTTATTGAAGCGCTGTAACATCATAACATGGTTACTGTAGAACTATGTCATTATAACATGGTTACTGTAGAGCTAGCTATAACTTCATTGTAACATGGTTACTCTAGAGCAGTGGTCACCAACCTTTTCTGAGTCAAGATGACTTTCGAAGTAAAAAAGCAAGCTGACATCTACTCCTCAGAATTCTTTACATTAACCTCACACAAACAGTTTTGTAGGAATGAGGTTTGGGCAGTAGGCCTAATACATTATCACAGCATATTGGCTATATGATCGACCTGCCAATATTGTTCATCAGACCATATTATATTTCAAAACTCGAGCTTTGATAACAAAATAGATCAGTTGGTTTAGCACTTGTGGAGCATGAATTGAGAAATTTCGCTTTTTTATTTTACTGGACTGATGGTACTTGCATCTGATGGTCAACGAGGTCAAATGACGACTTCAGTGATCTTCAGGTCAAAACGTCGGAGCTCTAGAAAGATGCCTGAATTTCCGACTTGGAATCCTTTCCTCCGGTGAGACTGACCAGAGAAAGGGGACACTGTCTTCCACCTGATGGCGAAACTCGAGTCGCACCGCATCTGCCTCATGCACAAATTCATGTTGTTCCTATGACCAGAGAAAGTTAAATATTCTTTAATATTAAAATCGACACGACGAGCTTTTAATAATAAAATGCAGGGCTATTGATACTTGGCTACTCATTCATTGCAGCTGCAGCCCGAGCGGAACTACGGAGAAGCGCCTTTTTGTAATAGTTTTAAATTAAAAACAGTGACGTGCTGAATATACATTTAAACAAATATATACATTTAAACACACTCATAAAAACAGCAGCTCTTTGCTGTATTCGTTGACAATCTGTGGTCATGGTTTTAAAAGTGATTAAATCTTATGTAGGCTATTAGCCTGTTAAACTTGGCTATGGCCAGGGTCACAGGCTGACTACACCACTCACGTTGCGTGCACGAGCGTTGTAAAATAAATGTAGAAATCTATATTATTCAATTATTGCACCCACACTGCTCGCGCACGCCAACAAGGGTCTGCGTTGCCAAGGGCTAAAATAGAAGTCAGTTCTATTTGTGACGCAGATCGCGCTGCAAGTCCTCCCTCTCCCATCTCCTCATTGGTTTACAGAAGCACGTGCCATCTCCTCATTGGTTATACCCAGGTGGGTAACTGAAAGACGAACAAGGTCGGTGGTGGAAATGCACCTAATTTATGAAAATTGCCCATCACAATATAAAGTCAAGAGAAGAAAAAGCCTGGAAGGAGGAGAGATGGCTAGAAACCATTCAGCTGACTGTTTTTATGTGTGGATTAGTTGTCGAAGTAGAGGATCTTGTGCATTTCAGGCAAGATAACAACTCAATGTTTATATCCCAGGACAAATTAGCTAGCAACAGCAAGCTATCTAAATAGGACAAATTAGCTAGCAAGTGCTAGCTAGCTAGCTAAATTGCCATCAATGTTTAATGCTTTTCGACCTGTCGCTTTTCGACCTGCATGTCATGATCGCGTTTGGTGTGGGGGGGAAAAATACATTTATGCACCATGGCGCACGTGTGCAGCCTGTTTGGGTTCGTGTCATGGAAGCTCTGTAGCCACGGTGATTTGAGCTAGCCGACGGGCAGCAAAGTAGCTGCACTCGATTTAGTCACAGATTTGCCGGTCCGCCGGGTAGGCGGAGTTTGTCTCATGGGAACATGTTGCTTACCCGGTGTGCAGGACTTTTGAATCAAGTGCACCTACTGGCAACAGCTCAACACGATTTATGTTGGCTTTTCTACAGAAATATTTGGTGATCGATTAGGAATGCCTTGAAGATCGACATGTCGACCGCGATCGACTGGTTTGGCGACCACTGCTCTAGAGTAACCATGTTACAATGATGTTATATCTCTAGAGCAGGAGTCGCCAACCAGTCGATCTCGGTCGAGAAGATGATCTTGGAAGCATTCCAAGTCGATCGCGAGGAGTTTTCAAAATCAGAGGGGGGGAAAAAATCATAAATGTCAATGTTTTAATTATTTATGAATTTAATTTAAAATGTGCCATGTGTGAGCCCTGTATGTAGTTATGGTGGGGGAGGGGTATATTTGGCCAATCAAATACATTTTCTAAGTTTGATGTCTGACAAAATAAATCCCTGACTCCCGCCTTAACTAGCTCAGGCACTTGTTGTTATGCTATCAAGCTAACGAAACGATGGCGGAGGCACAAAGGAAAAGGCAAAAAATGTATAATTTTCATTTAGAATGGGAACACGATTTTCTGTTCATCGTAGTTAAGGACAAAAGGATTTGCCTGATTTTGTCACCAGGCTGTAGCTCCAGCAAAAAGGGGTAACGGGGAGCTGCACCGCAACACCATCCACCCCAAATTCAAAGAAACTTACCCGCTAAAGAGTGTAATATTCATATGGGAATACATACTGAATTATAATTGGATGCATTTTACCGCCGTATCATACTGTGCGGTGATTGGTTAAGACCACCCAGACGGTTAGGTCATGGCCAGTTGATCGTGGTTGGAGATAGGCGAACATGCAGTTGTAGCTGCATAAAGAGTTATGTTAGGAAACATCCTGTAGTTCTGCGTTTTATTATTTGTACAAAGCGTACAAAACAAGACATGGTGTCAGAGTAAATGGTCTTAAAATATGGATTTTTCTGGAGTTCCTTCACCTCGAATGGACTGGGAGTCTACAAACTTACCCGATGCATGGCGTAAGTACAAACAGCATGTGGAGCTAATGTTCACGGGTCCTTTGAAGGCAAGAGGAGAAGAGGAAAAATGCAGCTACCTGCTCCTCTGGATCGGTGAAAAAGGGAGAGATATTTACAACAGATGGACACTTACCGAGGCTGAATCAAAGTTACTGAAAACATACTACGATCGTTTTGAAGCATATGTTGTGCCGAAGACTAATACAATTTTCGCTAGGTACAAATTCCATGAGAAAGTACAGGGAGCTAGCGATTCTTTTGAACAGTTTGGGACTGAGCTGCGTCTGCTTGTGAAAGACTGTGATTATGCAAACAAGGATGAGATGGTCAGGGACCGTATTGTATTTGGGATACACTCACCGCGAGTGAGAGAAACTTTTGAATGTTGGGTCTGAGCTAACGCTGGACAAAGCTATCGACATAGCCAGATCTCACGAGCTAGCACAGGCTCAGATGAAAACCATTTCGCGCGGCAGCACGAGCGCATCACGTGAACAAGCAGTGCACGCAGTCAGGCAGACATCAAAGCCCCCTCCGGTGCCCAGAGAGCGCATTTCAGAACGGAGAGAGACATAACTCCAAAACAGAGCGACACAGACTCAAAACGCCCCAAAACATGTGGATATTGTGGATACAAAGTGCATGGCGAACAAGGAAATTGCCCAGCTAAAGGCAAACAGTGTACTAAATGTGGTAAATGGAATCACTTTGCAAAAGTGTGCAGAGCTTACCGTGGAAAAACAGTACACACAGTGAGTGAAGATGAAATGTCAATCAAAGAGTCAAATTATGATGAACTGTTTATTGATTCAGTGACACAGAAAAGTCACATATCAGAGACAGAGCAAGCCTTTGCTGACATTGAGATAGGAACACAAGGCACAAAGCTAAAGTTCAAACTAGACACTGGTGCACAAGTAAACATTATTCCTCTGAATAAGTACCGCAGCTTGACATCTGAGTGCGAGCTACAGCCCACCATGTGCAGACTGACTGGTTATGGTGGTGAACAGCTCCCAGTAAAAGGCACATGCACTTTCAAATGCAAATACAAGGAAAGTGACATGATGTTGGACTTTTATGTTGTTGACACTAGAGCACCTGCAGTGCTAGGTCTTAAAGCATGTTTAGACATGGACCGCATCAAGCTAGTTTTATCAGTAACAGCACCAGTAGAGACAGAAAATGTACTGGAGGAGTTTGTTGATGTCTTTACAGGAATAGGATTATTCCCAGGAGAATGTACCATTCACCTTGACCCAGACGCAACCCCTGTGGTCTACCCACCGAGAAAGATTCCCCTTGCTCTCTGTGCCCGTCTGAAGAAAGAGTTGGAGAGCATGGAGCAATCGGACATAGTCACCAAGGTTACAGAACCGACTGACTGGGTAAACGCGTTAGTGGTGGTGGAGAAACCACGCACAGGCAAGCTCCGAGTATGCCTCGACCCAAGAGACTTGAACAAGGCTATCAAACGGCCCCATTACCCTTTACCGACGCTAGATGGTATCACGCACAAGCTAGCGGGAGCACACTACTTCAGTGTCATGGACGCTAGATCAGGCTACTGGGCTATCAAGTTCACAGAAGAGTCATCTAAGCTCACAACATTCAACACACCGTTTGGACGCTACAGGTTCCGTCGCCTGCCTTTTGGGATTATCTCAGCCCAAGACGAGTTTCAGCGAAAGATCGAAGTGTATGAAGGCCTCGACGGAGTTGTGGCAATTGTGGACGACATCCTTGTTTATGGTTGAACCAAAGAGGAGCACGACCGAAACCTCCGCGCGATGCTGCAAAGGTCCCGCGAGAGAGGAGTCCGGCTCAACCCCGAGAAGAGCACAGTCAGCGCTACAGAGGTCAGCTACTTCGGACATCTTCTCACAGCGACTGGAATCAAGCCGGATCCACAGAAGATCTCAGCCATAAAAGAAATGGAGCCACCAAAGAACCGTGCAGAGCTGGAAACCGTGCATGGCATGGTCAACTACTTAGCCAAGTTCGCACCCAGCCTCTCCAATGCTAATGCACCCCTGCGTCAACTGCTAAAGCAGTCCAGTGAGTTTCTTTGGGACAAGCAACACGACATTGCTTTCCAGAATGTGAAAGACTTGATCACGAGAGAACCAGGACCAATCCTTGCCTACTACGACCCCAACAAAGAGCTCAGACTCCAAGTGGACGCGTCGAAGTATGGACTAGGTGCAGTGCTACTGCAAGAAGGAAAGCCCATCGGCTACGCTTCCAAATCTCTCACAGACTGTGAAATCAACTACGCTCAAATCGAAAAGGAGCTCTATGCCATTCTGTTCGGATGTAAACGTTTCCATCAGTACGTATATGGACGACAAGTCATTGTGGAATCCGACCACAAGCCCCTTGAGTCAATCATGAGGAAACCACTAGCTGCAGCCCCGCCAAGGCTACAGAGAATGATCCTTCAACTACAAAAATACGACTTCACAGTCACTCACCGTCCAGGCAAAGACATCCCTGTCGCAGACACACTCTCCAGGAAGTTTCTTACTTACAAGGACAGCAGCCTCAGTGAAGGCATGGACATGCAAGTGCACACTGTGTACAGCAACTTACCAGTTAGTGACACGAAACTGAAGGAGATCCAAGCAGAAACAGACAAGGACTCACAACTCACACAGCTGAGGGAAGTTATACAGGATGGATGGCCTGAGGAGAGGAGAAAATGCCCTCAGAGCGTCTCAGAATTCTGGAACCATCATGATGAACTATCACAGATCAACGGAATAATTTTCAAAGGAGAGAAAATCATTATTCCTACCAGTCTCAGAGAAGAGATTTTGACAAAGATCCATGCTGGACACATGGGCATGGAAAAGTGCAAACAGAGAGCACGGGACATTTTGTTTTGGCCTGGAATGTGCAAACAAATAGAGGACATTGTTGGTAGATGCACCATCTGTCTTGAACAACGCCCCTCAAACACCAAAGAGCCAATGTTACCTCACTGTATCCCAGACCGACCCTGGCAGGTCGTGGCAACCGATCTGTTCACCTGGAACAACGAGGACTACATCGTAACAGTGGACTACTACAGCAGATACTTCGAACTCGACAAGCTTCACAGCACCACATCTGCAGCTGTGATACACAAGCTGAAAGCAGCCTTTGCCAGGCATGGCATTGTAGAGACTTTAATATCTGACAATGGGCCCTGTTACAAATCAAATGAGTTTGAATCCTTCACAAAAGCATGGGAGTTCACACATGTCACCACAAGCCCACATTACCCTCAAAGTAATGGCCTTGCTGAAAAATCTGTGCAGATTGCTAAATCACTCATGGACAAAGCAAAAGCAGACGAGAGACCCCTACCTCAGTCTCCTTGAATACCGCAACACTCCAGTTGACAACTTCAAATCACCAGCCCAGCTGTTGATGAGCCGCAGACTTCGCTCAACTCTTCCCAGCACCAACCAGCAGCTGCAACCTGAGGTCGTCAGCTACAAGGAAATGCATGAAAAACGTGCACAGAGACAACAACAACAAAAGCGATACTACGACAGGTCAGCTAGACCACTGCCACCACTGATCGACGGAGAGTCAGTTAGAATCCAGGAGCATGGCCTCTGGAAACCAGCAGTCGTCATCCAGCCAGCCAGCTGACACTGAACGTTCATATCACGTCCGCACAGCAGAAGGAGTGGTGTACCGCCACAATCGTCGTCACTTACTGAACACAAAAGAACAACACACCGATGAGATGAACTGTTCCCCTGAAAGAGAACGTGATGGACTAAACACACACACAGCACAACATACACCACACTTACCTGCAACACCACAAGAGCTGTTGACTGACACAGAAGCATGCTCAACATCATATCGCACAAGGTCAGGAAGAGAGGTCAAGCCCAGAACTCTCCTCGACCTGTGAAATGTCAAAGGGTGTAGGCGGATCGCTGCCCTAAAAGAGTTCCAGACTGTAAACTAGTTATTGAAAGTTCACTTGACACTTTGGTATTGTATTTGTTTGAAATGTTAAGATGTCATTTCTACAGTGAAAGCTGAGTTGCTGAGAATCCCTTGTTTGAAAAGTTGGATCATTGTTTCAGAGTCTCAGAGTCTATGTTGATTCAGTTGGTGTATTATGCAATATAAATGGTTACTTACCTTGAGTTCAAACTACAGAGCATGTATTCAAAAGAAAAGCTTAGAATATGTAAAACGTTTGTATTTTATTTTAAAAGAAGGGGGATGTAATATTCATATGTGAATACATACTGAATTATAATTGGATGCATTTTACCGCCGTATCATACTGTGCGGTAATTGATTAAGACCACCCAGACGGTTAGGTCATGGCCAGTTGATCGTGGTTGGAGATAGGTGAACATGCAGTTGTAGCTAGTTAATAAAGAGTTATGTTAGGAAACATCCTGTAGTTCTGCGTTTTATTATTTGTACAAAGCGTACAAAACAAGACAAAGAGCATGCTTCGTTCAAAGAAAATTGACCAGCTCAAGTCTATTGAAAGCACAGCAATCGCTTTTTACGTTATTCGAGGAATTCAAAAACAGAGGACATAGCATTTTTTTTATCGGAAGTGTGCCACTTTTTTAAATTTATTATTAAACACTTGACCCAGCCACTGTGACAAGGGTAGAGTCTTTATCGGATGACGTGAATCAACAAGTGCTCAAGGATTTATCACTGAGTGCTTTTCGCTGAAATTTGACAAATCCCAGGATATGACTGCACAGCTGATTTATTTAACCAGGTAAGCTAGTTGAGAACAAGTTCTCATTTACAACTGCAACCTGGCCAAGAGAAAGCAAAGCAGTGCGACACAAACGACAACAGAGTTACACATGGAATAAACAAGCGTACAGTCAATAACAATAGAAAAAAGTCTATATACAGTGTGTGCAAATGGCGTGAGGAGGTAGGCAATAAATAGGCCATAGTAGCGAAATATTGACAATCAGATTAACACTGGAGTGATAAATGAGCAGATGATGATGTGCAAGTAGAGATACTGGTGTGCAAAAGAGCAGAAAAGTAAATAAAAACATGTGGATGAGGAAGGTAGATTGGATGGGCTATTTACAGATGGACTATGTACAGCTGCAGCGATAGCTGATGTTTAAAGTTAGTGAGGGAAATATAAGTCTCCAGCTTCAGCAATTTTTGCAATTCGTTCCAGTCACTGGCCGCAGAGAACTTGAAGGAAAGGTGGCCAAAGGAGTTGTTGGCTACGGGTGGGTGTTGTTATCTTGACCAGTGAGCTGAGATAAGGCGGAGCTTTACCTAGCATAGACTTATAGATGACCTGGAGCCAGTGGGTCTGGCGACGAATTTGTAGCGAGGGCCAGCCGACTAGAGCATACAGGTCGCAGTGGTGGGTGGTATAAGGGGATTTGATAACAAAACGGATGGCATTGTGATAGACTGCATCCAGTTTGCTGAGTAGAGTACTGGAAGCTATTTTGTAGATGACATCGCCAAAGTCGAGGATCGGTAGGATAGTCAGTTTTACTAGGGTAAGTTTGGCGGCGTGAGTGAAGGAGGCTTTGTTGCGAAATAGAAAGCCGATTCTAGATTTGATTTTGGATTGGAGATGTTTAATATGATTCTGGTAGGAGAGTTTACAGTCTAGCCAGACACCTAGGTATTTGTAGTTGACCACATATTCTAGGTCAGAAACGTCCAGGGTAGTGATGCTAGTCGGGCGGGCGGGTGCGGGCAGCGAACGGTTGAAAAGCATGCATTTGGTTTTACTAGCGTTTAAGAGCAGTTGGAGGCCACGGAAGGAGTGTTGTATGGCATTGAATTGAAGCTCGTTGGAGGTTAGTTAAAACTTCTTGTGGGACGGTAGCGTCCCACCTGGCCAACATCCGGTGAAATTGCAGAGCGCCAAATTCAAAATACAGAAATAGTCAAATTAAGAATTCATAAAAATACAAGTGTTATACATCGGTTTTAAGATTAACTTCTTGTTAATCCAGCCGCCGTGTCAGATTTCAAAAAGGCTTTATGGCGAAAGCATACAATGCGATTATCTGAGGACAGCGCCCCGCTTACAAAAGCATACAAACATTTTACAACCAAGTAAAGGAATTACAAAAGTCAGAAATAGCGATAAATTAATCATTTACCTTTGATCTTCATATGTTTGCAGTCACAAGAGTCCATGTTACACAAATGTTTGTTTTGTTCGATAAAGTCCCTCTTTATGTCCCAAAAACTCAGTTTTGTTGGCACGTTTTGTTCAGTAATCCACTGGCTCAAAGGCGGTCACGACATGCAGACGGAAACATCCTAATAGTACCAGTAAAGTTTGTCGAAACATGTCAAACGATGTTTATAATTAATCCTCAGGTTGTCTATTGTCTAAATAATTGATAATATTTCAACCGAACAATAGCGTCTTCAATAGGAAGGAAAAACAACGAACGGCGCGTAATCGTTCACGCGCGCAAACCAGCTCTGCTTCTTTCTACAGTCCACTGAAAGAAAGGTCTCATTCTTCCTCGTTTTTCAGAATACAAGCCTGAAACAATGTCTAAAGACTGTTGACATCTAGTAGAAGCCACAGGAACTGCAACCTAGGTCCTAACCCAACAGATACTGTATAGGCATTCAATAGAAAAGTATCCACATCAAAAATATCCCACTTCCTGAATGGATTTTCCTCAGGTTTTTGCCTGCCATATCAGTTCTGTTATGCTCACAGACATTATTTTAACAGTTTTGGAAACTTTTGTGTTTTCTATCCAAAACGACCATGCATATGCATATTCTAGCTTCTGGGCCTGAGTAACAGGCAGTTTACATTGGGCACCTAATTCATCCAAAATTCTAAATACTGCCCCCTACCCAAGAGAGGTTAACACAGTGTCCAAAGAAGGGCCAGATGTATACAGAATGGTGTCATCTGTGTAGAGGTGGATCAGGGAATCACCCGCAGCAAGGGCAACATCATTGACATGCATGCATACATACAGAGAAAAGAGTCGACCCGAGAATTGAACCCTGTGGTACCCCCATAGACTGCCAGAGGTCCGGACAACAGGCCCTCCGATTTGACACACTGGACTCTGTCTGCGAAGTAGTTGGTGAACCAGGCGAGGCAGTCATTTGAGAAACCACGGCTGTTTAGTCTGCCAATAAGAATACGGTGATTGACAGAGTTGAAAGCCTTGGCCAGGTCGATGAAGACGGCTGCACAGTACTGTCTTTTATCAATGGTAGTTATGATATCGATTAGTACCTTGAGCGTGGCTGAGGTGCACCCGTGACCAGCTCGGAAACCGTATTGCACAGCGGGGAAGGTACGGTGGGATTCGAAATGGTCAGTGATCTGTTTATTAACTTGCTTTTCGAAGACTTTAGAAAGGCAAGGCAGGATGGATATAGGTCTGTAACAGTTTGGCTCTAGAGTGTCACCCCCTTTGAAGAGGGGGATGACTGCGGCAGCTTTCCAATATTTAGGGATCTCGGACAATACGAAAGAGCTTGAACAGACTGGTAATAGGGGTTGCAGCAATGGCGGTGGAAAGATGGTCCAGATTGTCTAGCCCAGTTGATTTGTACAGGTCCAGGTTTTGCAGCTCTTTCAGAACATCAGCTATCTGGATTTGGGTGAAGGAGAAGCTGGGGAGGCTCGGGCAAGTAGCTGCGGAGGGTGCGGAGCTGTTGGCCGGGGTTGGGGTAGCCAGGAGGAAAGCATGGCCAGCCGTAGAGAAATGCTTATTGAAATTTTCGATTATCATGGGTTTATCGATGGTGACCATGTTACCTAGCCTCAGTGCAGTGGGCAGCTGGGAGGAGGTGCTCTTGTTCTCCATGGACTTAAGTGTCCCAAAACTTTTTGGAGTTAGAGCTGCAAATTTCTGTTTGAAAAAGCTTGCCTTTGCTTTCCTGACTGACTGCATGTATTGGTTCCTGATTTCCCTGAACAGTTGCATGTCGCGGGGGCTATTCGATGCTATTACAGACCGCCACAGGATGTTTTTGTGCTGGTCAAGGGCAGTCCGGTCTGGAGTGAACCAAGGGCTATATCTGTTCTTAGTTCTACATTTTTTGAAAGGGGCATGCTTATTTAAGATGGTGAGGAAATTACTTTTAAAGAACGACCAAGCGTCCTCTACTGACGGGATGAGGTCAATATCCTTCTAGGATACCCGGGCCAGGTTGATTAGAAAGGCCTGCTCGCAGAAGTGTTTTAGGGAGCGTTTGACAATGATAAGGGGTGGTTGTTTCACTGCGGACCCATAGTGGATGCAGGCAATGAGGCAGTGATTCCTGAGATCCTGGTTGAAAACAGCAGAGGTGTATTTGGAGGGCAAGTTGGTCAGGATAATATCTATGAAGGTGCACATGTTTACGGATATAGGGTTGTACCTGGTGGGTTTCTTGATGATTTGTGTGAGATTGAGGGCATGTAGCTTAGATTGTAGGACTGCCGGGGTGTTAAGCATATCCCAGTTTAGGTCACCTTGAATCACAGCCTACTTCGCCAAACGGGTGATTTAACAAGCGCATTCGCGAAAAAGCACTCTCGTTGCACCAATGTCTACCTAACCATAAACATCAATGCCTTTCTTAAAATCAATACACAAGTATATATTTTTAAACCTGCATATTTAGTTAATATTGCCTGCTAACATGAATTTCTTTTAACTAGGGAAATTGTGTACTTCTCTTGCGTTCCGTGCAAGCAGAGTCAGGATATATGCAGCAGTTTGTGCCACCTGGCTCGTTGCGAACTGTGTGAAGACCATTTCTTTCTAACAAAGACCGTCATTAATTTGCCAGAATTGTACATAATTATGACATAACATTGAAGGTTGTGCAATGTAACAGCAATATTTAGACTTAGGGATTCCACCCATTAGATAAAATACGGAACGGTTCCGTATTTCACTGAAAGAATAAACGTTTTGTTTTCGAAATGATAGTTTCTGGATTCGACCATATTAATGACCTAAGGCTCGTATTTCTGTGTGTTATTATAATTAAGTCTATGATTTGATAGAGCAGTCTGACTTAGCGGTGGTAGGCAGCAGCAGGCTCGTAGGCATTCATTCAAACAGCACTTTCCTGCGTTTGCCAGCAGCTCTTCGCTGTGCTTCAAGTGCTGCGTTGTCTATGACTTCAAGCCTATCAACTCCCGTGATTATGCTGGCAATACTAAAGTACCTATTAGAACATCCAATAGTCAAAGGTATATGAAATACAAATGTTATAGAGAGAAATAGTCCTATAATAACTACAACCTAAAACTTCTTCCCTGGGAATATTGAAGACTCATGTTAAAAGGAACCACCAGCTTTCATATGTTCTGAGCAAGGAACTTAAACGTTAGCTTTTTTACATGGCACATATTGCTCTTTTACTTTCTTCTCCAACACTTTATTTTTGCATTATTTAAAACAAATGACAATTACAACAATACTGAATAAGGTGCGCGTCACTGTTTTTTTTCTATGGGAATGGGCCATTTTAGGAAGAATGATCGATCGATCGGTATTGGCGTTGAAAAAAATCATAATCGGTTGACCTCTAGAGCTATAACATCTAACTGTAATATGGTTACTCTAGAGCTATAACGTCTAACTGTAACATGGTTACTCTAGAGCTGTAACGTCTAACTGTAACATGGTTACTCTAGAGCTGTAACGTCTAACTGTAACATGGTTACTCTAGAGCTGTAACGTCTAACTGTAACATGGTTACTCTAGAGCTGTAACGTCTAACTGTAACATGGTTAAAATACAACTCGGCTATAACATCAAATGTTATTGGCCGCTTACACGTATTCTACAGATGCTATCTCAGGTGCAGAGAAATGCTTATGTTTCTATCTCCAACAGGGCAGTAATACCGAACAATACACACAAATGTAAATAAAGAAATAAAAAAAATATCAGAACAATGTCAGTGTCCGGAATATAAATATGTATGTATATGATGGTATGTATGGACAGTATATGAATAGAAAAGGTGTGTACAGCAGTATACAACATGATTAGCTATGTTATTTCTCACACACACACACACACACACACACACACACACACACACACACACACACACACACACACACACAAAATTATAGAGTACAGTCAAACCTCCCTATGCCTTGTAACCTATTTGAGATGGTTATTTTTCATCCACATTGTCAGTGTAATATATTACTAGGCTCAAATTCCATACTGAAGCAGCAGCTCTCAAGAATAGACTTGGTCCAGATGGATTGCTTTGAGGTAAAGCTAACATCAATGACTCAACCTTCCAGACACAAAGCATTTAACTGCTGGTCTGATTCTTTGATGGCCAGAGCCAGGCTAGATTTAGGTAAGGAGGAATGCAATGTAAACTCTGAGGTATGCTAGTTCCCTGAGTCTGCCTGGCTCTGCTCCTAGTGGAGGTCCAACTGACTTTATTGGGAACTCACTTCATGTCTTATTGCTGCTGCTTATCTACGAACAGCCATAGGGTGCTGTAGGTAAAGCTTTAATGAACTCAGGGAAGTTCACTTAGTTGGGAGTTAATTTAGACAGCAGTTAGGGGGAGAGCTCAGCAGTCTTAAGCGAGGACAAAGAAATGGTACAAGCCATGTGAACATTTTTTTTGTTCTGGAAATTAAGGTTTTGTATTTTGTATGATGAGACTACATCACATAAACAACTAGATATTTTTCTGCACGGTTTGTTTACATGGCTAGCACTATTTGAAGTCTGACGAACTAATGCAATAAAAACCTAATAAACATCATGCTCATTTCAACCAATCCAACTCAATGATATGAACATGGATTAAGTTAATTAAAGTTTTTGTATTCTCCTGGAATCGCAACATTTTCCTCTAGTTATTTGCTGATCTGTTCTGCTGTGTGTCATTTGGTGCTCTGGGCTCGGTAGAGTCATGTTACGTCTCAACACATTAAGTTCAGTGGAGGTACTCCAACACAAATCAAAGACTTCAACACCAATGGATCCTCAGCTTGAGTAATCCCCAAACAGGCTATGTTTACCCTCATCTCATCTGAATGTGGGATGGAAGAACGGGTGCTTCCCAGGACAGCACTGTGTTTTTCAGGAAAACCGGTGAACCTCACGGCCCATTTCAACTGTAAATCTCACTGTTGATTGATTCGTATGTACACAATGATAAAGGCTACTGAAGACAAAAATCTCATATTTGATTGAGATAAAGTGATTGCTTATTAAATGCTTAAACATTTTCACTCAGTCATGCCTTGACTATAGTGTATCTTTGACTTAAGTGGAAGTTAGGATTCGCTCCTCAATCCACAGTTCTTGTGCAGAGCTGTAAATAAATAGGTCTAAATCACTTCTGTCTTCTTTGTCCTTGTCTCTGCTGGTGAAAAATGAAATGTCAGGGGACTCTCATGTAAAGACAACACTGGAATCAGAGGAGCTTCCCTTCCCTGGGTGAGCTGGAAGCTAAACTAATGAGAACTTGAAATGGCTCTAACATCCTCTTCCATGCATGTCTGTCTGTCTGCAGGACTATCCCTCTCTGGCTCTATTGGGAGAGAAGCTGGCGGAGAACAACATCTATCTCATCTTCGCTGTGACTAAAAGGCTCTATGTCATTTACAAGGTACATTTGTTTAATATTTATGTTCAGGATTGAGAGTAGCTGTGTGTATAGTGTACACACGTTGGTGTGTACACATTGGTGTGTACACTTTGGTGTGTATGGTGGCTTTTGATATTGTGTTAATTGCTTTGTTATATTTGTTTCTTTTAATTTAAAAAATAATATCTGGTGTTTATGCAGAATTTTACAGCACTGATACCTGGAACTACAGTGGAAATTCTGGATCAGGACTCCAAGAACATCATTCAACTCATCGTTAACGCCTACAATGTAAGTAAAGGAGCGTTCTCTCCCATTTAGAGCACAGGTTGTGTGTGTGTGTGTGTGTGTGTGTGTGTGTGTGTGTGTGTGTGTGTGTGTGTGTGTGTGTGTGTGTGTCGTGCGCGCGCGCACTTGAGGGAAAGAGAGTCTCTCAGCAGTCCTCTTCTGAAATGGATGTTGGTTGACAGTTGGCTGAACACGTTTTGAAACCGGGAAACAGACCGGTATACCCCGAACCTGTCATTTTTGTTTTCCATTGCAAAACTGTGAGGCCTACTGAACATGGCCCCGGTCTCTAGAGGACAAGAGGAAGTGTTGAATGTTTATTCTTTAGCGTTCGATATGGAGACCCTCACCCTGCCCCTCTATTTGCTGTGGTGGTCTGGAGGCCCTCACCCTGGCCCTCTATTTGCTGTGGTGATATGGAGGCCCTCACCCTGCCCCTCTATTTGCTGTGGTGATATGGAGACCCTCACCCTGCCCCTCTATTTGCTGTGGTGATATGGAGACCCTCACCCTGCCCCTCTATTTGCTGTGGTGATATGGAGACCCTCACCCTGCCCCTCTATTTGCTGTGGTGATATGGAGACCCTCACCCTGCCCCTCTATTTGCTGTGGTGATATGGAGACCCTCACCCTGCCCCTCTATTTGCTGTGGTGATATGGAGACCCTCACCCTGCCCCTCTATTTGCTGTGGTGATATGGAGACCCTCACCCTGCCCCTCTATTTGCTGTGGTGATATGGAGACCCTCACCCTGCCCCTCTATTTGCTGTGATGGTCTGGGGTTTACTCTACTCCTGGCTCACACTACAGCACAGTCTTTAACTCTGCACTAGCACTTTATGGTTACTGAAGAAGAAGCAGGTTTATGGCACAAATCCTGCCTGAGACACTGTGGTGCTACTACTCTCCAGTCCCCTCCATACAGGAAATAGATTCCATTCTTCCAGTTATTTGAAGGAAGGGTTTTCAAAGGGCCTGAAAAGGGTTCTAGAAGGGTTTCTTGTGTATTTTAAACACAATAAACGGCTATAGACTCGTGTGCTAGGAGATTTACATCTTGTCCTCATTTACAATTCACATTTATGGAAAGATCAACAACAAAAAGAACCACCAGTCTTCAATTTATGGGTCATGATAAATGTATAATCTTCATTCTACCAAAGTTAAGCAGGGGCTTCAAATGGTCTTGAATTATAATTTGACGTTAGTGTTTATAATTGTCACAGAAGACACTCTCTCATAATCCATTCTCAAAGCATGGAATCATCCTGTCTTGTATTATTGTGTTATGGTCTGTTGACTAAAACCTGACCCTAGATCACTGACTAAGTACTCTGATACTGTGGCTCTGGTTTGGCCATTTAGGGATCTTAAAGTCAGTCTGTGATTTGAGAGTGGTTTGGCTACATTTCTCCAGCCCCATACCTCAGCTTACCAAACAAAGTGGCAGTCAGACTGTTGAAATGGCAGATTTAGCCTTTAATGCACTGCAGGAAAGCAGTTATATAATTCACTTTTGTTGACTAGTTGAGAGAAAACAACATTTTAAGGGAAGAATGAATTTCTTTCTCCATGTATTTTGAATATTTTAAAACCAAAGTATTTGCCTGTTTTTAGTCAACTTTCCCAAAAAATATTTTCCAATAAAGCTGTTTTTTTTGTGTTTTTTTTCAGTCAAGCATTTTTTCCTTCTGTGGTTGAGAGGAACTACAACTTGGTTTTGCATAGTTAAGGACACGTTGAGTCTACAACTGATAATGTTTCGTTTTTTTTAAAACTTTGTTTAATATGCAAGTCAGTTAAGAACAAATTCTTATTTACAATGACGGCCTACCATGGAACCGTGGGATTTGTATCTTGTCAACTCAGGGATTTGATCCAGCAACCTTCCGGTTACTGTCCCAATGCTCTAACCACTAGGCTACCTGCCACCCCTATATACCAAGTAGCCTACATTCTGTTCACTTTACACAATGGGCAGATGGCACCACATTTTGGTTTCTATCATAATTGTATCTTTTTTGAGTATTGTGAAGTTTGAACACAAGCATTTAGGTATTTCAACACTCTTTGTTATCAGTTCATTGTGTTCTTTTTCCAATACAGGCCAAAACAGGGCGTGGATCAGTCATGGGTATCTGTCAGTCGGCATGATTCTGATTACCTCCTTTCACAGTTCTGTAGCTTTTATGCGCTGCAGTGAACACACACACATAAAGTACAGATAAGGCTGGCATGTAGCAGCAGAGCCACGCTATGGCACACACACGCACGCGCTCCACATCCATCCATGCCAACCGAACCGCTGTGGGTTTGGGGGAAGTTTACAAAAGACAGGATGAACTGTATAAATCTTGCTTAACCAAGGCATTTTACGCTCTTTCCAATGATCTTTTTCTCTGTTTTCCACCCTGCCTGCTAACAGATTAAATAACAGGCTCTTACTGGTTTCATTCTAAAATGCTGAGTTGTGGTGGTTCTGAGGGGATCCAGTGCCAGGGGAACTGGAAGCATTTAACATTCAAATAGTATGGAAACCACCAGGGAACCTCTGTGCCAACTCTAATATACAGACATACTTTAATGCTCATGTGATCTATTGATAGGAGTCTTTGATCAGACTTGTTTGGATAGTTGACCAGTGGACCATCTGTCTTGTTTTCAAATAAATGACATATTTACTACTTTGATGCAAATGTCAAAAGTACTTATTCATAAGTGTGTGTCTGTCCTATCTGTATATGTGTCTGTCTGTCTTTGTGTTCAAGGCATATGTATCTGTGAGTTCATCCAATCTCTCGCTCTCTCTGTCTGTGTGTCCTCCCTCCAGAACATCCGGTCCAAAGTGGAGCTGACTGTGTGGGATCAACCTGAAGACCTCAGTCTGTCCTTCACGGCCACCTGTCAGGACGGACAGCCTCTACCAGGCCTGAGGAAGTGTGCCGACCTCAAGATCGGAGACACTGTGAGTCTCTCAGACCTCCTGGCTTCCTATGGATTTGCACTATCAGGCCAAGCTGGAAAGTCAAAATTGGCTATATCGTGTGAATGTATATAAACGAAAATACACTTTTTGGTCTTCATCAAAAATCAGATTTTTAGGACTTCTGAGTTTGCAGCTTTGCCTGATAGTGACCTAGTGAACCTTTCCCTTCCTGCCTAATGTACAGGTGATCTGGCTGTCATGTCATGGACACCATGTGAATGATGCAACACAACTGTAACAGGTTGTAATTCCAGCCTGTGGACAGATGCATCATGGGGTATTTATATTAAGGCTTAATTAGCCCAGTGGCATGTCTCTCTGCAACACTGACAAGAATATCATGGATATCATCCACCCAGCCAGTGAATGACTGACTAAAGAAAGCAAGTTGTGACTTGGCAGCATAGTGTGACCTTTCAATCCTCTTAAGTTTGCAGTTCCTGTTTGATTAAATTAAACTGCAGTTGCCGGGAGACTAAAGGAGCGATATCGGCCATGTCTTAGACTCTGAGAAAAAGAGAGATTGAGTGAGGGAACAACAATGTTGTTGCTTTGCTTACTCTCTTTAACAGTTAATGTGTGTGCGCTCAAATTTGACCCTGCTTAATGTATTTGATATGAGCAGACCATGACTGAAATAATGCAAACATATTCTTTCCCTTGGAAGAAAGCAAACTGGGGGAAGCAAAAATGCTTCTGTTTGTCTGTTTTGGAAAAATATTAGTCATGGTATCCATCCCTTCTCTGGGACTCCAGAATGTCCTGTCTCCAACCAACACATACTCTGTCAACACACGGCTGTCTCAACAGATACTGGCCTTTCTCAAGGCAAGGGTCATCCTCTTCCTGGGATAGCAGTGGGAGTTTGAACTGACTCAACTTACTCTTGGCTTCTGAACACTGCAATTGGATATCAGTTGTGCTTTCCAAATAGCCCTGCAAATAAGCTATTTTGGATGGCTTTGGATGAAGTAGTCTATGGGAGATGTGGCATCAGTAGCCTCCACAGAAAGCATTTTAGTGTGAGTAGACCTACGAATAGGGGGGTGGGATAATAATTTGGCAGGGGAAGAATATTTTAGCTGGCTTTTTAATTGTGTTCCAACATGTTCTTGCCATTTTAGATGGAATGCATTCTTCTCTTCCTTTGTTTCAGCTAACAAAACTCTAAGAGAGGTCAGGTGACGTGGGATCACTGCACATCTTAATTGCTTTGAATTCTGCACTGTTCAAATCCTCAGGCCCCAATGAGGATTTGTACAGGATCTATTGAAATGCTCAGCAAGGGGCTACTTTGTACACTCCACCACGCAGAGATCCGACCCTGTGGAATTCTTCTTCCCAAAGCCCCAGTGTCTCCCTCACTGATTCCTTATTTGTCTTAATTGAATGTAGGAAATAAGGATGGTGTGTGTGTGGGGATGGAGGGTGAATGAATAATAGTAGTGAATGGGGGAATCACATCTCTGCATGGCCAGGGTGATGGGTCTAACTCTGTCTTTTGTTCTGCAGCGGGGGTATATTCTCTGCAGGCCTCTGAGTGCTAATCTGTCCTCCTAAAAAGGTGAGGAAAGAGGACGCAAGGAATAGAGGGAAGAGGAATTGGGAAAGTTCCCAGGTGTCAGTCACAGGGTCTCTGGCTGCAGCCTTGCTCTGGGGCCTGATGCTGCATGTCAATGTCCTCACTACAAAAGTTAGAGAAAGAAGAGTTGGTGAAACCAGAGGCGATTTAACGAACAAAGACGACGTGGTAACAAATGTGTGTTAGACCCAGTGTACAAACTTAAGCCCACATTCCTTTCACTGCGACACTCTCAAACCTTAAACAGTACTAAATATTTCCCATACAGATGTAGGATCTTAATTTGACCAGTATAGTCCATAATGTTGCTTGATCGGTGTTTAGACTATTAGCTGACCAAAATTAGGCTACATGAAAAGTGCAATGTTAATATAACTGTCTTAGTGCGGGTTTTCACAGAATTTCTGTAAATCATGAAGCTCATCTGCATTTCTCTGCAACAAAACTAAGATCCTGTACAGTGCCTTCAGAAAGTATTCATACCTCTAGACTTATTCCACACGCTGTTACAGCCTGAATTCCAAATGGACAAACAAACACCCCATAATCACAAAGTGAATGTTTTTTAGAAATGTTGGCAAATGTATTTAAAATGAAATGCAGAAATATCTCATTTACATAAGTATTCACACCCCTGAGACAATACTTTGTAGAAGCACCTTTGGCAGGGATTATAGCTGTGAGTCTATCTGGGTAAGTCTAAGAGCTTTCCACACCTGGATTGTGCAACATTTGCCAATGTATTCTTTTCAAACTTCTTCAAGTTCTGTCAAATTGGTTGTTTATCATTGCTAGACAACCATTTTTAGGTCTTGCAGTAGATTTAAGTCAAAACTGTAACTCGACCACTCAGTAACATTCACAGTGTTCTTGGTAAACTACTCCAGTGTAGATTTGGCCTTGTGTTTTAGGTTATTGTCCTGCGGAAAGGTGAATTGATCTCTGTGTCTGGTGGAAAGCAGACTGAACCAGGTTTTCCTCTGGGATTTTTGCCTGTTCTTAGCTCCATTCCATTCCTTTTTTTATCCTGAAAATCTCCACAGTTCTTAACGATTACAAGCATACCCATAACATGATGCAGCACCACTAGGCTTGAAAATATGGAGAGTGGTACTCAGTGATGTGTTGTATTGGATTTACCAAACGTAACATTTTGTATTCAGGACACATTTTCTTTAGTATTACTTTAGTGCCTTGTTGCAAACAGGATGCATTTTTGGAATATTTTTATTCTGTACAGACTTCCTTTTTTTCACTCTGTCCTTTAGGTTAGTATTGTAGAGTAACTACAATGTTGTTGATCCATCCTCTCCTATCACAGCCATTGAAGTCTGTTTTAAAGTCACCATTGACCTCATGGTTAAATCAATTCAAATCATATTTTTATTATCACATGCGCTTAATACAACAGGTGTAGACCTTAACGTGAAAAGCTTACTGCAAGCCCTTAACCAACAATGCACCTCAAGAAATAATTAAGAAAATATTTACTGAATAAACTTAAAGTAAAAAATAAAATGAAAATTAACACAATAAAATAACAATAACGTGGCTATATACAGGGGGTACCGGTACTGAGTCAATGTCTGGGGGTACAAGTTAGTCGAGGTAATTTGTACATGTAGGTAGGGGTAAAGTGACTATGCATAGATAATAAACAGCGAGTAGCAGCAGTATAAAAACAAAGGTGGTGGGGTTAATGTAAATAGTCCGGTTGGCCATTTCATTAATTGTTCAACAGTCTTATGGCTTGGGGGTAGAAGCTGTTAAGGAGCCTTTTGGTCCTTGACTTGGCGCTCCGGTACCGCTTGCCATGCGGTAGCAGAGAGAACAGTCTATGACTTGGGTGACTGGAGTCTTTGACAATTTTTGGGGGGCCTTCCTTTGACACTGCCGAGTATATGGGTCCTGGATGGCAGGAAGCTTTCCCCCAGTGATGTACTGGACCATATGCACTACCCTCTGTAGCGCCTTACGGGAAGATGCCGAACTGTTGCCATATCAGGCGGTGCTCTCGATGGTGCAGCTGTAGAACTTTTTGAGGATCTGGGGAGCCATGCCAAATCTTTTCAGTCTCCTGAGGGGGAAAAGGTGTTGTCGTGCCCTCTTCACAACTGTATTGGTCTGTTTGGACCATGATTGTTTGTTGGTGATGTGGACACCAAGGAACTTAACTCTCGACACGCTCCACTACAGCCCCGTCATTGTGAATGTGGGTGTGTGCTGCCCTCCTTTTCTTGTAGTCCACGACCAGCTCCTTTGTCTTGCCCATGTTGAGGGAGAGGTTGTTGTCCTGGCACCACACTGCCAGGTCTCTGACCTCCCTATAGGCTCTCATCGTTGTGTGCCAGGACCAGCCTTTCAAAGCACTTCATGGCTACCAACGTGAGTGCTACAGGGCGGTAGTCATTTAGGTAGGTTACCTTCGCATTCTTGGGCACAGGGACTATGGTGGTCCGCTTGAAACATGTAGGTATTACAGACTTGGTCAGGGAGAGGTTGAAAATATCAGTGAAAACACTTGCCAGTTGGTCCGCGCATGTTTTGAGTACACGTCCTGGTAATCCGTCTGGCCCCGCGGCCTTGTGACTGTTGACCTGTTTAAAGGTCTTGCTCACATCGGCTACGAAGAGCGTGATCACACAGTCGTCCAGAACAGCTGGTACTCTCATGCATGCTTCAGTGTTGCTTGCTTCGAAGCGAGCATAAAAGGCATTTAGCTCGTCTGGTAGGCTTGCGTCACTGGGAAGCTCGCGGCTGGGTTTCCCTTTGTAGTCCGTAATAGCTTGCAAGCCCTGCCACGTCCGACAAGCGTCAGAACCGGTGTAGTACGATTCAGTCTTATTCCTGTCTTGACGCTTTGCCTGTTTGATGGTTTGTCTAAGGGAATAGCTGGATTTCTTATAAGCATCCGGAGCAGTGTCCCACTCCTTGAAAGCGGCAGCTCTAGCCTTTTTAGCTCAGTGCGGATGTTGCCTGTAATCCATGGCTTCTGGTTGAGATATGTACGTACTGTCACTGTGGGGGATGACGTTGTCGATGCACTTATTGATGAAGCCGGTGACTGAGGTGGTAAACTCCTCAATGCCATTTGATGAGTCCCGGAACATATTTCAGTCTGTGCTAGCAAAACAGTCCTGTAGCGTAGCATCCGTGTCATCTAAGCGTTTTCCTCCCTCCACGGCAAATTAGTTAGGAAGTGTGCCTGTATCTCTGTAGTGAACGGGTGTACTGATACACCATCCAAAGTGTAATTTAATAACTTCACAAGGCTCAGAGAGAGATTCAATGTCTTGTCTACCGATAGGTGCACTTCTTTGTGAGGCGTTGGAAAACCTCCCTGGTCTTTGTGGTTGAATCTGTGTTTGAAATTTACTGCTCGACTGAGGGACCTTAAAATGATCTGTATGTGTGAGGTACAGAGATGAGGTAATCATAAAGTTACGTTAAACACTATTACTGCACACCGAGTGAGTCCATGCAACTTATTATGTGTCTTGTTACGAAAATGTTTTATCCTGAACTTATTTAGGCTTGCCATAACAAAGTGGTTGAATACTTGACTCAAGACAAACTTTTGTGATTCATCTGCTGCTCTCTTTGTTCCACTCCTCCATTCCATCCCTCTCACAATCACAGCAGTAATGTCCTGGGATTTGGTTCCCTGCCTTTTTACTCCAGCAGCTTTATCTCATGGTTGATTGTTTCCCTAACGAGCCACATGGTTAAAGGAGCTGGGTTCCTCATGACTCACTCCCCTAAATCTCATTACCTCATTAGGAAGAGCACTGTGCTGTAGTGGAAGAGGCAAATAGCAGACAAGCAGGTCTTCCATGTGTTATGTGGGCCCTTCCTTCCTGTGGACTCTGATTGGAGGCTTATCTAGTACTCAGCAGGAACATACCACAACTCTGCTTTCATATCCTGTTCTTCTGTCATGCTGTGCTTGTGGATGACAATAGCTTTGTTATTGTTTTGTTTTTTTGACTAGTGTTTCTGTATTACCTACAGACATTCATCACTTACTAACTAGATCAATGGTTTGGGTTGGACAGATGACGCAGTTTGATGTCATGAGTGTTTACTCCACACACAGCCACATCCTCATATTGCTTCATATTGTACAGCGTTTCATTTTAGTCAGGTGCTCACCCAGTAGGGTCTGTGGTACTATGACCTGTTCACTTCTCATTGAAAGAGGAAGGGAAGATGGAAGACACTGATGGCCTAGGATACCCATAGAGAGAGCGAAAGGTCCTGCATTCTGAGTGACAGGCCGATGCTCTTTTCCTCTCCTGAAGACTCAGATCGTTGCGTGCAGAGCTGCTGCCAACATCAACACGGCCCAAGCATCTGAGTGTTTGGCTTTGGGGCTGCAGTCCAGAGGGCTGTGGCCTTCAGACTTGGGAGCTAAACTTCAAAGCACAGCATGTGCCCCCTCGCATCCCTGCCTCTCCCACCTCCAATGACCCCTCCGGGCTCAACACTGCCAAAGGGCACATAGGCTACCTGAAGACGTGCGTGCGTGCGTGCGTGCGTGCGTGCGTGCGTGCGTGCGTGTGTGTGTGTGTGTGCGCTTCTTCACTCATCTAGAACCACTGGGAGAAAGAGAATGATGTGGAAGAGTCAACCTTACGTCATGGAAGGACATCCTTCCTGAAATACCGCTACAGCTGCCTCAGATTAGCTTTTCCCTTCGCTAAAATATTTTTGTGGTTGAAAGTATCCATGCTCTCATCCAGAGCTGTGTAATGTATTGAAAAGTTAACCACATTTCATATGTATTCTAATTGATGTTATTGAAGTCGGTCCTTGTGTTTTCTTTGGGCAGAATTACCCAGTTTTAAAGATGTTTTGCCTCAGAGCGTTTTCCAATGTGCCAAAGGTTATATGGAAGGTGATGATATATCAACTGATATATACATGCATACATGCATACATGCATACATGCATGCATGCATACATGCATACATACATACATACATACATACATACATACATACATACATACATACATACATACATACATATTGTACATTGCAGTTTTGTAGATTTATTGTAGTATCAGTTTAACTGGAGAAATTCACACCCGTTATCCCATCTAAAGGGAGGGAAACCACAAAGAATAACACTGCCTCATCTATGACAGGCAGTCGAACACACACACTGGAGATGGTTGCTGTGGCAGTTGAGCTACAGAGAAGGAAACAGTAATGCGCTGCAAATCAAATGTTATTTGTCACATGCTTCGTAAACAACAGATTTAGATCAACAGGGACATGCTTACATCTGGGTCTTTTTACAACAATGTAGAGTTAAAGATAAAAAATAGAATTGGTGACATGAGGAATAAATACACAGTGAATAACAATAACCAGTAAAAATAACATGGATCGAGGTTAGTCATCGCTGATCTGGGGCCGATTGCACCAGTTGGTTGTAAGTGGGTCGTAACTCTACGTTCGACATAAAATGTGCTCTACGTGGATGTAAAGATTATACCTGTTGCATCACCTGGGCGTAAGCCCTTCTACAAGCTATGCCTGGGCGTAAGCCCTTCCACGAGCTATGCCTGGGCGTAAGCCCTTCTACGAGCTATGCCTGGGCGTAAGCCCTTCTACGAGCTATGCCTGGGCGTAAGCCCTTCTACGAGCTATGCCTGGGCGTAAGCCCTTCTACGAGCTATGCCTGGGCGTAAGCCCTTCTACGAGCTATGCCTGGGCGTAAGCCCTTCTACGAGCTATGCCTGGGCGTAAGCCCTTCTACGAGCTATGCCTGGGCGTAAGCCCTTCTACGAGCTATGCCTGGGCGTAAGCCCTTCTACGAGCTATGCCTGGGCGTAAGCCCTTCTACGAGCTATGCCTGGGCGTAAGCCCTTCTACGAGCTATGCCTGGGCGTAAGCCCTTCTATGAGCTACGCCTGGTCGGGAGGCGGGACTATGCTTTTCTTTTCTGTACATACCATGAAAGATCAATCTATATTTTCTAAAGGATGTGAGTCTCATGTTCATATTTCACAACCTCTGGGCTTTTCGAGTTGCCTATGCACGAGTCAATAGCAAAATAATACACTTGATTTATGCTACATTACAGCATGCTAAATGTGTCTGATCAGATATCAGAAAACTAATAGATGAGCTGCCACCTCCACTTTTATTATTGCTCATATCTCATTTACATAAGTATTCACACCCCTGAGTCAATATATGTCAGAATCACCTTTTGGCAGCGATTTCAGCTGTGATTCTTTCTGGGTAAGTCTAAGAGCTTTACACACCTGGCTTGTACAATATTTGGCCATTATTCTTTTCAAAATTCTTCAAGATCTGTTCAAATTGGTTGATCATTGCTAGACAACCATTTTCAGGTCTTGCCATAGATTTAAGTCAAAACTGGAACTTGGCCACTCAGGAATTTTCACTGTCTTCTTGGTAAGCAACTCCAGTGTAGTTTTAGCCTTGTTTTAGGTTATTGTCCTGCTGAAAGGAGAATTATCCTGAACCAGGTTTTCCTCTAGGATTTTGCCTGTACTTAGCTCCATTCAATTAATTTTTGTTATCCTGAAAAGCTCCCCGGTTCTTGACGATTACAAGCATACCCATAACATGATGCAGACACCACTATGCTTGAAAATATGGGGATTGGGACTCCGTAATATGTTTGAGGTAAATTCAATGTAACACACTTTGTATTCAGGACAAAAAAGTTAATGGCTTTGCCACATTTTCTTCAGTTTGACTTATTATTATTTTTTTACCTTTATTTAACTAGGCATGTCAGTTAAGAACAAATTCTTATTTACAATGACGGCCTACCCCGGTCAAACCCGGGCGACACTGGGCCAATTGTGCAACGCCCTATGGGACTCCCAATCACGGCCGGATGTGATTCAACCTGGATTCAAACCAGGGAATGTAGTGTCGCCTCTTGCACTGAGATGCAGTGCCTTAGACCGCTGTGCCACTCGGGAGCCACGTGCCTTGTTGCAAACAGGATGCATGTTGTGCAATATTTTCATTCTGTTCAGGCTTCCTTCTTTTCACTCTGTCATTTAGGTTAGTAACTACAATGTTGATCCATCCACAGTTTTTTCTCCTATCACAGCCATTAAACTGTAACTGTCTTAAAGTCAGCGTTGGTCTCATGGTGAAATCCCTGAGCGGTTTCCTTCCTCTCCGGCAACTCTGCTTTTTTAAAAAAACCCATCTACCAATTGGTGCCCTTCTTTGCGAGGCATTTGAAAACGTCCCTAAACTTTGTAGTTGAATCTGTGTTTTGAAATTCACTGCTCAACTGAGGGACCTTTACAGATACTTGTATGTGTGGTAAAAAGATGAGGTAGTCATAAAAAAATAATGTTAAGCATTGTATTGCACAGAGAGTGAGTCCATGAAACGTATTATGTGACTTGTTAAGAACATTTGTACTCCTGAACAGATTTAGGCTTGCCATAACAAAGGGGTTAAATACTTATTGACTCAAGACATTTCAGATGTCTTATTTTTATTCATTTGTAAAAATTTTTTTACAATTTTTAACTACCCCATAATGTCAGTGGAAGTGTGTGTGTTTAGGCCAGTGACAAAACATCTCAATTGAGTCCATTTTAAATTCAGGCTGTAACGCAACAAAATGTGGAAAAAGTCGAGGTGTGTGAATACTTTCTGGAGGCACTATAGCCTAGGCTACTGCACGAGTGGGGAGCAAAATAATCCACCTGTTTAAACTAGGCTACCTTAGACTACATAACATGCTAGCAAAATGTTCTGATAATGCTGTTAGATGAGCAAACTAGACTAAAGATTATCATTATGAACACTGACCTCAATTTGGCTAACATTTTCCCAGCCTAATTGTAATCAAACATTCCAAACGGAGATTCCGGAAAACAAAAATCTTGACGATTGATTTATGAAGACGATTCCCCACGCTTCAATAGCATTAGCCTACTTTATCCAATAACTTCGTCATTCAGTGATATTCATTCCACAGTAATTGATTGATTGATCCATCAAGGTATGGTTAAGAAAACAACATGCATGCATAGTGGTGGGCTTTGTGAAGTGATGGGACATGCCTCGCAAAGTTGAAAACTGCCACGAGAACAGTAACAGCCTAGTAATGGGTGCTGCCTAGCAACCTCCATTATGGAGCATCAAATCTCATGCATTGCTTACACTGGATTTAGCTACGGCTAGTCTTTTTGGTTGGTGCAGCAGGTGTAAATTCTGATCCCAAAGTCAGACGTAGATACACCTGACCTAGCATTTTAAGACTTTTTTTTTTATGCATTTCTTTTTTTACACCCAACTGGTGCGTCTGGCCCCTGGTGTCCAAGCTATTTTCAGTCATAACAAATGATGGTGGAGACAGTGTTAAACATATTTTTCAGCGTAAAAAAAACCCCACATTTGAGAATTATTCCGGAGCCCGTAAAACATCTGCTATCCACTGCAGCACCATCTTCCAATCAACGTAACTGTTGAGACAGGCCAATCTAAAGGGAAGGTGGAGTTTCTGTCTTGTTCAGACTTCTTTCCTCAGAGCAATCAAATGGGTGGAGGTCCTGTCTGTGTCATCTGCAGCTTGAATTGGCTGTGATTAATCAACTAACTGACTCAAAGCCACAAACTGTCCTCTGATCTTTCTCCTCTGATCTCTCTCCTCTGATCTCGCTCCTCTGATCTCGCTCCTCTGATCTCGCTCCTCTGATCTCGCTCCTCTGATCACTGTCTCTCGCTCTCTCTCTTGATCTCGCTTTCTCTCTGAGATAATTCCACATGTATAAACACCGCTTGCAGGTCAAATGTAGATCACAGCCAAGCCTTAATATGAGCAAAATAGGTTCATCTGGAGGTAGATGGTGTAATTGTGATGGATCCAGATTGAGGCTATTTTAAAATCCAGTTATGAGTATGACAGGTTTGTATAAAACTCCTTGATTGAGAAATTGTGGCAATTTGTGTAATTCCAGTCCATATACTAACCCTGTTGTACTGTTCTTCTTTCTTCCAGGTGTCCTTCACCGTGAGTGTGGACGCTAGGGGCTGCCCCGCCCCTGGCACCCAGCAGAGATTCACCATCAAACCTGTGGGCTTCAAGGATCGTCTGGAGGTGTCAGTGGACTACCGCTGTGACTGTGGCTGCACCGACTGGACCCAGGCTAACAGTAGCCGCTGCAGCTCCATCGGACAGTACACCTGTGGTACCTGCCGCTGTGACCCGGGCTACCTGGGCGCCCGCTGTGAGTGCCAGGAGGGCGAGGCTGGTAGCATGTACCTGAGCGCCTGTAGAGAGGCGGAGGGGAAGCAGATCTGTGGTGGGCGAGGGGAGTGCAGCTGTAACCAGTGCCTCTGCTACGAGTCAGAGTTCGGGAAGATCTACGGGACCTTCTGCGAGTGTGATGACTTCTCCTGCGCCCGACACAAGGGCATCCTCTGCTCAGGTAGGTGTGCAAAGAGAAGGGAGCACTGCCGCTACGTCGCTCTCCAAATTGCTGGATCTCCTCTCTACTTCTGCATGTGTACAACATAAATGATTCAGACATACACTAATGACCCTAATGCCTAGCTTTAAATTAAGACTAAAAAGCTAGTGTTTTTTCATGAGTTTTTACGATATTGCCAATTTTGACTTTGCAGCATGCCCGTGTAGCGGAAACCACTTAGTTCTTTCTGCCTCCAATGCAAGACTCATGACAATAAACGTCAACCTGTCTTTATTAGAGGAAAAGCAGCCTGTTAGTGGTGCAGCTTTGAACACAGCCCTGCAGGTCTGCTACTGTTTGTGTGTGTGTGAGAAAGGGTACTTTTTGTGTGTGTTAATACTAAACCACACATGTTCGGGGTGTTTTTTATGATAAAGGTCTCTTGATTCTGAATTTCTTCTTCGGGAAAGGTGAAGTGCTCAGGAACAGCTGCTGGGAGCTATTTTGTTGTGCAGATCATGTTTTACTATCTCTAGCTGAGCTGTGTTCTCTGGGTGCTTTGGGACCCTGGAGAGTTGGGGTGGCTGTGTGCAGGATTCTGTGTGCAGGGTTGCTAGCTGGGAGCAACTTAGTGACATACTAAACAGGCTGTCCTATTGGATTGCCAGAACATCGGGTCCAGTCCAAGTAGCCTCTGTGTGTTTTGGGTCGAGACCTGCTGGATGTTGGCCAAGGGCCCCTGGCTCATCCCCAAGCTAACGGCTGTTCCACCAAACCACAGAGGGAGCTTTGTAACAGAGGCCCTGCTCAGTGCCTTGTGTATTGCCAAATACAATGCATGGGTCTATACTCAGTTAAAATGCCTTGTTTCGTTTAGTCAGCAGGACCAAGCAGCGGACAAACGCAAAATGGACCATTTGTTTGTCGGTTGGTCGGACCATAAGCAGGCCCTTAGGGTAGGATGATAACTGGAAGGGGTGGGGTAGTAATTAAATCTTAACAGTCCAGTATGCTCTGTGGCCCCCCACACACTCTCTCACTCACACACCTCCTCGCTGTGCATGGTTGGCTCAGTCTATAATGAGTTCCTAATGAATCGGAATGAAAGTCCTCTCTCCCACACTTCTCTGGCACTGTTACTTAATCGTGTAATAAACAGTGTTGTAAAATAATTCTGTATACCACCATTGGTCCCTAAACCCACTAATTGTTTTGGGGAGGTTCAGACTCTGTACGGAGTCCCATTCCCCTCCTGTTTCATGCCATGTAAACAGTATTGTGCAATAGGCTAGATTGGTTACGCTGTGATGATGGCAGCTCATTTGCTCTGCGTTGTGTTAGGAAGAGAAGCTGGTTTGGATTGAACTGCAGGATCCAGACTGATGAACTGCCGGAAGTTATTGGTCATTATTAAAGAGGAAATAAATTGTGGCGTTGTCCTTGGGTGGGTTCTCATTTCTAGCTCAAAGCATTTAAAATCTCCCAGCCTTTTCATGATAACCGCATGGTCTGGAAGAAATCTTGAAGTTTATCTTGTTGTTTTGATACGCTTGTTTTGTATCAAAGTACTGTATCTACTCACGACCGCTCATGCTGTAAAAACAGTCCAGTTCAAAGTGAATGGCACAGATCTATGTATAGTAATTAGTATATTTGCATATAGTCCTACTGCAGCTCTGATTGGTTATGGCACACCGGTCTGTGTAGAGTACGGGCCGGCCTGAGTTGTGCCTGTCAATGCAATAGAATCCTACTCCGATGTATTCTGCCAACAACAATCTCTTGCGTAGTTATTAGTTTTGCATACTAAGTCTTGCATAGACCACAAGCATTATGCTACACCCGCAATAACATCTGCTAAATATGTGCATGCGACCAATAAAATGTGATTTAGTAGTTGCGTTGAAAGTGACTAATATTGCTTTGTTTCGATCACAATTGCCACAGTAAAGGAAAATATTGAACGTGTTAACTAACGGGGAAAACTCTAGAAAGTTGTGTGAAGTTCATTCTCGTGCTTCTCTGGGTGCTCTGATATTTATTCTGCACGGCAGTGTATTAGCCAGACCTACGTGAGGCTGAGGGGGTCAGGGATAAGGCTAGAGCCCAGTGTATTAGCCAGACCTACGTGAGGCTGAGGGGGTCAGGGGTTGGGCTAGAGACCAGTGTATTAGCCAGACCTACGTGAGGCTGAGGGGGTCAGGGATAAGGCTAGAGACCAGTGTATTAGCCAGACCTACGTGAGGCTGAGGGGGTCAGGGATAAGGCTAGAGACCAGTGTATTAGCCAGACCTACGTGAGGCTGAGGGGGTCAGGGGTTGGGCTAGAGACCAGTGTAGCAGCCAGACCTACAGGAAGCGGCTCCTTCTCACTAGGGCCTTGACTCTTTTCCTTCTCCTTGATGCTTCCCTCCGTCTAATCTGATCACTGTGTCAAGGCCAAAACGCACGCCAGGCCAGGACTCCAGGAACCACTAAAAGACAGCTGTGGAGAGAGACCAGAGTGGGTCCCACTCTTCTTGTAAATAGTGCTCTGAGGTTATATCGTAGTACTACTACAGTACACAATCATTATTTTTTTACCAGAATCTTTTTACTGCAGTTATACATACACAGATATTTGACTGTGCCAACCTGTACCATCCTCTCTGTGTTTCTGGAATGTAGCTATGTCTTTGAGCTTTTACCCACACTATTTCCCTACTTACTGTTTTTGAGTATGTTGTTTCCTTCTGCTCTTTGGAGGAAAGGTCTCTCTTCCTAGATTCCTTCTTTGATAGCTTTAGCAGCCGTGCTCTTGTTTGCCCTGGCCCTCTGAGAGTAGAGTGAGAGTGAGGAGGGCCGATAGATGGAAGCCAGGCACGCTCCACACCCAGCTGCTGTCATGTCTGTGCTGCTTGGTGCTGTGGTGATATAATATAGCACCAAGCCAAACCTCCCATAGAGCCTAACCGCCTACTGTCTGGTTTTTCTGGCCAGTGACTGTCAGTGTGGCTGTGTCATCAGCTGTACATGCCTGAACCAATTACACCCACATCAAACCCATGATTCAATCAACTGGTGTATTTAATGTAGTTGGCAATAGGTCAATACAATATTGGAAACATCCACTATAATAGTAATTTAGTCCACAAAATGGCCGAACTGCTAATAATAATAACCCATAATTTACAAAGCTCAGACATAGAGGTTAGCTATTCACAGCTTAATTTGAAGTTGATAGTTAGAAATAGTTTGAGAGACTGATGTGTTTTTGGTCTCGTCACTGATAAGCTGCTGTATCTCTGCACCCGGTTAGATAAACTGAATGAAACACCGGTGGTCTTGTCTTCCGCTGCTTCCAGTGTCTTTCAATGAGTGGAAGGGTTTCAATTGGTTTGGGTGGGATGCGTGTGTTGGGAGGGAGATGCTTATAGACAACATTCCACCTTACCGTCTGATAGGATAGAGGGAATATTCGCTATTGATGTATGGAACTAATGGTGCATAGAGGGGTATGGGGTTGTTTCTGGACGGGGTTGATTGTGTGATACTGAGTTTATAGTCAAAGAACCTCTTATGGCTGTGCAAGGACAACCCTGTTCTTGTGAAACTAAGACAGTGGCCTGTAGAATGAAGGTCAGATCGGGGGCATTAATCAGTCTCTGAAGCTAGTAGGTCTGGCAGGAGCAAGGATAGGGGAGGAGTGGTGTCAGTAACCTCCCACAGGGGCCACACTGTGTGCTTGTGCATGTGTTTGGTCTGCTGACCTGTACTCAGAGACTCTGTATTCTCATACATTCGTAACCTCAGTGTCTTCTGCAAGGCCAGACTCTCTGCCCTAAGGCCTGTGCTGAGTCTGTCAGGATATCTGGAGGATTAAGACGGCGTAGATAGATGGGTGCTGTATGGATAGAGTTAGTCTTTGTATCACTTACAGTAAAGTATGAATGGGTGATTACCAGGGTGTGAGAGAGTTAAGATGTTGATAGAGGCAACAGTAAACTTTCTTTCTGTGTAAGCATGGATCAGCTAAGTCTCTGTGTCGGCTGCCTTTGACGAGGCCTCAGTAAACGTAGACTTTGTGGTCCTCTGCTCTGTCACACATCTACAGCTGCTTATCGGTAACAGTCTAACCACTCAATAGCACCAAACGCCAGAAATAGCATGGCTGTTTTCCACTTGCACTTTACCCACAAACCCCTTCTCCTCATAAATCATCAGCCTCAGATGGAGGATAGAAACAGTAAATGGCAACGTGTTTATTAATGTGTGTGTGCCAGGCACGACTAACTTTGCCTTATTGAAATGAAAGCATTTAGCGGGCTTCCAATCTCTCTCTGACATGATTGGCCTATTTTTCAAAATAGTTAGGGTAGACTAACTAGTCCTGTGTTTGCCAAGCATCTGGCACGTCCAAGCACTTTGGTTTTATTGCTTGACGTGTCAAAATGTTGTAGAGCCATCCTTTATCCTAAAGCTTCTTCTATTCTCCTCCTCAGCTCTTTAATTTATAGACACCGCCAATAGAAAAAAATATTTTTAGATTGCGGTACTGCTGTCTGGCCTACTCTGATTTGTATGAAAAGCCTGCAGCGATAGCTGGAACATGGACAAGTTGAAACAAAGCTAATACCAGTACTCAAGATGTCCCAATAACCATCATGATTTGTAGCTCCTGCTACTACCTACTGTAGCACCTACTCACTGCCCAGTAGTAGTCTGATTTCACTCAATCACTTTGATATTGTTGACTGGAACATAGTTTGAACAGGATCTCAGCTTCTACAAGGCTGAAGCAGCAGTTCATTAAACATTTTGGCACAGCTGTGGAGTCGGTTAGTGTTTTTATTTGTAGTTCGTTGAAAACACAGCAATTAGTAGTCAACGTATTCTGGGTTAATTCTTGGCAGACAGCCCAGCATGTAAACTCACTACGGAGCTCAGCAGTGCGCATTGAGCAGAAATGTGCCTATCATATGGGCATGCGTGTGCATCATTCCGTGTGTGTTTTGATTTTGTCCCTCACCCCATATCTCCCTCCTCTCTCCCTTGCTAGGCAGAAGCTAGCTCAACAGCACCTAGGTTCCTACTGCTGCTCAGTAGGCAAGTAGCCCCCTGACCCAAAGCAAACACAGGAATGACACATTAACCCCCCTCAAACCTGACTGAACCTGACCATGATAAAGAGCCAGGATTGTCCTTCCTCCACTAACTAATAAATACTATACAAGACTCTCTCCCTTCCCATGCCTGCTCTGTTTGGGGCCTCTCTTGCCCAATAGAACTACTTCAGAAACAAGGATCCCCTCCCCCTGTAGTATAGAACCTATACCCCTCAAAGCACTACAGGTGTTGCTGCTGGAAACCTACAGCTCTCTCAGCACCATCTTGATGTATTTGATGAGTGGTACTCCAAGGCTTGCGTCCCACATAGCACCCTATTCCTTTTATATTGCACTATTTTTGACCAGGGCCCATTAGGCTCTGGTCAAAAGAAGTGCACTGTACTATATAGGAAATAGGGTGCTATGTGGGATGCACCCCGAGACGTGCATACTGCTGGGCTTCCAGAGGAGAGACACTGAAATATTTAGTGAAATATGGAGAGAAAACGTGACACATAAAATGGGGTCAGATCTCATCTCAAAGTTTCACTTTTGTCCAATGTAGTCGTGAGAGGGTTAAACACTGCTGCCGCAGGACCTTTCTGTACACATTAACCACTGTGGCCTACAGGGCATGTTCTTCCATGTTTTCCATCATGTCAAGGATCTGAGGTTACTGTCCCTAGGACAGACAGGAAGCAGAATAGTGTAGTTTCTGGAATCCACACTCCCCTTCTCTAGATATATCTAATTACATTACAATGGCTGCTACTGACTTCACCTCTTTGTCGATACATGTATGCAGCTGTGATTACCATGGCTACCAAAGGTCATTGTTATTATCATATTCATGCTACTCCTACTGTACATTATTTGTGTGGAGCTCTGGGCAGGTTGCAAATAACTGTCTTACATTACTCATACCACGTGTATATACTATTTTATATCATCTATTGCACCTTGCCTATGCCGCTCGGCCATCGCTCATCCATATGTACATATTCTTATTCACCCCTAAGGTAGTTGTTGGGGAATTGTTAGATATTACTGCGCTGTCAGAACTAGAAGCACAAGCATTTTGCTACACTCGCATTAATGTCTGCTAACCATGTGCATGTGACAAATAAAATGTGATAACTTGAAATAAGTGTGCATATGTCATATGAGGGATTTGCATTAGGCTCCTAGTTGCTTGTTGTCGACTTCAAGTTAGGATTGGTCCTTTGTTAGGGAAGGAATTCTCTCTTATGGCATGTCACTTTAAGGTGTAATTTGCACCACAGTTTAATAACAATCCCTAACGCCAGATTAAAGCATTTGCACCTGAGCAAAGTGAGTGACTTTACGTTCTCCCCAAACATCAGGTGGGAAGAGTGAACAGTATTTGCTTTTTATTTTGTGGGCTCAACACATGTTTTAAAACCGTTTTCTGAACTCTTCTGTCTTTATGATGTGGCTGTATTCTGGGTGGTGGCTGGAGCCCTCCAGAACATACAGGTCAGGTTGGAACAAGACTGTAATTGCTTGGAGGAAGATAACAAGCCACAGCTGTATAAATGGTGGTTACTGTTGGAGGTCTATGGCACCTGGGGTCAGAGTGCTACATAAAGGAAATAAATAGAGAAAAGGAAAGACTTCTTCCAGGCTCTTAGCTGTGGAGTGGACTCCTGAGAGGAGGCAACTTTCCAGTTGACACTGTAAGTGTTTACTCTCAGAGAGAGAGGAGGGGGAGAACAGGCCTGTGGATTTGCGATATATGGATGGATTCATGTGCCTGTTTTTCCCTCAAGTGAGTACTAGACCTACTGGGTTCAAATAGTATTAGAAATGTTTCAAATACTTTGAGCATATGATTGAACCTACTTTGAGTGCAAGATGGACCCGGTTTTCTCCACAAATACTATTTGAAATCCAGCAGATCTATTGAGTACAGTCGGTGCCACACTTCATGGTGTCTGTCAGCTCTGAGGCGTCTGGCTGGGCTGTATACAGTAAATCTCTCTCTGCTGGTCTTGGCAGCCTCTACCTCTGACTCTGTGATCAGTCACAACGCTCCCGGCATCCACTGCTCCTCCTCCAGAGTAGAATCCTGTCTAACACAGAAGAGCATCCGGGGCATGGCGAGATGTTGTACATTCCCATTCATGATCCTCCGGTGTTGCGGTAAAAGGGGATCTGGGATCTGAGAGGCTATTCTATTCATGTGATGTCCCATCACTCTCATGTGTTTCCTGATGAGTGAATATATAGTGGTGTAAAGGTCAGCACAGGCTTCTGAGGAGTGAAAGAAATATGCTGCCTTTGCATATCAAACACACACATTGGAGTGTGTCAAATGCCTACTCAATAACATGAACACCATGTTGCCAGCACCCGTAAATGACAGCCAGGTTATAGACCTGTGAAACTGTTCACGGTTTACTTCATGTGTTCTAACTATAGAATCAAATCCAGCAATATGGTTCTAACCCTGCCAGGTGTGTGTCTATGAAAATCCTAAGGTTGCAAAGCTGAACTTGTCCTTCGGCGTTTTCTTTACTAGCTTTTGTTCCCAGTGTTATTAGAGTATTCATAGGGTTGTAGTTGTTTGTGGGGAGTAATCAGCTGACCAGTTCAAAGGCCTAAACATTATTTTCATGCCCTGTAATTGCTGTTGTCTGGTGACTGGTACAGTAGGCATGTGATGTTTGTCATCCGTGCTGACTCGGGACAATACAGTCTATGACAGGAGTTACTTAACATGCAACCATCCCTCGTGTGTGTGTGTGTGTGTGTGTGTGTGTGTGTGTGGTTTCTGTGTGTGTGTGTGTTTCTAGGGTTTTAAGAGCTGTTTGTACTGTTTGTTTCACAGTTGGTTTGTCAACGGTCTGGTCTGCCAACACTGTATCAAATATTGCTTTAAAAGACACAGGATATTTTAAAATAATCTTAAATCCTCTGCACACAAACCTAAGCATAGCTTAAATTAAATGTAGCCTCATCTAATGTAGCCGTAGTGACTGTAGTTATTTGAATACGTCTCCTACCCCACACATCTTACAGAAGTTTGACTATATTTTCTTTATTTTTTTGCTGATGACGACCCAAGCTTGACTCAGCATACAAGCGGCAGCTTGTCTTGGCCTGCATGCATGCTTAACACATTTCTCTGTTGAGAACTGTGTTACTGTTGTCCTCCGATGGAGAGGAGAGGCACAGACGGGCCAGTTGTTGTGATACTGTCTTGAAGGAGAAGAAATTGTCATGTCTAATAACTCCGATTGTGCTGAAGGAACATCAGAGCAGACTAAAATACAGAACAATACATTAACTCATACAGAATGGAACCCACATCAGAGCGGACTAAAAATAATATGTTGGAGCTGAGTGGGCAGCATATGGGAACAGTTTGCGAGGCAGGCCCTAGCTAGAGAAAAGGGGTGAATTGAGCCAACTGTGTGGTAAGTGTGGTAAGGTCCTCCACTAGACTAGTGTGTCACATCTGGGTCCATACTCCACGGTGCCCTTGACAACTGAGAAACCTAGATCCATATATACAGTATCCATATATACAGTTGAAGTCAGAAGTTTACATACACTTAGGTTGGAGTCATTAAAACTAGTTTTTCAACCACTCCACAAAATTCTTGTTAACAAGCTATAGTTTTGGCAAGTCGGTTAGGACATCTACTTTGTGCATGACACAAGTAATTTTTCCAACAATTGTTTACAGACAGATTATTTCACTTATAATTCACTGTATCACAATTCCAGTGGGTCAGAAGTTTACATACACTAAGTTGACTGTGCCTTTAAACAGCTTGGAAAATTCCAGAAAATTCGGTCATGGCTTTAGAAGGTTCTGATAGGCTAATTGACATCATTTGAGTCAATTGGAGGTGTACCTGTGGATGTATTTCAAGGCCTACCTTCAAACTCAGTGCCTCTTTGCTTGACATCATGGGAAAATCGAAAGAAATCAGCCAAGACCTCAGAAAATAAATTGTAGACTTCCACAAGTCTGGTTCATCCTTGGGAGCAATTTCCAAACGCCAGAAGGTACCACGTTCATCTGTACAAACAATAGTATGCAAGTATAAACACCATGGGACCACGCAGCCGTCATACCGCTCAGGAAGGAGGCGCGTTCCGTCTCCTAGAGATGAACGCACTTTTGTGCAGAACGTGCAAATCAATCCCAGAACAACAGCAAAGGACCTTGTGAAGATACTTTTGTTCCCGTTTCCTCCAGTATCTATATGCACAGTAAAACGAGTCCTATATCAACATAACCTGAAAGGCTGCTCAGCAAGGAAGAAGCCACCAAAACCACCATAAAAACAACCAGACTACGGTTTGCAACTGCACATTGGGACAAAGATCATACTTTTTGGAGAAATGTCCTCTGGTCTGATGAAACAAAATTAGAACTGTTTGGCTATAATGACCATCGTTATGTTTGGAGGAAAAAGGGGGGAGCTTGCAAGCCAAAGAACACCATCCCAACCGTGAAGCACGGGGGTGGCAGCATCATGTTGTGGGGGTGCTTTGCTGCAGGAGGGACTGGTGCACTTCACAAAATAGATGGCATCATGAAGCAGGAAAATAATGTGGATATATTGAAGCAACATCTCAAAACATCAGTCAGGAAGTTGAAGCTTGGCCGTAAATGGGTCTTCCATATGGACAATGACCCCAAGCATACTTCCAATGTTGTGGCAAAATGGCTTAAGGACAACAAAGTCAGGTATTGGAGTGGCCATCACAAAGCCCTGACCTCAATCCTATAGAAAATGTGTGGGCAGAACTGAAAAAGCCTGTGCGAGCAAGGAGGCCTACAAACCTGACTCAGTTACACCAGCTCTGTCAGGAGGAATGGGCCAAAATTCACCCAACTTATTGTGGGAAGTTTGTGGAAGGCTACCCTAAACATTTGACCCAAGTTAAATAATTTAAAGGCAATGCTACCAAATACTAATTGAGTGTATGTAAACTTCTGACCCACTGGGAATGTGATGAAAGAAATCAATAATTGTCTCCTATCATTCTGACATTTCACATTCTTCAAATAAAGTGGTGATCCTAACTGACCTAAGACGGAATTTCTACAAGGATTAAATGTCAGGAATTGTGAAAAACTGAGTTTAAATGTATTTGGCTAAGGTGTATGTACATTTCCAACTTCAACTGTAGCTCTTTCCTGGGCCCTTGACTAGGGATATATTAGGCCTTGGTAACATTTTAACCTCTGTGTTTCTGCAAGGATCATCGATCCAACTCGGCAGTGCGTCTGCTTCTCCACTGGTTTGTGGTGTTTATCTGTTGAACCGTTGTCCTATGTTCTGGATGTTGAGACTAGTGCAGATGTTGTGCTGTTGACAGCGCCTGGCTGACCCTCTCTTTTTCACATTCACACACTCCTGACAGCGCCTGGCTGACCATCTCTCTCTCTCTCTCTCTCTCCACACACACACACACACACACACACACACACACACACTCTCCTTACAGTGCCTGGCTTAGAGGAGCATGGCAGAGCACTATGGGTCTGATTGTCAGACACACACACTACTGCCCTCCCTCTCACTGACAGAAAGCATTAGCTTCTCCCAGGCCCAGCCAGGCTCTTCTCTCTGTTAAACTAGGCCATAGCAGCACTCTGGGTCACTCACTCACAGTCCTACCATACTTAACACAGAGGACATTCCACGTTCCTCTCAACCCGGTCTGTGTTTTCCTCTGTCTCCAAGTCACACCGTCCAAATTCTACTTCTCTACCTCACACGGCTGTCAGTGTCAACAAGCACTTTTATTCTGTGATGTTTTAGTTGTTCCACCTCATAAGACACGGCAAGGCGGATTTGCCCTTCCTCAAAAACAGTTCATAAAATGTGCCATTTCCCTACGCTAAAACTGGATGGTATTAATGACCATTCCCCCACTGCAAAGGTAGCTTTTTTTCTCCCAATGTAGCAGCATTAAATATGAGCAGCGCTGACCTTGAGGTGTTGGGAGTCAGGAGGGAGGCCCCGTGTGTCTCTGACTGTGCTGCTGCCCGCCTGTTCCGCTGCCTGCCCGCCTGTTCCGCTGCCTGCCCGCCTGTTCCGCTGCCTGCCCGCCTGTTCCACTGCCTGCCCGCCTGTTTCACTGCCTGCCTGCCCTTCTCTACAGAGGACATGCGGATTAGCAGCTGATAATGCCTCATTCAGACCATGTTTTTCAGGAGAATGGTATTACCTCTTGGTCTTTGACTTCTGATTGAAGGCCTGGGGTCGTAGCATAGACCACACTCTACGAAATATCTTAGTAATGTCACTATAAACTAGAGGTCGACCGATTAATCGGAATGGCCGATTAATTAGGGCCGATTTCAAGTTTTCATAACATTCGGTAATCGGTGTTTTTGGCCACCGATTTGCCTATTTTTTTTACAATTTTTTTTTAACCTTTATTTAACTAGGCAAGTCAGTTTAGAACACATTCTTATTTTCAATGACGGCCTAGGAACGGTGGGTTAACTGCCATGTTCAGGGGCAGAACGACAGATTTTTACCTTGTCAGCTTGGGGATGCAACCTTATGTTAACTAGTCCAACGCTCTAACCACCTGCTTTACATTGCACTCCATGAGGAGCCTGCCTGTTACGCAAATGCAGTAAGAAGCCAAGGTAAGTTGCTACCTAGCATTAAACTTATCTTATAAAAAAACTATCAATCATAATCACTAGTTAACTACACATGGTTGATGATATTACTAGTTTATCTAGCCTGTCCTGCATTGCATATAGTCGATACGGTCCGCATTCGCGAAAATGGACTGTCGTTGCTCCAACTTCTACCTAAACATCAATGTCTTTCTTAAAATCAATACACAAGTATATATTTTTAAACCTGCATATTTTGTTAATATTGCCTGCTAACATGAATTTCTTTTAACTAGGGAAAATGTGTCACCTCTGCAACAGAGTCGGGGTATATGCAGCAGTTTGGGCCGCCTGGCTCGTTGTGAACTGTGAAGACTATTTCTTCCTAACAAAGACAGCCAACTTCGCCAAACGGGGGCTGATTTACAAAAGCGCATTTGCGAAAAAAGCACAATCGTTGCACGGCTGTACCTAACCATAAACATCAATGCCTTTCTTAAAATCAGTACACAGAAGTATATATTTTTAAACCTGCATATTTAGCTAAAAGAAATCCAGGTTAGCAGGCAATATTAACCAGGTGAAATTGTGTCATTTTGCGTTCATTGCACGCAGAGTCAGGGTATATGCAACAGTTTGAGCCGCCAGGCTCATTGCGAACTAATTTGGCAGAATTTTACGTAATTATGACATAACATTGAATGTTGTGCAATGTAACAGGAATATTTAGACTTATGGATGCCACCCGTTAGATAAAATACGTAACGGTTCCGTATTTCACTGAAAGAATAAACGTGATAGTTTCCGGATTCGACCATATTAATGACCTAAGGCTCGTGTTTCTGTGTGTTGTTATAATTAAGTCTATGATTTGATAGAGCAGTCTGACTGAGCGATGGTAGGCACCAGCAGGCTCGTAAGCATTCATTCAAAACAGCACTTTCGTGCGTTTTGCCAGCAGCCCTTCGCAATGCATTGCGCTGTTTATGACTTCAAGCCTGTCAACTCCCAAGATTAGGCTGGTGTAACCGATATGAAATGGCTAGCTAGTTAGCGGGTGCGCGCTAATAGCGTTTCAAACATCACTCGCTCTGAGACTTGGAGTAGTTGTTTCCCTTGCTCTGCATGGGTAACGCTGCTTCGAGGGTGTCTGAGGGTGGCTGTTGTCGATGTGTTCCAATACTAAAGTGCCTATAAGAACATCCAATAGTCAAAGGTATATGAAATACAAATCGTATAGAGATAAATATTCCTATAGTAACTACAACCTAATACTTCTTACCTGGGAATATTGAAGACTCATGTTAAAAGGAACCACCAGCTTTCATATGTTCTGAGCAAGGAACTTAAACGTTAGCTTTCTTACATGGCACATATTACACTTTTACTTTCTTCTCCAACACTTTGTTTTTGCATTATTTAAACCAAATTGAACATGTTTCATTATTTATTTGAGGCTAAATTGATTTTATTGATGTATTATATTAAGTTAAAATAAGTGTTCATTCAGTATTGTTGTAATTGTCATTATTACACATTTTTAAAAATGTAGTTTTTAAAATCGGCCGATTTAATCGGCCGGTTTTTGGCCCTCCAATAATCGGTATTGGTATCGGCGCTGAAAAATCATAATCGGTCGACCTCTACTATAAACCCCCAAAATGTGCATTGTTTTTTTAAGTTTAGCATTTTTAATTAATTAACTTTGGGTTTAAAATGTTATTGTGTGAATATCAAATCTCAGCAAAGTTTCCTTCACTGAAGTGGAAGAGCTCTGGCTGATCTGTTTACAGAGGCCTCTGTCACATTGTTGACACTTTGCAGGGCTTAGTCTCTCTCTCTCTCTCCCCCTGTAGTTTTTGTGGTTTTCTCCCCCCGTTGTGAAACCATCTCTTTACTCTTTGGCAGTGTGCTGACCATCTGGGAATGCTGTGCTCTGTTGTTGTGATGTGATGGGGAATTGGGAATGTCTCTACGTTTTGAGCCTCTTGGCAGCTGTGCTCTGACTTCTTCTCTCTGTTGGGTTTGTATGGTGCGTTTGTACAGCAGCCAGAAACTCAAAGCCTGCATTCGTTCAAAATAAGTTCCAATCTCTTTTGAAAACTTAATTAAGCCATGTGGTTATGGCGATTTATTGTTCTGCTTTCAAAGCGATCATTAGAGAGTAGACTTCCCAAGCAAAGGGAGTGTCCCAGTGTAATAATTGATGCCTGTAGCTCTTTGAAATCGGGTTTCAAACCTACGACAGTAGTTCTCACTTTGTCTTTCAGTCTTCTAAAATAGGATAGCATGATTGACTGAATCCACCTGTACTTTAAATACGTTTTGAAGAGGGATGAATGTAGCCTATTACTACTAATTCTTTCTTACTGTACATCAAGATGCTCCACCATAAGGGGCTCCCGGGTGGCGCAGCGGTCTAAGGCACTGCATCTCAGTGCTAGGGGCGTCACTACAGACCCTGGTTCGACCCTGGGCTGTATCACAACCCGGCTGTGATCGGGGGTCCCATAGAGTGGCGCACAATTGGCCCAGTGTCGTCCGGGTTATGGGAGGGTTTGGCCAGGGTAGGCCGTCATGGTAAAATAAGAATTTTGTTCTTAACTGACTTGCCTGGTTAAATAAAGGTTAAATAAAAAAATATCCATGACAAGGCATTTTCCCATATCTAGAAAAGAGATTATAAAGAAGTTTAAAGGCTTGTCTTTAAAGATGGAAACAGCAGCACGGTCCGGCCCCAGCACCTTGGTTATTTGTTTTTGTTTTGAGGACAAAACGGAGGTGAGGTCCGTGGAGCAGGGTGGTCAAAAAGATTCCAGTACATCATCTGCTGTTCTATTGGGCGCGTGATGATGTCAGAGGGGATAAACACAGTATTCGCTGTTTGCGCGTCTTTGTTGTTGTAATATCCCAAACGAACTGACAGTTTAAGGATTCCAGTTTTAAATGGGCGCCTATGACTCCAGTATACAGTATGTCTTTATAGCTTTAGTCTGGGACACTGTGGAACGCAGCAAGGTCCATTCTTTACATCTCAATTGCCGTCTCTGCTCCATCAATCAGCCATACCACTCGAGCGCAGCAGGGCCCAGCTTCCATCCTTACCTATTGGCTTACCTAATAAAATAATACTTGCTTCCTCTCCTCAATCTCTCTCCATCTCAGACCTAGCATGAACCAGCCCTACCACCCTGGGCCGAGGTTTGACATCATCCAAATGTCTTCTTTTCCCCATTAGTGACTACCTATCCTCATTCCTAACATCACTGTGCTCAACTGAGAGAAGGAACTTCAGAAAGTGTGTTCTACTGTTATACCGGAGTCACTGCCTCTGGTAGAAGTGTCTATCAGCATGGGGAGATTCTAGTATCCCTGTGTGGCTACGGCAACACCAGATAGGGGATGTGTAATCTTGGTTTGAGTTCTTTAGGGTCCTTCTACAGGGCAGGAAGCCAAGACAGAGTTGTTGTGAAAAGACAGCACAAATAATCGTTTGTGTTAAACGTGTGTGGTTGTGTTCTGTGTGGACAGTATATGCACTCTGTTTTGGTTTTAAACCCATAGAAATGACTGTTAAGTCAGTGAAGTCATGTATGTTTTCTATTGACTCGAGCAACAACACATTTGTGTCGTCAACATGGGATCCATGTGTTGTACAGTCCATGTAGTGTTTTTGCTTTTAACAGATGTTTAAACTCTTTCTACTCTAAGGTGGGGGGGGCTTAACATTTCAGTGACCCATTTTTGTTTTTAAGCTGTACTTTTTTTCATTAAAATACTATTTTGGTCCATATGAGCAACAGAATCAAAAGCAGTAGAGAGCTACAGTTGACGCTTTCAACCAGCCCCAGGCTCACAGCAGTTCTAAATAAGTTGAATGATTCCTTCTCTTCCTGTTTTTTTTTTTTTTCTCTTTGTCTGTCTGGCCTGTCTGGTCTGTGTTGTGAGAAGGACAGAGAGCAGTGAGTCAGCAGGAGTTTGGACAGTCTCAGGCAACAGGAAATACTGTATTTGGAAACACAGCAGTTGGTCCAGACTTCAGTAATAACCTCGGTATTGGGAAACATTGTTTATTTTGGAGCCTCTTATGAAGCGGCCTGCATAAAGTTTACCTTTCTCTCATTTGTTTTACAGTTGAATCTCTCCACTCTATCGCATTTACAAATCCATAGGCCAACAGTGCATCAGCCATTCTCTAACTAACCCACACTTACCTGCCTCTCTAACACTTCTTAGGTTCCATATTATCCTGCTCTGAAGTCAGCCAATCAGCCAACCTTATACCCAACACATAGAAACCCTATACTTCACCTATATATCACCTTATATTCCAGGCCTATATTTTTAGTGCTAACCCCAGCACTGAGGGAGGCAACAACACACTCAGCCCAACCTGCCACTTTAGTTGTGTTTGAATGACTTTCTCTCTCTCTCTCTCTGGGGCTTGGTAGATCTGCACTCCCACATGTGTGATTTGGTTGCTTTGACTTGGCTTAGTGCCCTGGACTGAGCTAAGCTGGGCTTTGGCTGTGAAAGGGATAGATGACACATTGGTTGGTCCTTTTCTGCCTGTATCTCGCTTGTTGTTCTCTGTCAGAAAGAGAGCTGTTCTTTAGCCAGAATGGCAGTGATGCGAGATGTGCATTAACTTAACTCAGTGACCTGAATCCTGACAGAGGAGAGAGAGAGACTGTGGTGGTGGTGGTGGGGGGCGAGAGTGAGAGCTTGCAGAGCTGGGAGGAATGGCCTCTGCAGCAGCATGCCAAGCTTGTCTGACTGGGATGAAGTGGGTTGGTTCTCCCCTCATTATGGCTCAGTTTATCTGAGGCTAAGCCTGCATCCCCAAGTCTGCATCCCGATGGGCCCTCGTCAAAAGTAGTGAACTAAATGGGGAATATGGTGCCATTTGTGACAGCCTCTGTTTGATCTCTCTGCCTGGCGTGCTGGCCTGGATGTCAGGATGACCAAGTCATTAGAGGGGAAAAGATAAGCAAAATCTAAACTGCTGAATAACAACAACAGTACAAGGCTACGATGGTTAACAGCACCAGACCAGTACCCATGCATTATGCCAAATCCACATCTGTTTCAGGGTGTGAGTGGAATTAGGTGACGATTATGGAATGTGTGCTAGTTGTTACGTACAGTTGGGTATTTTTTATAATGTATTGCTACATTACCTCGTATGGTTTCTCAGTGAACTCTGTCTGCAGCTAGATAAAGAGCATGTCTGTTGGTGACCCATGCCCAATGGAGAGTCAGACCTATAGTGTTTTAGATGTACTGTAGCCCTATCTGATTGAATACCCATAGTAACCAACCAAATGATGTAAAGGGTCTTTCAGGGATAAGGATTATTAGTAGGGCTGTGTGACCATGATGACGAGTCCACACCAGTACTGACCTTCAATCAGAAGAGAAATGGTCTTGATGCTATCAGAGGAAATGCTTGTACTGCTTTTAGTCCTGACTTCCCTGGGCCATTTTACACCAGATGACATTAAACCAGCTCTACTGATCCTCATCGACATGTCCTAGGCTCTCTGCCTCCTCACTCTGTTATTTAAAAACACTCTTTCTCTCACAGACAAACACACGCGCGCACACACACATCAACAGCATCCTCCCAGATACCCTGGACCCACTCCGATTCGCATACCGCCCCAACAGATCCACAGATGATGCAATCTCAATCACACTCCACACTGCCCTTTCCCACCTGGACAAAAGGAACACCTATGTGAGAATGCTGTTCATTGACTACAGCTCAGCGTTCAACACCATAGTGCCCTCTAAGCTCATCACTAAGCTAAGGACTCTGGGACTAAACACCTCCCTCTGCAACTGGATCCTGGACTTCCTGAGGGGTGGCCTCCGGGTGGTGAGGGTAGGCAACACCATGTCTGCCATGCTGATCCTCAACACTGGGGCCCCTCGGAGGTGTGTGCTTAGTCCCCTCCCGTACTGCCGGTTCACCCACAACTGCGTGGCCCAACACCATCATTAAGTTTGCTGACGACACAACAGTGGTAGGCCGAATCACAGACAACGATGAGACAGCCTATAGGGAGGAGGTCAGAAACCTGGCAGTGTGGTGCCAGGAATACAACCTCTCCCCCAATGTGAGCAAGACAAAGGAGCCGATCGTGGATTACAGGAAAAGGCGGGCTCAACAGGCCCCCGTTAACGTCGATGGGGCTGTAGTTGAGCAGGTCAAGAGTTCAAAGTTCCTTGGTGTCCACATCACCAACAAACTAACATGATCAAGCATACCAAGACGGTCGTGAAGAGGGCACGACAACACCTTTTTCCCCTCAGGAGATTGAAAAGATTTGGCATGGGTCCCCAGATCCCCAAAAAGTTCTACAGCTGCACCATCGAGAACATCCTGACCGGTTGCATCACCGCCTGGTATGGCAACTGCTCGGCGTCTGACCGGAAGGCGCTACAGAGGGTAGTGCCTGCGGCCCAGTACATCACTGGGGCCAAGCTTCCTGCCATCCAGGACCTACAGTTGAAGTCGGAAGTTTACATACACCTTAGCCAAGTACATTTAAACTCAGTTTTTCACAATTCTTGACATTTAATCCTAGGAAAAATTCCCTGTCTTAGGTCAGTTAGGATCACCACTTTATTTTAAGAATGTGAAATGTCAGAATGGTAGAGAGAATGATTTATTTCAGCTTTTATTTCTTTCACCACATTCCCAGTGGGTCAGAAATTTACATACACTCAATTAGTATTTGGTAGCATTGCCTTTAAATTGTTTAACTTGGGTCAAACATTTCGGGAAGCTTACCACAATAAGTTGGGTGCATTTTGGCCCATTCCTCCTGACAGAGCTGGTGTAACTGAGTCCGGTTCGTAGGCCTCCTTGCTCGCACACGCTTTTTCAGTTCTGCCCACACATTTTCTATAGGATTGAGGTCAAGGCTTTGTGATGGCCACTCCAATACCTTGACTTTGTTGTCCTTAAGCCATTTTGCCACAACTTTGGAAGTATGCTTGGGGTCATTGTCCATTTGGAAGACCCATTTGCAACCAAGCTTTAACTTCCTGACTGATGTCTTGATGTTGCTTCAATATATCCACATAATTTCCCTTCCTCGTGATGCCATCTATTTTGTGACGTGCACCAGTCCCTCCTGCAGCAAAGCACCCCCACAACATGATGCTGCCACACCCGTGCTTCACGGTTGGGATGGTGTTCTTCAGCTTGCAAGCATCCCCCTTTTTCCTCCAAACATAACGATGGTCATTATGGCCAAACAGTTCTATTTTTGTTTCATCAGACCATCCCCATGTGCAGTTGCAAACCGTAGTCTGCCTTTTTTATGCCGGTTTTGGAGCAGTGGCTTCTTCCTTGCTGAGCGGCCTTTCAGGTTATGTCGATATAGGACTCGTTTTACTGTGGATATAGATACTTTTGTACTATATAGATACTTTTCCTCCAGCATCTTCACAAGGTCCTTTGCTGTTGTTCTGGGATTGATTTTCACGTTTCGCACAAAAGTACGTTCATCTGTAGGAGACGGAACACGTCTCCTTCCTGAGCGGTATGACGGCTGCGTGGTCCCATGGTGTTTATACTTACATAGTATTGCTTGTACAGATGAACGTGGTACCTTCAGGCGTTTGGAAATTGCTCCCAAGGATGAACCAGACTTATGGAGGTCTACAATTTATTTTTCTGAGGTCTTGGCTGATTTCTTTTGATTTTCCCATGATGTCAAGCAAAGAGGCACTGAGTTTGAAGGTAGGCCTTGAAATGCATCCACAGGTACACCTCCAATTGACTCAAATGATGTCAATTAGCCTATCAGAACCTTCTAAAGCCATGACATCATTTTCTGGAATGTTCCAAGCTGTTTAAAGGCACAGTCAACTTAGTGTATGTAAACTTCTGACCCATTGGAATTGTGATACAGGGAATTATAAGTGAAATAATCTGTAAACAATTGTTGGAAAAATTACTTGTCATGCACAAAGTAAATGTCCTAACCGACTTACCAAAATTATTTCACGGTAAGGTCTGCACTGTATTCGGCGCATGTGACAAAGTTTGATTTGAGACACACACACAATATTGAGAAGTAGGGAATAGCGGAAACCGCAGCACGTTAGGACATGCCTCAGTGTTTGAATACAATATTGTAGCAGCAACGAGGCAGTAGTCACTGTGTCATGTAGACAGTCAAGTGAGCGTTACCCAAACAAACCTCCAAGATGAATCTAATGTAGCGCTCTCCAACCCTGTTCCTGGAGAGCTACCATCCTGTAGGTTTACGCTCCAGCCCCAGTTGTAACTAACCTGATTTCAGTTTATCAACCAGCTAATCATTAGAATCAGGTGCGCTAGATTAGGGTTGGAGCGAAAACCTTCAGGATGGTATCTCTCCAGGAACAGGGTTGGAAAGCCCTGATCTACTGTTACATTGACGCTCACGCTATGGATTTCCCAGCAATGCCCTCTGTTTAAAGACACGTTCCCAGGCCTTGCTCACAGTGACTCAGCCACCGGGACCTGGAGGCGCGCACACACACACACACACACACACACACACACACACACACACACACACACACACCCTGTTTGTGCTACTGGCCGCCATCAGTGACCGTTGTTGGGTGTGGCAACGACATGATCATAAACCACAGGAATGATTTAATCTGACCAGACTCAACTTTTCCACCTCTTAAAATATAGTCCTTAAAAACAGCACAAATCCTATTAAGACATGTTCTGGTACATTGGCGACTAAGAACGTTTTTTTTTTAAACCTCTCACTTTGGGCTCGAGTGTCGACGTGTAGTTCATATATGCATAATCTATGTTCAAAATTACTTCCTTCAATTAGCCACGAAATCACTAGTTTGAAAGCAACTGTTTTCTACATTTTCCCCCATGTGGGCCAGCACACTAGCATCTTTCGGCGGGGCACTTCAACCTGGAACTTATTACCATGATTTAAGGGTGTAGTGTGTCCAAAACAATGAACATCCTACTCAGACAGCATTAATTACATTTGTTAGGCGGGTCCACATTCTCTGGGCCCTGTCTGTCAGTCAGCATACATCTCTACTGTACCACAACAGAATGTAATTCTTCTGTAGATTCTAGAACAAGCTTTAAAAAACGTCTCCATAGATGAAACATCACGCAGTACGCTAGCAGTTTAGCATCATTGTGTTGCTGCAAGATTCAGACTGGTTAGTTAGCCCCAGGTTTTTCAACGTTTAAAGTTTTTTATAGTATTAGGCTTTCTTAATACTTAAACCCAGTGGAATTCTCCTGCCATTAGAGGAGAGAGGGGACTAGGCTAAAACACCTGGATTAGGAAAGATCTCTCTTCTACCTATACTGAACTAAAATAGAAACACAACATGTAGAGTTGGTCCCATGTTTCATGTGCTGAAATAAAACATCCCAGAAATTGTCCATATGCACAAAAAGCTTTTCTTTAAAAAATGTTTTACAGTAGACTAATTGTTTTACTTTGATAAAGCTTTTAAGGGGCTATTTGTCTTGTCTGAAGAACCCAGCCTACTGTGTGTTACTGTGAGATCTGCCCCTAGGCCCCCCCACACACACACACACACACACACACGACCGCTACTGAGACAAATCAGTGTTTGAACAGTGATTAACTCCACTCTGACATCACACCCTTAAGGCTTAGCTTCACCTTGGGCTGCTTCCAATGTCGATAAGCTTCGTTCCATTTAAGTTTGTTAGGCTTGCATGCTCATTGTTGGTTCTAAGCCCCAACTGGAATAATTGAAAGTACTCCAGTTGTTCGTGACTGGTGAAATCATGACTGATGAAATGTAACCTTTTATTTAACTAGGCAAGTCAGTTAAGAACAAATTCTTATTTACAATGACGGCCTAAACCAGCCAAACCCGGGCGACACTGGGCTAATTGTGCCCCCTATGGGACTTCCAATCATGGCCGGTTGTGATACAGCCTGGATTCGAACCAGGGTGTCTGTAGTGACGCCTCTAGCACTGAGATGCAGTGCCTTAGACCGCCTCGCCACTCGGGAGCCCAGGGGCAAGGAAGAACACAGCTTTTGTGATCCATAACAATTTGGGTTAAGCCGAATGATTGTGAATGGCTGTATTGTCTATAGTTTCTTAATGTTTGAACTTTCTTCCCAGTTAGAATGTCCTTTTGTAGAATGTGTAGGTATGTTTTTTTTTTCTTTCTTTCATCTAATCAGCAGTTAAAACGATAACAAAGTGTCTTCCCGCCTGGGCTTGGAGAAATGTGTCCACGCTCAAATTCATGTCAAGGACAGACCATCGATGATATCAAAATGATAGTTTTAATCATGTTTTGAGGATATACAGTGTTTACATTTACTTTGTTTACAAACATTGGATACAAACAAGTTTATATTTTGCGTTCTGATGAGGTACAACTGTTGAACTAAGCATTTATAGTTATATTCTTCAAGAATCAATGGGTCCATTTCATACATTTATAAGACCAAATGTATGTATCAACTGCATAGTGCCCCGTTAAAGCTCCTTGGCTCTACCATATGGACCTTTGTTTAATACCGCTTGAAACTGTGTCTGTGATGCCTGTCCTCATAGTCTCCCCCTCCTTACCTCCTGTCTCTTCTCAGGTCACGGAGAGTGCCACTGTGGGGAGTGTAAGTGCCATGCGGGCTACATCGGAGACAACTGTAACTGTTCCACGGACACGTCTTCCTGTGTGTCTGATGACGGGAAGATCTGTAGTGGGCGAGGCAGCTGTGCGTGCGGCCACTGCCAGTGTACAGAACCAGGGGCCTTCGGGGACACCTGCGAGAAATGCCCCACCTGCCCCGATGCCTGTGGCACCAAAAGGTACGGGACAGAGGAAGGGCTGTGTGGAGTGGAAGAGAGGGAGAGATGCAAGGCAAGAAGAAGAGTAGGGAGGGAGAGCAGGGTCAACCATGTCCTAAGTGTCCAGGGGTTTCTAATGTGCACCTGAAGCTGTGATTTTGACCTATCATGGTAAGACGCATATCATCCATTACCATGCATTAAGGTACAAAGAGGATTTAAGACACGTATAACTGTCTAGATTATTTCTATAAAGGGTCTGTCAGAGTACCAAACGTGTACGCGGATGCACAGCAGTGTTCCAGGAATATTAGACCGTTGGCTTTCCGTCTTTTCTAATTCTCAGCGCAGCTCGTGCAATTTGTCCAACTGTCAACTCTTTTAAATGAATAGGAGAGGCATACCGGAGATGCTTTGTTTGGGAATTGTGAGGATGTGTGCTTTTGGGCTGTGCGTCCCCCATCGATGGTAGTCGCAGAGCCACACGGCTATATCACAATGGGATGCCAGACTATCGTGTCTCAGCGACTGTGGACTATGATTTGCGCTTAAGAAGGATGTTAAGACGGCTCCCATTCCATTGGTGTCCTCCGAAAAAGCAAAAGGTTTACGACCCCAACTCCTCACTCTAATCACTCATCCTATGTCAGGAGCAGAGTGTATCAGCGGGCTGTCACAGTGGTACCCTCCCAGCATGCTCCTATACTCACACATGGCTCTCATTTCAGAGGTTAAAGGTGAACATTTTGGGTGTGACCCTTGACCATAAACTGACCTTAAACTCAAGGCCTGGTCACTTCTGTGCTCCTGTAAACACGGCATGTATGATCTATGTAATTATGCCACGCACGGTCTCTCTTGTCGCTCTGTCATCTCTCTATCTCTCTCTCCACTCCAGGGAATGCATCGAGTGCCGGCTTTTCAACTCCGGAAGACTCTCCGACAACCAGACCTGCCAGCGGCTATGCAAGGACGAGATCATCACTGTGGAAACGCTTAGTGAGTAAACAAAACAACATCAGCTGGCCAGCAGAGAGAGAGAGAGAGACACACACGCACACACGCACACAGAGGAGTATCAACATTTGTGGTTAGCGTCTGCAGCAGTTTGTTGTTGATGTATTACAGACGTCTTCCCTTGTTCTAGTTTATTAGCTCTCTCCCACTCTTATTGTGCACAGCCTTTCCAAAACACGGCGTACGTACCGTTTGAGCTATTTTAGCTAATGTGACATGACCCAGCTGCTCTGACGGGTTAGCTCAGACCAAAGTAACGCACGCTTCTCCAACCCACACACACGCCCATACGCCTCATCTGTAATTACTTAGGAAAATAAATATACCCTCTCCAGTCCAGAGTGGGTGTCTGTTTGTTATTTTCTGGCGAGTGTCAGTCTGGGTCTCTAGTGGCAAAGCGGACGGACATCTTCTGTTCTGTCCTCCAGGTAGCAGCTTATAATAACGGGCAGCGCCATGCAGCCAAACCCATCATTTAGTTCAAAGACACGCAGCCCCATTAAAACATGATGCCCCCTGCCTACTCCCCATCTACCCCACCCTCTAAACAAACATGTAACTCTACCTGCACCCATAACTCTAAACTGTCATCACGTGCTGTCTTTTAAAACCCACAGGTCTTAAGTGGAACGTAGACAGTCCCAGGGTTTGGTCTGTCTGGATCCCTTCAGCATTTTGCATTGCGGGGGATAGTTAACTAGGAATGTTTTAATATGTTAATGTTGCTTGTGGGGACATTGTGATGCTGAGATGGCAATAGGGTGCCGTTTCAGACGCACCATGGGCTCTAGATTTAAAGGGATTGTTATATCTTAAGGCCCTCCCCTCACTGTCCTAGATCTGCTCTGTTTCACTGCGTTCTCACTCTGCTATTCCAACCTCCCCTAATACACTCTGCATGTACATTCCAGAAACTTCTCTCCCGCCGAAAGCAGAGAGGGGAGACGAGGCTGGAGGGAAGCGAGGGGAGATGGAATAAGGTGGATGGGGTTAAAGCTAGTCTAATTCCTCAGTCCCCAAGGCATTTAGAATATTTGAATGATAGAGTTCACAAGAACAAAAAAGCAAAGCAAATAGCTCTGTCCTTACTGTGGAATGCGATCAATCACTTATCCAAGAGTGATTTCACAATAAAGCAATGCATCTTGATACATTTTCCCACATTGTTGTCTTGTTGGAGCTCTCACCATTCTCTTGTTTTCTTTTTTCTGTCTTTCTGTTTCTTCTCTCAGTAAGTTTCGCCAGCTTTTTTTCTCGCTTGTGTCTCAGCAGTGCCCCCCTCTCTTTTTGTTCTCTTACAGAAACGGAAGACCCAAACGCTGTCCTTTGCTTGTACAAGACGGAGAACGAGTGTGTGATGAAGTTCATGTACTCTGAACACGCCAACGGCATGTCAGTCCTCACCGCGCTCAAAGAGCCAGGTCAGTACTGCTACAGAAAACATGGACGTAACATATCAGCCAGATGCTTCTCTTCACATTCAAAGAAATGGAGGATAAAACAATAGCAGAGAAGGCCATGTGTTGCCGTATGAAATACTGTATACCATGTCTGTTTGTTATTATCTGGCGAGTGTCAGTCTAGGCCTCTTGTGGACATGCACTCTATTGGACAATGGGGTTATGATATTAGATTTAGATGTTTTTGTGTAAACGAGTCCTGTTTTTAAACAGCTATTCTGTATGATTTTTTGACTCTTTTTTTATTTTTTTTGCATCTCCCTTTGTCTATGTTCCTGTCTCTATCTATCTCTCTCATTTTATTTATTTATTATATATATATATATATATATACTGAACAAAAAATATAAACGCAACAATTTTATAGGTTTTACTTAGTTAGTTTATAGAAGGAAATCAGTCAATTTAAATGAATTCATTAACTAGGACTGTCTAGGAATGTAAGGATTTCACATGACTGGGAATACAGATATGCATCTGTTTTTCACAGATTCCTTAAAAAAAAAAGGTAGGAGCGTGGATCAGAAAACCAGTCAGTATCTGGTGTGACCACCATTTGCCTTATGCAGCGCAACACATCTCCTTAGCATAAAGGCTGTTGATTGAGGCCTGTGGATCCAGAGCATCCCAAACATGCTCAATGGGTGACATGTCTAGTGAGTATGCAGTTCATTCAAGAACTGGGACATTTTCGGCTTCCAGGAATTGTGTACAGATCCATGGGGCCGTGCATTATCATGCTGAAACGTGGATGAATGGCATGACAATGGGCCTCAGGATCTTGTCACAGTAACTGCATTCAAATTGCAATCGATACAATGCAATTGTGTTCGTTGTCCATACCTTATGCCTGCGCATACCACAACCCCACCGCCACCATAGATCACTTTTATGGCAGGTTATGGTAAAGGAATTAACATTCTATTCGCTGGAAACAGCTCTGGTGGACATTCCTGCCAATTGCACCCCCCCTTAAAAACTTGGATTATCTTGGCAAAGGAGAAATGCTCACTAACGGAGATGTAAACAATTTGTGCACAACATTTGAGAGAAAAAAGCCTTTTGTGCGCATGGAACGTTTCTGTGATCTTTTATTTCAACTCATGAAACATGGGACCATGGTGTTTATATTTTTGTTCAGTGTATATGTCTCTTTCTATATTTCTCCTATCTATATCTTTGTGTATTTTCTTAGTTCCTGTGTATATATCTGCTTTTTAATAATCTTTGTTTGTTTGTCTCCCCTCCCGTCTCCAGAGTGTGGCGCAGCGCCGGATGCCATGACGGTCCTCCTGGCGGTGGTGGGCAGTATCCTGCTGGTGGGCATTGTGCTGCTAGCCATCTGGAAGCTGGTCATCACCGTGCACGACCGGCGGGAGTTTGCCCGCTTCCAGAGCGCACGCTGCCGCGCACGTTACGAGATGGTGAGGAGGATGACTAACCTATTTATAACAGTGATTTACAGTGCCTTCAGAAAGTTGACTTTTTCAACATTTTGTTGTTACAGCCTGAATATACATTTTTGCGATGTCACTGGCCTACCCACTGTCAAAGTGGAATTATGTGTTTCTAAATGTTTCTAAATGAATAGAAAATGAAAAGCAGAAATGTATTGAGTCAGTAGTATTCAGCCCCTTTGTTATGACAAGCCTAAATAAGTTCAGGACTAAACATGTGCTTAACAAGTCACATGTTGCATGGACTCTTTGTGCAATAATAGTGTTTAACATCATTTTTTGGACTACCTCATCTCTCTATCCCACACATATAATTATCTGTAAGGTCCCTCAGTCGAGCAGTGAATTTCAAACATATTAAACCACAAAGACCAGGGAGTGTTTTCCAATGTCTTGCAAAAAAGAAAGCAGACCTTGAATATCCCTTTGAGCATGGTGAAGATATTAATTACACTTTGGATGGAGTATCAATACACCCATTCGCTACAAAGATACAGGCGTCCTTCCTAACTCCATTGCCGGAAGGCCAGTTGTGACTTTAAAACAGTTCAAGAGTTTAATGGCAGTGGTTGTAGTTACTCCACAAAACTAACCTAAATGACAAGAGTGAAAAGGATGCATGTACATAATGAAAATGTTCCATAATATGCATCCTGTTTGCAATAAGGCACTAAAGTAATGCTGCATAGAAATGAACTTCATGTCCTGAATACAAAGTGTTATGTTTGGGGCAAATCCAACACATCACTGAGTACCACTCTTCATATTTTCAAGCATGGTGGTGGCTGCATCATGCTATGGGTTTGCTTGTCATCAGCAAGGACTAGGTAGTTTTTTTTTTTTTGGGGGGGGGGGGGGGTAAAAATAAACTAAATAGATCTAAGCACAGGCAAAATCCCAGAGGCAAACCTGGTTCAATCTGCTTTCCACCAGACACTTCACCTTTCAGCAGGACAGTAACCTAAAACACAAGGCCAAATATACACTGGAGTTGCTTACCAAGACGACATTGAATGTTTCTGAGTGGCATAGCACCAGTTTTGACTGAAATCAGCTTGAAAATCTATGGCAAGACTTGATAATGGGTGTCTAGCAATGATCAACAACCAACTTAAAAGAGCTTGAAGAATTTGAAAAAGAATAATCGGCAAGTATTGTACAATCCAGGGTGCAGAGCTTGAGACTTGCTCAGAAAGACTCACAACTGTAATCGCTGCCTAATGCGCTTTTACCATGCATTGATTCAGGGGTGTGAATACTTATGTAAATTAAATATTTCTGTATTTCATTTTCAATAAATTATCAACAAAAATCTAAAAACATGTTTTCACATTGTCGTTATGGGGTATTGTACGTAGATAAATGGGTGAGAAAATACATACATTTTGAATTCAGGCTGTAACACATCAAAATGTGGAATAAGTCAAGGAGGGGTATGAATATTTTCAGAAGGCACTGTGCATATAAACAGGTTGAATTCAGTTGTGACTGAGCCATATTAGTTATGGGAGTCAATGAGGACTATCTATCAAATGAAAGGCTGTGTAAATTGCTTTGATGACTGTTTTGGGACAAGAGTAGGCCAATATAAGTTATGAGACTTGCATGTCTGAGAAGGATAGGATATAAGCACATCCCATTTGAAATGCCAAGTTGTGGAATGTATTGTCTTTCATCTCATTGTGGTGTACATCTAATGTACTTTTGGAACAGTTTCCATGTATCATAACACTCTGAAGCCATATGTGGGAATTGGAGTAGGAACAAAAATGTATTTCAAAGTTTTATTCGCTACGTCCAGAGGATACAACGGGTGTAAAACAGTACAGTGATATTCTTACCTTGAGAGCTATTTCCCAACAATGTAGTAATACTAATTAAATAAACTCAGCAAAAAAAGAAACAGCCCTTTTTCAGGACCCTGTCTTGATTCTTAAAAATCCAATATCTTCACAGATCTTCATTGTAAAGGTTTTAAACTCTGTTTCCCATGCTTGTTCAATGAACCATAAACAATTAATGAACATGCACCTGTGGAACGGTTGTTAAGACACTAACAGCTTAGATGGTAGGCAATTAAGGTCACAGTTATGAAAACTTAGCACACTAAAGAGGCCTTTCTACTTAATCTGAAAAACACCAAAAGAAAGATGCCACGGGTCCCTGCTCACCTGCGTGAATGTGCCTTAGGCATGCTGCAAGGAGGCATGAGGACTGCAGATGTGGCCAGGGCAATATATTGCAATGTCCGTACTGTGAGACGCCTAAGACAGCGCTACAGGGAGACAGGACGGACAGCTGATTGTCCTCACAGTGGTAGACCACGTGTAACAACACCTGCACAGGATCGGTACATCTGAACATCACACCTGCGGGACAGGTACAGGATGGCAACAACTGCCCGAGTTACACCAGGAACACACAATCCCTCCATCAGTGCTCAGACTGTCCGCAATAGGCTGAGAGAGGCTGGCCTGAGGGCTTGTAGGCCTGTTGTAAGGCAGGTCCTCACCAGACATCACCGGCAACAACGTCGCCTGTGGGCACAAACCCACCGTCGCTGGACCAGACAGGACTGGCAAAAAGTGCTCTTCTCTGACGAGTCGCGGTTTTGTCTCACTAGAGGTGATGGTCGGATTTGCGTTTATCGTCGAAGGAATGAGCGTTACACCGAGGCCTGTACTCTGGAGCAGGATCGATTTGGAGGTGGAGGGTCCGTCATGGTCTGGGGTGGTGTGTCAAAGCATCATCGGACTGAGCTTGTTGTCATTGCAGGCAATCTCAGCGCTGTGCGTTACAGGAAAGACATCCTCCTCCCTCATGTGGTACCCTTCCTGCAGGCTCATCCTGACATGACCCTCCAGCATGACAATGCACCAGCCATACTGCTCGTTCTGTGAGTGATTTCCTGCAAGACAGGAATGGCAGTGTTCTGCCATGGCCAGCGAAGAGCCCGGATCTCAATCCCATTGAGCACGTCTGGGACCTGTTGGATTGGAGGGTGAGGGCTAGGGCTATTCCTCTCCAGAAATGTCCGGGAACTTGCAGGTGCCTTGGTGGAAGAGTGGGGTAACATCTCACAGACATAACTGTCAAATCTGGTGCAGTCCATGAGGAGGAGATGCACTGCAGTACTTAATGCAGCTGGTGGCCACATCAGATACTGACTGTTACTTTTGATTTTGACCCCCCCTTTGTTCAGGGACACATTATTCCATTTCTGTTAGTTACATGTTTGTGTAACTTGTTCAGTTTATGTCTGTTGAAACGTATGTTCATACAAATATTTACACATGTTAAGTTTGCTGAAAAAAATGCAGTTGACAGAGAGGACGTTTCTTTTTTTGCTGAGTTTAGAAAATATTATAAAACATTTAAGTATGAGTAAAAACCACACAAGAACTACGATGAGCGTTAAAGAAATGAGAATGCAATTTTGCCTATAAGAACTATGATGAGCACGTGCAGGTCTGATTAGGCTAAACTGTATCGCAGCCTGTGGGATAATCTGTTGCTTACGTCCTCTCTCCCCGTCTCCTCAAAACACATTGGAGGAAAAGGTCAGAGGAGAGGGACCTCTGGCTTTCTCATTCAATGGGTTTTGAGAAGCAGAGAAGAATGTAATTGAGATTCACCCACTGACTCAGAGTAGCCTTTCATCAGTCTACCAAAGGTTGCATCTTTACAGAATAATGTCCGGTAGCTCACAGGCTGTCAGTATATACTGAGAAGTAATCAGTAGGCCTAATATTGCATGATTCAATCTTATTCTCCTCTACACCATTCTACATTTTTTTTCCCATCTTTTTTTCCTATCAATAGGTTAAATTCCATTGTTAAAATGTCTCCATTCAGTTACAAATGTAACAGTCCTGGTTGAACCCTATATGCGAGTGCAGGTATTCTAGTGGTTAGAGCGTTGGGCCTGTAAACAAAAGGTTGCTAGATCAAATCCCCGAGCTGACAAGGTAAAAATCTGTTGTTCTGCCCCTGAACAAGGTAGTTGACCCACTGTTCCTAGGCCATAATTGTAAATAATATATTGTTCTTTACTGACTTGGCTAGTTAAATATAAAAGTTACAATGTAGCGTATGTGCAAAATAGAAAATGCATAGGATATTTGTATGTTGATAAAACAGCTCTGCTTTGCTTGGTAAGTAATATTGGCCAAATGAGCCGTTTTTACCCACGTTGCATCAGATATGTATTCTGCTGAGACAAGTTTTAAACACTTTCATGGTCAAATCAAATTTTATTCAAATCAAATTGGTGACACTGTGACAGCGCTTCAAACTAAAAAAAAGTATGTCGGAGGTAGAGATGGGCATGAGTCTCGTGTGGCTCGGCCCAGCGTCGTCCGGGTTAAATAAAGGTTACATAAAATAACATCTCAACGTCAAAACTATCTTTAACCAGAGATTCATTTTTTTTCAAATACTGTAAAACTGTTTGGTGGAATGTGCTTTGAATTATTATAATTTTTTTGTCTTGAAGACTGTTAGTTTTCTTTGAGTCTAGTGTTCCATAGGCCTACATGTTCATTTACGGGGCACAACAAAAAAGAAACCAAGCCAAGCATCGTGCAGTTCATCTCCCTAAATTCCCTTTCCTCTTGGTGTCTCACTCACTCATTGCGTTTGACCTCTCCCTCTACACACGTGTCGTAAGTGTGCACACAAGCTCCCTTTAGGCCTGCAGCAATAAATCCCTATTAAAACGTATCTGATACACAATCGACATTCCTTGACAAATCATGACAGTTTTATCCCACATTCAAAATGGACTGATTGATTGAAGTAGGAAAATATGTATTCCATCAACGAGCGGCAGTTTTGGAATAATTGTGTCCCGTTTTTTCCCCCCGCTTAAGCTACTTTGCGAACTGCTAGTGACATTTTTTTAATTGGTTATCCTAGCCTATAACCCCCCCCCCCAAAACATAGACAGGTTCCACACTGAAAATATGGATTAACGTTAGTTCAATGAAGACGGAGCATATTTTCATCAGAATGTGGCCGTAATTCATCACCATGCAGTGTTCAATGTGGAATTGACCTTTTTAAGAAAATTCCAAAGAATAGGCAGAATAAACTATATTGAATGTCTGTATATCGAAAAGAAGACAGATTTTGGTTTGTAACCCTGAAACAATTTGTCTTTCAACTCGCCAAATTGAGCCCCATTTCAAATGATCACTGAGAATAACTGTTCAAGACAGGATATGCACATCACTTAACACTGGTAACTTTTTTCATTTGGAAATGTATTCTGTTATATTACAATGTTTTTTACTACAAAATAGGTGTCTTGTCTGTGATAAGGGCTTGGGAAGTAAGATTGTCTTGTCTGCTAAATTAACAAAACAATGCTATACCATTGCACAGCAATATGCTTCTGCAAGCAAGGGCCACTGCTGAGGTTACTACCTTTTTGAAGATTATATTATATTGTGGAACACAACCAGTTGGTATTAAGGTTTCAATAAATCAAACTTAAATGGCTTTTTTTTTTTTTTTTATTGACTGAATATATATATATATATTACTTCGCTACCATGGCCTATTTATTGCCTTACCTCCTTACGCCATTCACACACACTATATATAGATTTTTTTTCTATTGTGTTATTGACTGTACGTTTGTTTATTCCATGTGTAACTGTGTTGTTTGTCGCACTGCTTTGCTTTATCTTGGCCAGGTCGCAGTTGTAAATGAGAACTTGTTTTCAACTGGCCTACCTGGTTAAATAAACATGAAATAAAATAAAAATAAAAAGATCTGTTGGGGCAGTATGCAAATTGGAGTGGTTCTAGGGTGTCTGGGAAGATGGAGGTGATGTGTGCCATGACCAGCCTTTCAAAGCATTTCATGATTACAGATGTTAGTGCATAAGGAAAGGGTGGTAGTAACCATCAGGAATGATGGTGGTCAGCTTGAGACGTGGGGATTACGGACTGTGACAAGGAGAGGTTGAAAATGGCCCTGGAATACCATCTGGCCCTGTCCCCTTGCAAGTGTTGACCAGATTAAAAACCTTAATTCGGCCTCTGAGAGCGAGATCACCAAGTCCTCTGGGACGGCGGGGGCCCTTGTGCACGGCTCTTTGGTGTTTTTGTCGAAGCGTGCATAAAATGCATTGTCTTTTTCTGGTAGAGAGGCGTTGTTGGATAGATCACGGCTAGATCCACCTTTGTAATCTTATGGACTGTAGCCCCTACCACATGCATCGGAGCCGGTGTAATAGGATTCCACCTTGATCCTATATTGTCCTTTTGCCTGTTTGATGGCTCTGCTGAGGTCGTAGTGGGACTTCTTGTACTTGTTCGTGTCTTCAACCATAGCTCCGGAGTTGGCTGCGATAGCCCTGTGTGTGGTATCTCGGTATGATATGCTCTGTATGACCACTTGAATGTGATCTGTGTGAAGAGCCTAACTTGAAGCATCTGCTGGAGCAAAAACATAATGTGTTGAACCATCAGACCTCGTGTTGGACCACAAAGCTGTCAGTTAGTGGAAGAACTGTTTGGAACACTGTCACTGTTCCAAGATTCTGAGGCTGTGGCTTAAATGTCCATCCTGCCTCAACATGTGCATGTTAATGAACTGACTGACCAATTTTTCTAACTTTCTGTTACTCTCTCCCCTTTTCTCTCTCTCGCTCTTTCATCTCTCTCTCCAGGCCTCCAACCCCCTCTACAAGCAGCCCATCTCCAGCCACCCAATAGAGACAGACTTCATTATGTATGGCAAGTCTTACAACGGAGCAGCCCACTGACCTCCTCCCCATAGGGGTGTTGGTGGGGCGGGGGCACGGCAGGACCGGTCCAAGTAGAGAACCAGGAGGGGTGGGAAATGATTAAATAAACTAAACCATCTATCTGATCTGCCAAGGACTTATGACAAACTGAAACAGAAGGTAAAGTAGTAGTCTGGATTGTTTCTGGGGACTGTGGCCTTACTTTTTTCTCTCTCTGACTGAGGAGAAACAAAGTGACCAACTGCCATGAAGTAATGAGATGTGACTTAAAGCTCTAGGCTGCTCTGTGTGATTTACTGATGTCAGTAGAATACAGCCCAGAGGACAAGCAACAACATTCTCCTGGTCTGGAAATTGTTTAAAGAGGACAGAGACAATAATCTGTGCTCCTCTGAGTCATCTCTCTAGCTAACAAGCGGATGTTATATAAGCGGAATGGACTATGTAGACAGAACAATGAAACCCTATCTGTCGCTGGCAATTTGTGTTAAATTGCCAACTTCACATCACAAACCAGGGTTTCCCAAACTCTGTCTTCAGGACCCCAAAGGGTGCACGTTTTGGTTTTTGCCCTAGCACTACACAGCTGATTCAAATAATCAACTAATCATCAAGCTCTGATCATTTGAATCAGCTGTGTAGTGTTAGGGAAAAATACTAAATGTGCACCACTTGGGGTTCCGAGGACCGAATTTGGGAAACGCTGTCATAAACCATAACATCTCCTTCACATAAACAACAATGTACAGACAGCCAAGGCATCGACTTATATTTGTATGTATATTTTTTTTTACTCTTAAAAAAGCCTTTCCTGACACTCACTATGCATCCTCCTTCATAACAAAATGGAAATATGAATTAATGTACATCAGCAGGAGATTTTCAGGTTTATGAGATATCAATTTTTTTTGTTATGACTTTGGCATCATGGTACTAACATTAAAAGAGCAATAGTTTTCTTACCCTTGTTTTGCACAATAGATGATATTATTAGGAGAGACTCAAAGTGACTAAGAATCTCCATCTATTCTCATTGTGTTTGTATTATTGTTGTTATACTCCATATGCACTTCTTTCTCTAGTCTTGATCTATTGTTTGTGCTGTGTCAGCACCTATTGTCATTGCCAAACAAATAGATACATTTGGATACAGCACAAACAGATCTGGGACCAGGCTACTATTCAGTATGACTGCAATAACCCTGCTCTCTGTCATGGCTACATTACTTGCACTGTGAGTGTGGGTGGGCGGAGAAACAGGGAACGTCTCTAAGCTGTGTTGACATGGGACATAACTCTCTCCCTCACCCATTCCAACAGGAAGAAGCAGGCTAAAACATGGCACTGGAGTTATGAAAGGGCTACAGTATGAGATGGAGGGAAGACTTCTCATTAAATGTGTTCCGTGGCCTTTTTTGTGATGGTGGGCTAGGCTTGAGAGTGTGCGTGTGTGAGAGAGAGCGGGAGACGATGGGCGAAAAGAGTGTGCGCACTAACGTTTATGGATGTGTGTGTGCCAAACGCAATAAGAATCACATTAAAACAATCTGCTTACTTGTGTGTCTTGGCACCATGTGAGGAAATGCATTAGCCCAGACCTTTCCTGTACAGCATTGATAATTCACCATTAGAAACCAATAGATTTACAACACTACTACGTGTATATGTCATTCTGCACACAGAGCAGGTATTCACAAAACAGCAATAAATGGATGACTTAATAGCAAATATATCCCATTTATTAGACTTTTACTCCCTCTCTTGCAATTTTTTCCCCCACCCCTGTCCAGAATCCTCCACCTTTTATTTGTTTTACCTATGCATAGTTTCACCTGTGCATAAATCATGAAACTATACTTCCTAGCAGCAGCACATTTCCAAATAACAACATTTTTTGAACGAAATGAACTGTGAGTGTTGGAGGGTGACTGAATGTTAAGAGAGGCATGAATGAATTGGGGGTCTGTCTTTGGCTTAGACCTCAGGTGCCAGGGAAGCTGTGTCTGCATGTGTTCAAACACATCTGTTCTCACTCTCAACCAATAAGCAGCAGTCTACTGCCCTCATACAGAAACACGGAGGAAAGGTGGTCTGGTCTCCCTTTGATTCTGTCATTTACACCTTGGTTTCTGCTGTCGCCCATGACAACCCTCACCATGTGCTTCTCTCCTCAGCTAACCCAGATTTGTATCTTAGCAGCTAAATTAGTTGCATGAATTCCGAATTTTTTTCAGAGTTCAAATGAACTGCAAATAAGACTCATAGAAGAACTAACAACCCAAAGTAATGTCAATAAACACATGGAATATGTGTACACCCTATTTGTTATTCAGTTTCCCGAGAGCTTGATGGTTCACATGATCTGGAAAATGCATTCTATTTCCCTGCTAACTTCATAGTTTAGAAGATCCCAAGTATACAGGGGAGGGGGTGGGGGTAACGCTGGGATATGGAACATGTCTATGGGACTGGAGGGGCTGTTATTTCAGCCTGAAGTTAGGTCATAAATATCTCCCCCCCCCCCCCCCCCCCCCCGCGAGGCAGGGCCCAGCCTCAGTCCAGGTTTCAGCTGTAGGGAGAAAGTAGGTTGGCGTGTTCGTTTAGAATCTCAGCAGGGACACAGGGCACAGTTAAAATGGAGGCCATTGGGACTTCCAGTTCAGTCAGTGCACTTGTTTGTTGAACATTAAAGGAAATAACACCTAAGGCTTCAGAATGATCAGGCCCAATCAGCAGGTAGCCTCTGTGGACTGGAAATCTAGCCTCGTTAACACAATCAATACTTTAATTAAGCACAATCGAGCTGGCCCGGAGTGTGATGTAGACGGACTGTGGGTCTGGAGGGTATAATGAGGGGAAATGAATGGGTCGTTGAAAAGAGAAGTCAATGGTAATAGGACCAATACATCAGTACATTTACATTTTAGTCATTTAGCAGACGCTCTTATCCAGAGCGACTTACAGTAGTGAATGCATACATTTCATACATTTTTTTTCTTCTTCTCTGTACTGGTACACATCAGTGACTCCTGATAGATGCCATTCACTCCTCAGTGCACATGATTGGGAAATGCATGCTGGATAAGATGTTAGATGTAAACGGCACTCGGCGGGGATGGGAGGGTTTGGTTTGGAGTTACATCATTGACATTTATTTTCCAATGTTATTGTGAGCAGGGAGGGAGCTCCTACAATAGTCTTTAGTGTGTAGAGAAGTAGATAAGCTTGGAAATCTCTGTGTGTGTGTTTTGGAAGAGGGTAGCAGACTAGTGGTGTGAAAGTGTGTCTTCCGTGCACCCATCCCTTTACCTCTCATCACACTTTGACAAACCTGAAGCTGCTCCCATTGGTCAGCTGACCTTAGACTTCTACCAAGTTTCTATTCTTCATTCACATATGTGCACCTTTCGTTTTTCTTTCTCTGCTGTCTGTATTGCTCCCTTTCCTTTTTCTCATGTTTTCACTCTGTTTAGACTACACATCCTCTTTCCAGCCCTCCACTCTGTCTTGTTCCTCTTCTTCACTTCCCGTCTCATCTCAGATGTGTCAAGATGACCCAGTACCGTCTCTAATCCTTACAGCTTGAGGGAGAGCACTGACCGCAAGAAACACTGGATGCTAAAAAGACAACTCACAGCACAAGCCATCTACCATCTGGATGTGTCTGCTATTTACATTGTTGTTGCTAACTGCACTAACAACATGGGGCCCCGACCACGTGATGCATCAGTTTGGTTGGGGTCAGGCAAACTGCACTCCGTGATTGTCAATAACTGACAATCACTGACACGACTGGAATTAGAGGAATGTTAAATATGCTTCTCAAAAGCAAGGCACTAACTACCATTTTATTCCTCGGGAGGAAATTCCACATAACAGCAACTCTAACTCATCACTCAACTGTCTGTCGTAATGTATCTCATCAAAAAAGGGGAAAGCACATACACAAAGTCAACTCTCTCCCATTCTAACACATTTTTTATGTATCCAGTCAGTGCTTCTAACCTCAGGAGGCTTGAGAAATTCGGCTTGGCCCCTAAGACCCTCACAAACTTTTAGAGATTTACAATTGAGAGCATCCTGTCGGGCTGTATCACCGCCTGGTACGGCAACAGCACCACCTGCAACCGCAGGTCTTTCTAGAGGGTGGTGCGGTCTGCCCAACGCATCACCGTGGGTACACTGCCTGCCCTCCAGGACATCAACAGCACCCGGTGTCACATGAAGGCCAAAAAGATCATCAAGGACATCAACCACCCGAGCCATGGCCTGTTCACCCTGCTAACATCCAGAAGGTGAGGTCAGTACAAGTGCATCAGCTTCTATCTCAAGGCCATCAGACTGTTAAATAGCCATCACTAGCAACTACCACCTGGTTACTCGTCCCTGCACCTTAGAGCCTGCTGCCCTATGTACATAGACATGGAATCACTGGTCACTTTAATAATGTTTACATACTGTTTTACTCATTTCATATGTATATACTGTATTCTACTGTATTTTGATCAATGCCATTCCGACATTGCTCATCCTAATATTTATATATTTCTTAATTCCATTCTTTTACTTTTAGATTCCTGTGTATTGTTCTGAATTGTTAGATGCTAGGAACACAAGCATTTCGCTACACCCGCAATAACATCTGCTAAATATGTGTATATGACCAATAAAATTTGATTTGATTTATAGTTGTCACTATCCTAAAACAGGGGTGTCAAACTCATTCCATGGAGGGCCAAGTGTCTGGGTTTTTGTTTTTTCCTTTCAATTAAGACATAGACAACCAGGTGAGGGGAAATCATTACTAATTAGTGACCTTAATTCATCAAGCGAGGAGCGAAAACACAGACACGGCCCTCCGTCCTATCGATGCTGTAGAGCGGGGTATTCAAATCTTACCCTACGAGGACCGGAGCGTGCTGGTTTTCTGTTGTACCTGATCATTAATTGCACACACCTGGTGTCCCATGTCTAAATCAGTCCCTGATTAGAGGGGAACAATGAAAAAACGCAGTGGAACTGGTTGAGGTCCAGAGTTCAGTTTGAGTGGTGTAGAGAATGATGAAGATGAACACTACACAGTAAAGCTTATCCACTATAGAACTTCATACTGTACTATAGAAAACAAAACAAAAAGTGGATATATTTGAGGGTTTTATGTTGATGTTTCAACAGCACAAAGGCCTTTCTCTCGATCAGTCACAATGAACAATTATGTGACACATTGTAAACAGTCGGACCCCCCCATGAAGTCATACTAAGCTACTGTAATAATATAATTAAGCCAATTTATTAACCCATTCTTCTGGAATTAAACTTTGACAGGGTCATGCAACTGTTGCAGCAAGCATAGCTAGCTTTCTCTCTTCACAGCTTTGGAGGGTCCAGGGGGAAAAGGGTCTGCAGTAAGAAGTGTTGTTCAGTAGGGATTAGCATCTCTTTGTGATGTAAATACTCTGTAAACTATGGCCTAGTTCCCATGTCCGTACCAAAAACAATACAGGGACCAGGAGGTTTTAACACGCATGCAGTGTGTGCCAATCATCACCAGGCTCCTGTCCCCACCATTGGCATCCACACGCTTCCATGCGTATCCCGCTGTGCTCCCATGCCCGGGCCCATCGTGCCAACTATGACGTAGTGTTCAACAAAGCATGTTACAAATATCCATCACAAAGGCCCTGTGAGCCATAACAAGCACATTATTTTCGCAGAACGTCATGCTTTTGTGAATTTGAATTGTCCTCCTGCTTGTGAATGCTTGTATTGTCTGCCTGCATCATTCCAGATGTAAGCGATAAATCACATTAATTACATCTACCTTCATAAATATTGACACGCATGCACACACGTACACACACACACACAACAGGTCCAGTTAAACTAACACAGAGGTAACATAACCTTTGACCCAAGTTAGGTAGCATTATCCTGACCATTTGTGTCTTAGTTCATATCAGATTCACTTATATGTCCTCGGAGTGAAATGACAGGTGTAGATTGACCTAACAGATACGATAGGGAATAGATGTTTCGTGACCTCTTCAGTGAGACAGGCAGATATCTGTTATCATGTGGCGCCACATGCTGGACATTACAGTACATGATGTTTCTGGAGTAACCTGATGACTTGACTCCCCACTCTCTAATATAAAGTGTATTTTGTTGCCATCTACTGGATGGAGTGAATAACACAAGTAGTAAGTGCTTGATACTTTTGTTAACATAGTAGTCTAAACCCTGTCTAAGCCAGGGGAGCGATTCTACTAAACAATAGGCCGGTTTCACAGACAGGGTTTAGCTTAAGCCAGGAGTAGGCCTTAATGTGTACTAGTTAAACTAGGACATTTAAGTAGCTTTCATGAACGTGGCTTAGATGGTCGGAGACTATGGAGGCCTGGAGTAAGGTTAGTAAACCTAAATGAGAACACCTGGGTTAAGCCTGATTAGGTTCAGTATGAGCACACGCTGTTGGTCTAATGGTGCTCATTAAAACCCGGACTGGAATAGAAAACACTATTACTAGTGTGAATCTTGAGACTATGGCAGAGGCTAAAATAATTAGTTGAAAAACCTTTTGAGTATGAATAAATGCTACTAAAACAGAAAAAGAGTGCTTGGGCTGCAATTTGCAGTGAATACAATGCTAATGAAAATGTAATCACAAGAAGAGTACAGCAACTTCAGCTGAGATATCTTCATTATTATCAGTATTTCACATTTCTCATATTTATATTTTTGTGACATCACTTATACTGAATGATATCTGCCTTTTATAGACTCTGGAAGAACCTTAAACTGGCTTTAAAAGAGAGAATGCAGAGATCAGAAGAGAGCGATTAACTACTGGTGGTGGACCACCAAAAAAAGACATGACTGATGAATTGAGCGACTTGCTGTCTGGAGTAATAGAGCACCAGCAACCTCTGGATGGTATACCAGATGATGACCAACGTCTGGATGGTATACCAGATGATGACCAACCTCTGGATGGTATACCAGATGATGACCAACCTCTGGATGGTATACCAGACGATGACTATTTGGACAGTTCAGATGAAGAACTGAGCACAAATGGTACATATACGAAAGAAAGTAAATTGGTTACTTCCTTGGGTTAATATATTCCCCTGTCTGTGTCAATCTTGATTCTTCTTTCATTCTAAGGATCATATGAGTTTATTTGTGCTTCTAACAGTGTTCTTTTTCCAGAGGAAAGCAATCTGAACAGGTTGGAAGAGCCAGTGCAGTTAGTGTATACCCTCCAACCATGTGTATGTGACAAATACATTTGATTTGATTTGATCTGCTATAGCATCCCTGAGAGAGATGCTGCCACCACCTTTCAGCAGAGAACAAAAAAGATGACCATGCATTAAAAGTTAACCAGAGAATTTCATGAGCATGAAATGAAATATCTGAAGGAAGAACGAAATGAAAATAAGAATTCTACAGGTTGTATTGGATATGAAGTTTGAAGAGAAAAAAAAGATACAGTAATGAGACAATTGTGATTACCAGCCATGGTGAACAATTTGATATGTAAAAAATAAATGTTTTGTCATTTGGATATTCATGAGTGAGAGTATTTTAATCACCACAAACTACATTTTAAACCAGCCTTGGTTTAGCCACTCATTTAATTTTGCTGCACACTATTTTAATTTTGTACAGAACCAACATTATCAAAGCAAAAATAAGCTATAATGAATACATAACATATTTAAATGTATCTCATCTAGTTGAAGTGCTGCAATGTGAAAGCAACTCTGTGTGCAAGTCCTCGATTGCCTGCCATGAGCACATCTGCTTGATCCTGATCTTCAATCGGAGGACAGCAATGCTCCTTCAGGTAGTTGTGTAGCACAGCTGTAGCAATGATCACCTAGCAGCATCTTCTTGACTTAAAATGAAGTGTATTGCGAAAACATTGGAATCTATTTTTCCGTACTCCAAACATACGCTCAACCATCCCTCTCGTGCGGATATGAGCTGTGTTGTATCTTTGCTGCTCAGCTGTTGTAGGATTTATGTCTGGAGTGAATAAAAAGTTACTCTGACCATATCCACTGTCACCAAGTAGTAATCCACTATGTTGTCCTCTTTGAAACTGAGCACACAATGAAGAGGTGAGAAAAATCCTTGAATCGTGAGTTGCACCTTTCCAACGGGCAACAATGTTTGAAAACTCTACATTAGGAGTGCAAACACCCTGAACATTGATGGAAAACCAGTTCTTATGGTTCCTGTAGACTCCTCAGCATCAGGAGTTGGACACTTGATGGAACCATGACATCCGTCTATACAGCCAACCACTCCTGGGAAGTGCCCATATTCATAGAATTGTACTTTATAGTTGGCTTGGCCAGCAGCATCAGGAAACTTGATGTCAAGACTCCTCAGTTCACAAATGGCCCTGCAGACTGAACTATTCTACAGACAGTTGCTTCACTGGCACCACACAAATCACCAGTTTCACGATGAAAGATTCCAGATGCCAAAATCCTCAAAGTGATCAGAACTTGGAAAGAATTGGGTAAAGGCCTTCCTCTTTGAGACAGAGAGGAAAGTATAGGCTCGAGCAAAGATATTATCTCCAATGCATTTTCTTTGTACATATGATAGCGCTTTCGAAAAGCTTGAAAAGTAATTTAATGGATTACTCCTATCCACAGGTACTTGTGTGGCTGGCCTCTGTAGTGCATGTTGGTCTTCATTTAGATATTCCAAATAGCTCATGCTCCCTCAAACAGTTCTAAGCAGAAGTTAAACCTCCCTCTTTGAAGGATTCATTTAAGCTTCAATTTAGTCCTAGAGTAGCTCTATTCCTCCCTCTTGCAATCGGCTTTGTTTAGTCCAGAACAGGCTAAATCTACAACTATTTTAAGATAAGTCGCTTTGAGTTAAGACAGCTCAAACAGGCATTTTAGTCTGGGACTAGGCTTAAGCCTTGTCTGTGAAACCGGCCCAATATGGAATTGTTTTAAGGTCATACCAAGGATCATTTGTCCTTGTAATTTTAAGACCCCTTGAAGTATCAAAGAAAAAAAGAGAAAAATGATTTGATGAAAATTGTATTTTGGCATTACCGCTATTAGACCATATAAATGCATTGAATAACAGATTCACTACATGGAACAACAGATAATAAATAAAAAGGAAGTTTGTTCTGAGGTGACTGTCCTATATATCTGAGAGAAAGATCAGGAAACATATTTTTACATGTATTTAACCCCTTATTTTTTACACTAAACAGACTCCATATATACTTCCATACTTTTTTTCAACTGGTACCAGGGACCTTCAGACGAGTCTTGTGAGGCCTGTGGTCGTCCCGGAGCAAAACAACTGACATGTACACTACCGTTCAAAAGTTTGGGGTCACTTAGAAATGTCCTTGTTTTTAAAAGAAAATCACATTTCTTGTCCATTAAAATAACATCAAATTAATCAGAAATACAGTCTAGACATTGTTAATGTTGTAAACGACTATTGTAGCTGGAAATGGCTGATTTGTAGTGGAATATCTACATAGGCGTACAGAGGCCCATTATCAGCAACCATCACTCCTGTGTTCCAATGGCACGTTGTGTTAGCTAATCCAAGTTTATCATTTAAAAAAAGTCTAACTGATAATCAGAAAACCCTTTTGCAATTATGTTAGCACAGCTGAAAACTATTGTTCTGATTAAAGAAGCAATAAAACTGGCCTTCATTAGACTAGTTGAGTATCTGGAGCATGAGCATTTGTGGGTTCGATTACAGGCTCAGAATGGCCAGAAACAAAGGACTTTCTTCTGAAACTCGTCAGTCTATTCTTGTTCTGAGAAATGAAGGCTATTCCATGTGAGAAATTTCCAAGAACTGAAGATCTCGTACAACGCTGTGTACTACTCCCTTCACAGAACAGCGCAAACTGTCTCTAACCAGAATAGAAAGAGGAATGGGAGGCCCCGGTGCACAACTGAGCAAGAGGACAAGTACATTAGTGTCTAGTTTGACAAATAGACGCCTCACAAGTCCTCAACTGGCAGCTTCATTAAATAGTACCCGCAAAACACCAGTCTCAACGTCAATATTGAAGAGGCGATTACGGGACGCTGACCTTCTAGGCAATTTGATGTTGTTTTAGAGTATTTACTTAAGGTCTTCATAACAAAGCAAGGGCACACGAGAACACTGAACAAATCATGAGACCTGAGCAACTGGCCCAGTCCACAGAGGAACCTAAATAGTCATCCAGCAGGTGATCCCAATAAGCCAAATCAGGGTCACTCTGACACTAGAAGTAACCCAAGGGTGCTCTCCAGTGGCAACCTCAGGTAGTACACTCAAAGGAGAAAAACATGACCTGTGACAGGACCCCCCCCCCCGCCCTCAAGGAACGGCTCCCGATGGTCCACCAGGGGTAGCTGAACGTCGACGGAAGTCCCGAATGAGTCCAGGGTCCAAAATGTCCCGGGCCGGAACCCAAGACCGTTCCTCAGCCCTGTAACCCTCCCAGTCCACGAGATACTGAGTTCCTCACCGGAACTGACGACTGGAGAGGATACGTCGCACAATGTAGGCTGGCTGTCCCACTATCATGCGAGATGGAGGTGGAGGCCGAGTGGCCGGAACCAGAGGACTGAACACCACAGGCTTGAGTCTGGAGATGTGGAAGGTGAGATGAACCCTCATGGACCGGGGAAGACGAAGACGATAGGCCACTGGATTAAAGCGCCGTAGAACCTTGAATGGCCCAACGTACAGGGGAGCCAACTTCATAGATTCCAGAGGCAGATAGAGGCAGATCCCTAGTAGACAACCAGACCATCTGGCCTGGACGCAGGAGGGGACTCGGGCGTCGATGACGGTTGGCCTGTTGTTGAACCCAAGCTGAGGACTTCAGGAGCGCTGACCGAGCCCTCTTCCAGGTCCAGCGGCAATGAGAAATGAGGCATTGAACGGACGGAACCGTCACTTCAATCTCCTGATCTGGAAACAGGGGGGGCTGGTCACCGTACAACACCTGGAATGGTGACAGGCCAGTGGAGGAACACTGGAGAGTTGTGTGCATACTACTCCCAGGGAAGGTGCTCACTCCAAGTGGCGGGGTTGGTGGACACACAGCATCGTAAGGCGGTCTCCAGATCCTGGTTCACCCACTCAGTTTGAGTGATAACCTGAGGACAGACTGGCTGATGACCCCAGAAGAGTACAGAATGCCCTCCAAAATCTGGAGGCAAACTGGGGACCCCGGTCGGAGACTATGTCCAGAGGAAGTCCGTGAAGGCAGAAAACATGCTGAATGACTAGCTGAGCAGTCTCACAGGCAGATGGAGGCTTAGGCAGCAGAATGAAATGTGCCGCCTTGGAAAAGCGGTCCACAATGACCAGAATGACCATGTGTCCCTCTGAGGATGGAAGGCCCATGATGAAATCCATAGGGATGGGACCAGGGTTGAGAAGGTGTTGGCAGTGGATGAAGAAGCCCCAGAGGCTGCTGACGAGGAGTCTTGTTCCAGGCACATGTCGGACAGGCAGCCACAAAGGTTCGAGTGTCCGCCTCCACCGACGGCAACCAAAACCACCTCCTCAAAAACTCTAGCGTTCGCTGCCCTCCCGGATGTGAGGTGAGACGCGATGAGTGATCCCACTGAACTACCTTGGACCGTGCCCCAAGAGGAACAAAAAGTATGTTAGGTGGACAGCCGTCTGGAACTGCCTCCCTACCTTGCACCTCCCTCACTACAGTCTCTATACCCCAGGACACCGGCGTGAGGATGAGCGACCTGGGGATGATGGGTTCAAGCGGGCGATCCTCACTGGAGCTGGGGAACTGGCGAGAAAGGGCATCCAGCTTCACGTTCTTAGACCCCGGACGGTAAGATAAAGTGAATCTGAACCGAGTGAAGATGAGAGCCCAGCGAGCCTGTCGGGGGTTGAAGCATTTACCATCCTGGATGTTGGCCAGGTTCTTGAGGTCAGTCCAAACCGTAAAGAGATGTTCCGAGCCCTCCAACCAGTGCCGCCACTCCTCCAAAGCCAGTTTGACCACAAGAAGCTCCCAATTGCCGACATCCTAGTTCCTCTCCGCTGAAGTGAGACGCCTGGAGAAGAAGGCACAGGGATGAAGCTTTTGGTCTTTTGCCGAGCGCTGAGACAAAACCGCCCCCAAGCCAACGGCAGAGGCATCCACCTCTACCACGAAGGGAAGAGAAGGATCCACATGAACGAGAATGGGTGCAGAAGAAAACCGATGTTTCAGGTCCTAGAACGCCTTCTCAGCAGCAGGGGTCCAGCATACATGCCCAGCCGAGCCCTTGGTGAGTGGTGTCAATGGCGCTGCCACAGCACTAAAGTTTCTCACAAATCTCCGGTAGAAATTAGCTAACCCAAAACACGCTGAACTTGCTTGACTGTGCTGGGTCGCGGCCAGTTGACCACCGCTCCTACCTTTTGGGAGTCCATCAGTACACAGCCCTGAGACACAATGCACCCCAGGAAGGAGATCTGAGGGACGTGAAACACACACTTTTCGGTCTTCACGAACAAGTGATGAGCGAGGAGTCTTTGAAGAACCTGGCGGACATGTTGGATGTGTGCAACCATGGACTTGGAGAAGATGAGGATGTCATCCAGGTACACAAACACGAACTGGTGAAGGAAGTCGCACAGCACATCATTAATCAGGGCCTGGAAAAACAGCTGAAGCATTGGTAAGTCCAAATGGCATGACCCGGTACTCATAATGACCATTAGGAGTGTTGAACGCTGTCTTCCACTCGTCTCCCTGTCTGATGTACACCAGATTGTACGCGTTCCGTAATCCAATTTATAGAGCACCGTAGCTCCCTGGAGTCTCTCAAAATCTGATGACATAAGAGGAAGGGTGTAACGGTTCTTGATGGTAATGTTATTTAAACCCCAGTAATCGATAAAGGGACGTAATCCCCCATCCTTCTTCCCAACAAAGAAAAACCCCGCTCCTGCAGGTGATGTGGACGGCCGATTTAAAATCAGCCGCCAGCGCCTCCTCAATATAACTGTTCTTGGCTGCGGTCTCTGGACCTGAGAGAGAATACAGCCCTCCTCTCGGAGGAGTGGTACCGGACAGGAGGTCGATGGCACAATCGTAGGGCCTGTGAGGAGGTAGTTTGCTGGCCCTTTGTTTGCTGAAGACCTGACCCAAATCCCAGTAATCCTGAGGTATGCGGGAAAGGTCAGGCTTGTCATTCCCAGCCAGAGGAACAGGAGGATCGGAAGTCTCCAGATGAGCAGGGCTGCAGGAGACTGTATCTGACTCTCCAGAGCAGAAAGTCTGGTGCCTCCCAATTGCATCGGTTCCTCTGAAGGATATGAAGGAGAACCATAGCCGAATTAAGAACCCTGACGGGATACAGGACAAGCAGGCCCAGCATACGGCAGTGGAACAAATGAAGAATCGACTCCCTCAGCGAGGCCCGAAACACTGGAACCAACTCAGAACCCCTCGAAGCCGGTTGTCAATCCAGATGGCCAGAACGATAAGCTCCTCCACAGTGTCAGGGTTGTCCCGGGAAGCCAGTTTGTACTTGAGGGCCTCGCAGAGTCCGTTCAGAAAGACTGATTGAAGTGTCTCTATATTCCAACCACTCTCAGTGATAAGCGTCCGAAAGTCAACAGCGTAATCATCTACTCTCCGGCTGCCCTGCCGAAGCTCAATGAGTCTTTGAGCAGCAGTCCTGCCACTGATGGGATGATCAAAAACCCTCATCTCCTGGGTGAAGCTTTGCCAATTCAAACAAATGTCTGATTGCTGCTTGGATACTAGACGTAACCAAAGGGTGCTCTCCAGTGGCAACCTCAAGTAGTACACTCAAGGAAGAAAACCTGATCTGTCACAGGTCAGGTTATCGACTTCAGACCCAAGATGCTTGTGGGGGTTGTAGAGCAAAACGTAGAGCAATAGAATAATCATTTGTAGGGCAAACCATTCGGACGCTACAGACTATTTTATTACAAATAAATGATTTTCGGGATCTCATGGTCTGACAAACACGGCTTTAGCTCTGTCACCTTTCACCGCAGATGCAGAGGTACGATATAGTGGATTGCGATACAGCCAATGCAAACAACATATCTCTATCTTAAACTGATAGATTTTTATGGGGATTCTTTTATTGTGCTAATTTGATTTTTGAGGGTGCACGGACATCGACTCTAAACGTCTGCCACTGACAGTGTTACGGATGGTCTGGAGAAAATAAACCTCTGACAAGTTTGAGGGAAAGCACATGTGCACCCATTGCCCCGTGTTACATCTACATTGTGTTAAAAGGAATCTAATCTGTCAAAAGACAATTTGCTGCTGACTTTCTGTTGAACTCCTCTCTTGGAAAAACCACACTATGGCAGATGAGTCTTTAGCTACAGTATCCCCCATGTTCTCATCAGGGATGGCAAACCCTGAAGGACCAGCCTTGACCTGGTGGATTAATAATATTCTATAGAGAAAGGATTCTGTATGTTTGACTCACTGTCCGCATGCCATATGGTCTTCGGTCCTGGGTTCAAATAATATTTGTTTTCTTTCAAATACTTAAGATGCGCTCGATTCAGCTTTACTGGCACAATGGAACCAATTGGATAGTCCCACCAGGCATACTAGCAGGCTGAATCAAACAATCAAAGTATTTGAAAGAAAACAAATACTATTTGAACCCAGGTATGTGTCCAGCTGCAGACTGTGTGTTGTGAACCAACAGAGAAAAGGTGAGAGAGAGAGAAAGAGCGAGAGAGCGCGCACCACCACCAGTTTGGCACGCGACGATGGCAGGATGTTAAGTCATGGAGCTGCAACACAGTAAAAGCAGTCTGCAAACAAAGACTCCCTTATCCCTCTCTTCTACACCCGACCTCTTGTGTTTCATGTTGTCGTGGCTTTACTGGGCTATAGTACACAATGGCCGCACGGGCCCTGCCAGAGGGAGTCTGGATGGTGAAAAGAACACAAGCCTAGAATGTGTTTGACATGTAGTGAGATGTAAATATTGTACAGTATAATTGTCACACACACCCAATTACCAGAGTGTGTGGGAGGCTATAATTCTAATTATATACAGTTACATAATCTGTTTACCACAGACTGCATATATATACAGTACATACTGCAGATATACATAAGCGAACACTGCATTTGTCTTATGACCCAAAGTAGCACCAGATGACATAGTGAGAGAATGGGAGAATCGGTGAATGAACAAGTATTTAAAAAAGCTGTCCCTGTGTGTGTATTTATAGGAATGGAGGGTGGATACAGTTTTAACACGGTTAAAATACTGAGATTGAAAGGACATTAGGGACTGTGGGAAAGTATAGTGAGGGCAAGCACAGGGGGAAATTGTAGTACAGTCAGTGGTGGAAAAAGTACCCAATTATCATACTTGAGTAAAAGTAAAGATACCGTGATAGAAAATTACTCAAGTAAAATTCAAAATCCCCAAGCAAAATTCTACTTGAGTAAAAGTCTAAAAGTATTTGGTTTAAGTATCAAAAGTATATGTAAATGTATAAATCATTTCATATTCTTTATATTAAGGAAACCAGACAACATGATTTTCTTGTTTTTTTTTAATTTACGGATAGCCAAGGGCACACTCCAACACTCAGACATAATTGACAAATCAAGCATTTGTGTTTAGTGAATCCACCAGATCAGAGGCAGTAGAGATGACCATGTTCTCTTGATAAGTGTGTGAATTGTACCAGTTTCCTGTCTTCCTAAGCATTCAAAATGCAGCAAGTACTTTTGGGTGTCAGGAAAAATGTATGGAGTAAAAAGTACATTATTTTCTTTAGGAATGTAGTGGAGTGAAAGTAAAAGTTGTCAAAAATATAAATAGTAAAGTAGAGATACCCCAAAAACAGACTTCATTAGTACTTTAAAGTATTTTTACTTAAGTACTTTACACCATTGAGTACAGCAGTGGTCAGACAACCTACCATGCCCTAACCACCGCCCTACTTGTACCAAAGGATCCAAATCCCTCAACTGGGGTCAGAGTTGACTCTCTAGTAGCCCCACCTCGATGTTTAAGTGTCTTCTCAAGCCTCTCAGTCTCTAAAGAGTATACAGTGTGATGTCTGGCAAAGCGAAACCAGCTCCTCAGTTTCATACCGCATAGAGACCAACCTTAGTAGGATTTCAGCCTGTTGAAAACAGCTGGGAACTAAGACCTAAAGTTTTTTTTTGTGTCAAATTAATTTTATCTTATAATAACCATGTAATTACAACACTTTAATAACATGTTAGCTCTGAGATTCTGTTTGAGAATAACACATACCAGTACTGATCCTTTCAATTTTGAAGGCAAACTGTTACAAAACACACAATTCAATGAAAAATGTAAACAGGGCAGATCATTTAGCATTCAACGTTATTGCCTAAGCTGCGAGTAATTGTGGTTAATGGTTCTGTATGTCATATATAACGATGATCAAAGTCCTTTAAAATTTCGACAGTAACCATTATGGCAATTACTGTGTCTGAGCCAGAGTTTCCATGTGTGGGTGTAAATGGAAGAGACACTTGGGGGAATTGAGAAGGTTCAACTCATTTCTTGTAACTTGTCTGGAACCAGTTCAGAAGAGTCATCATTGCCTTCAGCGCTGACTCCAACAAGTTCATACTCAAATTACGCTGAGATTGCTGAATACTGAAACATTGGTCAATTGCAGAATGTCAAAATAACCCAAAGAGACATTAAGCACACTTGAATATCATAGTAGTCTTGAACAACCTTGTCAAACGGCCTCATTCAGCCAGCAGTGTTCAAAATTCTCTGGTCTGGAAAATACTGGCCTGATATTATTTATATGTTAGTGTAAACATACCAACCAATAGAAAGATTCATCTTGATGTCTGAAGGGAAAGGCTCTTAGACCGTATATAAATGCCTTTCTAAGCAGCATTGGTAGACAGATCATTCCCAGATAATGATCTAATACCCACCATTTTAGCCTTTAACTACCAGGATATAGACGTTACCATTGTATCTATTGACATCAGATCTGCAGTAACTATCCTGGTTAGCATGAAAGAAAGTCCCACACCCCAAATAGGCCTCTGTGCCTCCTATACCTCTGACACTAGATATCAACTCTTTTGGAAACCTATCTAAGCAACCTGATAAATGGAAATATTATTTTCATACAGTACCACATCCTTTTTTAAAGTGCACCCTTCAACAACATACTTCCAGCAATAAATCGGTGAATATTTATGGTCTAAGCCTTGGTAAGATAAAGCAGAAGATCAGATAACCTTACAAATCAAATCAAATTTATTTATATAGCCCTTCGTACATCAGCTGATATCTCAAAGTGCTGTACAGAAACCCAGCCTAAAACCCCAAACAGCAAGCAATGCATGTGAAAGAAGCACGGTGGCTAGGAAAAACTCCCTAGGAAAAACTCCCTAGAAAGGCCAAAAACCTAGGAAGAAACCTAGAGAGGAACCAGGCTATGAGGGGTGGCCAGTCCTCTTCTGGCTGTGCAGGGTGGATATTATAACAGAACATGGTCAAGATGTTAAAATGTTCATAAATGACCAGCATGGTCAAATAATAATAATCATAGTAGTTGTCGAGGGTGCAACAAGCATGTTCGGTGAACAGGTCAGGGTTCCATAGCCGCAGGCAGAACAGTTGAAACTGGAGCAGCAGCACGGCCAGGTGGACTGGGGACAGCAAGGAGTCATCATACCAGGTAGTCCTGAGGCATGGTCCTAGGGCTCAGGTCCTCCGAGAGAAAGACAGAAAGAGAGAATTAGAGAGCATATTTAAATTCACACAGGACACAGGATAAGACAAGAGAAATACTCCAGATGTAACAGACTGACCCTAGCCCCCCGACACATAAACTACTGCAGCATAAATACTGGAGGCTGAGACAGGAGGGATCAGAAGACACTGTGGCCCCATCCGATGATACCCCCGGACAGGGCCTTACCCTCTATTAATCAGTTGCCATTGACAACCAGGTATATTTTTAGTTAAGTGGCACTTCACCAATAAGGTAGCTGAAACATCTATGGGATATTTTAGCCATTGTGTCCCCTATAGGCCTAAAAAATGATTAAAGAAGTGTGTTCTTTTGCATGAACACATTGTTATGTGATGAATATGGATGTCTTTATGCCTTAACTTATAAAGTCAGTGACACATTAAACATCTGTAAAACCTATCATGTCTTAATGCTTGACACAGACTCATTTAAATCCAACGCAGGTCATGGTCCTCCACTGGTAAATTCCCATAAGTCTATGTATGGTCACTTCTCAGTGTTGGGCAACGTATTCTCATTACCTTGACGCTTAGCCTTGGCAGAGCGCGCCGCTGGGGCAGTCTATTTAAAAGGCCAGTCGCCAGATGAGCAGCGAGCACAGCGCGAGCGGTAGCAGCTGGCGAGAGGATATCAACCCGCAGCGCACAGCTCTGTTCTGTTCAAGAGGAGGATGCGCATCTTCGCTGTCATCTGGGCCATCTGCTTCTTCTTGAAGGAAGTGCAAGCGTGGGGCTTCAGAAATGGAATCTTTCATAACTCCATATGGTTGGGTAAATCATGCTTTCTTTTGTGATCTTGGAATCATTACTTTCCAACAAGGATAGGCTACTTTTGGAACTTTTAAGCATTCCAACAACTGCGGTTGGAAACATTGGTTTTCTGTAGGACGTTCTCCTGAAAGATTTATGTCTTGTGTTTTATAATATGATTGTGGAATGTTCCGATGTAACGTTTAGCACAACAATGACACTGAATCTTTCAAAAAGTGTGGTATGTTTTTTTTGGGGTTTTGGTTGCTTGGACATAGGCCTATAAGAGGCGCCGGTTTCTTTAAAAAAAAATTGTTATTCTAAAATGGCCCACCCCGGCCAAACCCTACCCTAACCCGGACGACGCTGGGCCAATTGTGCGCCGCCTCTGGGACTCTCGAACACGGCCGGTTGTGATACAGCCCGGGATCGAACCCGTGTCTGTAGTGACTCCTCTTTGATGTGTCTACAAACTTAGGCTAATTATCATTCCCATGTGTTAGAAAAAGTTTAACTTTATATGTTCACTTCTCTAACAGGTCTTTATCTTCAACATAATCTCACAATCCTGCACAACATAGGCTATTTATATATATTTTTTGCCTAAAAACATTTAGCATGAATTAACCCTGATAACACTTTGTCTACATCATTTGTACGGTTATGTTGTAACGTTATTAAATTACACATATCACTATGATGTGTGTTTGGGTAGAGGGCACAGTTAGAGACGGACATATTTACGACTGTACACACGCATGAGCGTCTTGCAAAGCATGACTTCATTTTGTCTAAGGGACGAGAAACACACATGAACAAGAAAGCTGTGCAAACTTATGTGCAGAACATTCTTTCAGTGTTTATGTTAGGGCATAGCAATGAAAAAATAGGACAGAATGTTATATCAGACTGCACATTTCTTGTGTAAAACAGAGACAGACCCACTCTTATTACATCTGCCCTTGACACACTCAGTTTATAGACCAGTCTGCTTATTGTCTAATAATATTATATTGAAGACTGAATTTGGCCCAACCCATAGCTGCAGGAATTAAGGGTGCTGAGGCTGCTGCAGCACCCCCTAAAAAATACACATATATATATATATATATATATATATATATATATATATATATTATTTTTTTATTTTTTTATTTTTCTCTCAGAAAAGTAGTGCACTGGGCCTTTTTATAGTCCTGTATGAGCAGACCGATATAACCCATCTGCAGCACAGGCAAAAACTTATTTCCCAACCCAAACTACTTTCAATGGAATGTGTCGTATAGGCTACTTCTGATCGAGTTAATGAGCTCGACTTGCCCATCAGGCCTACACACATCTGGAACACATAAACTAAACTGCATGTTTTCTGTAATATATCATGTGACCCAAACCCCCTATATCATTTGGTTAGACTAATAGTGAGACACACCACTCTCTAGGATTATAATGAAAATGAGGTACCACCTCACAAGGCACCTTGGAGGAAGAGGTTGACTAGTAGTTGCAAACATTGACTCGTAGCTAACTTGGACTGCACTCCAAGTCCTAGAAGGTCATGCATGCCTGATGTCAAAACGGGTTCAAAGGAGGACCCCCCCATAGGGAAGCACAGGAGTATGACCACTCCCGAGAGGTAGATTACAAACACTTAGCGTCTGTCCTAAGGCTTTCTATCCAACCACAACACGTTACAGAGTTGAAAGATGTTGGCCTATCCACTGTGGGTGTTTCATGTTTCTTTTCTTCCGCTATGAACTTCTTAGTCTGTATGCCACTTTGCTTGTTCTAGCTCCCTGAGAAGGATTCCCCCAATCTTGTTTTAACATAATATTTTCCACTTGTTTTTCTGTTGCCTGGATACGTGTCTTTGTGGTTGTGGCAGTGGGACACTACACAGGCATTGGCAGCATATCTGTCTATCTGTAGTGCTTTGATAGTGATAGCAGTGTTGACTGACTGGGACGTCTTTTTTTCTGGACAGAGCAAGCTGCTGGAGTCTACCACAGGGAATCGCGTAAAGGGAGATATCAGCTGACTTATAAGGAGGCCAAGTCGGTGTGCAAATACGAAGGAGGAAATCTGGCCACTTACGATCAACTGGAGGCTGCTCGTCAAATAGGTTTACAATAACTTCCCAATCCCCCCAGTCCCCTCTTGTCCATGTCCTCCATCTCTCTCCCCCCCCCCCCCCTCTCTGAATTTACAAGGAAAGAGTCTGGAGGACTACAACTCAGAAGCAGCATAATGTTGCCAATTGGATTCTGTCAATGTCAATGCAGACTTTCAAAATAAGCAGTGGCAACTAATGAGTGAGCCCTGAGTTTACAAAATGCCATTATCACTGTTAATTAATGATGCCTTACAGTTTGCCTAAGAGCACTTATAATTAAACAGTTTAAATTATCCGACCATGTGTTCACTGGACAAGCAATGCCAGGAAAAAGTGTGTTAATCTTGCGTTTCTACCATGAAATCAATCAAAGTTGTCTTGCCACTGCACTACAGCCTGTTGCTCTGTGGGACTTCCTACCCTTTCCTCTTGGCCCTAACCCTTCGATGTCTGTAGACCTGAAAGGTATATAAGCAGTATACTGCAGGGGAGTGTTGTTTTCACCATTTTTCCTACACTTTACAGATCAAACGTCAAAGGTTTAGGGTCAAGGAGAAGGGTTATAGGGAGTGAATTGGTACCAGCTTGAGACGTCTCCCCAGTATAGTAAGAACAGTAACACCTGCCTGGCTGGCTTATGTTAACATTGACATGGCAGACAAACTGTAGCCAGACCAGGCCCTGTCTTGGGAAACCACCACTTGTATGTCTGTGGTTAGAGCAGAGCTGCCCCATGGCCAATTATCCTAGGAGGTCTGAGTTTTTTCCCCCTGCATTTCCTGACTGACTGTGGTCCACTGATTGTGACTGGAGGCTTTTTTAGATACATTGGAGTTCATTATGCGTTACCCCCACCACCCACCACCCATCCACATCCCCACATCAATGGTCCGCTTGTAATTTCAGATGCAAAGTCAGTGGAAGGCACATTTTTGCCAGGGACCGTAGCATTTCCAAAGACAGGGTTTTGTTTTGAGAATACGAGCAAGACGAATGGCTTGTGGTGACCCAATATGGCCATGGATCTTCTGTAAGAGTGTTTTATCTGTGGTACTAAGAGGGGGATGCTAGTTCTAGAAACCAAGCTCTCTTATTATTTTACCAATATGACACTCTTAGCCCGAAACTTTGCAAATTCAGTTTCTTACCAGGCTAACTCTTTGTCCCTCATTCCTAGGTTTTCACGTGTGTGCGGCTGGGTGGTATGACAAAGGTCGTGTAGGCTACCCTATCGTCAAAGCTGGTGCCAACTGTGGTTTTGGGAAGGTTGGTGTCATCGACTACGGGTACAGGCTGAACAAGAGTGAAAGATGGGACGTCTACTGCTACAACCCCAACTGTGAGTAGTGAACAGACCTGGTTTCAAATTATACTCCAAATCATTTCAAATTCTTGACCTGTGATTGATTGAACTTGACTGTTGCAAATGGAACCAATAGCTCATTTTTAAAAGTGCAAACTTCACCCACCTGACTCTCCAGGCAGGCTAAAGAAAACGCTCAGAGTATTTGAAATACACTGCTCAAAAAAATAAAGGGAACACTTAAACAACACAATGTAACTCCAAGTCAATCACACTTCTGTGAAAACAAACTGTCCACTTAGGAAGCAACACTGATTGACAATAAATTGCACATGCTGTTGTGCAAATGGAATAGACAACAGGTGGAAATTATAGGCAATTAGCAAGACACCCCCAATAAAGGAGTGGTTCTGCAGTTGGGGACCACAGACCACTTCTCAGTTCCTATGCTTCCTGGCTGATGTTTTGGTCACTTTTGAATGCTGGCGGTGCTTTCACTCTAGTGGTAGCATGAGACGGAGTCTACAACCCACACAAGTGGCTCAGGTAGTGCAGCTCATCCAGGATGGCACATCAATGCGAGGTGTGGCAAGAAGGTTTGTTGTGTCTGTCAGCGTAGTGTCCAGAGCATGGAGGCGCTACCAGGAGACAGGCCAGTACATCAGGAGACGCGGAGGAGGCCGTAGGAGGGCAACAACCCAGCAGCAGGACCGCTACCTCCGCCTTTGTGCAAGGGGGAGCAGGAAAAGCACTGCCAGAGCCCTGCAAAATGACCTCCAGCAGGCCACAAATGTGCATGTGTCTGCTCAAATGGTCAGAAACAGACTCTATGAGGGCCCGGCGTCCACAGGTGGGGGTTGTGCTTACAGCCCAACACCGTGCAGGACGTTTGGCATTTGCCAGAGAACACCAAGATTGGCAAATTCGCCACTGGCGCCCTGTGCTCTTCACAGATGAAAGCAAGTTCACACTGAGCACGTGACAGACGTGACAGAGTCTGGAGATGCCGTGGAGAACGTTCTGCTGCCTGCAACATCCTCCAGCATGACCGGTTTGGCGGTGGGTCAGTCATGGTGTGGGGTGGCATTTCTTTGGGGGGCCGCACAGCCCTCCATGTGCTCGCCAGAGGTTGCCTGACTGCCATTAGGTACCGAGATGAGATCCTCAGACCCCTTGTGAGACCATATGCTGGTGCGGTTGGCCCTGGGTTCCTCCTAATGCAAGACAATGCTAGACCTCATGTGGCTGGAGTGTGTCAGCAGTTCCTGCAAGAGGAAGGCATTGATGCTATGGACTGGCCCGCCCGTTCCCCAGACCTGAATCCAATTGAGCACATCTGGGACATCATGTCTCGCTCCATCCACCAACGCCACGTTGCACCACAGACTGTCCAGGAGTTGACGGATGCTTTAGTCCAGGTCTGGGAGGAGATCCCTCAGGAGACCATCCGCCACCTCATCAGGAGCATGCCCAGGCGTTGTAGGGAGGTCATACAGGCACGTGGAGGCCACACACACTACTGAGCCTCATTTTGACTTGTTTTAAGGACATTACATCAAAGTTGGATCAGCCTGTAGTGTGGTTTTCCACTTTAATTTTGAGTGTGACTCCAAATCCAGACCTCCATGGGTTGATAAATTGGATTTCCATTGATTATTTTTGTGTGATTTTGTTGTCAGCACATTCAACTATGTAAAGAAAAAAGTATTTAATAAGATTATTTCTTTCATTCAGATCTAGGATGTGTTGTTTAAGTGTTCCCTTTATTTTTTTGAGCAGTATATTTCAAATAGTATTTGAACCCGTCTGCTTGCATGACAAATGGAGGTTTAAGCAATCCTGGGTGTGTTGGTTTAACAGTTTAATCGACCAAGAGTTTCCACCATATGAGATGAGTGTGTGGTTGAGTCAGACAGACGTTGGTTTCTAAGGGGCGAGGTTAAGGACACACAGGGTCAGAGTTGTAAAGTTGATTGTGGTCCATGACATGTAGGCTAACATACTAGTGGGACACATTGATGACTGTACATGGGCAGGGGGGTTGTGGTTTCGATAAAGACTCCATAAGGTCTCCCAACATGAGTAAGGCACACTCCAGTGTCCACTGGAGTACTAACAGTGATAACTGAGATAGAGTCTGAACTATGAGTGATGGGGTGACGTACAGCTGTAAACACTCCAGATGATTCACCGAAGCCTTGCAGATGAAGCGAGACCTGAATGCCTTTGAGCTGTCATGATGGACGACAGGAGAGAAAATAACACAAACAGCCAACTAAATGTTGATTCATTTCATTAAGATTGTCTCTGACTGGGCTCATACATGGAGATGAAGATTGTTTTCTTGTTGAAAGATATTTAGCTTCCTATCCATCTCAGTATATCTTGAAAGGGTTGCAAAAGCAATATTATTAATATAAACACCCGGCATAACTGCCTGTGACATTTTTAAGAGGTTTGGTAAGGTTTCAGGAGTGGCTCTAAAGTGGTGCATCCATGCCAATATGCTACTGGAGAGAGCCAACAGAGGCTGGACTGTTTAATGGTGTTATACAGTCTTATAGAATGGTGAGGCAGATAGTTATACAAGTCTATGGGTGAGGCAAAGAAACACCGCTAGGTGTGAAGCCAACAAGGAACACCAAATACCCAATGACTGGGACTTCTCTCTAGACGATGAACATTTTTGTATTGTAGAATGACGAAGCAAAGCAACATGTTGAGGTGTAAATCCAGCAAGGAACACACTGAACTCTTAATGGTCTGACTTGTCTGTAGATGATATGAACATCTAATACTTTACGTCATGTGGTAAGAACCCAGTCTTTAAACTGTAACTCTTCGGGACATACAGTATGTGGTAAGAACTTTATCCAGTTATTGTAAATAACACTTATACCTAATTTTTAATTTATCATGACAAAACAGCTGTATTGGGACCTGTCATGATGTTTTCATGGTGGGGAATGATACATGACCACATGTTTGGAGTTGGCACCACATGGGACGACCTTACTCACCATGGAAGAGGTTGCCTCATTGGATGAGATAGCTGCCTTAAGATACTATCTGTGTCCCAAATGGTACCATATTTCCTTTTTAGTGCACTACTTTCTGACATAGCACTCTGGTCAAAAGTAATGCACTAAATAGGTAATAGGGTGCCATTTAGCTGCTAATTTTCCCCATAATTGCCTGTGACTTAGAGGATGTATGGTTTGCATTTCATCGATGAATTGCATAAAACAACTCCTAAATACAATAATTTTCCCTTTACAAATCCAAGGGATCTAGAGCTTTTCATTTAATTTAATCCAAAATGCTCATTTAATTTTCTTCATTCAAATGACAGTCTCTTTTCCCATTTCTAACATCATTCAGTGGTAACATCACACGTGAAAGAGAACAACACAAGCAGAAATACCTATATTTTCATTTATCATAATGCATATGATGATAGCACATGTAACACACTAAACTGTTAGTTTTATTAAACTTGTTATGTCTACAGCATTACTATTAACAGTCTAGTAACAGCCATTGTGAAGAATATTCTCTTCACGTTATTATTTACAATCAGCTAAGGAAAGTGACTAATTGAAAGTCCTCTGTAATCTAGTTTAGTTTATTAGTTATGTTTATTATATTGTTCTTTCTATTTGATCTGTTACAGTATATCTATAATTTCTAATATAACATTTCCTCATCCTGTCTCCTCCTCTCTCATGGTCCACAGCAAAGGAGTGTGGAGGAACTCTGACAGACCAGCAGAAGATCATCCAGTCACCTGGTTACCCAGAGGAGTACCAGGATGAGCAGATCTGCTACTGGCACATCCGTGTGCGCTATGGACAGAGGATACGCCTGCACTTCCTGGAGTTCGACGTGGAGGAGGACACGTCCTGTCTAGCAGACTATCTGGAGATCTATGACAGCTATGACGACGTCTCTGGCTTCGCCGGGAGGTGAGGTTCCAGCTTTTGATTGAATGTGCCTTTGCATTAAGTTTTAGTTTGTTGAGTTTACATTGTATGGTTGATTCAGGGTTGTTACAGTCTTATCCAAGATGTCAGAAAGTTGCATTGTACTAAATTTATTGATACTCACATAGACTCATAAGACTCTCTTTTCACACAACATACTGTCATAACATAGGCTACTGTCCTCTAGTGGTGTTTCGTATGACCATTTTGTCCACATGTTACTCTACGATTAAATAAATATATTTATTATTTCCAGGTACTGTGGAGATTACTTACCAGATGACTTAATTAGCACAGGTATGAAACAAACGCATTCCTATTTTATTACCATATTATGATGAATATTCATTATTATAGATCAAGAAGTTACTGTATATTTCTGGCAAGGATTAAAGCAAATGTACACAAGACGGGGTGTGTTGTGACTTTTTTGGTACGGCTGTGCTGCGGTTGTAGGTATGAGGCAAAGCCCTTTTTTAATCATCAATTGTTTATCGATTTTTAGTTATAATGGTTTTCTTTGATAAACTATGTCCACATATCAAATATCAGGACAGGAGGTATTATCAGTACTTTATACACATAGCAATATATCCATTTATCCATTTAGACTTGAAATCACTGGCCACTTTAATAATGGAACCCTAATCACTTTAATAATGTTTACATATTTTGCATTACTCATCTGTTATGTTTATACTGTATTCTATTATTCTACTGTAGCTTAGTCTATTCCGCTCTGACGTTGCTCGTCCAAGTATTTATATATTCTTAATTCCATTCCTTTACTTTAGATTGTATGTATTGTTAGATATTACTTGTTAGATATTATGGCACTGTTGGAGCTAGAAACACAAGCATTTCGCTACACCCACAATAACATCTGCTAAACACTTGTATGTGACAAATAAAATTTGATTTGATAAATCCACATAGCAAATATCCAAATGTCACCTTTCCCCGTTTCTCTCTCCCACAGGGAATGTGATGACACTAAAGTTCCTGTCCGATGCCTCTGTAGTGGCAGGAGGCTTCCAGCTGGAGTACATTGCTGTGAACTCTTCTCTCCACCACTTCCAGAATGACACCAGCTATTACTTCACTTGACAAATTATTTAATAGATACTTTTTTATGTTAATGTTTCCCTTTGTATTTATAATGTTGTCGTTTTTACTCATGTAATTCATGTGTGTATCCCTGTTGTCATCAAGGGAAAGCAAATAAATGCTGTATTAAATGTATAACCTCACTTGTTGAATGTTTTATTTGATTTGGGTGTTGTTGAGTATGTCACTACTGTACTTCAGTGTGTCACATGTCCCTCCCGATACTTATCATTGTTTGGGATGATCATCAAGGTTTGAATGGAGTTATTCAGTAAATAATGTTGTAGCACAATTTTGGGATGTTCAGTGAAATTACTTTTCACCAAGAATTTGGGACATTGTCAATGGAAAGGCAATACACGATTCCACAGTTACCTGATTAGGCTTATATAGCACAGAGTAATAGGGAGTTAGTTATCAGTATCTTTGGATATAGGCTTTATTATTATGCAAATGTGGACTAAAATAGTAAAAATAAAAAGGGCATTTGCAGGTATTGCATTTATGCTTCAAAAATATTAAATATCCTATATTACAAGAAGAGAAAGATATATCACATTTGAAGGGGAAACCTTTAATTTTGTGAAAAGTATATTCGGATATATTGCTATGTGTATAAAGTACTGATAACGCCTCCTGTCCTGATATGTAAAATGTGGACACAGTGTGAGACTACGATCAAAGCAGAGTGGGCGGCCCGTGCGTCGGGTCATAGGTGATTTTCAGACGGCGTACTAGTTTCGCGCCAGCGTTTTCGCGGGGAGAGGAAACTACACTCGGAGTCAGAGAGAAAGAAAATACGTAAACTATTGCTGAAATAAGATAATATCGCGTATACTTGTGGTATATTATTGGCGTTCATGGTATCATTTTCTTTGATCGTTTGTGTTCTTTCAGGAATTGCAAGGTGAGGAAGTGCATTTGGCTGTGTTTTGTTTTTATTTCCGCGCGATCCGAGGGAGTGACTTGCTAGAAATAAAATACTCGTGGGCAATTGCAAGTTAGTTAGATAGCTACCTGTATTAGCTTTGACAGTATTGCCATTCAACATTATTTAGTAAGTTGAGAATGTGCGTATATTTGGTATTGTATATATATATTTTTTGTAGATGGCTAGGTAGCAAACCAGTTAGCTAATTGTGTGGCTACCTAGCTAACCAGCTCACTTCAGATAGTTTTGAGCTAATTTAAAAAAACGAAGTTAGTATTAAGCTTATAGGTGTCCAGTCCTGTATGTTGACCAGCTACTAATGCCCTCTATTTAGAAGGGTAGCAAGCTAAGAGGATTGAAGAGTAAGTACAGTTCAGGGATGTTTTGATTCTGGCAGTGATGCCCAGCCTGACCCCTCGTACTCACATGGAAGGATACAGGCTTACACGTTCAACTCATAGCAACTGTGTCAAACAACATGCATATATCCAAATCATAAATATGAATCCAAAACTCATACAATAAACGGACAATTATGACCAGTCTTGCTCTACTCTAGTTATCCAGCAACCTAAACAAAAACACTTGTTGAGGCAGAGATGGTACAGTGTCTGTCTCAGCGTCTGTTGCTGGTATTGGTGAATGTTGTATTTCGTGGTTTTAAGTGGATGGACATGTGGGTGGCTTTGGGTTGATTGTTTGTCCCATAAAGACACATAGAGATGAATAACAGTGTTATTATTTTCTCCTCTCTGACTGGTAGGGTCTAAGGAAGGAGGATGGATAGTGGAAAGCCTCAGGTTGGCTGTAGGTTAACTCTTGAGTAAAAGTAGCTAGTGTTAAAAACATCCTCTCCCAGCAGTGTTTGAGTGAGGAACCAGGATGATGGCGATGGTGCCTTCGACCAGCTCGGGTCTCCTTCCTCTGCTGGAATCTCTGGAGGATAGCACAGCTGGACAACCGGAGCAGACAGACGCCTACCTCACTATTGCCAAGTAGGTGCTTTAGTTGGACATGCGTAGCCTGTAAGGTGACGTTGTTATCCCTAGATGCTGATCTAAGGTCATGTCAGGTGTATTTTCTTCTCTCTAATGAGCTATGGTAGGGGGTAGATCTGTGTCTTGTGTAACTCTATATAAGATGCCTCATTCTATATCGTAAATGTACACTGTAATTCTTGGGTCTGATTTGTCTTTTCAGTCGTCTCAGTGGAGATGATGGAAAGCAATTCCTCCCTGCAGTAGTAAAGCACTTTCCACGTTTGGGTAAAACTTTCCAGGTGAGTGCTTGCTTTATGTGAAGAATATTTATACAGCAGTACATTTACATTTTTTTAAACTTTAATTAACATAGGGATACTGTCATAAATGTCCAGTTGTAAAGCTATTGTCATGTTGTTTTAGACCCATATCTCCAGTCAGAATGCAGAGCTGAGCCAAGCTGCCCTGCAGGCCCTGGGGTTCTGTGTGTTTCATGTCCACGTTGTCTCTGCTATCTCAGGTACTGAACAAGTAGAACACTTCAAAGGTTTACATGGGACTAGTGTAACTGGCACAGATAAGCCTAGTCCTAGACTAAGAAACAGTAATCCAGATTTCCATTGAAACTACTTTGTACTCCAAAGGTAGACTTCATTTAGACCCCAATAGAATTCTAGAATGCAGCTGTAGATTACTGAGAATTTTCTATTTTTCTCAAATTTCAAACAGACATGGCTCAAAAACAAAGAACTTGTAATTGTCATTTGTTGACTTAGTTTTAAAGAGCACAACCTCTTTGATATGACCCCACATTCATGTCAATAGGAATAACACAAATTGTCTCCCTTTATGTAATAACACTCACTATAAAAATAATAACACACAACTAAAACCCTAGAGTAATTAAATTACTCACTCAAAATGTACTAAGTATAATATATTGTAAATATTATTTACATACACATATATGAAAAATAATCCATAATGTGACCAGAGTACAATATTTAGAAAGTATTTCAAAACCCACACAAAGTAGGCTATTTAATCGGCAACGATTCTTACTTCTGTAAAAATACAAACCAATTATTCAGACTATTTCAAAATGTAGGTAACCTCTCTCAATAAGATTTAGTACAGACCAGGCCTGACACGAAAGGTAGAAATAGTAACTTTGACGACAATTCAGTGAATGCAACAATTATTAGAAAGACAGACCGATGAAGAGAGAAGATACAAAACACAACTGTTCAGGGACAATATAAAAAAAGTACACAATTTCCCAAATAAGATTTGTAGGTTAAATTCATATCACACTGTCACTTGAGTGTTTGGATTTAGCCTACAACATGCCATAAAGCGTATTGAAGCACGGCCCCATCCTACAAAGTGACAGGTGTATAAAGTTGCGCACACAACCATGCAATCTCCATAGACAAACATTGGAAGTAGAATGGCCTTACTGAAGAGCTCAGTGACTTTCAATGTGGCACCGTCATAGGCTGCCACCTTTCCAACAAGTCAGTTTGTAAAATTTCTGCCCTGCTAGAGCTCACCCAACTGTAAGTGTTCTTGTAAAGTGGAAACATCTAGGAGCAGCAACTGCTCAGCCGCGAAGAGGTAGGCCACACGCTCACAGAATAGGACTGCTGTGGTGCGTAAAATATCATCTCTCCTCGGTTGCCACGTTCACTACAGAGTTCCAAACTGCCTCTAGAAGCAACGGCAGCACAAGACCTGTTCGTCAAGAGCTTTATGAAATGGGTTTCCATGGTCGCACAGCCGCACACAAGCCTAAGATCACCATACGCAATGCCAAGTGTCAGTTGGTGTGGTGTAAAGCTCGCCGCCATTGGACTCTGGAGAAGTGGAAACGCGTTCTCTGGAGTGATAAATCACGCTTCACCATCTGGCAGTCCGACGGAAGAATCTGGGTTTGGTGGATGCAAGGAGAACACTCCCTGCCCCAATGCATAGTGCCAACTGTAAAGTTTGGTGGAGGAGGAATAATGGTTTGGGACTGTTATTCATGGTTCAGGCTAGGCCCCTTAGTTCCAGTGGAGGGCAAGGCCCCTTAGTTCCAGTGGAGGGCAATCTTAATGCTACAGCATACAATGACATTCTAGATGAGTCTGTGCAACAGTTTTGGGAAGGCCTTTCATTGCTTCAGCATGACAATGCCCCTGTGCACAAAGCGAGGTCCATACAGAAATGGTTTGTTGAGACCCCCCCTCCCCCCACACACAGATCGGTGTGTAAGAACTTGACTCAACCCTATCAACCACCTTTGGGATGAATTGGAATGCCGACTAGGTTTAATCTCCCAACCTCACTAATGCTCTTGTGGCTGAATGGAAGCAAGTCCCAACAGCAATGTTCCAACATTTAGTGGAAAGCCTTCCCAGAAGAGTGGAGACTAATGGCAGCAAAGGGGGGACCAACTCCATATTAATGCCCATGATTTTGGAATGAGATGTTCGACGAGCAGGTGTCCATATACATTTGGACATGCAGTGTAGCTTGTCTTTGTATGGCGGGAGTGAGACGATCAAGTGACAGCATCGCGAGTGACGCATAATGTTGCCTACAATTCTTGTTTTCTTGCCTGACAGCCTAACTACAGAGTTTGCCAGTGTTAGTTGATTAGTGATAAAGCTGGGACAGTTTCCAACTGAATTGTATCGGTAGAAACGGGACAGAACAAGCAACTTGTTACTTGGCTATTTAAACAAATATCACCACAACTCTATCATATGAGCTCCACTGCGCGGGCGTAAGCCATAACACGACAGCTAAGCTGTCAAATAATAGGAAAACAAGGCAATGTATAGCCTATAAATATCTTTACCTAGCGAACAGGACAAACCATGACTTAAGCCCAACAGATAAACACAAACTACTCTAATCTCCATTTCGGGGGCTTGTTAGATGGTTGTCTGTATGGCTGACTAGTGAAAGTGACAGCTGAGCTCTGCGCTTCGAAAGCTCAGCATTAATTTACCGCCACAGTACTTTTCTTGCCTGACAAGCAGCGTGGGCTGTTTCCATATGAATTACATTGGTAGAAACAAGACAAAACAGTCAACTAGTTAGCGGAGTATACACAGCTAAACAATGCAACTATTCCCATGAGAGAGAGAGCAATCATTTGAGCTCCTGCTCCACTGCTGATGTGCTCACCTGGAAGTACCAAACGTGTGATCATGACTGGATGTGCTAATCTGAGAGCGGCATCAAACATCAACAACACCGAACATATATCTGCTGTTGACTTATTTCACTCACCTCAACATCATCACTTTCACAGTGAAAAGTCGTGTCTGAACCCGTATCGCCAACCAACATAGAATACAGCCTCTTCCACAGTGAAAAGTGGTGTCTGAATCCGTATCGCCAACCAACATAGAATACAGCCTCTTCCACAGTGAAAAGTCGTGACTGAACCCGTATTGCCAACCAACATAGAATACAGCCTCTTCCACAGTGAAAAGTCGTGACCGCTCCGTCATTTTGAGTAATTAAGTGATTTTATTTATTTTAAAAGTCAAATGACAGCATGCCCTGTTTCTGGTTGATGACGACAGCCACGGGTTGTTAGCAAGTACATTTGTCCGATATTGACACAGACGATTTTTCTTAATCTATGTTCTGGAAACAAGCCTGTAATGTATGATAAGGATGACGATAATGTGATTTGTAATCCTCCCTTTCGCTCCCTTTTCCCACAGCTAATTTTGCAGAGGAGATATTGTCAGCACTTTCCTCTCTGGTGGTGAAGTCCACAGACAAGAACACATGCACACGAGCATTATGGGTAATTTCCAAACAGAACTTCCCATCAGAGGTGGTGGCCAAGAAGGTTCCAGAGATCCTGAGGGCCCTGGAGTGTGTGCAGACGAGAGAAGACATCCAGTCTGTAGTTATGGAGCACGAGTCTCTGAATGTTGTCATAAGGTATACAAACCCACCCACTCATGTACTCCTACCTCGTAATCAATAGCTTTGTTTGGGTATATGACCCTCATTTAGGAAAGCACCATTTAATGGTTCAGCGTGACAACGCTGACACTAAGCAGGTGGATGTTACAGTACTTTACCTTGCTCAACATTCTGTCTCTGTTTTGGCTTGTGTTCATAGCTCTCTGGGCTGAAGGAGACTGTCCTGACTTTATTTCAGTGATCATCAGCACTTTCTCTGTCATGACACACTCTCTCTGTGGTCAGTTTGTTGGAGCAGGCCTCAGCCCAGATGGGTGAGGATGCAGTACAGTGGGCCAAGCTGGTCATCCCCCTGGTGGTCCACTCAGCTTCTAAGGTGCGCCTGCGGGCGGCAGCAGCCCTGGAGATGGGCCTGCCTCTACTTCTGGAGAAACAGAAGGAGGTGGCTGCCATCGTAGAACCTCTCATGTCCTCAGTGAGTCTTTTTTTACTCTGTCATTGTTTCTAGGCCAGGTTACTGTCAAATCACTTAGTGACAACTGCTGATGTAAAAACGGCGCTAGAAATGCGTTTGATTGAAATGGAAGGTTTGGAAATGCAGCACATCAAACGCAGCATGTTTGATGCAGGTTTCTTCACATTCAGATATCATTTATCTTGTTTCACTCCAGAAACTCATCCCGGAGCTCCAGAAACTGTTCTCCACGAAGAACGAGACCAACGTGCTGAAACTCTGGCCGTTGTTTGTCAGGCTCCTGGGGAAGGTACGGCTTGGTCATTCTTTATGGTTTGAAACCTGCACCATTTCCTACTTATCTACTACTTATCTACTATGTAATGGTTAGGGAGTGAGTTGGGCAGTGCATGTAATGATCTTCAGAAGTTGTATTGAAACACTGTGAATTGTGTTCCATCCCACAGCTGCTCCATAGAGGTGGCCCCTTCATCAACTCCCTGCTTGGCCTGGAGGAACTGGGCTTCCGTAGCTCCTCCCCAAACATCAAGAAGATCGCCTTCATCGCTTGGAAGAGCCTGATTGACAATTTCGCGCTCAACCCAGGTGCGTACAAGACAACAGCATGCTTTGACTTAGTCCAGTTTAATTGAGTTGCTGCTTTTTAGTCTTTACTTTCATCAGCTGTTTTACTTTAAAATGTATTTGAATTGAGGTTTCTATGACGTGGTTTATAAGATACTCTAGTAAACATCCACTGAGTCCTCTATGGAGATCATGTGCTAAGAGACTTGACTCTCACTGTTGAGTTAGGAAAGTTGACTAAAATATTACTCCTCAATCGGAATACTATGAGGACCACACAATAACAGTTGAACATGTTACTTTATGTATTCGTAGTTTAGGGAAGTTCTATACCAGGGGTCTCCAACCTTTCCTAGCGTGAGAGCTACTTTTCAATTACTCGTACATTTTTCCCCCAGCTTTCAAATAGGCACTCTGTATTTTCCAGAATTCCCTTTTCTGTTATATTTTTCTGTTTTGGGATTTTTTCTGTTAACTCAAAATTAGAATTATACATAGAGGAACAGTGATATTTGATGATGTGACTCCATGTCAGTGGTAAAATTGCATCAAAGACCATTTGAGTGTTTATTACTATATTTTGGTCAATACCCCATTGAACTGCGCATTTTGCGAGCTAGGAATGTGCTGGTTTAGCGATGTTTTTTGATGCTGCATATGTCATGACAGAGATTGCGAAACAAAAGCCCACCCGATTTATACAAATAATGATGATATCGTTCTGCCAGGTAAGCCTACTCTGCAGTTAACTTTTAACTGAGAAAGTTTTGGGGGAAAGTCTGTCTACCCAGAAGAAAGTTATCATGATAGCTAACTGGTTACACAAAGTGAATGATTGACAAATGCGCACACCACACAAACATACAGGGGAAATATTGCTGGAAATGAATTGCCAGATAATGTGACATTTGTAGTTTTTTTTTTGCCAATTGTGGCTAGCTAGGGGTGTAGACCCCTGTTCTATACGGACTGTAACTGTCTGCCTGTCTCCTCTGTACTGTAGAGATCCTGTTCTATACGGACTGTAACTGTCTGCCTGTCTCCTCTGTACTGTAGAGATCCTGTTCTATACGGACTGTAACTGTCTGCCTGTCTCCTCTGTACTGTAGAGATCCTGTTCTATACGGACTGTAACTGTCTGCCTGTCTCCTCTGTACTGTAGAGATCCTGTGCAGTGCCAAGCGTCTAAAGTTGCTGATGCAGCCCCTCAGCTCCATCCAGGTGAGGACTGAGGCCCTCCTGCTCACTAAGCTGGAAGTCTGGTGGTATCTGGTGGTCAAACTGGGAGCCAACTTGTCCGCACATTTTGAACAGGTACGGCTCGTGTTTCATCTACTATTTTATGTACATGTTTATATTCATGTTTATACTGCCCATTTTGAACAGGTGCAACAAGCATTTCATCTTTATATTGGAATATCATAACCTGATAATGTGTTAGGACTCTGAGCAGGATTTGTTACTACGGAATTAAGATATTCAGTTGAGAACCTGAATCTACTCATGTATTCTCTTATCTGACATTTGCATGCAATGTTATCATTTCCCTTCGTTTTTAACCACACTTGTGGTTTTGTGAAGTAATGTGTTACTGTTGTTGACTAATAGTCTGTGTTGTCAGGTTGGTGTACCTCTCCTCCAGTGCACCCTGGGCCCTGACTCGGCCCTGCCAGCCACTCCTTCCAGGAGCTCCAGCCAGTGCAGTGCTGTGGGGACCACTACTCCCAAATCTGGTACAGTCTCTCTCTGACTGCCCTCACCTACCTTCTATTGACTAGTACTGGCAAATATCGTCTGCTGCTCTTCAGCTGTTTTGCTTTCAATTTGCATGCGTGACTTGCCAATATGTACTTGTATTTACCTAGTAGCGTATAGAACAGCATTACTTAATATTCTCATGTTGAATATACCTGAAATGTGCCACCAGGAATTGTCTCGTGGAAACATTGGATGTAACTAAATGTATTACTCTGAGATTGATACGTCATTGATGAATCACTCTCCCCCCGCCCCACCAGGTTCCCCAGCGTTCTCTAGCTCTACGGTACCCCGTCTGAACCTAAACACCAGTGTGGTGGTGGCTCAAGCCTACCCCTCCATCCAGCTGCTGGGACTAGAGATGTTGTTGCACTACTTCCTGGGGCCAGAAGTCACAACCACCGCAGCCAAGAACAAGCTGACGCTCAGCCTGGGTGAGAGAAAAAGAGAGGGAGGGGGCGTTGCTACCATAGAAATAGAATGGTTGCTACCATAGAAATAGAATGGTTGCTACCTTTAGAAATATAATTCAATATAGAAATAGAATGGTTGCTACCTTTAGAAATATAATGGAGGTGTAGAACTAGTTTAATAAACGTTTGTGTTACCATGGGATGAACACACATTACCCATGTGCAATGCCTGTAAAGTAAACTTTGTGTCAGATTTTTGTATATTATTTATGTTGGAACCTGCTTGCCTGTTTCTGACTTCTGACCCTCTTTGTTTTCTCAGAACCCATTTCTCACCCCTTCCTGTCCAGCCCCTTCTCCTTCACCAAGCACGCCCCTCTGCTGATCACTGCTGTGCGCGACAGCTTCATCTGCATAGGCAAAGACGCCCCAGGTACCTACCTGCCCTCAAGTAACTCACTGCAATTGACATGAGCATAGGCTCAATGACAGCCATAATGGCTCTGACGGCCATTTTGGCTCCTTTTAGAGTAGGGATGTTATTTTATAGCGATACTTGTAATTTTATTTTTTGCTAGGTGGCATAGGCGTTAAAAACAATAGTGAGCCGTCATGTTTTCAGAACTTTTTTCCATGACTGATCAAAACTAATTTTGAAGTGGATTTAATAAAGGACAACAATAACAGATTGTAACTTTCACCTGGATTAACCTGGTCCGTCTGTTATGGAAAGAGCAGGTGTTCTTAATGTTTTGTTTACTCAGTGTATGGTGAGAAATATGTTTGGAACATCAAATTGCAATAAAATCGCAGTATCGAATCACAATGCATATAGGATCCTAAGAATCACAATACGTATTAGAGGTCGACCGATTATGATTTTTCAAAGCCGATACCGATTAATCGGACGATTTTTTTTTTTTGTAATTTTTTTTTTGTTGTTACATTTTATTTATTTATTTGTAATAATGACCATTCACAATACTGAATGAACACGTATTTTAACTTAATGCATCAATAAAATCAATTTAGCCTCAAATAAATAATGAAACATGTTCAATCGGTGTCCAAAAATACCGATTGTTATGAAAACTTGAAATCGGCACTAATTAATCGGCCATTTTGATTAATCGATTAATACATATATGATCCTGAGAATCTCAATACATGTAGGATCCTGAGAATCACAATACATATATCGGTACCTAATTATAGCGATAATATCGTATGGTGAGCTCCCTGGCAATTCCAGCCCTACAGTAGTGCCATTTGATGTCGTCTCGGAGACTGTTTCAGAGCCAGCCTCAGTGTATAGCTGTTTCTTCCTCTGCCAGTCAGGTAGCCAGGGAGAGGATGTAAATCATCTATGGCCCAGCTAGGAAAAATATAAGCCTAACTTCCTAACTTCAGCTGCCCTTCCTCCAAGAGCAGATGCCGCAGTCTCCAAATATTCCCTAGTTCAAGCTGCAGCATGCGGCAAGCCAGGCCTGTATCACGTGTGTGAGAGGCTGCGTTTACACAGACAGCCTCATATTTGTTTCACTAATTGGTCTTTTGACCAATCAGATCGGCTCTGAGTAATATCTGATATCATTGGTCAAAAGACCAATTAGTGGAATAAATATCAGAATTGGGCTGCCTGTGTAAACGCAGCCAGAGTGAAGTACTCTCTCCATAGAGGGGATAGGATAGCTCTGGCTTGACTTGCTGCCGTGGAAGGGCTCCCTCACGTCGACTAGTAACTGGAGAGTCTGAGAGTCACTGCTTGGGGGTGGAGGAGAGTTGGAAGGAATGATTGTATGTGTAGAGGTGCGTGAGTAGGGTGGGTTAAATGACTGACACTTCATGTGGGGTGACTCACCTTTTCTCTCTATCCCCTGCAGATGCCTTGCTTGCCCTTATATGGCAGAACCTCGTCAGTTTCGTAAGCACTACGATTGATGCTGGTGAGTGCCAGGGTCCAACCACATCAGATTGGCGTTAGAGAAGAACTCCTATCATGATTTAGGCCTGCAGTTTATCCAGGAAGCGCTGTAATCTCACTCACTGATGAGCTAGTTTCGGCCTTGGCTATCTCCTCTATAGCAGTGTTTCCCAAACGTCTCCTCGTTACCCCCAATCGTTCCACTTACTTTATGTATTGTAGTACTGGCACAGCTGAGTCAACTAATGAAGGACAGTGTGCTATTACTGGAATACATCAAGTAAGTGGAATGACTGGAGAGGTTTGGGAAACATTGCTCCGTTGGAAGGATAGACCATCATGCTGCGTGCCTCACTCTGCTTGGATGAGCAATGCCGTAGTTTAACCTCACTCCATCTTCATGTAGTTGGCTAATATTCCACTGGATATCATAAGGTGAATGCACCAATTTGTAAGTCGCTCTGGATAAGAGCGTCTGCTAAATGACTTAAATGTAAATGTAAAATATTGGGAAATGTTCTGTTCTGTGGCTGCTGCTCTGTTGGACTGACCCTTCCAGCCATGGGGTCAGCCCTGTGGCCCCACACAGAGTACCACAGCTGGGCCTGAGTCCTGTTTGTCAGGGGGGAGAACAGAGACCCCAGCCTCCCCCCACCCCAGGCCCAACCCCACTGTCATCAGTTTAAGTCTGAGCGGACATCAGACCTTCAGATCTGAAACCGCTGTGACGAGGAATGAGATCTGAGGGGCAAGACCCCAGTGATGACCTTCCAAAGAAATTACCTAAATGAATCTCAAGTCTTTCCTTGATAACTTGCGTCCTTTCTCCTTGCCTCTTTCTCAAAATGTAAATTCAAGGTCCCTCCCCTTGGACCTTCTCCATTGTGTTTTGAGAAGGTGGTGAGGAGAGAGGAAAGACCGATGGAGATCCACCCCTACTATGTTGTCTTTGTTTGTCTCTCATCCTGTCCCTTGTACCTGTGTTACCGTGACAGCAGGCAATAAGAAGGAAAGGCAGGGCTCTGAGGTGCTGACCTTGCTGCTACAGGCTCTACAGAGCATCATCTCCTCAGAAGCCCTCCCTGCACACAGGGCTCTGGTAAGACCTGCCTCTCCACCGCTGTACTACACCTACTCTTGTTCTACTACACCTCCAATCAGGACTGGTCTTCTGGTAGCCCGTGTTAGTGCAAACTAAAAGCTAAAGTCTTACTAACTTCTGTTAATGAGTCTGTGTTTTGGTCCAGGAGTTTTTCATACAATTGTCAAATGTCAGTAGACCAGCTTGAATATAGATGTCCTGGATATCTCTCAATGCCCTGAAGCGCCACACTTAGCTTGTAAAAGGGGCTGCTTTAATGCTTTCAGTAGATGTTTTTTTACTGACTCTCTCAACAGAGTCTGCTGGAATTGACAGTGAAGGGAATCCCTCAGAGAGTACTGGGATCTGCCTCTTACCAAGTGGGCAAAATGGATGTACTGAATGTGAGTTTCTGCCTCTTCTCTTTCTGTTCAGCTGTATGCAGGGTGTATCTGATTATGCTCTTGACACAGATCTAGGATCATTGGGAAAGGGACCATGTAAGCAACAGTTTCCATACGTAATAAACTGAAATGCAGTAGGTCCATCCAGTGGCTTCCTGCTAGCTCTGACTCCTTCCTTTGTTGCACACAATCTTAAATCCCACCCGTAAAAGCGGAACTATAGAAGGTTCCCTGAGACGTGGCTATAGACTCCTATGACACCGTGACAACGCTGTGACCTGCTCTATAAAGATGTCTTCTCTAGATCAGTGTAAATGAACATCCTGCAGTGTCTTTGATATGGGAGCCAGATGTGTTCTGAATTCTGTGTGTGGTTACATTGTCTCCTCTGTCTCTGCCCCAGGGAACCCCAGCTCTGTTCCTGGTTCTCCTGTTCTACAACCACAGTCTGGTGGCAGGCTTCGTAGAGGATGAGAGGTGGGTTTCCCCCTGTCTTACTATAAACTAATGTAGCAGCCACATGTCTTATTTGAGTTGTATCTGTCTCTGCCCCCCCACAGGTTCTTCCTGTGTTTGGAGACACTGGTGAGCTGTGGTCTGTCCGGCCCCACGTCCCCCCTGGCGTTTGGGGAGGCGGTCCTGGGGGCGGTTGGGCGCAGCGCGGGGACTCTGGGGAACAAAGAACAGCTTTGGAGGATGTGGAGCCTGGTGGTCAACCCGCTGACTGACACCATCACACAGGTTAGAACGGGACCCACCGTTTAACTGACATCTGTACATGTCATGTAAATGCTCTAGAACTGCACTGCATGCGATGTTTGTTTAGATGCAAGAACAATTTCGCCAAGGGGTCACCTTAAACAAACGACAATGATTTATATTTCACCTACGTGTTGCATAGATGGAGATGGCAGTGGAGATTGGTTTAATAAGATTCTCCTCCCTCGTCACAGAGCAATGAGGTGAACCAAGGAGACGCTCTGGAGCACAACTTCAGTGCTGTGCTCACTGCCCTGATGTTCCCCGTCACATACCTGCTACCTGGCAAGGTTCTGCCACAGGTGAGTCTCTGAGATGGCATACTGTATCCAGACCTGCTAACCTGCACGCATTTTGCGTACCGTGCAAGCAATTTGAGGTCAATGTACGCTTGTATGGAAAAACGACCCTTAAATACACAACAATAGGCTTCTAGTTGGCACATTGTGATTTTGGACTCAACCGTCTGAAGTGGTTGGTGTTGGTCAAGCGCATAACCACTTATTTCATAGTTGGTTCCTTAGCTAAGGTGTCATTACGACAAAGGTAGTTAGCTGCAGCGTTTAGTCAACTCAGCGAGAACACTTTCTTGCCCGCACATGCTTTGATATTTGCAACGGTAGTGTGAGCAAGCGCATGGACGAGCAGAAACGCTAATGTCCTTCACAGAAAATTGTTACTGTTCAAGATTAGTAGGCCTATGTTAATGAATCAGTTCTTGATCAGTCCTCTTAATATAGCTGTAGGCCTATGTTAATGAATCAGTTCTTGATCAGTCCTCTTAATATAGCTGTAGGCCTATGTTAATGAATCAGTTCTTGATCAGTCCTCTTAATATAGCTGTAGGCCTATGTTAATGAATCAGTTCTTGATCAGTCCTCTTAATATAGCTGTAGCCCTATGTTAATGAATCAGTTCTTGATCAGTCCTCTTAATATAGCTGTAGGCCTATGTTAATGAATCAGTTCTTGATCAGTCCTCTTAATATAGCTGTAGGCCTATGTTAATGAATCAGTTCTTGATCAGGCATCTTAATATAGCTGTAGCCCTATGTCAACAGTAGGCTGCGGATGTGATAGTCAGTTCACCAATGACAAGGCATGTTGAAAGAATGGTATCCTAGTTGTCAGACCTAACTAGATGGATGAGGTCGGGGATGGAGAACTGAAACAAGCTCATACATGCCTAGTTCATTTGTTTCATATTCCAGATAGCCAACAGTAAGCTAGACTACGACAACATTCAGAAGAAGCCAGTTAACATTTTCACCAGACTATCCAGATTACCTGTTAGAATAATCATTACCCATACATTTAACCTAGAAAAAATGTGAAAGTGTCATTTGAGACCACTTCAATTTAATTTAGCATCAAACAAAGCGTCTATGTTGGGTACATTGATTGATATGTAAGACTTTCAGGAAATGGCAGTTACAGGTTTTTCAAAAATGCAAAATGCTCCAACTTCCTGAGGGGGGAAGTTGACTATTTATCTTTTAAAAGATCATGCTATAGGATTCTCCAATAAACCACGGTTGAACCTATTGAGTGCTTTGCTCTAATTTCAGTTATTTCAAGTGAAGTACCTTACTGTCAGTGTGATCTGAGTGGATCAGTTTGAGAAAGGCGAGGAGCCGCAGATTCGCTAATCTCATAATGAGGGCTGGAATGCAGGGTAGTTTGAAGATATGTGATTCTGCGTTGTCCCACTGCAATGTGGTCAGTCTCAAACATGCTTTCTGCCTCTGTAGATGACTCAGAAGTCCATGCTGGGTACGTGGTGCAGGCTGTATAAGGTGTTTGCCCGCTGCTCTGCCCTGGTGGCCACGGCCGAGGAGAACGTGTGCTGTGAGGAGCTGTGTGTCAAGATGGCTGCCATATTGGACAGAAAGGCCCTGAAGGTAAGCGGGAGGGGACCGCTGCACTATACCCAACACCCAATGGTTATCTAATTTACCAGAGTTGGTAGCCTTTGGATTAATACTGTGGTCCAGTAGTTTGTTCAGATTCATTGAGCGTTCCGTGCCCATTTGTTTATTCTCCAGGTTCCATCAACGTTGCATGCGGCTGCTAACATCCTCCTGGTCATCGCTGAGAGTGCAGACTTCTCTCCCTACACACCACAGTTTCAGCAGAAGATGAAATGTAAGATGCTTTTAGCACCGTTTTAACCAGAAATTGAAGGTGTTTTAACCATATTTTAAAGCAGTTTTTTTTAAATCACAAATGCAAGGTGTTTTTTAACTCAATGGGCTTGATGTTTACTTACCCTCCCCTCGTCCCTTCCAGCTCCCCACACCCCTCTAACCTGGGTGCGTAAGAAAAGCAAGGCGCTGGGGAACCTGTCTACCTTCCAGACCCTGCTGGTTCAATCCCTTGAGACCTTCAATGAACTGGAGGTCCCTGAGACGGTCCCTAATGGTACAGGCCTGGCCCTGGTCTCCATCCTCTCGATCTTGTTCTCTAATCTGTCTCTGGGTACAGCCATCCAGGAGGCCCTGGCCTCTCTCTCACATCCCCTCGTAGCCCTCTATGAACAGGCTGGGAGGACTCCAAATGAGCAGCGCAAATGTACCTCAAATCTTGGAGCAAAGGTGTGTTGAAATGTTTTCCCATGTCGTTTCTTTATCTGTACTGAAATGGATCTCTATATAAACTATTGCATTAATGTTATATAATGGACAAAAATATAAATGCAACAATTTCAATTATTTTACTGAATTAAAGTTCATATAAGGAAATTGGTCAATTGAAATGCATTCATTAGGCCCTAATCTATGGATTTTACATGACTGGGCAGCAGTGCAGCCATGGGTGTGGGCCTTTGAGGGTATAGGCCCACCCACTTGGGAGCCAGGCCAATCAGAATTAGATTTTCCCCACAAAAGGGCTTTATTACAGACAGAAATACTCCTCCGTTTCATCACTTGTCCGGGTGGCTGGTCTCAGACGATCCCGCAGATGAAGAAGCCGGAGTGAGTTTTTGGGCTGGCATGGTTACACGAGGTCTTTGTTTTTGAGGCTGGTTGGACGTACTGCCAAATTCTAAAACGGCATTGGTAGAGAAATTAACATTAAATTCTCTGGCAACATTTCTTTCTGGTGGACATTGCTGACCAAACTTCACATTTTTTAGGGTGGCCTTTTATTGTCCCCAATACAAGGTGCACCTGTGTAATGATCATGCTGTTTAATTAGCTTGTTGATATGCCACACCTGTCAGGTGACTGGATTATCTTGGCAAAGGAGAAATGCTCACGAACAGGGATGTAAAACAAATTTGAGAGAAATAATCTTTCTGCGTATGTAGCATTTCTGTGATTTTTTTTTTTAAAATTTCAGCTCATGAATCATGGGATCAACACTTTACATGTTGCGTTCATATTTTTGTTCAGTTTCTAAGTAATTGATTCTTTCTTTGCATGCTTCATCTCTTTAACCGATCATCTGTGTCTGGGTGCTAGTCTCACTATAAGTGTATTCTTTCCCTGCAGCTGGAGAAGCTCCTGAGTGATGTCTTGGGGTGCCTGCAGATCCGTTCAGCCCTGGCCTATGATGATGAGCTGCTGGCCCTGCTATCCCCCTTGCTCTGTGTCCTGTTCCTCCATCGGCGCAAGCAGGTCCGCTCCTTAGCTACACAGTTCTGGAATGCAACCTTCGCCAACACTCTGGTCCTCGTCTATCCAGAGGAACTCAAGTAAGAATCTGTTTGGACATTAAGATGAGCCATATTATATTTATGGGGTGATTTCCTGCACCAATAGCATATTCAGTGGAGAATCTCCAATAAAACTGCTTTAAAGTCCAGCAATGTATTTAATCTGGGTCCTGAAAACGGGCCCTAAACCGACCCTAAAAGGTTTTCATGTTTGCTAATGTTTGTTTTTTTCCAGGCCGGTGTTGAGCCAGGTGAAGCAGAACACTCCTATCCTTCTACCTGGATTTCAGTCTGTTGAAGTTCCAGATGAGCTCAGTGGACAGTACTCGGTGAGTGTTTTCCCTGTTGAATAAGTCAAATCGGAGCAGGTTTCATATGAATGGTGTAATAATGCCTGGATTATGTTTTGTGGGTGCAGAGTGAGAGCTCTCAGCTGGAGACCAAACTGAGTGGAATACAGGTCACTTCTGGGGTGAAGAGAGACTCTCTACTGCCCAGGGCTGAGGAGATGAAGGACAGGAACTCCAAGACCTCTACCAAGCTCGTCTCTGTAAGTGCTGCTTTTACCCAGTCATTTCCTGTGTATGAATTCCATTTCAATTCCCCACATTGAGGAAAAATGGAATTGAATCAATTGAAATGGAATTCTTTATTCTCTGAACCCCATGACCAAATCTTGTGCTTGGCAGCTTTCATATTCTTACAAAGGCCGTCAAAACACAGTAAGTTTTCTCTATTGCCACCATTTGCCACCAGCATCATATTAGAGCTGACTTCTATTCTCTCCCTATCAGACAAAACTTGACTTTGGTTCTCACAAGCTGCCTCGCAGAGAGGAACTGGAGGAGCAGGCCTCGATAGACTTTGTGTTCATCCCCCCTGAGACCAAGGAGAGAGTTCTCACTGAGCACCAGAAAGAGGTCAAGAGAACCAAAAGGTCAGTTTCGGGCAAATCAACTTTGTTAATTCAATCTTTATTTAACCGGGAAGTCTCTTTTTTATTTTTGCCTTATTTAGACAAATCAACAAAGTTATAGAAATGCTTACATTTTCTCACTGTATTATGCTTTTGTATGGGTTGTATTCTAAAGGGTTGACATCCCTGCCATGTACAATAACCTGGATGCTTCCCTTGATACCACAGTCTTCACCCAGTACACACAGAGTCAGGAGGAATCACTGTAAGTAGTTGGCTGCTGCCGTTACACTGTATAACACTAATCTATCAACATTGGGGGACCCAATGGTTAAAACATGCATTTCTTTTTCAGGGACAAATTACCAGCAGATGAGCAAGCCGAAGATGCCGCTAAAGATGAGGGTAAATCAGAGGTAAAGAGAATCTAACAACAAAAGTTATTAATTGTTACATTTACCCCCGAGGTCTGAATTATGATTTATTTTTGCCCTGATGAACTGTTTTCATTTAAATGAAAACATATAGAAGCCATCAAAGCCAACAGCCTTTTTCCTCAAATGCAAGTGAAAATACAAATCAAATGTCTCTGCATTCTTTTCTCCACAGGGTAACGTGGAAATGGATGAAGCTTCTGAGGTTTTGGCAAAAGACACCCAGGAATATATCAGTCCAACCAGTGAGATGGCAGAACCGGCAATGGAAGAGGAGCCTGCTGAGGAAGTAATTCTTGAGTCTGCAGATGTTTCCATGGAGGATGCCAACGAAGACGTTCCATTGGAGGACTCCGATGTTCCCATGGAGTCTAGAGAAGAGGGCACCAGCCCCAATGTTTCTGGCGGCTCTGATATCATCTCAGGGACGCCTAAGAAACACAACAGTCGTCGCCAGTCCTTCATCACTCTGGAGAAGTATGCTGAGGGGAAGCCTGCTAGTCCTGCCAGCGTGGTGAAGTTTACAGGCCCCCTCACCAGGACCTCGAACATCCAGGAGCAGGAGCCTGCCTCTCAGAAACCATCGGCAGAGACTGAGGCTGACACAGACCGACAGGACTCCCAGGAGACTGAACAAGTAAGACACAAAAGCTCTAGGAATGAGTCTTTCCTAAAGGAGGGAGAGGAACACAAATCTTCAGAAAACAAACAGGAATCTGAAGTTGAGATACTCTCTGAGAAACGGTCAAGTGAAACCACAGAGGACGATGTCATCCCAGACACCCAGTCTCAGGTGGAAGTACTGAAGGAAGTTCCTGCAGTTGAAGAAGTAATGGGAAACAACAGTCAGGAAGAAGAGGAATCTAATGGTCTTTTGGAAGATTCTTCCAGCTCCCAGTCCACTCCGAGCCAAGGTGAACCAAGGCGGTCCGGACGGCGGAGGAGTAGGCCGCTGAGACCAGGAGAGGACGCAGAGGAACGAGATGATAAAGACAAACGGAGGAAGACGTCTCAACCTGGAGAGGAGGTGAGTCAAACTGATTCACCAAAGACTACTCCCTCTCCTGCCAGTCCAACTGATAGTCAGTCACAAGGTAGAGCCAGCAGGAGAAGTAAGCTGGCTGTTGAGGATGGTGGAAAAGACAAGCTGAGAAGGAGAAGTCACAAGGAAGTGAGTGAGTTGAGTCAATCAAATTCACAGGTTGCCACACCTTCACCTGCCGGTGATAGCAACAGCCAAACACAGGGTTGGAGGAGTAACAAATTGGCCAGGGAACAGAAGAAGAGAGGTGTTGCAAAGAAAGAGCTCAGTCAAAGTGACTCCCTAACGGTCACTGCCTCTGATAATGATAGCCAATCACAGAGTAGACGTAGTCAGAGGAGTAAGCTGGCTGTGGAAGTAGAGGAGGATGGCAATCAGAAACGAAAGGGTAGTAGGGCTCAGAAGGAGAAGCCAAGTCAAACAGATTCACATGTAGCCACACCATCTCAACTAGAGAGTCGGTCACAGGGTAGAACAAGCAGGAGCAAGGCCATCAGTGATTCGGAGGAGTTTGATCTCCTAGACAAGGTTGAAAAGCACGATCCTACTGAGGAGGAGCAAAGCCAAAGTGATTCTCAGATGGCCACACTGTCTCCTGCTTCTCAAACAGGAGATACACAATCACAGGGTCGATCAAGCAGGAGGAGTAAATTGGTCACAGAGTCTGAAGAACAGGGTAAAGACAAACAGAAGAGAAGAGTTGGCACGGAAAACACACTCAGTCAAATTGACTCAAAGATCACCACACCTTCAGCCACATCTTCAGCCACTCCAAAATACAGCCAGTCACAGGGTAGAGCAAGCAGGAAAAGCAAGGTGCCCCTCGAAGTGGCTGAGTTGGAGGACAAAACAAGTCCAAATGTGGCTACTGATTCAGCAGCAGCACCCGAGATGAGCCAGACTGATTCTCAGGTCACTCCTTCCGCCACCAGACAAACAGACAGCCAGCCGAGGCCCAGAGGCAGATTCAGTAAGAGAAGCAAGTTAGAGGAACAGGTGAAGGCCAGCAGCAGCCCTATGCAAACCCCTACCATAGCGACTGAGAGCTCCCAGGTGGCAGACCAGGCTGGAACACAGGAATCCCCCCAAGGAAGCAGGAGGACTACGAGACAGAGAGCTTCCCAGGGCTTACTGTCCTCCAACGTGGAGAACTCGGAGTCAGACGCTTCAGAGACCCGGGAGGATGCCCAGAAACCCAAGAAGAGAGGCAGGAATCCCAAATCCACTGAAGGTCTTCCAAGCCCACTTGCTGCTGTTGGATCAGGAGAGCCCGGGGCTTACCAAGAGATCCCAATGGATAGTTCTGAATCTTCTCTAAAGTCTGAATCTGAAAAGTCAGACTTGCATAACCCATTGAGTGAGGCCTTAGAAGTTAAGATTTCTCAGGATGTGGATGAAACCATTAAAAGTATCAACTCCCTTAAACCAGATATGGATGTTCTGAAACTTCCTCTGATAACAAAGAACGATATGGGGCAGAGGGAGGCTAACACTGAGATGGTAGATATAGAGGGTGAGTGTGAGAATACTAAGCTGCCTTCTCAATTGATCGACTCTTCATTAAAACCTGATCTAGAACAACTGAAGAGTCAGTATTTGTGCATATCCCCACAGAAGAACCTCAAAACAGTCTCTTCTCAGGAGGGTGTCCATAGTGACTTTGGGTGTGAAGGGCCAACACGGCTCCAAAATAAGCTCCTCACTGACTCTGAGCAGGCCAACTCTCCAGTGCCTTCCGCTGATGGAAATTCCGTCTCGGGATATGAAAGTGTATTACTTGAACCAAACAAACTATGTACCCCTCCCATCTCCAATGGACTCCCCACAGATACTTCACCCAGCGACGCTGCAGAGGAGAAACTGAGCCTGAGTCTACAGGTTGCTGAGTCTTCAGGGGAGAAGCTTGTAGATGTGCCTAAGCCTGTGACTGTGTCCAGTGAGGAGGTGACAGAGGAGCAGATGGGAGAAGACAAGGAGAACCGACATCCAGAGTCTACTAACAATGTTCTAGAGGAGGACCAACCAGAAGAGGATGTTTTCATGTCTATTGTGCATACCCAACCAGAGGGTTTCAATGCCTTCGATGAGGAGCAACAGGAGGAGCAGTACACATGTATTAAAGAAGGCCAGCCAGAATCTGATAACCCCTCTACTAGGACCAAAGAAAATGACACCGAGCCTCAGGCGAACGACGCTCAAGATATCACTCCTCTCCAAGAGAGGGCAAAAATGGATACGGTTCCAGGTCTTGAGTGTGAAGAAGAGGACGGTGAAGAAACTCAGATAGACAATAACGACCTAGCTCTACATCCTCTAGACTCTGCTGACCCTCTGACCTTCGACACTAGCGAAGCACCAGTGGCTCTACATCATCCCAGTACTTCTAAAGACGTGTTGTGCCAAGATTCGCCTCCCAAGCAGAAGAGTTTGGAGGCTATGATGGGTTTGGAGGTGGGCCAGAGCCCCAGCAGTGGCAGGATCAGGGGTATGTGGACCCCCTCAGCCTCCCCCTCCACCTCTATACTGAAGAAGGGACAGAAAAGACCAATAGAAGAGGAGAGTCCTTCACCTTTCACTAAGGTAACATGTTCCGGTGTACTTAATCTATGAAGATTTACACAAATCATACTATGGTTACAATGCGTTCTTTATGATACATTTACAGTGCATTCGGAAAGTATTCAGACCTCTTGACTTTTTCCACATTTTGTTACGTTACAGCCATATTCTATAATGGATAAAATAGTTTTTTCCCGTCATCAATCTACACACAATACCCCTTAATTACAAAGCAAAAAGAGGTTTTTAGACATTTTTGCAAACGTGTTACTTAAACAAAAATGGAAATATCACATTTCTGTAAGTATTCGGACACTACTCAGTACTTTGTTGAAGCACCTTTGGCAGCGATTACATCCTCAAGTCTTGTTTGACGCTACAAGCTTGGCACACCTGCATTTGGGGGAGTTTCTCCCATTTTTCTCTTCAGATCCTCTTGAGCTCTGTGAGGTTGGATGGGGAGCGTTGCTGCACAGTTATTTTCAGGTCTCTACAGAGATGTTAGATTGGGTCCGGGCTCTGGCTGGGTCACTCAAGGATATTCAGAGACTTGTCCCGAAGCCACTCCTGCATTGTCTTGGCTGTGTGCTTAGGGTCGTTGTCCTGTTGGAAGGTGAATTTTTGCCCCAGTCTGAGGTCCTGAGCGCTCTGGAGCAAGTTTTCATCAAGGATATTTCTGTACTTTGCTCCATTCATCTTTCCCTTGATCCTGACACTTCTCCCCAGCCCTACTGCTGGAAAAACATCCCCACAGCAATATGCTGCCACCAACATGCTTCACTGTGGGGATGGTGCCAGGTTTCCTCCAGACGTGATGCTTGGCATTCTGGCCAAATAATTCAATCTTGGTTTCATCAGACCAGAGAATATTGTTTCTCTTGGTCTGTGAGTCTTTAGGTGCCTTTTGGCAAACTGGGTTGTCATGTGCCTTTTACTTAGGAATGGCTTCCTTCTGGCCACTCTACCATAAAGGCCTGATTGGTGGAGTGCTGCAGAGATGGTTGTCTTTCCGGAAGATTCTCCCAGAGTGACCATTGGGTTCTTGGTCACCTCCCTGACCAAGGCCCTTCTCCCCCAATTGCTCAGTTTGGCCGGGCGACCAGCTCTAAGAAGAGTCTTGGTGGTTCCAAACTTCTTTCATTTAAATGAAGAATGACGGAGGCCACTGTGTTCTTGGGGACCTTCAATGCTGCAGAAATTGTTGGTACCCTTCCCAGATCTGGGGCGGCAGGTAGCCTAGTGGTTCAAGCGTTGGACTAGTAACCGAAAGGTTGCAAGATCAAATCCCCGAGCTGACAAGGTAAATAATCTGTCGTTCTGCCACTGAACAAGGCAGTTAACCCACTGTTCCTAGGCCGTCATTGAAAATAAGAATTTGTTCTTAACTGACTTGCCTAGTTAAATAAATAAACAGGTGGACTCCAAGTTGTAGAAATATTTCAAGGATGATCAATGGAAAAAGGATGCACCTGAGCTCAATTTTGAGTCTCATAGCAAAGGGGCTGAATACTTATAAATATGTAAATAAGTATTTATTTTTAATACGTTTGCAAAAATGTATAAACTTGTTTTTGCTTTGTCATTATGGGGGTATTGTGTGTAGATTTGAGGATTTAAAAAATATACATATATTTAAGCAATTTTAAAATAAGGCTTTAACGTAACAAAGCGGGAAAAGTGAAGGGGTCGGAATACTTTCCGAAGGCACTGTATGCATTTATTAGAATTATCTGCATTTCACTAAATCAGTATGAATTGAAAATCACATTCAGTTGAAGAGAAACCTTGATGTATCTAGAATGGCATTAGCAAGTTCTGAAAACAGTGTTAAATGAATCTATATGTTGCAGTCTCGACGAGTATCATTTGCCGACCCAATCCAACACCAGGAGCTGGCTGATGACATTGACCGTCGCAGCCCTGTCATCCGATCCAGCTCCCCAAGAGCCAAAACTACCAGCAGCAGCATCACTCAGCCTAAGGTATATGATCCACTAGTGATGTTTATTAAATGTCATTTGATATACTTTGCACAAAATCCTTATAGGCTTGATTTAGGGTTAAGTACGTGCCACTTGGACTTCCACGTAAATCATTCATCGTCATCAATGGGAGACGATGTGTAGAATATGTTAGTTAATCATGCAGATATCAAGTGAGAATACCACTCTATAAGTGGCCACAGAATAACAGAACTTTGCCTTTACTTTTTTTGATGTCTTACATTTTGACTCTTAGCCTAACCTCTGCTCTACATTGCAGTATATCACAACACCAACAAAGGGCCTACTGATCCTTAGTCCACGCAATCTCTGCAGCCCGGGGTACAAGAGCTCCAAGAAATGCCTGGTATGTATCCCCAGATACACAGGAAGTACCCAAGTTATTTTCAGACACGATCGTAAATGCAACACGGTTTACCTTTTTAAATCCAAATTCAGTCATTTTTAATCAAATGTATCCGATTTATAGAAACCTTATTATCAAAAACAAGGACATTCATTTTACTGCATACAGCAATTCATGACATCTCAAAGTGCATGATTGTTGTGCATCACATTTTTGAAGAACAAGTGCTTGAGTCCAATACCTTTGATCAGTGACTGACTTGATGAATGTTGTTTCAGATCTCAGAGATGAGTCAGGAGCCAAGGCCCATCCCTAAGGACTGTGTGTACCCGGCCCTGGTCAGCTGTTCTACGCCTGTGGAGGCGGTGCTGCCTCAGATCACCTCCAACATGTGGTGAGGACATAAATCCCTATATGATAGATTTAGCCAGCCAGAAAAATGTTCTAACACACCAGCTAGGTTTCCATCCACTTGACAACAGATTTTCATGTGAATATTCTAAAATCTGCACAAAAACAATATGCGCATTTTCCCACCAGATGTTTCCATCAAATTGACTTGTGGATAAAATGCAGTGTGTTGATGACGTAGTGTACATAAAAAAATTACTTTTGCGCTTTAATGTACCCAGAAAGAAGGTCCACATGAGATGATTATGGACAAACAAGCGAGATTCATTTTATTTGTCAAACGGCAGCCAAGAATCGATCATCATGTCACCAGAATAAGACCCTCAATATTTATTGGAAAGAAGTATCAAGCTCATCACTGTGCACTTTCACCACCCTGTGAAGTTCATCATAACTTATTTCATCTGTAGCCTAATAAACTGCAAGCTTTCCTGAGTCGTAGTGGGAGGACCAGACAACATATCGCGTTTACTTCAATATGATGGTTTTATCAATATTTGCGCATAAATGCGTTTCCTCCATTTCTCGCATAGTTAATTTTACCAACACAAAAAGATCCCATGTTGTTTAGCATATTGTTTTGTCGACATTTGGAAAGTTTACCGAACTATTTTCTTTTTCCATCAGGCCTGTCTTGACATTTTTTTATCCGACATTTACTTTACGCATTATAAGGTTGCCAGAAATGTTGATGTATTTGCATTGTCCCTGTCAAATAAACCGAATAAAAGTGTTGCTGACATCCAAAGGTTTCAGATCTTTCCCCCCCAGACATGGAGAGAGAATTTTTTTTCCTTCATTTTTCTCTCTTCCTATAGGCCTCGTGGTTTTGGTCATCTTGTGCGAGCCCGTAATATCAAAACGGTTGGAGACCTCAGTGCTCTCACACCAAGCGAAATCAAGAACCTTCCCATTCGCTCCCCAAAGATCTCTAATGTGAAGACAGCACTTAAAACATACCACGAACAGCAGGTAATGCCTAGAACTTTCAAAACAGTAACTTTCCACCACCTTCTAAAAATGCAACTGAAAATGAAATCTCTTCTATTCACCTTATCTTACCAGATAAATACTTTTCCTACATAGATTATAACTGCAGCTAAAACCAACCTGAACTGATACCATCTGTTTGGGCTGTATCTGACTGTTTTCCTTGTCCTTGCTTCAGCGGAAGGGCCGTAGTGATGAGTTGAAGAGTTTTGAAGAGATGGAGAACATGACATCAGAGCAGGAGGAGCCAACCCTTCCTCGGAACCAGGAAGAGGAGGACAAGACTCCTGGAGAGGCCCTCAGTGAGTTCCTACCAAATACACTACACTTTAGAAAAATGTCCTAATGATGATAATGGTTTTGTTGGTGCCAAGTGATTTGAATTGATAAGTTACTTTAACAATCAATCACATTTCTAGCCCTTTTAAAAGCAACAGTTGTCACAGTGCTGTACAGTAACCCAGCCTAGGCCGCAGTTGAATTACTTTTTTATTTGTTTTTAGATCGCAAAACATCTTCATATTTTTCTATAAACCTTCAATCTAGTTTAAGCCATCTGAGGTATTACCTCTCGTCTTCAGTATGTCATAAATGGTCTCTCTGATCCTTGCTGTAGCCACAGAGATGTTGGATGAGCCAGTGTCCATGGAGCAGGGTCCAGAGGAGAGACTGGACCAGAGCAGGCCTGACCACCAGAGACCTGAGGGGGATCTTCTGTTGGAGGTGGAGTCCCTGGGAGCTCGTCTAGCTGGGGAGGAACTGAGCCGCTGCTCCCCTGACCAGCTTGTTCAGCTCCATGATCAGCTGGGAGGGATGATGAAGAATGTAGTGGTGCAGCTGCAGAGCAGACTACTTTCTCAGAACAAGGACAGCGGACCCTGATCGAAACGGTCTACGGGGTTTGGATATCTTAAGAATGCCCGATGTGACGTCTCTTGAGGGTGCCTATTGACATTTGTGGGGGGCGGAACATTGGTGTTTGAATTTTTAGAGATCTTATAGAGATTTTTTTTATATGGGCCCCTCAGCCCCCATGGACTTCGAACCTGAACACCCCAATCGCGGTTTCTCCTATTACACTCTTAACAGAGTTAATCAGGACTGTGCTACAAGTTGACTAGGATCTATGTTTTTAACTTCTGTTGTTTTTGTCCTTTTTCCATGTCCTCTGATGGGTGAGGGAGGTATTTTATAAATGCTCACTACTTTACTTTTCTTTTTAGTCTGAAAGGTTGGGTGGTGATGATGATGATTTAACTGTCGCTATGGTAAGAGTGAAAGGGAAGCCCGTCTCTGATTGGCTGTTCCAAGACTTTGCCATGAATTGACTTTTTAGCAATCAATGCTGGCCAGGAGGGTGGCACTTTTTATGTACTTAAATAAAGGATGCAAAAACTTATGAGGGTGTATCACCAAGTGTTATTTTGGATGTATAGGGGGATGGAAACACTAATGGTCTATTTTTACGCTTACAGTAGGTGGGCAACATATTTCTGTTCTGATTTTGAATTGATGACTCTTAAGGGCTTTCCAGACGAGCAGCGGGGGGTGGAGTGGCCCATTAATTTTCAATGGAGCTAGGCGGGGGGCTATCCAGGCGGAGGTACACATGGAAGCTGCTTAGCCAGGGCAGGGAAAATAGAAATCTGCTGTTTTTCTAGTGGTGCTGTCGTTGTTGACCATTCACAGTAGAAAACACAGCCTACTTGGTGATATGTTAGCACATATGTGCAACAGCAGGACCAGGAAGCTAACTTGGCACAGGCCCAGCCATTCAGAATGAGTTTTTCCCCACAAAAGGGCTTTATTACAGAAATACTCCTCAGCAGCTGGGATCTTTAAATTAAGGTAATGAAAAATGGGACAAAAAAGTTATTGAGTTTATATTTTTGTTCTGTGTTTTTTGGGGGGGGTCTATAAAAACGTTACTGGCTCATCTTCACTTGATTTTATCTTGTCAGGTTGTGTCAATATCAAAATTATTATTGATATACCTTGAATCAATAAGCAAGTTGCTGTAATGACAATAAGAATGTTCAGAAGCTCACGCCACAGCTAACTTTAATTTTTTTATTTAACTAGGCAAGTCAGTTAAGAACAAATTCTTATTTACAATGACGGCCAAACCAGGACGACACTGGGCCAATTGTGCGCCACCCTATGGGACTCCCAATCACGGCCTGATGTGATACAGCTGCCTGTTGCCAATGGTGCTAGCGAATTGGAACCTCTTCTATAGTGCAACTAGTTGGTACAGTGAGGGAAAAAAGTATTTGATCCCCTGCTGATTTTGTATGTTTGCCCACTGACAAAGAAAGGATCAGTCTATAATTTTAATGGTAGGTTTATTTGAACAGTGAGAGACAGAATAACAACAAAAATCCAGAAAGACGCATGTCAAAAATGTTATAAATTGATTTGCATTTTAATGAGGGAAATAAGTATTTGACCCCTCTGCAAAACATGACTTAGTACTTGGTGGCAAAACCCTTGTTGGCAATCACAGAGGTCAGACGTTTCTTGTAGTTGGCCACCCGGTTTGCACTGAGCTGAGATTAGGAGCACTCCCTTTAAGAGTGTGCTCCTAATCTCAGCTCGTTACCTGTATAAAAGACACCTGGGAGACAGAAATCTTTGATTGAGAGGGGGTCAAATACTTATTTCCCTCATTAAAATGCAAATCAATTTATGACATGCGTTTTTTGTTGTTGTTGTTATTCTGTCTCTCACTGTTCAAATAAACCCACCATTACAATTATAGACTGATCATTTCTTTGTCAGTGGGCAAACGTACAAAATCAGCAGGGGATCAAATACTTTTTTCCCTCACTGTACGTTGTCAAGGAGGGCGATAAAGTGTGTTGACGAAGCTTGAACCTGGGGCCCTTCTTTTGTGTAATGGACAGGTTATCCTGAGTTGTACTCCGAGGACGCTTTACTGCTAAGCTAGCACACTGACGTCGGTTTCACTGCTAACGTGTTCTCCGGTTCTGCATTTTGAACTGCAGGTAATGTATGTAATGTAGCTAAATCAAAGTGAAGAGGCAACAAGGTACAGAAATAGGAACACAAGACGGCACTAGTGCAGAGCGTGGTGTGCTTTATTAGCTACTGATTAAAGGTATGACTTCCTTGACCCCTAGACCTAGGTAATTGGAAGAAACAAAACACACATGCAACTAGTGGCCAGCCTTCAGGAGGGAAGAGGCTCCGCTTTTACAACTTCAGAACGCACAACTCCTCAAACTGGGGTGTGAAACGCTCTGAACCTTGTAGATGGAAATACAGTGAATAGAGCTGACACGGTTCCCTATTCTCTGATAAACAAACTGTTCTACACAATACATTTCTATCTGAACTTTCTGTAATGTTACATCCTGAACAGACCCCTGGTTTAAGGTTAGATCATTGATGCAATGGCTGATGTCTCGGTAAGGTTACACATCTTAGTATTCTTTTCTTTCATCAACCCCTTGTAGACGTAGGTGACAATACAACTTTATTCTCTCCGTACGTTCACTTTTATATCACAGGAAAGTTTGAATTGCATGTAGCCCATCTCTTGTGTGAAAGTAAAATATTCTTAAAGCTTTAAAGTTAACTGATAAATACATTTGCCTGCAATTTACACAATGGGATTTTGTCATATCATTGTTATTGCGAAACAAGGTCTTGGAAGAGGTTGAACATTCGACAGTAGTGTGTATATATATGTATGTTTATTTCTACGTCATCCACAGGGGATAATGAAATGGACGTCAACAATTTCATTTAGACAATATACTATAGTAGACTAATAATAGTTACTAAAATCTAATATAAGCACTAGTCTACACAAAAGGTTTACGAAGTGACAGATTCAGCCGCAGGTAGGGGCCAATCAGGGAGCCCAGTGGATGTCGCGCACACTCTGGAGGAAGGATTGGGGGATGGGCGGGCCTTGTCTTTAGATAACCTCAACGTAATTGGCCGGCAGCATGCCAGTCTTGCCTGAGCGCTGCACGGTGCCGTACATCCAACCTTCATCGATGGCCTGCACGTTTACGATGACATCACCGTCCTTAAAGGACACCTCGTCACTGTCGGCAGAGGAGTAGTCATACATGGCACGCACCGTTTTCTGAAAGGGACCAGAAATGTATTTTAGTCATGGTAGCTGATAAAGAAAGCAGCGGATGGTTTACTGAAATCATTATTTTTTTTTTGAACAAAGTAGTGCACAACATCCCACCAAACGGATTTAGCCAAAAACTCCCAACACAGGCCTCCTTGTTTTTCTGGCCTCTCCCTTCCCAACGCGGAGGCAATAAAATGTATCATTCTGTTTCACAGTTAGCATCAGCAGCCAATAAACTGAGGACTGATTGCCATGGTAATGACCTTTTTCCTGTGAGCGTGGTACATGGGTACAGTACTCACCCCGGTGGTGGAGGGGTGGGAGGGGACAGAGGACACGGTGGTCTGCTGGGTGGCTACAGAGGAAGACCTCTGCTGCAGCTCCACGGTCTTGGTGTGTGTGTAGCCTGCAGGAGATAAGAAAGACATTAGTCAAGTCAGCCGTCAAAGTTAGGATGAGGGTTAGTTATGGATACTTCTACCAAAGAGGAGTGGGCACAGGGTCCTGACTATACAAAGTATTGATGAGGTTTGAATATATAGGTCTTAAATCCATGTGGACACTTCAAACTTCAAGTGGTCCAAAGTGGTTTGGTGGTGTGATATCTGAACTTGGTTGTGAGTGAGCAGAGGAGGACCTACTACAGTAGACCTACCCATAGAGGGGAGAGTGAAGCCGTTGCTGTACAGCGACATGTGGTGTCCTGGGTCCTCAGACACCTCAGACTTCTCATCGCCAACACCACTCATAGCACTGGTAGAGCGGGAGTGCTCCTTGCTGCGTCGCTGGGCTTGGACTGTCAGATAAGGAATGTCAAGGGTTGAATCATTTTTGTATTTTAAGCTACAGGTAACTGGCAACATAATGGAAACACATGAGTAAATGAGGGTTCCATAGTCCCCAGCACGTAATTGGCCGGCAGCGTGCCAGTCCCCTCCAAGCTCATCACAAACCTGGGGACCCAGGGACTGAACACCTCCCTCTGCAACTGTATCCTGGACTTCCTGACGGGCCGGCCCCAGGCGTTGAGGGTAGGCAACAACACGGGGGCCCCTCAGGGGTGTGTGCTTAGTACTCTCCTGTACTCCCTGTTCACTCACGGCTGCGTGGCTAAGCATAACTCCAACACCATCATCAAGTTTGCTGACGACACGACGGTGGTAGGCCTGATCGGTGACGATACCGCCTACAGAGAGGAGGTCAGAGACCTAGCAGTGTGGTGTCGGGACAACAACCTCTGCACACATCAACAACTGACACCCCACGAAGCATCGTTCTTCAGGTCTCAGAGCGAGTGACGTCACCCGATTGAAACGCTATTAGCGGGCAGGCAAGGTAAACGGCAGTAAATACACAGCCATTCTGAGTGATCACCTTCAACCTATGATTAATCATTTCTATCCTGATGGGTGTGGATGACATGCCCCCATCCACAGGGCACACGTGGTCACTGAATGGTTTGATGAGCATGAAAACGAGTAAACCACATGCCATGGCCGTCTCAGTCACAAGATCTCAACCCAATTGAACACTTATGGGAGATTCTGGAGTGGCAGTTGAGATAGCGTTTTCCACCACCATCAACAAAACACCAAATTATGGAATTGTTCATTCCTCCTGACAGAGTTCAACACAGTTGTAGAATCTATGCCAAGGCGCATTGAAGCCGTTCTGGCTCCTCGTGGTGGCCCAACGACCTATTAAGACACTTAGCTGGTGTTTCCATTATTTTGGCTGTTACTAACTAATTCAGAATTCTTCAATTTATATGATTTCCTGTAATGTAAATCATGTCATGCTCAGGCGTCTCTCACCTGACATCATGTGCAGACTCCGGGACTGGATGTTGTCCTCAGCAGGGTCATAGTCAAACACAGAGCCGGGATTGGTGCGCCACACACGTAGATCTGAGGGTGAACAGACAGAGAGGTTATAATGGTCTGCTGGGGTTTCCAATACCTGCAATTTTCTTCATTGTCCGTGTACGTATTCTGACCCATTCTGCGTTAAGAAGTACATCGTACATCTAGGCCTGGATTCAATCCGACCGCGCTTCTAGATAATGTGGTTTTTAAAGGCAACGTTATCGCATTGATTTTAGGTAAGATTCAGTTGGGATTTACCTTTAAATGTCAAGCGTGCTGTAGCCAGCGTTGGAAAAAGTACCCAATTGTCATACTTAAGTAAAAGTAATGACACATTCACGCCGCAGCCCGTCTGGTGTTCAACCTTCCCAAGTTCTCTCACGTCACCCCGCTCCTCCGCTCTCTCCACTGGCTTCCAGTTGAAGCTCGCATCCGCTACAAGACCATGGTGATTGCCTACGGAGCTGTGAAGGGAACGGCACCTCCATACCTTCAGGCTCTGATCAGGCCCTACACCCAAACAAGGGCACTGCGTTCATCCACCTCTGGCCTGCTGGCCCCCCTACCTCTGAGGAAGCACAGTTCCCGCTCAGCCCAGTCAAAACTGTTCGCTGCTCTGGCACCCCAATGGTGGAACAAGCTCCCTCACGACGCCAGGACAGCGGAGTCAATCACCACCTTCCGGAGACACCTGAAACCCCACCTCTTCAAGGAATACCTGGGATAGGATAAAGTAATCCTTCTACCCCCCCCCTTAAAAGATTTAGATGCACTATTGTAAAGTGGTTGTTCCACTGGATATCATAAGGTAAATGCACCAATTTGTAAGTCGCTCTGGATAAGAGCGTCTGCTAAATGACTTAAATGTAAATGTAAATGTAGTAAAAGTCAATAAGTATTTATTTTTAAATATACTTAAATATCAAAAGTAAATGTAATTGCTCAAATATACTTATGTACAAAAGTAAAAGTATAAATTATTCAAAATTCCTTATATTAAGTAAACAAGACAGCCCCTTTTTAGTTTCGTTTTTGGATAGGGGCACACTCCAACCCAATTTACAAATGAAACGTTTGTGTTTAGTGAGTCCTCCAGGTCAGAGGCAGTAGGGATGACCAGGGATGTTCTCTTGATAAGTGCGTGAATTGGACCATTTTCCTGTCCTGCTAAGCATTCAACATGTAACGAGTACTTTTGGGTGTCAGGAAAATGTATGGAGTAAAAAGTACATTATTTTATTTAGGTATGTAGTGGAGTAAAATTAAGTTGTCAAAAATAGACACTCCAAAAAACGACTTAAGTAGTATTTGAAAGTATTTGTACTTTCCACCACTGGCTGTAGCACGGTTTGGGATTTATTCACAGCACTACAGTGGGTGTGGGTGTGTTTTATTGGGTACCAGTGACAGTCTCCTGTTCGTGCTCCACGACGCGTCTCTTCTCCATCTCGACCACGCGTCTCTGGATGCCACGGTAGTTGATGTCGCTGAACTCCTGGGTGTTCTTCTTCACGCGGTCCATGACAGGGTCAGAGGTAGTGGGAGTGAAGCTGCCCTTAGTCCTTTCAAATTCCTGGTGGTATTTCACCTGGAATGGTTTTACATCGGTAGGGAATGAGTAATCAACTTAGTATGGCATGTGTTATTTCATTTTAATAAAGGACTAAGTGGAAAGCCTAGTTCAACTTAAGTGGTGTGGTTTAACATTGGAACGAATTATGAAAGTGATACATTTTTGTCTGGCATCAGTTATTACATATAAATGACTCTTTACAAGCTTAATAACATCTAGAAAAACCAGACTAACTCCAGAAATGTTGCGTTGAGTCTCCTTGACCCGTCTCATCTCAGGTGTGTCCAACACAAAGGCAGCCTTGCCCTGGACCTGCTTACGGAAGCTGTCAGAGTACAAAACCTGTGGGATGGCAGAGAGGACAGCAGAGGAACAACATGAGCACCAGAGTTAACAGATCGGCCCACGCTGAGAAGGGCTTATTATTGGGACCTCTGACAGATGATATTAGCAGGGAGATTCAAACATTCAGAGTGGGTGTGGATTAAGAAGGTGTGTCCCAATTCATAAGGGGGTTAGGAGTGTGTTTTCCAATCCTTAATGGGGGTGATGGGAGTGGGAGAAAGTCAGGGGAACAGGAGAAAGTTGACTAGTTTCAACAAGGGAGAGGGTTAGCGATGATAATATTGACAACACATCACAGCTGGTGGGTGGTATTAAAATAGATGAGGAGAGTAGATGTTGACTACTGTAGATGGGATTAATATGGTTAACTAAAGCCAGAATAAGAAGGAGTTAGAGAGGGTTAATGTGGGTTTTAAAGGGGCACACAGGTCATGGAGGATGGCTGGTGTACCGAGCTAATCTGTTCTTGGTTCCGCTTCGCTCTCTCCATCTCTGGAGTGAACACTTGGGGTGTTCCTTTAGCAGAACTGTCCTTATACAACACCTACAGGACAGAAACACATTGCCCCCCAGGGGACAGTAAGACACACTGCAACAACACACACAGCAATCACACAACCCAACACACACACACTAAACATCTGCAGCCTCCACAGCATGGCAAGGATGTTAGTTGCCACACTAAAACAGGAGATATAATAACACAAAACTAACAGGTTTAGAACACTGCTGTGGAGAGGAGATAAAAACTTTGTGGAAAAAAGGTTATGGAAAGGGAAAAATGGAAAAGCAAAACACTCAGAACGTGAGGGAGCCACATCGTAGAGGGTGTTTTTGGCTGAGATTGGAATTAAGGGAGAGTCAAAGGTGATTTACTGATGTTGGAAGGTGGATGGACATATAGGAGGGAGAAGGACGGATGTGTTATATTAGAATTTTTGATTGTTGAAGACAGGGGCTGTAGCTCAGGGAGCTCCAGCCTGAACCGATGGGCATCGCTGATGCAGGAAGATAAAAGGAGTATATGAGGGTTGATGATGAGGGGTCAGGGGTCAGCAGATAAAGAACACGGTTTAAGGAGATGAGGGATGGTCAGGTGAGGGAGGGTCATGCTCAAATGTCAACTAAACCCAGTGAGAAACACGTGTTGGTGGGTTCAATGGTTTCCTCTAGTACCGAGCTGATGTTCTTCTGCATCTCACGGACCCTCTTCACCTCTGGTAGGTCTGAGACGGCTGTGCCCTGCCCCAACGAGTCCTTGTACTTTATCTACAAATCAGATCAGCAGCACGGGTCCCATGCAGAATAGAGGAGACGTCACAATGGACATACACACAGAGAGCAACCGTAAGCCAGAGACAGACAGCAGCTACAAATGACATTGAACTATTAATAGCACAAGGACAAGAGCAGCTACAGAGGAATAAAGCTAGAATGAACACACAGGACACAGCAACAACTTAAGCAACAGTATTTTGGGCCTCACCTCTTGGATAGAAACATGTAATCACAGAGAGGGGTTCCTCCACCAATATATTGTTCAGACATAGATTCATGTTACCAGAGAACTTGACATTGTAAAATCATCTACTTGCTTCATTTTTGGGAAAAATATATGTTTAACTGGAACGAGCTACATTAGTATTATGACTACATGATAGGTTTGATGAGATGGTGACAAAGGATTGTTTAATAGGGTATCTTTCACAGATAACAGTTTTGAGGTGGGGTGAGATTGGAAAGGGTTGGACAGGGGAATTAAAGAGGGGTTGGAGTTCTACAGGGCCTTGAATAACAGGAGCAGGACAGACAGGAGTATATGGATGGTAGATGGAAGGTAGGGAGGTGGATCACATTATAATACTATGTACCGTGCTAATGTGTTGCTGATTGCGTTTAACTCTCTCCATCTCTGGGGTGTCTGACAGAGCTGTCCCTCTTCCCAAATCCTCTTTGTACTGAATCTTTAAACAGTAACACGAGGACAACCAGTCAGGAAGAGGGTTGATCGCCCATTCAAATAATAACAAAGGATATTGTAAACTTATGAGGGCCGCCATCAAATGCATGCAAAGGTTTGGGTTATAGTTAAACTACTGTTCTGAAATTTCACAGCACGTCAGTAAAGAAACTGAGAAGAAATAAAATCAAAAGATTTTTTAAAAATATGATGAAATTAATAGAAACAAAAATGAAGAAGAAAACTCTTAAGAGCAATTTGTCAGGTAGGACAAAAACAGATTGAAAAACAATAAAATTATAAGGGGATGATTCTATTTGGGTCTTTAGTTTGGAGGAAAAAGGAAGTTATGTTATTTTGTATTCAGGTAGGAAGCACTAGGCTTCATCTTAGCACACAGAAGTCAAAGGTCAGGAGAATAACCACTGATAGTTTAGGGGGCATTATTTGAGGTCAGTTAGGGGTCATACAACAGAGAAGGTATGAGTTTTTTGGGAGTTTGTTGGTTGGGAAATTAAGCGGGGCTAGATAGAAACTTGAATACCGAGCTGATGTTCTTCTGCATCTCACGAACCCTCTTCACCTCAGGTAGGTCTGAGACGGCTGTTCCCTGACCCAACGAGTCCTTGTACTTTATCTACCATAGTGGTTCCATGAGGAACACAGAGACAAAGCAAGACAGATATAAAGCCCACACATACTGTACATACATACAGCAGCAAAGACCTCACTGAAACAGTGACAATACAGCTGGCGTAAAGCACAAGAATGCTCACATGTAGGTTAAACAGTCATGACATTTACAATGATTGTTAACAGCAGTTAAGTTTACAGCATATACAGTTTATAACACTATAAACAATGTAGCTGAATAGGAAACTTCTGAGCGAATGAAAGGTTGATATTTGATTTAGTTTATTACAGATCTTAGATGTAATGAATTATTGTTTTGTTTGATGACTTCTGTTGAGTCTGCTGGGACAATGAACTCGGAGATTAGTATAAACTATGTAGAACGGTGTTGAAAAGGTGGAAATTAAAAATGGTTGCTATTATGTAGAGATTAAACCATTATATTTTCTAGTTTTTTAAATCTGGGAACTGTGTTGGTGGTGGGGGGGGGGGGGTCAGCATGGAGCCTATGGCATGGAAGTGTAGCTTGAGTGAAGATGGGTGGAGAGGAGAGGAGAAGAAAAGCAGGGTCACACTATAGTGTACCGTGCTAATGTTTGTCTGATTGCGTTTAACTCTGTCCATCTCTGGGGTGTCTGACAGAGCTGTTCCTCCTCCCAAATCCTCTTTGTACTGAATCTTTAAACAGTAACACAGGGACAACCAGTCAGAAATAGGGTTGATCGCCCACTTAAATACAAACAAAGGATATTGTAAACTTATGATGGCCGGTATAAAATACATGCAAAGGTTTGGGTTATAGTTAAACTACTGTTCTGAAATCTCACAGCACTTCAGTAAAGAAACTGAGAAGAAAACAAAAATGTTTGATGAAATTATTATAAATAAAAAATGGAGATGAAAAATCTAAATGCAGTTTGTTTGTCTGGTGGGACACAAACAGATTGAAAAACAAGAAACCTAAAAGGGGATGGTTCTATCTGGGCCTTTAGTTTGGAGGAAGAAGGAAGTTACATTATTTTGTATTCAGGTAGGAAGCGCTAGGCTTCATCTTAGCACACAGAAGTCAAAGGTCAGGAGAATAACCACTGATAGTTTAGGGGGCATTATTTGAGGTCAGTTAGGGGTCATATGACAGAGAAGGTATGAGTTTTTTGGGAGTTTGTTGGTTGGGAAATTAAGCGGGGCTAAATATGAACTCTAATACCGAGCTGATGTTCTTCTGCATCTCACGAACCCTCTTCACCTCAGGTAGGTCTGAGACGGCTGTTCCCTGACCCAACGAGTCCTTGTACTTTATCTACCATAGTGGTTCCATGAGGAACACAGAGACAAAGCAAGACAGATATAAAGCCCACACATACTGTACATACATACAGCAGCAAAGACCTCACTGAAACAGTGACAATACAGCTGGCGTAAAGCACAAGAATGCTCACATGTAGGTAAAACAGTCATGATTTTTAACAGCAGTTAAGTTTACAGCATATACAGTTTATAACACTATACACAATGTAGCTGAATAGGAAACTTCTGAGCGAATGAAAGGTCGATATTTGGTTTAGTTTATTACAGATCTTAGATGTAATGAATTATTGTTTTGTTTGATGACTTCTGTTGAGTCTGCTGGGACAATGAACTCGGAGATTAGTATAAACTATGTAGAACGGTGTTGAAAAGGTGGAAATTAAAAATGGTTGCTATTATGTAGAGATTAAACCATTATATTTTCTAGTTTTTTAAATCTGGGAACTGTGTTGGTGGTGGGGGGGGGGGGGGGTCAGCATGGAGCCTATGGCATGGAAGTGTAGCTTGAGTGAAGATGGGTGGAGAGGAGAGGAGAAGAAAAGCAGGGTCACACTATAGTGTACCGTGCTAATGTTTGTCTGATTGCGTTTAACTCTGTCCATCTCTGGGGTGTCTGACAGAGCTGTTCCTCCTCCCAAATCCTCTTTGTACTGAATCTTTAAACAGTAACACAGGGACAACCAGTCAGAAATAGGGTTGATCGCCCACTTAAATACAAACAAAGGATATTGTAAACTTATGATGGCCGGTATAAAATACATGCAAAGGTTTGGGTTATAGTTAAACTACTGTTCTGAAATCTCACAGCACTTCAGTAAAGAAACTGAGAAGAAAACAAAAATGTTTGATGAAATTATTATAAATAAAAAATGGAGATGAAAAATCTAAATGCAGTTTGTTTGTCTGGTGGGACACAAACAGATTGAAAAACAAGAAAACTAAAAGGGGATGGTTCTATCTGGGCCTTTAGTTTGGAGGAAGAAGGAAGTTACATTATTTTGTATTCAGGTATGAAGCGCTAGGCTTCATCTTAGCACACAGAAGTCAAAGGTCAGGAGAATAACCACTGATAGTTTAGGGGGCATTATTTGAGGTCAGTTAGGGGTCATACAACAGAGAAGGTATGAGTTTTTTGGGAGTTTGTTGGTTGGGAAATTAAGCGGGGCTAAATATGAACTCTAATACCGAGCTGATGTTCTTCTGCATCTCACGAACCCTCTTCACCTCAGGTAGGTCTGAGACGGCTGTTCCCTGACCCAACGAGTCCTTGTACTTTATCTACCATAGTGGTTCCATGAGGAACACAGAGACAAAGCAAGACAGATATAAAGCCCACACATACTGTACATACATACAGCAGCAAAGACCTCACTGAAACAGTGACAATACAGCTGGCGTAAAGCACAAGAATGCTCACATGTAGGTAAAACAGTCATGACATTTACAATGATTGTTAACAGCAGTTAAGTTTACAGCATATACAGTTTATAACAGAATAAACAATGTACAGTTGAAGTCGGAAGTTTACATACACCACAGCCAAAAACATTTAAACTCAGTTTTTCACAATTCCTGATGTTTAATCCTAGTAAAAATTCCCTGTCTTAGGTCAGTTAGGATCACCACTTTATTTTAAGAATGTGAAATGTCAGAATAATAGTAGAGAGAATGATTTATTTCAGCTTTTATTTCTTTCATCACATTCCCAGAGGGTCAGAAGTTTACATACACTCAATTAGTATTTGGTAGCATTGCCTTTAAATTGTTTAACTTGGGTCAAACGTTTCGGGTAGCCTTCCACAAGCTTCCCACAATAAGTTGGGTGAATTTTGGCCCATTCCTCCTGACAGAGCTGGTGTAACTGAGTCAGGTTTGTTGCTTCCTTGCTTGCACATGCTTTTTCAGTTCTGCCCACACATTTTCTATAGGATTGAGGTCAGGGCTTTGTGATGGCCACTCCAATACCTGACTTTGTTGTCCTTAAGCCATTTTGCCACAACTTTGGAAGTATGCTTGGGGTCATTGTCCATTTGGAAGACCCATTTGCAACCAAGCTTTAACTTCCTGACTGATGTCTTGAGATGTTGCTTCAATATATCCACATAATGTTCCTTCCTAATCATGCAATCTATTTTGTGAAGTGCATCAGTCCCTCCTGCAGCAAAGCACCCCCACAACATGAAGCTGTCACCCCCGTGCTTCACGGTTGGGATGGCGTTCTTCGGCTTGCAAGCCTCCCCCCTTTTCTTCCAAACATAATGATGGTCATTATGGCCAAACAGTTCTATTTTTGTTTCATCAGACCAGAGGACATTTCTCCAAAAAGTACGATCTTTGTCCCCATGTGCAGTTGCAAACCGTAGTCTGTCTTTTTTATGGCGGTTTTGGAGCAGTGGCCTCTTCCTTGCTGAGCAGCCTTTCAGGTTATGCCAATATAGGACTCGTTTTACTGTGGATATAGATACTTTTGTACCTGTTTCCTCCAGCATCTTCACAAGGTCCTTTGCTGTTGTTCTGGGATTGATTTGCACTTTTCGCACCAAAGTACATTAATCTCTAGGAGACAGAACGCGTCTCCTTCCTGAGCGGTATGATGGCTGCGTGGTCCCATGGTTTTTATACTTGCGTACTATTGTTTGTACAGATTAACATGGTACCTTCAGGTGTTTGGAAATTGCTCCCAAGGATGAACCAGACCTGTGGAGGTCTACACATTTTTTTCTGAGGTCTTGGCTGATTTCTTTTGATTTTCCCATGATGACAAGCAAAGAGGCACTGAGTTTGAAGGTAGGCCTTGAAAAACATCCACATGTACACCTCCAATTGACTCAAATGATGTCAATTAGCCTATCAGAACCGTCTAAAGCCATGACATAATTTTCTGGAATTTTCCAAGCTGTTTAAAGGCACAGTCAACTTAGTGTATGTAATCTTCTGACCCACTGGAATTGTGATACAGGGAATTATCAGTGAAATAATCTGTCTGTAAACAATTGTTGGAAAAATGACTTGTGTCATGCACAAAGTAGATGTCCTAACCGACTTTCCAAAACTATAGTTTGTTAACAAGAAATATGTGGAGTGGTTGAAAAACAAGTTTTAATGACTCCAACCTAAGTGTATGTAAACTTCCGACTTCAACTGTAGCTGAATAGGAAACTTCTGAGCGAATGAAAGGTTGATATTTGGTTTAGTTTATTACAGATCTTAGATGTAATGAATTATTGTTTTGTTTGATGACTTCTGTTCAGTCTGGTAGGACAATGAACTCGGAGATTAGTATAAACTATGTAGAACGGTGTTGAAAAGGTGGAAATTAAAAATGGTTGCTATTACGTAGAGATTAAACCATTATATTTTCTAGTTTTTTAAATCTGGGAACTGTGTTGGTGGTGGTGGTGGGGGGGTCAGCATGGAGCCTATGGCATGGAAGTGTAGCTTGAGTGAAGATGGGTGGAGAGGAGAGGAGAAGAAAAGCAGGGTCACACTATAGTGTACCGTGCTAATGTTTGTCTGATTGCGTTTAACTCTGTCCATCTCTGGGGTGTCTGACAGAGCTGTTCCTCCTCCTAAATCCTCTTTGTACTGAATCTTTAAACAGTAAGAGGAGGCAAAAAGTAGTGAGCGACGATTAGCCTGACACAAAACATTTCTAGATGGCATATGACAGAAGCATTACACCGGTTGGCTAACAGTAAAATAATTACCATATAATGGCACTTCAGCATTGCACAAACCAGAGGTTTAAAATCTAAAATTGTTATTAACCTAAAGCTGCTAATTATAGGAAAAATCCAGCAACCCTGGGCACAGACATCAATTCAACATCTATTCCATGTTGGTTCAACGTAATTTCGTTGAAATGAAGTGAAAACAACATTGATTCAACCAGTGTGTGCCCAGTGGGAAGTTTGTCTAGGATTAATCTCGCACTATCTATCATAGTTAATATCTATATTATCTACATCAAAAAGGGCTGCATATCAGGGAATGTTAACTTTCAGTTCAAAAGAGAGTAAAAAATTAAGCAAAGAAATAAAAATAGCAAGATAGGGGAGGTATAAAAAAATAAGAGAAAATATGTTATTAGAAAAGGTAAAAAATATTTTTGAAAGATACTCATGTAGCAGTAGGTATACCGAGCTGAAATTCTTTGTATTCTCTTTAACACGTAGCATTTCAGGGGTGTCCTTTATTGATGACACTTTGCCCTTAACGTTTTTAAGGTGGTCTGTCTGGTACTGAAGCTACAGGGAAAAGAGCACAAGTGCAGTTAAAATGTCTCTCAATAATAACAAAAGAAAATCAAGAAAAGATAGAAAAAGAAAACAAAAAGAGAAAAAAGCAACAACCATGATAAAACAATGGCGCTCTAATGAATATGTGGAACATTAAAAAACGCAATACCTTTTTTACTGCCGATAGTAAAATGCATAAACCGCATGGTCTACTCTACACTGAAGAAAAATCACCTCTTCACTTTTGTTTATGTAATATGCCATTCTCTAATTATATAGATTCAACTATGTAATTAGCTGCTGTTCTTTCCAAAAACAACAAAAAGCCTTGAGCCCTGCTTTTCTGAATCGGTAATTACATAATAAACATAATGTACAGTATGCTGCTGGTTTTCATTAGTTCAGACAGCACAACACAACAGATGTTCATAAAGAAACAATGAACATATATTGTAAATGTATATAAAGTATTGTAAGTAATACTTTGAAGACAAGACACCGAAGACACACAGAGAGCCACCTTGCTGCCACTGACTGGCATGGGTGATGATGAACCTGAGATCTGGAACCTGGGCCTTGGTTCCAAACAGAGGATTCTAAAACAGAGGGTTCTAAAAGGGTTCTACTTACAGTGCTGAAGTTCTTCTGGTTCTCACGGACTCTCATCAACTCAGGGGTGTCCAGGACGGGCACATAGTGAGACATGGTATTCTTAGCCTCCTCCCTGTACTTTTTCTGTTGGACACAATACACACACAGAGAGAGAGAGAGAGAGAAGTCACACAACACCATGGTCATTCAACTCTGATGTCAATATATTCAAAGCATATCAATCTATATCCCTCATATCAATGCAAAGGTAATCTACATAGTTTGTGGAGAGTTTATTAACATGGTTTGTGGACATCCATAGTCATTTGGAGCATTCCTCTTACCTGGCTGACCATGTTCCTGATATTCTGTGCGTGGAGGATGTCAGGGGTGTCGATAACACTAGTGTAGCTAGCCCTGTCCGCCTCAGCAGTCTGCTTGTACTTTTGCTGAAGAGGGGCACAAACTGCAGCTCAGAAACACACTCCTTGTTAAATAACAACTACATGAACTGATGGAGAGGGGTCTTTCAGTATTCTTGGTATAGTACACAATTACCGTATTGAAAGCAATTAACATTGGGATATGGTTATGATTATAATATGCATTTGTTACATGTAAAATAGCCATACAGAAACCCAAGTATAACTAAGACAGTTGCACAATATGAAATATCTTCTAGGTTCCAAAAAAAAGTCCTTCTCTGGTAGTTATCTAAAAGAAGATTGCAATAATGTACAATGCTGAAAATAATGCTTAGTGCACATATTACAAAAAACAATGAACGGACTTAATGCACATATCACAAAAAAAGGATGGCTTGGTCCAAGTACCCAGCCCCACTGACCTGGCTGAGGATGTCTGTAGCATTCTTAGCCCTCATGAAGTCTGGCGTGTCTGTGGCCAAAGCCAACATTCCTTTGCCCTTTATCTCTGTCTCCAATGTCTTCTTGTACTCTTTCTGCAAACAGCCACATTACACACAGTTAAGTCAAACAATTCTTTATTAGAGTATTCAAATATAACGATTGGATATTATACTAGGAAGGAAAGGGATGCCTACTCATTTGTTTAGGGGCTGCAAAACCAAAAATGGCAAAAGTTAAAACAGGTTAGCACAAACAAACCAACAAGTAAATGGGGTAAATCAAGCTACGAGGAAGGGAGACAGGAAGGGTCCACTCAGAGCTGAAAGACAGAACAAGGTTTAGTGTGAATCTCAGTGAGGTAGTGTAGGTTGTTTCAGATACCATATTATCTGGTTAACCTGGGGAACTACTAGCCTGGTCCCAGATCTGTTTGTACTGTCTTGCAAACTCCTATGGTCAATGTCACCATTGGAGTTGGCACGACAGCACAAACAGATCTGGGACTAGGTTGGGGGAATGACACTACTAGCTCAACAACTGCGTTGTAAACACATTAGTGATGTCATCCTGCATCAAGAAAAAAACCAATCAGCTGCCTGGTTAGCCAGGTGATGAAACAGGAAGAGGAGGAGGAGAAGGAAGCAGAGGAAGGGGAAGGGGGGGGTGGGAGAGAGATGGGAGAAGAAGACTGTTCCATCTGTAGCAGTCCTACCTGACTCAGGATAGCAGTAGCATTCCTTGCTCTCAAAAGCTCCGGAGTTTCCTCAAAAACAGTTAGCCCTTTACCCTTCACCCCCTCCTCTAGATCCCTCCTGTACTCTTTCTACAGGGTGGAAGGAAGAACAGAGAGACTGCAGAGAGACAGGCAGGGCAACACAGGCAGGGCAACACAGACAGTATACGGTACAGTACATGCTCACCTGGCAGGTAATACCGCTCCCCCATAGATCTCAAAGTCACCAAGTCTCCCCTTCAAATTATGACAAACCAGTTGTGGTTTTGGATGACATGTATAGACAAATATTGACTTGCCAAGTCGGACATTATCATTTATTTTTATACAATACGTATTTTGACCAATAGACATTAAATTGGACATTGGAAAGACATTGGTGAGTTTGGTAAGCAGCCTGATAAAACAAAAATCAAATTTTATCAGATGGAACAATAAGACAAAAAATACCCACAGGACATTTGGTAAAAGACAGTTTGTTCATGAGGCTTTTTGCCAAAAGTACTCATGCCTACATTTCATTAGGGCATCGTGTAGAACAAACACAGGAAACAGGGTTATTTCAAAAGCCAAACCAGACAGAAAAACCAGACAAATGAAGACAGTTGTTTTGAGGGAATGGGTGGGAACTACAAAGGTCACAATGTCAACATAGATGACAGTTCAGACATAACACTAATAGTGCAGACATGGCAATAAAACAAAGTCTATAACTAAAACAGTCACGCAGCACAACTATGGTACTATGAAAAAGGAAGGGTGTAATACATGTAATAGTAATAGTAGTGTATTATCGTTGGGTGGTGAACCATGCAAGCTAACCACAACTAACCTGGGTGTGACAATTTCTTGAGGAGAAAAAGTCACACATGTGGGATTAAAAGAAGGAGGGTTATGGTGGTCTTAGTATGATTATTAGAGGTGGGTGGAGGAGGAGGAGGAGGAGGAGGAGGAGGAGGGGTACAAAAGGGAGTCGACGTCTGTTCGTTACCTCGCTGGCTATTTTGGTGGCGTGTCTGACATGTAACATGGCAGGGGTGACCTCCAAGCCTGAGAGGTTCTTTCCCTTTATGGACTCCTCATATTCCTTATGATAGTCTTTCTATTCGCCGCAAAGATAAGACAAGTGACAGACACAGCTGAGATACATGCAAGTCTCGTCACAATGCAAGCCTCACCTCAGTCTTACTGCTCTTCCTGAGAACAACTCAGTGGTGTACTGCTCTACGTATGACGACAGTATGCCTCTGGTGTGTGTAATGTTTTTTGTACAGATATTAAAATGTTTCAAACCTTTATGTTTATACATGTGTAATACTGAACTTTTATGTATGGACCCAGGTTTTCAGCAGTCACTGGTGTAAAAAAATATCCATATAAAAAAAAAAGTATCTACGCAGTCCGGTAAGATTCCTTTTTTGTGTCAGTCTGTCTGTGCACTAGCAGGGAGACATGATCACCAGACAGACATTCAGTACCATGCCTTAACCCTGGATCATAAGAGGAATATTTTACTTTCTGTACTTACACAACATCATGTGTCAGTGTCACGCAAGACTACCATAAGCCCTAGTCCCAGCGCTTAACTTTCACATCAAATTACACATTGGAAAAATCACATTTCATAGACATTGTAGTTACACTTTTGAAGGACAGACAAGTCTACAGAATTTCCAAATAAAACAGAAGATCCAACACAATGACAGACAAAAACAGATTATTTTATGCATGTTCTCTTTGGAGCATCAGCGAAACGCCAGACTGCAAAGTAGAAGTGTTATTGTATGAAACAATTAGATATTGGGTTGAAACTATATCATGTGTATTTACCGCGCTCTGCATGTGCTGAGCCTCCTTAGCCGTCACATAGGTGGGGGTCTCGAAGTCCAGCATGGCCTTTCCTTTAGCCTTCTCATATTTCTCCTTGTACTTCACCTGTGGATGGACACACAGGGGTCAGACAAATATATTCACAATGTCATAGGCTCTTAATTTATTGAATAAAGTTGACTTACTTTATTCAATAAATATAAATAAATAGGCCATTTAGTGTTATCCTTGAGGCCTAAACGATACCAACTGCTGTTGTTATAACATCATAACAGTTTAACAAGGTGTTTTCAGAGCACAAACTGACAGGGTTTGTGACTGGTCTGTTTCAATGTAGTGAACTCTGGTCCAGATATCGTGTCCATTTAAGAGTTCTAGAGAGAAAAATGACTCCACTTAAAATGGGAGCATGGGAACCAATTTATAATGATTGCAATATAAACCTCTCAGGTTTAATGATGGAGTGACGAGTGGGAGATTTTATGGATTAATTAAAAAAGGACTTACATAATAACACACAGGTCAACCAACGCTTCCAGTAAAACTGTTTTTACAAGTCCACAAAGCTCTGACAAGTAAACAATACAAACACTAACTCTGTTTCATTGTGTTCCACTATTTAATGATTTTACATGTTGGAGAAGAAGCCTGGGAGAATTTAGATTCACAAGTCACAGGATGAAGCATTTCACTGTAAGGTCTACACCTGTTGTATTCGGCGCGTACGACAAATAAAATTGGATTCGATTTTGAAATGGAATATTGGAAAGATGATTTTCAAACTGAAAGTTGCCATCTCAAACATAGGAAGTTAAAACCCGGTGATGTCAGTGGACAGGTTCATAGGTCGTCCCAGTCATCGGCCACTTACGTGACTCTGTAGTTCTGAAGCCTCCTTGTGATGGAGCTGTTCTGGTGTGTCAGCGATCATGAGGTAGTGACCCTTACTGTCCTCATGTTTCTTCTTGTACTGGTACTAAGAGGGAATCAATGCCCAGTAAAGCAGCTCAGTACAACAATGTGGGGATAAATAGCCACTGCCGTTAGCTCCCTCAATGCCACCCATTTAAAAATATATATTATTTTAAAGAAGAATGTTTTATAAAAAAAGTTAAGGAATGTGAATAAAAAGGGATGAAAAGAATGCAATGAAGAACAATTAGAAAAGAGAAGGCAGAGAGTTCTAGAAGACGAAGTTATGATATACTAAGTCATGTTTTTAATAAAAACGATAAAAAGAATGATCCAGCACATGATAACATGCTAGAGACCGTGTGAAAAAGTAAACACTAAGACTATAGATGGATGAAAAAAGAGATGGAGAAGGTTACAGCAGGTGCTAGTACAGGAAGTTTAGAGGTCAAAGGTGAGAAGGGTCAGGGTCACTACCAGATGATGTCCTTGAGGATTATGGGTAAAAGAGTATGATGCAAAAATTCTGATACTACAGATCTGTGTTTTACTATATCTTATACAGTATATACACAGCAGGACCAAAGTGGTTGAAATGACGTCATTACAACCACATTCCAACTTCTTCTGGTTGTAAACTGATCGTAATGAAGTTATTTCAACCAGATTTGCCTGCTGAGAGAGAGCTAGGGAAAGCCTAATTATATAGAATGACTTTTTTGGAGGGTTGTGGTGGTGAGGTGGTTGGTTGTTGAGAAGGCGGTGGTTATGCAGAAGGGATGATGGTGATGACACTACCGGGTAGGAAGACGGTGGTATTGGGAGTACATAGGGTTATGTGCAGATTGTCTTACGTCACTAGACAGCTTGCTGGTGCTCAGGTTGTGCTGCATGGACAGTGACTCTGCCATGTCGGTTACAGGCGTGTGCATCTTCTTCAGGTCACCCTTGTACTTCACCTGTGAGATGAGAAGACGGACAGAAGAACATCATCGTATTATAGAGAGCTATTATATGGATATATTATTATAATATAGTGTCATAATATATATATAGATATATTATTATACAGTTTTATATAGCATTTCTCATGAACTGCTTGGTCCCGGTTGCTTTGTATATATTTGATAAAGACCTGTGAGTAAAGAGATCTTAGCCCGTACGCAAATGTATCATATTAAAAGAGTACTACACCTACTTGGGAGAGTGGAACACGTACCTCACTAGCCAGCTTGTGTGCATCCTTCTGAGTCTTGTAAATCACACTCTCCTTCATGTCATACTTTGGCCTGAGCCCCTTCTCCTTGTCAAACTTGGCCTTGTACTGCACCTGGAGGGATATCATATGGCAGTGTGTGTGTTAGTCTCAATCTAATTGCATCTGTGAGGCAGGTAAGCCAAGAAAAACAAAGCAAGAGTAAGATTAATGAGGAGAGAAATACAGTATTCGGTCACATAATATAAAAAGGGCTCATGGCTTGTTCAATGATTTTAGAGGGATCCAAATTCAGAATTTCTAAATCTAGGTAACTCCTTACTGTACTGTTTTAGTAGCCCTTGTTAAACAGCATAACCAACTGAAGTCAAAAATCATAGTTTGCCTTCTAGGATTAATTTGATGTAATGTATCTGGTGAGTATAACAAATGAATAAATAAGCATTCTTTCTTACTTTCAATGAGCCAACTAACCTCAGAAGGCAATTAAGACAACAGTAAGAAGAAGCAACTGTACAAACAGAACGTTGACTTCATATACTGTTGGAACAGTATGTATGGTAGTCAGAAATAGAAAATGAGGGAGAAAGCGATGCTGGGATCCCATTGCTGAGAGTCTGAGATAGATTCCTAATCTGTAGAGGAACCAGCTGACAAAAAGTCCGGGAGAGCGAGAAAGAGGGAGAGAGAGGAATGAAGAGTGTGTAAATCCAATAGAAATGAGAAAAAAATCTGTCTAATTATAATCATGTTCCAAATGAAAAAGCAATGACAGAACTTCTGGCAACACAATCAAATTGTCAACTCTGCCTCCTAGTGTTCAGTGTTGTCTATACTATAGAAGAGTTGGGAATAAGATACTTTAGATAGAAGCTTTGGTACAGGATTTACAGTCTTCATGGCACAGAGACAATTCTGTGAACGATGCAGCAACAATAACCCTATGACATGCTATCACTGTAGGGGCCATTCCAGAGGAAACAGAGACATTGACTAACCAGATGTCCCGGCTTTTCTGACATTGATCATTTAAGACGTTGATTCAACTGAGGGAGAAAAGGAAAAATAAAAAGGAAAAAAGCAATAGAAAACAATATTTTCTGTTGACTTTTAGGAAAATAGTTATTGCATCACTATGCTGCCCTACCAAGCAAAAAGACAGTAACTGCTCATTTGGTCGAAAATTAGTTAATGCCATTTTTGCTACATTAAATACATGCTTAATCATGTGGACAAGTATCCTGCCTCTATTGTATTGTGTTTTGGAGAAAATGGGGGTCATGTTAGCCATAACTGCATAACGTTACTGTGAAACCAAGGTATATTAAAGCCATTTTTCAAATTTTTCTCCACGCTATGAGCAGTTACTGCCTTTTTGCTTGGTAGGGCAGAATGCATGTCTGTGTTTGTAAAAGCTTGCGATGGGAGAGAGAAAAAGAAGATAGCTACAGGTATAAGGAAACAAAACACAAAACAAAAAAGACTGGAGGAAAAATCTAAACAAGAAAATGGAGGAAAAACTATAACAATCAAGAATATTGGCAGATATTATAGAATTATAACACAAATGAATTATGGAAGCAGAGGAGCCCCAACAGATGCTACCAGAAATCAACCAATCAGTGAGTCATTCAATAGGAAAAAGGAAGTCGCAAGACCCAGACAGGAAGTTGCAGCCCATTGGACCATGTCCCAGGGTTTGGTGTTGACCGTACCTGGCTGGTCAGCTTGGACACTGCAGTAGCCAGAGCGATGTCTGGACGGTGGGTGAGTGAGCCTCCATGGGCAGCCTCCTGACGAGCTTTGTCACGGTAGCCAATCTACCAGACACAATACACAAACCATCAGTGAGTAACAGCTCAGCACAGACTGTGGTGATTTGACTTGATGCCTTGTGATGTTGTCATGCTGAAAGTGCAAACATGCATATTCAACTCAGAAAGGTAAACAAATACACAATTTCGCCAAACAGGCTAACAGTCTTCACCACTGTGTAGGCTATTCACTGTGTATTGAACACTCACATTGCTAGTGAGCTTGGAGGCCTGGGTAGCCTTCATGATGTCTGGGCGCATAGCCACAGAGGTGTAGTTGAGCTTGGCCTTAGCGCCCTGCTTGTAGGCAAACTACAGATAGAGAGAGGAAAGAGTCAATCCACCACATTGAAAGACTGATATTAAAGGCATGACATAGAGAGTGAAAAACATAAAAGCCATGCTTCTTGTGAAAACACTTTGTGACAACTGCTGATGTAAAAATGAATACTTGATTAATAACGATCAATTATATCAAGCAAGCATGAACAGTTGAATGTCTTTAATATAGGAGATATAGCGATGTATTTTTCTAGGAGAGGATGGTTAGTGCACATACATTGCTCTGATTCTTGGCTACGTCCATGGCGTGCTGCACATCGGGAGGCACACTCATGTTGTTGTACTTGGACTTGCCCTTCTCCTTCTCAAACTTCTGCTTGTACTGTTTCTGTGGACAAAATGACGGAGACAAAAACGTCAAAGGTAACAAATGGCTCAGGACTGTATAGTCTTGGGAAGTCTCATTCACTCTGTGTGAGAAATCTGGAAATGGAGGTTCAAGCCTGTATACCAGCTCCAACTAAACAGCTGATATGGAGAGTAGGGACTGACCTCGCTGACCAGTTTGCCCATGTCCTTGGCGTGGATGGTATCGCGGGTGGTGGGCAGAGTGTTGAATTTGCTGGTCTGATGCTCCATCTTGCTGGCCAGTTTGTATTTGCTCTGAGGAAAGAAAGAAAACAAACAACGAGTGTCAGACAGGAATCTGATTGGGTGTCGTACAAACAAAACTAACATAGTGTACAGTAGCTTCGTTCATCAAAACAAGTGTTCTTGAAATAGTTAGTAACAAATTCCTTGTTCACCTATAAGATAAGGGCTACATTAGGACGTTTACGATCTAGCTATGATAACTATACTGTAGGTTAGTAAAGACAGCCAATCACTGGCAGTAATAAACATTACATAGTAAGTATCTGTAGTTATCATGTGTTTGATGTGTTTTGCTTCTTACCTCAGACGCCAGAATGCGCACTGACTTGGCATGAAGGTTAGCAGGAGTGTCCAGAACAATCTTATACTGGCCTTTTGCCTTCTCAAACTTCTCTCTGTATTTCACCTGGTGGACAGAACAAATCACAACAATTAACACAGGTTCTTTTTTTCTTAAGATTAAAATGTCATGTGTCAGAATAGAATAAGAATCGGATAGAACCGAATAGAATAACTTTCTTTTGATTGATGGGTGGCAGGTAAAGGAACAACTACTCACATTGCTGAAATCAGCATTCTTCTTTGCCAGGATGGCTAACTTGTCGTCCACGATGGACATCACACAACCCTTCATCATCTCCTTGTCATACTTGTATTCAATCTGAGGACATCCAGATACACAATAGGGGTTTGACCAGAGGTGCCATGTCAAAGATACAAGGTGTCAGTATAGAAACCTGGGATGGTGTTATGTGTGTAAGTCATGTACGTCGCTATTGTCTAGATTTGTACTTCATGGACTCTTTGACGATTAGCCCCATTGTGGGCTAAAATACATCCAAACAAACAAACAAATGTCTGTAGTGCATCACTCACATCACTCTGCTGGAAATTGGCTTTGGCAGCGTGGACAAAGTCAGGTCTGTCGACAGTCCAGATCCACTTGTTTTTGGTGGCCTGGTACTTCTTCCTGTAGTCCAGCTGGAAGGAGACAAATCAGACAGGAACAGAACAGTGAGTGAGTGAAGGGCCTGTCTCAAGCAACCATTCAAGTGGGGTAGAACACATCAGGTATAATGCCTGTCCTTAACAAGCCACATTTTTTAAAAATGTATTCATTCATTCATTGATTATTCATTCATTCATTGATACATTCAGAAGTGGCTTTCAGAAGTAAATGGATACAAGGAAAAGAGGAGTACTAGCAGAGAGAGACTCACATTGCTGATGTTCTTGTAGGCTTCCTTGGCAGCGCGGATTTCAAAGGATTCAGGGTCCATGTTGATCTGGGCCTTGCTCCTCTCATACATCTCCTTGTACTTCAGCTGAGTGACAAAGGAGATAAAAACACACTCACATACAGTACCAGGGCTATGACTGTACCTGCCTCCATCTTAGAGGTCCAGTTGTGAGAGGGAAGGAAAGCGGCAATTTTGAGAGTGTAGAGTACATACCACGCTGGTGATCTCCTTGACCTTCTTCATGTGTGCACTGTGTGGAGTATCATGGCCCAGGGTGTAGCCCTTAGCCTTGTTCTTGTTATACTCCATCTTGTAGACATTCTGGAAAAAGTGATGAGAAAATGGTGCAAGTCTAAATTATTCACATATAGTGTTATGTAGATAAATACACAACAGTAAGGAAAGCATACATTTATTTATATTATTTTATTATTTATTATAAGAGAGAAACAGTGACAACAATTTCAACAAAAAGTATCTTTAATTCAATGTTGTGTGGCCAAGTGAACTCACGTCTAATATGGCTTTGCTGCGTTTGTGGCTCTCATGCTCAGGAGTCTCCAGGATGGAGGTGAACTTGTTCTTAGCACGCTCATACTGTGCCCTGTACTTCCACTGTGGTGATGGGGGCAGGACACCAGAGTTAGACACTCACACAGGAGACATTACTGGCAAATAAGAATAAATGTATATATTATTAGCAGTGTTTAAATGACCTATAGATTATCTATGTGCTTTGCATATTGATTTTCAGTAGGCTATATGAGTTTATTTTACATGCCTTTATCCATTCTTGATCAAATAAAATGTATTTTCAAAGAAATGGTGATTCTGTGAAACAACTACAGCACATGTCAATGTAATGAATGAATGCAATAGGAAGACACCATGCAGAGGTTGGTACATGCTTTACGGAAACAGGTAACAAACTGAAATGTGGAAAGAGAGTTCCACAAACACACAGTTTGAGAACGAAAACAGAGACAAGGGATACGTGTTACCGATAGTCTGTTAGGGTACAGTCTGTCATTTTCTCATGGATGATTTTCTCCTGCTGACGTTTGATGTGCTGATCAGCTTGTCTGTTTCTACACTATGTCCTGATCAGCTTGTCTGTTTCTACACTATGTCCTGATCAGCTTGTCTGTTTCTACACTATGTCCTGATCAGCTTGTCTGTTTCTACACTATGTCCTGATCAGCTTGTCTGTTTCTACACTATGTCCTGATCAGCTTGTCTGTTTCTACACTATGTCCTGATCAGATTGTCTGCTTCTACACTATGTCCTGATCAGCTTGTCTGTTTCTACACTATGTCCTGATCAGCTTGTCTGTTTCTACACTATGTCCTGATCAGCTTGTCTGTTTCTACACTATGTCCTGATCAGCTTGTCTGTTTCTACACTATGTCCTGATCAGCTTGTCTGTTTCTACACTATGTCCTGATCAGCTTGTCTGTTTCTACACTATGTCCTGCTGATGATAAATCTGGTGTGGATACATATTGAACATGAGTAGTACAGCTAGAGATTAATAATGGTAGTATTTTTTTAATTATCATTTGGATTTAGAATTTCAACTAAAATAAATGAAAATAAATCTATTGACTGTGTTCATAATTTGACGTAAAACGTATTTCTAGACAGTTCAGTTTGTACTTGTGATGTGGGTTATAGGCAGAGGAATTATAACTTGGGATAAGCTGGGTAGCTTGGGTTCAGAGATCAGTGAGGATTCAGGAGTGTTTATGAAGCAGGGGTGTGAGTGGAATGTGGGGCAGACAGAGGTGAGGTATTCTAGTCACTGGCCATTGGGAGTTCAGCATGGGTTTCCACAGGTACAGTTAGCGAGGGCTGAGCTGGGAAGACAACTGGAGGGAGTGAGAATTGGGAAAACTGGCATGGAGTGGACATTTTGAGGACTTTACGAGGTGAGGTCTACTGGGCCAATGGATGATTACCTTACACTGCGCGCTGGACTGGCAAATGGCGCTGAGGATGTCTGGACGGAGCAGCTCATTGCAGCCGTTCTTTAGCAGTTCTCTAGCCCTGGACCTATATCTTTTCTGTCCACGGGGACACACACCAACAAACACACACAGCATGCAGAGGATGAGGACAGGGACAGTGGGACAGACAGGACAGAGTGGACAAGAGAGGAGCTCCGAAGATCCCAGGTGTGGAGTCTTGAGTTGTGTCCTCCTGATTTGTGCCCTCAGAGTGAATCGCCCAGATATATTAAACCTGCTTGAATTGGGTTCAATCAATCAAATATGCCTTTTTATTAGCTTTCATGGTTTTGACAATGCTGAATTTGTTTTTGACAATTGTCATTAAAACTGAAATGAGAAAAGGGTTCAACCAAGTTTACGGGTTCAACACTGAGTGCACAGATCAATGAGAGTGTAGCCGCTCACTCAAACCACCCCAGAGGGCTATTTGAGTGGCAGAGTACGACACCTGTGGCGTAAGGAAAAAGACAGAGAGAGAGAGGTGAATACGAACGATAACATCTTAGCCATGCGACTACGACCTCCCGAAAGGCCTGCAGTCAGATGACCTCATGCGCCGGGCTCAGAAGCAAGCGTTCTGATAGGCCCAGAGTAGACGGAGACGGACAGGGGCGTGACTCCGCAGCGGGCAAATCGTAGCTTTACCTGGCTATTCTTGGCGTTCTCCTTAGCCAGGAGGTTTCTAGGATCATCCAACACACTGCTGTACTTATCCTTGGTCTTCTCATAGGCTGCTCTATAGCGCCTCTGCTCAGAATGTCAAAAAGTTAAAGACAACTGACAAACAAACAGTGAGCTGCGACAGTCAGGAAATAAGAAGACTACCAGGAAAGAAAGTCAAGGTTAATAGCATGTGATAAATAGAGGAATGAACCGCAGACAAGATCAACTTGAGTGACAATGACACAGTATTGTGGCTAGGACCACCACAGGAAGAAGGATAGTCCATTCATCACCATTTACAGTACATCTACTAAATGTTATGAACTAATCATGATCATCTGTTACCTTCAAAGCTGAGAATCCAAATGAGATAGAAAGAGAACACGTTATACTCATTACTGTATCTGGTTTTCATAAGATCATTTAAATAAGATTAAATATATCCAGTATATCCAAATTGAAACCGACATGAGTTTGTATAGATGTGTTACAAAAGTGCAGCTGTGACTTACTTCGTTGATGATAACGGAGGCATTCTTAGCTGCCTGGAAGAATGGAGTATCACTTGTGTACTTGAACTGGTGTCTGTTCTTCTCAAAAGTTGCTTTATAGAGTCTCTGTTTTCAAAGGAGAAGAGGGAAGAGAAGAGGAGAAAAGAGCTTGTGGATATGAGAAGAGAAAGATAACATCTGAGAATGGTCTTATTGAATTTGTAGTGGTACATTCTTTCTTTCCTAAATTCTTACCTCACTGTAGAGGCTCTTGTTCTTCTCAGCCTGGACCATCTCAGGTCTGTCCCACACGTAGCAGCCAATACCCTTCAGCCAATCCAGGTCCTCCTTGTACTTGATCTAATGTTAGACAGATATATTCATGTTTTGGGTCATGCAAAAACATACACGTTAAAGTATTCTAATACGCTGAAATGGACAATGCAATCTTTCTATGGAAAACTACACATTGTAAGTACTCAAATGTATTGGAATTGACAATACAGTGATTCTGCTGCAAGGGTATTTTCTGATGTTAAATTGACACCACTCACGTCGCTGACGTTATCACAGATGGTTTTGCTGTGGAAGAACTCGGGACGGTCGGGGATGGATCTCCACGTACCCAGAGTGTTGTTGTACTTCTCTCTGTATTTGACCTGTGTGAAGGAGAGAGAGAATTGTCTTATATCTGTATGATAACATATGTGTATACAGTATTTGACCTGTGTGAAGGAGAGAGAAGTGTCTTTTATCTGTATGATAACATACGTGTATACAGTATTTGGCAAAATCCACATACCAAATGGAATCCATTTAATGGACCAAATAATCCTATTGGAAGGCTCTGAGCAGCAGGCAAAGCTGGATGAAATGACTTCCTTAAAACACAGATTACTGTTCGTAAACTGGTTGAAATGACTTCCTTAAAACACAGATTACTGTTCGTAAACTGGTTGTAGGGATGTCATTTCAACCAGTTTTGGTTGCTGAGGAGATCTCTTCTAATTGGCTGACAGACTGACCTCGCTGATGTCATCGGTGAATCTACGGTGACACACGATGTCCAGGGCATCCTTGACGCTGTGGTAGTGACCCTTGGCCTGCTCAAAGCTCTCCTTGTAGCGCAGCTAGAGAGAGAGAGAGAGAGAGAGAGAGTGAGAGAGCGAGAGAGAGAGAGTAGTACATAGGTCAGTAATTTATAAGAAGGACAACTTAAAGACCAAAGACAGTAGAGGCGGAGCAGGGATCACCAGAGAGCATACTCACATCACTGGACTGTAGGTAGGCCTTCTTGGCCCGGACCAGGATGGGTGTGTCATGGATGCTGGTGTACTTGTGCTTCATCTTCTCATACTGATCTTTGTATTTGATCTGGGGATGAAACAGAGGAGAAACTGTGTTAGAGCAGTGGTGAAGGGCAAAGACTATGGTATCATACTGGGACAGAAGGGTAATATAGTGGTGATGGAGGAATGTAGGAGAAATGACGTTGGAAAGACTTACCTCGCTGAAGGCCACCTTCATAGCCCTGGCGTGGTCCATTATGGGGGTGTTGATCTCCGCAGTGAAGTGGGCCCTCTCCTTGGAGGCCAGGTCAGTGTACATAAACTGTAATTAACAGAAATGTCAGAAATCTCTTTCTTTGTACCTTTTTGTCATTGTTGTGCTTTAAGTTGGCATCAATAGAAATCTTAACACAGCTATCAGTCCTCCAAAGAGTTGAGCAGGTTTATTGTATCTGAGTGAGCTAAGATGAAACACACAAAAAAACTGTGGGCATCTCCTTTTGACTTGCCTTGTTGCTGAGCTGTTGGGCCCATTTGACTCTCTGGACCTCAAGGGAGTCCAGGGTGGTGGTGCACTTGGTCTTTTCCACATTGCCTTTGGCTCTGTACAACAGCTTAGAACGAGAGAGTAAAGGTTAACACTGCCAATTCAGACAGAAAGACAGACCTGAGTCTTCCATTACAAGCTGAGTCTCCAACAAGCATCGATCTCGAATAATGGAAGTTAATGGACGTTTTACTGTATTGTGTTAGTATATTGTACTGTATATTATAATATTATATCATAATAATAATATATATATATATGTGGGAAATGGTGGGAGATATGATAGTGAAGATGACTCACGTTGCTCATGTGGGACTTTAGCTCAGTGATGCGCTGGTACTCTGGTGTGCCCAGGACTACAGTGAAGTTGGCACGGTTCTTCTTTGCCTCAACATCATAGTTGGCCTGTTTTGGGGAGACAAAAGAATATGGATTAGCAGATGTATTATAAGCATGGTATAGACATATTATTTACAGTATTTGCAGATTGTGTATACTTAGCTCCTTTGATTGCTGATTGAAGCCATGATAAAATGAAAAAGAAAGGAAAGTCTATCTACCTTGAACTTGCTAATGTTGCGGACAGTGATCATCTCAGGTGTGTCATACAGGAAGCAGCCAACGCCTCTCAGCCACAGAAGGTCCTCCTTGTATCTCAACTGGTGATGGAAACAGAGACAGACAATGGTTACATTACTGTAGAATTATTCAATAGGCACGGAGGGATTTAGTAAAGTAACAATAACCTATCAATGAAATTCTTCCCTTATCCTCACTGAAGTTAACTTAAGTTTTCATTGAAAAAAACATATTTCATTGGTTGTATAGCCTAAATACTGCATGTTTCAGAAGTTGCTTGGCTGCATTGTTTTGAGTGAGTGTTATTGGGCGACGTACATCACTGGTGATCTCATTGACGTGGTTGCAGTGTATCATCTGGGGAGTGATGCCCATGGGAATCATGGTGCCTCTGTTGGCGATGTACTTCTCCTTGTAACACAACTTCACGGAACAAAGGGAGACACACAGTACTTAGAACACGTGGCAAACTTCACAGCGAAGAGAACAAACAAATACATCGTTTTGAAAAGAAGTGTATGAATGAAAACAGAGATAATCGTGACGAATTAGTCTTGTAGCAAGCATCAACAGTAAGTGATAGTAACAAACATCAATGACAATAGTCTAGGAGTGATAATGACAGGATGACAAAAGGTCACGTACGTCGCTGACGGCCTTCTGGGTCATCTTGACCTGTCGGATCTCAGGTGTGTCGTAGGTGCTGTGGACCTTATCCTTCTCCTTCTCATACAGCTCACGGTACAGACGCTGGGACAGACAGATGGAGAGGGGAAAGAACATCACCACTACGCCCCAAATAATCATTTTAATGATGTCCACATACCAGGGTCTTGGACTGTACACAGCTATAATTACTCAACATCTTTCAAGGGACTCATAACAAATAGCCACATAGATGGATCATCAATCAAATTGAATAATTCATCAATTATGATATTTTTCCAATTAGTGGGGGTAGAGGAGAAGATGTTTGTAATCTTACCGGGTTGGTGACCTTGTTGGCGTTCCTGATGTTGACGAAGCTGACACCTTCTGGGTCTAGGGTGTAGTTCGTAGCCTTTGACTTTTCATAGTCATTCTTGTACTTCACCTACACAACACAACATAATTCCACGTGTGAGTTCCTACCATAGAGATACGATATATAACATTTTATGGTAACTACATCTATAGGCTTCCTTCTACTTCACCTAGCTACAGTACAGAAGACAAGTGTGAGTGACACAGTACGTGCCTCTCATAAGTGAAAGTTTGCATCTGAATAGATTTTTTTTGTGTGATAATTACCTCAATGAGAATCTTAATGGTTCATATTTTGTACACAAGGTGGGTTTTTTTTCTATATTTTGGGGGGAACGGTTCAAGTAAAAAAAAAAAAACGAATAGATGAACATTGAATAAAAGAAAGTGTTGTGTCTTTCTTACGCTGCTGACAACGAGGGTGTTGTGCTTAGCCTGCTTCATGAGAGGATTGTCGTGGGGTAGAGAGTAGCCAGTAGGCATGAACTTCTTGTTGGCCTCTTTGTAGAAGTTCTGAGGAGAATCATGAGAGAGGAAAAACAGGAGGTCATAAGATATGAGAATCATAATACAATTAGCATATTTTACTTCTATAAACAGTTTGAGGGACTAGTTACTATTTATGCATTTTTGAAAGTTACGAGTGAGCTATGTTTTGTAAGAGTGTACTTAAAGTAAAGAAATGATCCCCAAAAAAGAAGTGAGGATGGAAGATATCTTACATCACTCTGGTTGTAGTTGGCCAGGCGTGCCCTCTCTGTATCCACGGTGATAGCAGGGGAGGAGTTAGTTCCCTTGACATTGGTGAAGTAGTCATTACGGTAGTGGAGCTGAGAACATGAGAGGAGAGAACTTCATATGCTCCATCATGAAAATAATTAGAATTGATATATATATATATATATATATATATATATATATATATATATATATATATATATATATATATATATATATATATATATATATATATATATATATATATTTTTTTAATATTAGGATTTTTTGTTTTGTTTATTGAGACAGTTGGATATACAGGGGAGACAGAGTAGGGAAGAGAGACAGTACACAAATGAGAGCCTGGACCAGGAAGTGAACTCTGATTAAATAAGGGTTAAATAAAACAACAAGATGGTGCTAAAAAAAAGAAACTTTAGCGACAGTACTCACATCGCTCAGGTTCTGAGCACTCTGTTTGGCTGTTTCATAGGTAGGAGTGTCGATGACCATAGAGTAATCCTTGAATGCCTCAATGCCCTTGGCTCTGTACTTGTTCTGGAAGACAAGAACAAACACACAAATACATCCATTGGGGAGAGGAGAGGAGAGGAGAGGAGAGGAGAGGAGAGGAGAGGAGAGGAGAGGAGAGGAGAGGAGAGGAGAGGAGAGGAGAGGAGAGGAGAGGAGAGGAGAGGGGGAGAGGAGAGGAGAGGAGAGGAGAGGAGAGGAGAGGAGAGGAGAGGAGAGGAGAGGATGAGAAGAGGAGGAGGGGAGAGGAGGAAAGACAGATGAAGAAAGATAGGTGAGAGGCATTGGGGAGGGAGTTTACCTCGCTCTGCAGGTTGTCAGCAGCCTTGACGCGCAAGATCTCAGGGGTGTCCCAAGCATAGCAGCCAATTCCCTTCAGCCAGTTCAGGTCATCCTTGTAGAAGACCTGGGGAGCCACAGGAAAGTTATAGAAGTCATAAGGACAAGCAAGAAGAAGTGCAGCATTTGGGAACTAGAACTTTGAACTACCTAATATAACTATATATAACTATGTCACAATAGTTTAGAAGTAATCACCAATATTAGTTACTTTTTCTGACACATTCTACCAGATCCTAAATAAATTACTATAACCCAAAATTAAGGAAAATAAAAGTCCTCTAGGTCTTCCTGAAGAACATTTTATATATATGTTATTATAAACAACAAAATTGTTTATAATAAGTAAGGGGAAAAAAAGTGTATTCAATTGAATCATTTAACTTCCCATGAAATTGTGATTAAATGCAATGTGAGAACCCAATGTATACAGTTTTCCACATAAAGAAAGTTGATTAAAATATTCAAAGTTCGGATGACTCACGTCGCTGAGCTGCTCGTTGACCTTGCGTGCCTGGGCGTACACCTGCATATCAGGCATACAGATCCACTGGTGCAGGTACTTCCTGTAACCGATCTCACTGACATGGTTCTGAGTTTGACGGGCTGACAAGACATGTAGCATGTCTGGAGGGATGTGGTTCTTGGCCTTGGTCTTCTCATAGTCTGCCTTGTACAAGCGCTACATGTAGGGAGGGTACATTAACCATTATGTTATTATGTGTGTACATTTCCATTGATTTAAGATCAATGTGTTTGACTGCCATATGGAAGACAGTAAAGTAAAGAGGCGATAATGAAAAAAGTCAACAAGACTTACGTCAAGACCCATCTGTCCAACTTTGAGGCAGCGGAGAGTTTGTGGGTCGTCCTCCAGGGACTTGGGCAGACTGTAGAGGGACTTGAACTTCTCATAATCCTCCCTGTATTTGACCTATAGGGGAGGAGATCATATGGGTAGGTTTGGGTAGTGGGCTTTGACAATGTACATGCAACTTTTTTGTATGTGACGACTGATAATCCTAAACAACAAATTCAAGCAAATGAGGAACATCAAAAGTCAAAAGGGTCTTAGACTATGAGACTATAAAGGGTGATAAGTTGGGTGATAAGTTGAACTCACACTGCTGAGGATGACCTTCTGTTGTTTGGCGTGTTTCATGGCGTGGGAGTCTGATGGCAGCGTGTAACCCTTAGCCTTGATCTGGTCCCAGGCAGATGTATACATTTTCTAGATGACACAAAAGAAAACATAAACATCATAAATGAAGCATTTCAATCCTAATAGGTAAACATTACAGTATTTGGAGACACAGTGTACGTCTACAGTAGAGCCACACTTACGGTGCTGTAGATGTCCTTGAGGTTGGCGTTGCGTACGTAGTCGAAGGTATCCAGAATTGTGGTATACATATGCTTTTCCTTATGGTAAGCCTCCCTGTAGTTCAGCTGTTGAGATAAAGAGCATATGTTTTGATACAAAGCGGGTTTTATACATTTCTATACTATTAGAAGTGATGTGTAGTATAGTATAGTATTTATTCTGTACAGTACATCTGACACTCACATCACTGGCCCAGGTGTGACCCAGGATAGCAGTCACATAGGCAGGGGTGTCTGTCACGATGGAGTAGTTGTTGAATTCCTTCTTACCCTCCTCTTTGTATTTGAGCTGCAAGAAAACAAATGCTGAAGATTAATAAACCATAGTCCCCAAGCAGGAATACTCATTACATTTTACATTTACATTTACATTTTAGTCATTTAGCAGACGCTCTTATCCAGAGCGACTTACAGTAGTGAGTGCATACATTTCATTTCATGCATTTTTATTTTTTGAACTACTCCTTTTGAAGTAGTCTCTATCACTACTTTTTTTTATTGTCTTTAAGTATTTTTATGATAAAATATATATGTATTTATCCATTTATGATAGACTGGTATTCAATCAATAACAAACAAAAGACTAGGTAAATCATTGGTGTAAACGACAGTAAGTTACAGTATCTTGCTACTCACATCGCTCTGCAGCAGGTAGGCATTCTTGGCGCGGACAATCTCAGGTGTGTCCCAGACATAGCAACCAATACCCTTCATCCAGTTCAGGTCATCTTTGTAGTACACCTAGCAAACAGATAGACAATACCCCAATGCAGAGTTCAGATAGTTGGATTTGATATGATTTTACAAATACTGTGATAGTGTGGGGTAGTGTAGCTAACTAAAGATGTGTTGTGTCCTTTTGCGAAATACACTTTAAAATCTATTAAACTTGAAACGTACATCGCTCAGGATCTCGTTGTTCTTGCGGGCTCTGATAGCGTCCTCCTGTTCGGGGTGGCAGGTCCAGTTGTGCAGGTAGGTGCGGTACAGCACATCACTGAGCATGTCCTGAGACCTCTTAGCCACCACGTTGGGAATGATGTCAGCGGGGATGTGGTTCTTGATCTTGTTGATGTTATACTCCTTCTGGTAATCCCTCTGGAAGAAAGAACAGGGCACTGTGTGGATTATTTTCAAATTAAAAATATAATCAAATCAAATGAAAGTGTATTTGTCCTACGCACATGTTGTACAGAGTACAATTAATTGCTTACATGCAGGATCACCTCTCTACATTGCAACAACAAAATAAGAATATAAGTAAATAAAAAAAATATTAAATGGAAGAAAAATAAATAAATATAAGAACTATACATAGGAAAATATATCTAAGGAGTAAATATGGCATATTCCTGGTTCCAACAGAGTATCTTTTAAAACGTTTATTTATACAGGTAAGTAATTTAAGAACACATTCTTAATGATGAGCTGCTGTTGTCTTATTGTATCTTTAGAGAAAGTAGCGACCGGATTATCATGTGTGTGATTTACTAGATTATGCTGTGTAGGTTATCAGTATAATATATCTTACTAGATATACTGTAGATATACTACAGTATTATATCTTACTAGATATACTGTAGATATACTACCGTATTATAGCAGTATTATATCTTACTAGATATACTGTAGATATACTACAGTATTATATCTTACTAGATATACTGTAGATATACTACCGTATTATAGCAGTATTATATCTTACTAGATATACTGTAGATATACTACAGTATTATATCTTACTAGATATACTGTAGATATACTACCATATTATAGCAGTATTATATCTTACTAGATATACTGTAGATATACTACAGTATTATAGCAGTATTATATCTTACTAGATATAGTGTAGATATACTATAGTATTATAGCAGTATCATATCTTACCAGGCCCTTCTGTTTCTCCTGTTCTCTACAGCGCATCACCTCAGGGAAGTCCACCAGGGTGCCAGCCAGGTAGTGGCCCTTGGCCTTCTCATGGGCGTCATGGTACTTAGCCTGAAAGGTTTCAGTTTCAAAGAAAGAAAACCTATTGTCATCAATTAAATCAAATTTCAAAATATAATTTATTTATATAGCCCTTCTTACATCAGCTGATATCTCAAAGTGCTGTACAGAAACCCAGCCTAAAACCCCAAACAGCAAGCAATGCAGGTGTAGAAGCACGGTGGCTAGGAAAAACTCCCTAGAAAGGCCAAAACCTAGGAAGAAACCTAGGCTATGAGGGGTAGCCAGTCCTCTTCTGGCTGTGCCGGGTGGAGGTTATAACAGAACATGGCCAAGATCAATGATTGCTGGGAGTAAAGAGCTCCCCGTTACCACAGCAACATATGCAACCACTAGCAGTTACTTAAGCAATAAGGCCCGAGGGGGTGTGGTATATGGCCAATATACCACGGTTAAGGGCTGTTCTTGGGCAAGACGCAACCCCTGAAACCTTATTGCTATTATAAACTGGTTACCAATGTAATTAGAGCAGTAAAAATAACTGTTTTGTCATACCCGTGGTATACGGTCTTATATACCACGGCTGTCAGCCAATCAGCATTCAGGGCTCAAACCACCCAGTTTATAAGATTGTTTGTAATAATCATCATATTCTTTATAGTTAATCATTTAACAAACACGCATTTAACTATTTGAATTAGATTTAATAGTCCGTTGTGTTCATTGCTCTTTAAATATTATTTATATCTTATAGTAATAATCATCATATTCTTCATAGTTAATCATAATATTTGTATTGTTGATTGTCAAGAGGATGTAAATTAGACTCACGTCACTGACGATCTCCCTGTTCTTCTTGGCTCCGACTACAGGAATGTACTGAGGGTCGAGCTGGTAACCAGTGGCTTTGCTTTCATCCCAGGCCAGTTTGTAGTATTTCTACAAATGACATCAAAACAATCCTCAATGTCAAAATCAGAAGTTACAGATAAAACATTTTTTAAGTAACATCAACATTATAAAATGTATTAGTTTCAACAATATTATTACAATTATTATCAACATTATAAAAAAGAACATTTGCATATAAAATGTGACATTTGTGCAGATAGGTGTTCCTATGAAGACCAAATCATATGGATGTAGAGTACTTTACCTCACTGATGACCTTGGCGACCTCTCTGCTATGGGCCAGCTGGGGTGTGTCCTCTGAGCCGATGTACTTGCCCTTCTCTGCGTTGAAGGTCTCCTTGTACTTCAGCTTTACAACAGAAGGACATACAGGCACAGGTCATGATCAAATCAAAACAACCCACACAACAGAACATCCTCACGTTTCTCTAAGCTTAGGAATGGGTCAAAGGCTATCTGAAACAGAGAAAATGTGCATCCAACAAAAGAGACATCCAAAGACTGTATGTCGTTTTTTGTCTTTTCTTAACATACTGTATAAGCTAAACTAGTAAAATGATTCACTCACATCACTGAGGTTAAAAGCATTGATGGTGGCCAGGATAATCTCAGGACGATCCACGATGTGTGTGTATTTGGCAAAGTTGTCTTTGGCATCCTTCTTGTAAAGCCTCTGCAAAAAGACAGTAGAGAAAGAGACGTGGTAAGAATCCCCTGAAGGGTAGCAAACACATGCAGTACTAATGACTGACGTGAGGAGCAGAACGTGCCCAATGAAACCAATAGCCACACCAAAAACAGCTTGGATACAGATAGAGGAGCTTACCTCGTTCATGATCTTCTGGGCATTCCTAACTTTGACGTGATCGACACAGTCTGCAGCCATCCATCCACAGCCACGGAGCCATTCCAGATCGGCCTTGTAGACAAACTGCAGCCAGACAGAGGAGAGTTAGACAAACCATCATTTTATCTCGAGGTATTTTCCTGATTTTATTAGGGAGAGAGGGGGGGGGGGTGAGAAAGAGAGAGAGATGGGGAGAGAAGAGAGAGAGAGATGGGGCAAGAGAGACATAGAGAGAGAGAGAGAGAGAGAGAGGAGATATTCTACTCACGTCACTCTGAAGGTCGTACGCTTTGCGGGCCTGTGTGACGTCAGTGGAGTCTGGCAGACAGGTCCAGTTGTGTAGATGGGTCCTGTAGTGTTTGTCATTGACCTGGACCTGGCATTTCTTGGCCAGCTCGAAAGACAGCATGTCCACTGGCAGATGGAACTTGGTCTTGGACTTATTGAAGTCTTTCTTGTACAGAGCATCAGAGGCGATCTTGGCTGAGTTCAGAGCCAGCATGAGCAGAGGGTCATCCTCGACGCAGCGGGCTCCAATGTGATGGCCAACATGCTTACGGTATTCTGCCTTGTATTTGTGCTGTGAAAGAGAACAAGCAAGTGTCAAAGTATTGTATTTGGTACAAGAAATATACTTGCTGGTGACCCTCAATTAAATTTGGTGATGAATGGATGCCTGTAGAGCAAGTTAAATAGACCAAACTACTTGGCGTCACGTTGGACACAGCTCTATCCTGGTCTGAGCATATAGATAACATTGTCATTAAAACGGGTAAGGGCATTGCTATAACAAGAAAAAGTTCTGAGTATTTAACATCCAGCATTTTGAATCAGGGGATTTCATTTTTGGTCCTGTCACACTTAGAGTACTGTTCAGCTCCTAAAAAACAGGGCTGCCAGATTAGCTCTTCATTGTTCTATCCATATTAAATTTTTTTAAGGAATGCACCATTATTTCTCATGGCTTCCTGTTGAAAGCAAATGACTAGCCAATCTTTTGAATTTCTTGAGGAATGTAATATTTTTCAAGAAACCACAGTACTTTTTATACAAATTACTGTATACCAGCAACAAACAATACCACCAAACCACACAGGCAAGTTTAGGTAATCTGATACCCCCTAGACAAAGGACAAATCTCCTCATATCTACAGTAATTAACAGAGCCATCACTGAATGGAATTCTTAACCAACTCACATTTCTCAGGAGGCAAAAGTAAATCCACCTTCAATAAAACAATAAAAGAACATCTAATGCGATGGACCATATGACTGGACAGAGACTTATTCTGGAGAGCATCTACGAATGTTAAATGTATTATCTGTCAGGTATTTTAATTCTGTAACGCCCTGGCCATAGAGAGGGGTTTTTGTTCTTTATTTTGGTTAGGCCAGGGTGTTACATTGGGTGGGCGTTCTATGTTCATTTTTCTATGTTTTTGTATTTCTTTGTTTTGGGCCGTGTGTGTGGCTCCCAATCAGGCACAGCTGTAGTTCATTGTTGCTGATTGGGAGTCACACATAAGTAGCCTGGTTTTCCTTTGGGTTTTTGTGGGTGATTGTTTTCTGTTTAGTGTGTTCCTGACAGAACTGTTGCTAGTCGTTTTTTTGGTTTCTTATGTATAGTGTTCATTCGATCATTAAATCCTTTCATGATGAACACATCCTCCGCTGCACCTTGGTCTCATTTGAACAACGGCCGTTACAAATTGTCTACAATGTCTAAGTCATAACAAAATTGTTGAATGTTGGTTATGTCTTAATGTAAATTGTAATTGTTTGTAATGTCTTTTTAGGTCTGTGTTGGACCCCAGGAAGATTAGCTGACGTCATGGTGTCCGCTAATGGGGATCCTAATAAAATTATAAAATGAAATTCAAAGTGCCATACTCAGTGGGATTTAATTGACTGTTTATTCATACATACTGCAATAGAGATCTAAGCATTTAGAATTAAAACGGTATTGAGTGAATGGATATTTTGAGTCACTTAAACACTACAAAGTTAGGAACTTAAGTAAATGATGTAGTTCATGTTATCTTTATCAGGAGTGAATGGACACTTACTGTTCCATTACATTTGCATTCAGATGAGATAAGTATTTTTGACCTCAATAACCTGTTTAAATAAAGGTGAAAACAGTGATACTCACATCGCTCTGGACTTTATTGTTGTGGATGCACTGCTTGATGGGAACAGCATCTCCGGGCATTAAGAAGCCAGTGGCTTTGACCTTATCCCAGTCCTTGGTGTACAGTTTCTGTGAACGGTAAGAGACATAGGACCGGAAATTACAGGAAGTAATGGTAATATTTTGTGACTACACCACGTCTTATGAGCATTTCTTCCTCGAGTTCCCCTCTACCTTCAGTATTGTTGAAGCTTTATTCAGACTGGAAAAGGCATTTTGAGCTTTTAAAATGTCTGAGCACCCTGATCAAATCAAATCAAATGTTATTGGTCACATAGACATATTTAGCAGATGTTATTGCGGGTGTAGGGAAAGGCTTGATGTAAAGAAACAAGAGTTATCTTACTGGATGGAGATTCTTGGCCACCTCTCTTGCTGTTGCCAGTACTGGGGTGTCTGTGAGCGTGTACTTAGTCTTCTCCATGTGCCAGAGTGCACGGTAATTAGCCTGCATAAAATCAAAACACAAAAGCAATTGATTGTACTTATGATATATTGTATTGTACTTATGATGATTATTATTGGCTCTATTAAGAGTTGCTTCAATAGTCCAATGTTTTTATTTCATCATTTTGATAGCCATTCCCCACAGAAAAAAAAAACATTGTGATTCTTTCATGTATTGTAACATGTAAGAATTGGCCCATGTCCCCACCCACCTCATTGAGGATATCTGCAGCGTTCTTAGCGCAAACCAGGTCCATTCGGTCCACAGGGGCTGTGAACGTCTGCTGATCCAACTTGACGCGGTAACCTCTCTGCAAGACAACATCGGCAACAACAGTCAAACCAAAATCAAGCTTCAATCAATTTCATTGCATATTAACCTTTTTCGGTCCACAATTAAAATGATCAGGTAGATGACAGACGCTTGGTGGCATATATTACTACTATTACTATTATATTATTATCAAGTTCATGTATGTAATTATTACATGACATATATTATATTACTTACGTCAGCCAGGACCGCTTGGGCGTGTTTCACTTTCAAGACCCCCACAGACTCATGGGGGTTCCAACCACATCCCCTCAGCCACTCCAGATCAGACTTGTACACAGCCTGGGTAAAGACAACAGGGTGTTTGTATTGGCATAGGGGTCAACGTGCCGCTAAATACTGATTGCCTTTCCCAGATACGACTGAACAGAGGGTTAAAATCAACAAAGATGTATGAGATAAGGATGTCTCTGACATTATCATGACCATATAATTACAATATGATAGAGGGACAAAAAGAGGAACTCACATCGCTCTGCAGATCATAGGTTTTCCTGGCCTGGACGACATCAGTGGAGTCTGGCAGACAGGTCCAGTTGTGCAGGCGAGTTCTGTAGTTGAAGTCGTTGACCTGGACCTGGCATTTCTTGGCCAATTCAATGGTCAGCATGTCCACTGGGAGGTGGAACTTGGTCTTGGACATGTTGAAGTCCTTCTTGTACAGGGCATCACTGGCAATTTTGGCTGAGTTCAGAGCCAACATGATCAGAGGGTCATCATTGACGCTGAGGGCTCCAATGTGGTGGCCAACCTGCTTGCGGTAGCCCTCGTGGTATTTGTACTGAGTGAAAAAAGGGGGGATCAGAGAGTTAATTCCATTGACTCCATTGAATCAAGTGACCTAAATGAAATGGACGCAGACTTCAGTTATTTTCTCTTACGTCGCTGATGATGTCTCTAGACTTTCTGGCCTTCAGCACAGCGATGGCGTCCTCCTTGATGTGGTATCCCTTAGCCTTGTCGGCATCCCAATCCTTAGTGTACAGTTTCTGTGAAATGGAAAGATCATTGAGTCAGTGAGTCAAATAATAATATCTGGGAATACTGTTATACGCGTATGAACCAAAAATCTCAACAGGTTTCTTTATATGTGTATCTGAATCAATGTCTTTATATTATTGCTGACTGAATATGTTCATTGCACTCTGAAAATACTATAAATAAAACAAAAGACACAGTATGTGCCTTGGCAGTGTGCAAAGTGTTCAGTGAACCAGACATACGTTGCTGATGGCGATAGCATTAGCCTTGGACAGCACTATAGAAGGTAGGTCATTGTTCAGGTGGATATTGGTCTTCTCAGTATCCCAAACTTCTCTATATTTCCTCTGTGAAAAGCAACAAACACATACAAAGAGTTAATGATAAATCCAACCATTGTTATCGCAGACTAGCTCTATATTTCACAAAATCACGATCTCCGCTGTTACTAGAAATGCATTTTTACAAAGAGACCAAGAGAACAGTTTAGGTCTGGCTACTCAAGAAGGGCACTTCAATAGGAAAAAACAAAGTACTCACACCACTGAGGGTCTCAGCATTCTGCTTCGACAGGACAATCTCTGGAGAGTCAATGACACTGGTGAACTTGATAGAGCTGGGGGGCTGGCGGTACAGCCTTTCGTTGAGGATGGTTTGGGCATTTTTAGCCTTAATGACATCCACAGAACCCTGGGGCAACCAGCCGCACCCTCTGAGCCACTCCAGATCAGCCCTGTACACAGCCTGGAAGGAAGGAACCATGGTTCAGGTAATCATTACTCCTGATGGGATAGTAGTGTAATAGTTGGTTGAACTTCAATGGTCAATAGGTTAGGATCCAGCAATAGACAATACGGATTGGACTATAATTCTCTGTGTACTTACGTCACTATGCAGATCGTAGACCTTCCTGGCTTGGACAACATCAGTGCTGTCTGGCATACAGGTCCAGTTGTGCAGTTTAGTTCTGTAGGAGAATTCTTGGATCTGGGACTGGCCTTTCTTGGCCAAGTCGAAAGACATCATGTCAAGTGGGAGATGGAACTTGGTCTTGGTGAGGTGGAAGTCCTTCTTGTAGAGAATATCACTGGAAATCCTGGCGGCATTGGCAGCCATCACAAGCAGAGGGTCATCCTCAATGCATAGGGCTCCAACATGGTGGCCACACTGATTGCGGAAGCCGGCCTTGTACTTGTACTGAAAAAAGAGAGGACTAGCTAAGTATTGAGTTGTTTTTTTATGATTGCTGCCTATGGTCATTCAGAGGAGATGGATATACAAACTTACATCACTGATGATCTCTCTGCCCTTCTTGGCATGTTGGACAGCAATGGCATCCTTATCCAGGTGATATCCCTGTCCGATCATCTCGTCAAATCCTTCACGGTAGAGTTTCTGAAATAACACCAAATATTTAAGAGGTTGCGAGACCTATAGCTCATATAGATATAGAAATAGATAAAACTAGATCAACTTGAGGGAACGAAAACAGCTTGAGGCAAAGTAAGGAGGACCTACGTTGCTCAGGATGATCGCGTTGGCCTTGGCCAGCACAAGCTCTGGAAGCTCATTGCCGACGTGGATGTTGACCTTATCAGCCTCCCACTGTTCAACATACTGGCGCTGAAATATGAGAAAAGGATGGCAATGTTATAAGAAAATAATGTGTTTCACTATTCCTCTGTTTTCAATATTAGTCTCTGCATCCTGTGAATCTGAATGTATGTATACCTGAGTTCAATCTCCCTCCACACTAGAAAAAAATAAGTAATTTTACCTTGTCCATTATCTGGGCATTGGCCGCAGCCAAGGCATAAGGCATGCCGTCGGTTTTGGCGGTAAACTTGAAGTTGCTTGGGTGCTGGCGATATTTCCTCTCGCTCAGGATCTCGCTGGCCTTCTTGGCTTTCTCAACGTCGATCGAGCCAATAGGGACCCAGCCAGTGCCTCTGAGCCACTCCAAATCAGCCCTGTACACAGCCTGTTTTATATGAGAGCAACAGAGAGAGAACAATTGGTCAGGAAATAAACGTCAGCGGTATAATATTTGTCTGAAATGATAGGTGTAGCCCACACGACACCTCATAATCTTAATGAGTGATCATAATCTACTTACGTCACTATGCAGAGCATAGACCTTCCTGGCCTGGACGACATCACTAGAGTCTGGCAGACAGGTCCAGTTGTGCAGGCGAGTTCTGTAGTTGAAGTCGTTGACCTGAATCTGGCATTTCTTGGCCAGTTCAATGGTCAGCATGTCCACTGGGAGGTGGAACTTGGTCTTGGATTTGTTGAAGTCCTTCTTGTACAGGGCATCACTGGCAATTCTGGCTGAGTTAAGAGCCAGCACGAGAAGAGGGTCATCCTCGACGCAGCGGGCTCCAATGTGATGGCCAACCTGCTTGCGGTAGCCTGTCTTGTACTTGTACTATACCGAACCAAAAAGGTAGAAAGTATGTAATGGGGATTTCAGTAAATAAAAAGTGTACACAGTATTGATATAGTCAGTTCCTTTGTGATAACAAAATAAGTACTGACATCTTGTACTTGTACTATATAGAGGCAAAAAAGTATATACTTGTACTTTAAGTCAACATCACATAAATTATGATAATCTGTTTGCATCAACCGCTTGATTTTTTTTTTAATAATATGAAAAAAGGAGGAACATATCCTGTACTCACATCACTGATGATTTCTCTACTATGCTTGGCAGCTTTGATGGCGATACAATCGTTTTTCAGGTCATAGCCCTTCTTGTACATCCCCTCCAGTTCGGATTTGTATGTTTTCTGAAGAAGTATATAGAGACACAGCTTAGAAACAAAGCCAACACATTACTAATAATTACTAGAACAGTACTAGAGATATTATTAATTACTAGAGCTTCAGATAAAGTCTTTGGCCACACATCAGCTGTTGAAAGTGTAATATAGTAATATATGTAGCAAAGGAAGCAAAGAGGACCTACGTTGCTTATGTTGATCGCGTTGGCCTTGGCCAGCACAAGTTCTGGAAGCTCATTACCGACATGGATTTTGACCTTATCAGCATCCCATTGTGCAACATAGTTGCCCTGAAAAACAAGAGAAAACATTATTATGTTATAAGAAAATAATAAGGTAATATTACATGCCATTTTAATATCGCATTTGTCAGACCCAAAGACGCTTGAAAAAAGCTACCAGAAATGCAAGATTGACCATCCAAACCACTGATCTGAGTGAGAGACATAGTTCAAAAAGTATTTATGTATTGAACATTTCACCAACCTTGTTCATGATCTCAGCATTAGCCTTGGCCAGCACCATAGGCATGGAGTGCATGTCGTTGGTATATTTAAGAGTATCTGGTTTCTGCTTGTAGAGGCGGTCGCTCAGGATCTCTGCAGCTTTCTTGGCTTTCAACACGTCCAGAGAGCCAATGGGGACCCAGCCAGTACCTCTAATGAACTCCATGTCGGCACGGTAGACAGCCTGAAGGGTGGAAAGCATCAATCAATCAAACAAACAATCACACTTACTAAAGACATACAAATTGTAAGTGGTTAATGGAAAAGAAACAAGAATTTGATCCAGTATATGGAGAAGAAGCTTACGTCACTATGCAGATCGTAGACCCTCCTGGCATGGACGACATCACTGGAGTCTGGCAGACAGGTCCAGTTGTGCAGTTTGGTTCTGTAGTTGAAGTCATTGACCTGGATCTGGTTCTTCTTGCACAACTCAAAGGCCATCATGTCCAATGGGAGGTGGAACTTGGTCTTGGACTGGTGGAAGTCCTTCTTGTACAGGGCATCACTGGCAATCTTGGCTGAGTTAATAGCCAGTATGAGCAGAGGGTCATCCTCGACGCAGCGGGCTCCAATGTGGTGGCCAACCTGCTTGCTGTATCCAGCCTTGTACTTGTACTGAAAGAGATCAGAAGATAATTTTTCGAGTTTGTGTACCAACTTCAGTCAGACAAGGGTGCACTTATTGAACGTCCTTTCCTTATAAATTTGTCAGTGTTTCAAAGAAGACATTCCAAGTGTATTTATGCCTGAGTAATTCACTTTCATTAATTGATTCAGGAATTCAATTCAGAAATTGTTATTAGTATAATGCTTCCTTAGCACTTTAATAATTAGGAAAATGTCTTAAAAGGTTTGCTTACATCAATGATAATGTAGCTTAAGGCTTTGGAAATGGTCAAATTATGAAAAGAATTCATGTGAAAAAAGGGGGACAAAAATAGAGTACTCACATCGCTGATAATCTCTCTACCGTGCTTGGCAGCCTTGACAGAGATAGCATCGACAGGAAGGTAATAGCCCTTCTTGATGGTATCATCAAATCCTTGTCTGTACAGTTTCTATAAAAAGGAGAAAGAACAAGCGTTTAAAAAACGAGTCACAAAACATTGAAGAGGTTGAGAGATATATAGATAGATAAGACAGATATACAGTACATATATAGATATAGCTAAAACTAGATCAATTTGAGTGAACGAAAACAGATTGAGGTAAAGTAAGGAAGACCTACGTTGCTCAGGGTGATCGCGTTGGCCTTGGCCAGCACAAGCTCTGGAAGCTCATTGCCGACGTGGATTTTGATCTTATCAGCATCCCATTGCTCAACATACTGGCGCTGAAATACGATATAAAAATTGCTATGTTATGAAAAATAATAATAATAAATAAAACAATTATATATATATATGTATATGTTTTTTTAAGCAACTCAGTCTGGCTTTAAAATTACTCTTGAAAGTTGTAATAGTAGAATGCACAAGGTGCAATTTCTAAATTGGGTAGTGCATCATCAGTTCCTCTTGTCATGTCAGTCATTGCAGACCTTAGAGAGCTATTTATAACTTGGCAGAAATGTCCAGGTCAACTAGCCCATTTTTTATTTAGGTTTTTAAGCCCATAGATTTTGTTGTCATTTTTTGGTCACACAAATATCACATGAATGCACATTAGACATGGGCTTTAAAACTGCTTAATGTTCTCTGCACCCCAAATGTAATGACAAAATGTGTAGAATTGCAGGAAATAAGCTTTAAACCTGCAATATTCTCTCGACCAACAAGAAGGGTGTGAACAGTTTATGTCATGAACAGTGCTTGTGCCCATAGAAATAGATGTGGTGTGTGCGCGCACGCTCAGGGGGACAGCGGGACACACTCAAACCGGTGCGCCTGGCACCTACTACCATACCGCATTCAAAGGCACCTTCATCTTTTGTCTTGTCATTTCACATTCTGAATGGCACAAATACACAATCCTTGTCTCAATTGTCTCGAAGCTTAAAAATCCTTCTTTAACCTGTCTACTCCCCTTCATCTACACTGATTGAAGTGGATTTATCAAGTGACATCAATCAGGGTTCATAGCTTTCCCTTGGATTCACCTGGTCAGTCTATGTTATGAAAGAGCTGAACACTCCGTGTATGTATTAGATACTGCATCTACAGTGCGAGCAAGGAGACCTACAAACCTGACTCAGTTACACCAGCTCTGTCAGGAGGAATGGGACACAATTCACCCAACTTATTCTGGGAAACTTGTGGAAGGCTACCCGAAACATTTGACCCAAGTTAAACAATTTAAAGGCAATGCTACCAAATACTAATTGAGTGTATGTAAACGTCTGACCCACTGGGAATGTGATGAAAGATATAAAAGCTGACATAAATCATTCTCTCAACTATTATTCTGACATTTCACATTCTTAAAATAAAGTGGTGATCCTAAATGACCAAAGACAGGGAATTTTTACTAGGATTAAATGTCAGGAATTGTGAAAAACTGAGTTTAAATGTATTTGGCTAAGGTGTATGTAAACTTCTGACTTCAACTGTATTAGATAGGGTCTTGGACTTGGTGTTGGGGTGGACCTTGTCCTCCCATGCCTTAGTGTAGAAATGCTGCAAAATATCATATGAGAATGGCACCTCCATAAAACCTCGAAATGAATTTTGGTGTTGAATTCTGGTGTAACAGGAAACTGTGTAGTTAGCTGGAAGAAGTTAGTTGAAGTTTACCTTGTTCATGATCTGGGCATTACTTTTGGCCAGAACGATATCCATGCTGTCGAGGGGGCTTTTGAAGGCCAGAGTGCTGGGGTGCTGGCGGTATTTCCTCTCACTCAAGATCTCGGCGGCCTTCTTGGCTTTTTCCACATCAAGTGAGCCAATGGGGACCCATCCCATTCCCCTGAGCCACTTCATGTCAGCCCTGTACACCGCCTAAGAGGGATATCATACTCCCATTTCATGTTGCCATCTCAAACCTTTTATTACTGGGTTTAACCAGTCCTGGGTGCTTCATTACCAATGTGAGTAAACATTTTACAGGAAAGAGCGGAATTAACTTTTTAAACTTACCTCACTATTAATGTCATAGACATGTCTGGCCTGGACGACATCACTGGAGTCTGGCAGACAGGTCCAGTTGTGCAGGCGAGTTCTGTAGTTGAAGTCATTGACCTGGATCTGGTTCTTCTTGCACAACTCAAAGGCCATCATGTCCAATGGGAGGTGGAACTTGGTCTTGGACTGGTGGAAGTCCTTCTTGTACAGAGCATCACTGGCAATCTTGGCTGAGTTAAGAGCCAGCACGAGGAGAGGGTCATCCTCGACGCAGCGGGCTCCAATGTGATGGCCAACCTGCTTGCGGTAGCCTGTTTTGTACTTGTACTATACCGAACCAAAAAGGTAGAAAAAATGTAATGGGGATTTCAGTAAATTAAAGGTGTACACAGTATTGATATAGTCAGTTCCTTTGTGATAACGTGATAACAAAATAAGTACTTACATCACTGATAATTTCCCTGCCGTGCTTGGCTGCGATGATAGCAATGGCATCATTGCGCAAATCATAACCCTTCTTCTTATCCTCTTCCATTGCTTTTCTGTATTGGTTCTGTATGAAGAAGAAAATAAAACATCCACATATATGGATATCTCCACATTAAGTATTATTTTTTAATGTATACATTCATCAGGAGGGTTACCTTCGTGCCATCATTTACTTACCCAACTGTAGTTGGACTTGTTTGCATTGGCCAAAACCACGTCCATCGCATCTGGCATCATGTGGTTCTTGGTCTTGTCCTTCTCCCAGGCCTCAGTGTACGCTTGCTGCAATAACGAGTTTCAAGTTCAAACTAACAACATTAAGTGCCCCTTCATATCATTGTCTCAAATATAATGCAAAGTAGGGGAGATCAGATTACATTAAAGCAGGTTTAAATGATGGAATCATTATTTGAATATAATCTACCAGGGAAGATATACGAAGGCAAAGGATTGGTAAAGATATACCAGTTAGTCAAATACCTTGTTGGCATTATCATTATTTTGTTTAGCCAAAACCATTCCCATGTCTTGAACTGAACTGGTGAACTTGAAGTTGCTTGGGTGCTGACGATACAGCTTCTCACTCAGGACCTCTGTGGCTTTCTTTGCCTTCTCAACATCAAGTGAGCCGATGGGAACCCATCCGATACCTTGCAGGCTCTTGAGATCAGCCTTGTACACAGCCTAGACACAACAATACCACAAAGGTCAAAATGGCCAGAATAAAAACAATTACACTGGAAAAACATGATCTAGTTAATTCATACTTACATCACTCGCTATGTCATAGACATGTCTGGCATGGACGACATCACTGGAGTCTGGCAGACAGGTCCAGTTGTGCAGGCGAGTTACATATTTGGCATGGTTGACCTGAATCTGGTTCTTTTTGGCCAACTCAAAGGCAATCATGTCCAATGGGAGGTGGAACTTGGTCTTGGACTGGTGGAAGTCCTTCTTGTACAGAGCATCACTGGCAATCTTGGCTGAGTTGATAGCCAGCATGAGCAGAGGGTCATCCTCGACGCAGCGGGCTCCAATGTGGTGGCCAACCTGCTTACGGTAGCCAGTCTTGTACTTGTGCTACAGAAAGCAAATATGAAATGGCAGTGTTGAGGATTCTCTTAATTTTCCAGAAGTACATTTTATATATTGTGTCATGAAATAGTTAAGAAATATAATCGGTTACGATGGCTAGATGTTCAATGAACTTACATCACTGATAATTTCCCTGCCGTGCTTGGCTGCGATGATAGCAATGGCATCATTGCGCAAATCATAGCCCTTCTTCTTATCCTCTTCCATTGCTTTTCTGTATTGGTTCTGTATGAAGAAGAAAATAAAACATCCATAGATATGGGTATTTCAAATTTTTATTTTATTTCATCTTTATTTAGCCAGGTAGGCAAGTTGAGAACAAGTTCTCATTTACAACTGCGACCTGGCCAAGAATAAAGCAAAGCATTTCGACACATACAACAACACAGAGTTACACATGGAATAAACAAAACATACAGTCAGTAATACAGTTGAAGAAAATCTATATACAGTGTGTGCAAATGAGGTAAGAAAAGGGAGGTAAGGCAATAAATAGGCCATGGTGGCAAAGTAATTACAATATACCAATTAGACACTAGAGTGATTGATGTGCAGAAGATGAATGTGCAAGTATAGATACAGGGGTGCAAAGGAGCAAGATAAATAAATAAATACAGTATGGGGATGAGGTAGTTGGATGGGCTATTTATAGATGGGCTATGTACAGGTGCAGTGATCTGTGAGCTGCTCAGACAGCTGGCGCTTAAAGCTAGTGATGGAGGTAAGAATCTCCAGTTTCAGTGATCTTTGCAATTCATTCCAGTCATTGGCAGCAGAGAACTGGAAGGAAAGACGTCCAAAGTAGGAATTGGCTTTGGGGGTGACTAGAGAGATATATCTGCTGGAGCGCGTGCTATGGGTGGGTGCTGCTATGGTGACCAGTGAGCTGAGATAAGGCGGGGCCTTACCTATCAGAGACTTGTAGATGACCTGAAGCCAGTGTGTTTGGCGATGAGTATGAAGCGAGGGTCAGCCAACGAGAGCGTACAGGTCGCAGTGGTGGATGGTATATGGGGCTTTAGTGACAAAACGGATGGCACTGTGATAGACTGCATCCAATTTGTTGAGTAGAGTGTTGGGGGCTATTTTGTAAATGACATCGCCGAAGTCGAGGATCGGTAGGTTGGTCAGTTTTACGAGGGTATGTTTGGCAGCATGAGTGAAGGATGCTTTGTTGCGAAATAGGAAGCTGATTCTAGATTTAATTTTGGATTGGAGATGCTTAATGTGTGTCTGGAAGGAGAGTTTACAGTCTAACCAGACACCTAGGTATTTGTAGTTGTCCACATATTCTAAGTCATAACCGTCCAGAGTAGTGATGTTGGGCGGGCAAGCAGATGTGGGCAGCAATCGGTTGAAGAGCATGCCTTTAGTTTTACTTGCATTTAAGAGCAGTTGGAGGCCACGGAAGGAGAGTTGTATGGCATTGAAGCTCGTCTGGAGGTTAGTTAACACAGTGTCCAAAGAAGGGCCAGAAGTATACAAAATGGTGTCGTCTGCGTAGAGGTGGATCAGAGAATCACCAGCAGCAAGAGCGACATCGTTGATGTATACAGAGAAGAGAGTTGGCCCAAGAACTGAACCCTGTGGCACCCCCATAGAGACTGCCAGAGGTCCTGACAACAGGTCCTCCGATTTGACACACTGAACTCCGTCAGAGAAGTAGTTGGTGAACCAGGCGAGGCAGTCATTTGAGAAACCAAGGTTGTTTAGTCTGCCGATAAGAATGTGGTGATCGACAGAGTCGAAAGCCTTGGCCAGGTCGATGAATACGGCTGCACAGTAATGTCTCTTATTGATGGCAGTTATGATATCGTTTAGTACCTTGAGCGTGGCTGAGGTGCACCCATGACCAGCTCTGAAACCAGATTGCATAGCAGAGAAGGTACGGTGGGATTCGAAATGGTCGGTAATCTGTTTCTTAACTTGGCTTTCGAAGACCTTAGAGATGCAGGGTAGGATAGATATAGGTCTGTAGCAGTTTAGGTCTAGTGTCTCCCACTTTGAAGAGGGGGATGACCGCGGCAGCTTTCCAATCTTTGGGAATCTCAGACGATACAAAAGAGGAGGTTGAACAGGCTAGTAATAGGGGTTGCAACAATTTCGGCAGATCATTTTAGAAAGAGAGGGTCCAGATTGTCTAGCCCGGCTGATTTGTAGGTGTCCAGATTTTGCAGCTCTTTCAGAACATCAGCTATCTGGATTTGGGTGAAGGAGAAATGGTGGGGGCTTTGGTGGGTTGCTGTGGAGGGTGCCGGGCAGTAGACCGGGATAGGGGTAGCCAGGTGGAAAGCATGGCCAGCCGTAGAGAAATGCTTATTGAAATTCTCAATTATAGTGGATTTATCGATAGTGACAGTATTTCCAAGCCTCAGTGCAGTGGGCAGCTGGGAGGAGGTGCTCTTATTCTCCATGGACTTTACACTGTCCCAGAAATGTTTAGAGTTTGTAATACAGGATGCTAATTTCTGTTTGAAAAAGCTAGCCTTAGCTTTCCTAACTGCCTGTGTATATTGGTTCCTAACTTGCCTGAAAAGTTGCATATCACGGGGGCTATTTGATGCTAATGCAGAACGCCACAGGATGTTTTTGTGCTGGTCAAGGGAAGACAGGTCTGGAGTGAACCAAGGGCTATATCTATTCCTGGTTCTACATTTTTTGAATGGAGCATGCTTATTTAAGATGGTGAGGAAGGCACTTTTAAAGAATAACCAGGCATCCTCTACTGACGGGATGAGGTCAATGTCATTCCAGGATACACCGGCCATGTCGATTAGAAAGGCCTGTTCGCTGAAGTGTTTTAGGGAGTGTTTGACAGTGATGAGGGGTGGTCGTTTGACCGCAGACCCATTACGGATGCAGGCAATAAGGCAGTGATCGCTGAGATCTTAGTCGAAAACAGCAGAGGTGTATTTGGAGGGTGAGTTAGTTAGGATGATATCTATGAGGGTGCCCGTGTTTACGGATTTGGGGTTGTACCTGGTAGGTTCATTGATCATTTGTGTGAGATTGAGGGCATCAAGCAATGATAGCAATGGCAGTCAAGTCACAATTTATTTAAAATGCATTTAGCAAAGTTACAACATACTTTACTGAAGAAAAAAACAAGTATTATTAATATTATTATTTTTGAACGTATACATTCATCAGGAGGGTTACCTTCGTGCCATCATTTACTTACCCAACTGTAGTTGGACTTGTTTGCATTGGCCAAAACCACGTCCATCGCATCTGGCATAATGTGGTTCTTGGTCTTGTCCTTCTCCCAGGCCTCAGTGTACGCTTGCTGCAATAACGAGTTTCAAGTTCAAACAAACAATATTAAGTCCCTCTTCATATCATTGTCTCAAATATAATGCAAAGTAGGGGAGATCAGATTACATTAAAGCAGGTTTAAATGATGGAATCATTATTTGAATATAATCTACCAGGGAAAACATACGAAGGCAAAGGATTGGTAAAGATATACCAGTTAGTCAAATACCTTGTTGGCATTATCATTATTTTGTTTAGCCAAAACCATTCCCATGTCTTGAACTGAACTGGTGAACTTGAAGTTGCTTGGGTGCTGACGATACAGCTTCTCACTCAGGACCTCAGCGGCTTTCTTTGCCTTCTCAACATCAAGTGAGCCGATGGGAACCCATCCGATACCTTGCAGGCTCTTGAGATCAGCCTTGTACACAGCCTAGACACAACAATACCACAAAGGTCAAAATGGCCAGAATAAAAACAATTACACTGGAAAAACATGATCTAGTTAATTCATACTTACATCACTCGCTATGTCATAGACATGTCTGGCATGGACGACATCACTGGAGTCTGGCAGACAGGTCCAGTTGTGCAGGCGAGTTACATATTTGGCATGGTTGACCTGAATCTGGTTCTTTTTGGCCAACTCAAAGGACATCATGTCCAATGGGAGGTGGAACTTGGTCTTGGACTGGTGGAAGTCCTTCTTGTACAGAGCATCACTGGCAATCTTGGCTGAGTTGATAGCCAGCATGAGCAGAGGGTCATCCTCGACGCAGCGGGCTCCAATGTGGTGGCCAACCTGCTTACGGTAGCCAGTCTTGTACTTGTGCTACAGAAAGCAAATATGAAATGGCAGTGTTGAGGATTCTCTTAATTTTCCAGAAGTACATTTTATATATTGTGTCATGAAATAGTTAAGAAATATAATCGGTTACGATGGCTAGATGTTCAATGAACTTACATCACTGATAATTTCCCTGCCGTGCTTGGCTGCGATGATAGCAATGGCATCATTGCGCAAATCATAGCCCTTCTTCTTATCCTCTTCCATTGCTTTTCTGTATTGGTTCTGTATGAAGAAGAAAATAAAACATCCACATATATGGATATCTCCACATTAAGTATTATTTTTTAATGTATACATTCATCAGGAGGGTTACCTTCGTGCCATCATTTACTTACCCAACTGTAGTTGGACTTGTTTGCATTGGCCAAAACCACGTCCATCGCATCTGGCATCATGTGGTTCTTGGTCTTGTCCTTCTCCCAGGCCTCAGTGTACGCTTGCTGCAATAACGAGTTTCAAGATCAAACTAACAACATTAAGTGCCTCTTCATATCATTGTCTCAAATATAATGCAAAGTAGGGGAGATCAGATTACATTAAAGCAGGTTTAAATGATGGAATCATTATTTGAATATAATCTACCAGGGAAGACATACGAAGGCAAAGGATTGGTAAAGATATACCAGTTAGTCAAATACCTTGTTGGCATTATCATTATTTTGTTTAGCCAAAACCATTCCCATGTCTTGAACTGAACTGGTGAACTTGAAGTTGCTTGGGTGCTGACGATACAGCTTCTCACTCAGGACCTCAGCGGCTTTCTTTGCCTTCTCAACATCAAGTGAGCCGATGGGAACCCATCCGATACCTTGCAGGCTCTTGAGATCAGCCTTGTACACAGCCTAGACACAACAATACCACAAAGGTCAAAATGGCCAGAATAAAAACAATTACACTGGAAAAACATGATCTAGTTAATTCATACTTACATCACTCGCTATGTCATAGACATGTCTGGCATGGACGACATCACTGGAGTCTGGCAGACAGGTCCAGTTGTGCAGGCGAGTTACATATTTGGCATGGTTGACCTGAATCTGGTTCTTTTTGGCCAACTCAAAGGCCATCATGTCCAATGGGAGATGGAACCTTGTCTTGGACTTGTGGAAGTCTTTCTTGTACAGAGCATCACTGGCAATCTTGGCTGAGTTCAGAGCCAGCACGAGCAGAGGGTCATCCTCGATGCAGCGGGCTCCAATGTGGTGGCCAATCTGCTTACGGTAGCCAGCCCTGTATTTGAACTTAATAAATGATAATGAGAGAGTTAGGTTTCATTCAAAAACTGAAGTTCACACACCATTTATTCAATAAACAGTGTTTAACTTACATCGCTAGCAATGGATGTGCCCTGTTTAGCTGCCTGGATTGCAATAGCATCGTTGCGCAGGTCATAACCCTTCTTCTTGTCCTGTTCATTGGCAAGCTTATACAGTGTCTGTACAGGAGAATAAAAACATGTTTTGAATGACTGAATTATGACAATGCAGCCTAAATGAACAATATAATGAGGTGTGGAAGGAATAACCTACATTACTGCAGTTGATCTTGTTGGCTCTGGCCAAAACCACCTCCATTGAGTCTGGCATCATGTGGACAGCGGTCTTATCCTTATTCCAGGTGTCAATGTACGTTTGCTATAAGACAGTTATATTTGTTAGTGTTTTGATGTATCACCATGTATATGTGGTGTATATAATATACTGTATACATATACAGTATGCATAGACATAGATGCAAAGAATGACCTTGTTCATGATTGCATTGTTAGCACTGGCCAGGACGAGGTCCATGGAGTGCATGTCTTTGGTAAACTTGAAGCCGCTGGGGTGTTGGCGGTAAAGTTTCTCACTGCCAATCAGGCCAGCTGTTTTGGCTTTCTCTACATCCAGAGAACCAATGGGAATCCATCCTGTGCCTTTGATGTAAGTCTCATAGTCACTTTTGTACAAATTCTGCAGAAATAAGTAAATACTGTCAGGTTCTAAATAACAGAGTAAAAAATTGACGGACAACATAAAACATTCTCACAGATTTGGATGTGGTTTAACAGCTCAGAATAGGGGAATGGATAAATTATTGTCAGGGAAAAAATACATTGTATACAAAAACATGTTGTTGTTGTTTTTTTGTTTGTTGTTATGTATTTATGAGTAAAATAATACTCACATCACTGGCGATCGTCTGCATCTGCTTAGCCAACTCCACGTTCATGGCATCAGCAAGCACAGTGTAATGGTGTTGGATCTTCCTGTAGCCAGCATTCGTCTGCACTGTGGAGGCGTGTTTGGCATGCGCAACACTCATCATGTCTACCGGGGAGTGGTACTTCAGCTTGGACTTGTGGTAGTCCTTCTTGTAGTTCTTGTCACTCTGCAACCTGGCCACCTCCATGTAGTGCACCAGCAAGGGGTCATCCTGAAGATTACGGCAGCCCACTTGTTTTCCCCTATTCTTCTGGTGATTCAGCTTGTACTTGTACTGTGTAAATAAACAAGTATTATTCCCAGAACGAACGTTAATATTTCGAAGAAGAAAAATATATTGGACACAAGGTCCAATGGAAATTCTACTTCTGCTTTATCCCAACCAATCTGATAGACTCACATACTCATACAGAAGTTGGAGAGGTTGGAGCACATTGTAAAATGGTTTTAAAGGCTTTTAATTGTTGGTCTGAGTCACTCACGTCGCTGGCGATTTTGGTGCCCTGCTTGGCAGCCTGGATGGTGATGGCATCAACCTTCAGGTCGTAACCCTTATTATACATTGCCTCCAGACCTGCTTTGTAGGTTTTCTGGAATGGAGGAGAAACTATTTATGAAAATACGACCAAAAATAACATTTGTTAAATACTTCCAAGACATATTTGAAGTTACATTGCAAAAGCACGATGGAAACAAAGAGGAATATTTTGATGATAGATAGTAACACACGTGTGAAAAAGGTAGCCTTACCTGACTCATGTTGATAGCATTAGCCTTGGCCAGGACAATCTCAGGGGCATCTGGCATCACATGGACTGTGAGCTTGTCCTTGTGCCATTGTTTGGTGTATTCTTGCTGCAATCAAAATGATTCACCAATCAATTAACCTAGACTCTCATTATGAGACACAACATTAGAAACAAACTGTGATAACAGCTTTATTTTTCACAAACGTACACGTCCGGTCTGAGCATACCTTGTTCATGATCTTGTTGTTGTCAGTGGCCAGGACCATGTCCATGGAGTCCATCAGCTTCTTGAACTGGAATTTGGAAGGGTGTGTACGGTACTTATGTTCACTCTGGATGTCCGCGCCAACCTTTGCAAGCTCCACCGGCAGTGAGCCAATAGGAATCCATCCCGTTCCTCTCACATAGTTGTTCCAGTCAGACTTGTACTCGTACTACAGAAAGACAGAGTTGAGAAACGGGTGATTAGCAAAACAATAATATGAGTGGCAACAATGTATAATTGATCACCAATGTTTACTATGTTTAGTTGGCACTATGTTACTATGTAACTGCTGAACTCACATCACTGCAACTGGCATTCACGGTGCGAGCCAACGCAAGGTTCATGGAGTCAGGGAGAAGAGTGTAATGGTGTTGGACCTTCCTGTAGCCAGCATAGGTTTGCACTGCGGAGGCTTGCTTAGCATGTGCAACACTCATCATGTCAACTGGGGAGCAGTACTTCAGCTTGGACTTGTGGTAGTCCTTCTTGTAGTTCCTCTCACTCTGCATCTTGGCCACCTGCATGTAGTGCACCAGCAAGGGGTCATCCTGAAGATTACGGCAGCCCACTTGTTTGCCTCTTCCCTTCTCGTACGCCAGCTTGTACTTGTACTGTAAAAATATACAGGTGTTTAGTCAATTACAGAAGCAGCATCTGATCACATTCATCCTCTACACAGTTGATAGCTGATTAAAGTGAAAGGAAACAGGATCTATGCAGCAAGCAAACAGAAATGAAATGATTTTACACTTACGTCACTGGCAATGGTTGTGCCTTTCTTGGCAGCCAGAACGGCAATGGCATCAGGTTTGAGATCGTAGCCCTTTTTATACATGTCCTCCAGACCGGATTTGTAGAGTTTCTGAAAAGGTACATAGACACAGCTTAGAAACAGAGGCAAAAAAGGACTATTAAATGCATGGTTCTTACTTTTAAATTACAGTTTGAATGTCTCTGACTTTTAGACATTGGAAAGTAGTTTTGATTCTATAGATTATCATTAAAACTACAGTAACTAGTTAGAAAGGGGCAACGAGTATGCCGTCGTATACAGTATTAGTTAGTAGTGACATTGGAGATGTGACGTGATGATCATACCTGACTCATGTTGATAGCATTAGCCTTGGCCAGGACAATCTCAGGGGCATCTGGCATCACATGGACGGTGAGCTTGTCCTGGTGCCATTGTTTGGTGTATTCTTGCTGCAATGTAATTGAAACAAACACAGATAAATAATAACATTAGGACAAACGAGAAAACATCACATTTTAAGCATCTGTTTTTAATTTCCAATATGGTGTTACAGTTTATAGTTTACCTTGTTCATGATCTTGTTGTTGTCAGTGGCCAGGACCATGTCCATGGAGTCCATCAGCTTCTTGAACTGGAATTTGGAAGGGTGTGTACGGTACTTATGTTCACTCTGGATGTCCGCGCCAACCTTTGCAAGCTCCACCGGCAGTGAGCCAACAGGAATCCATCCCGTCCCTCTCACATAGTTGTTCCAGTCAGACTTGTACTCGTACTGGAGAATGAAACAAAGGCAAATAAATTAAGTATTTGATACCCGAAAGCTTTTTAACAGAAAACGTACACCCCTAGTACTAGGCTGAAGTCGCATAAACAGTACTCACATCACTGCAACTGGCATTCACGGTGCGAGCCAGCTCAAGGTTCATGGAGTCAGGGAGAAGAGTGTAATGGTGTCGGACCTTCCTGTAGCCAATATAGGTTTGTGCTGCAGAGGCTTGCTTAGCATGTGCAACACTCATCATGTCAACTGGGGAGCAGTACTTCAGCTTGGACTTGTGGTAGTCCTTCTTGTAGTTCCTCTCACTCTGCATCTTGGCCACCTGCATGTAGTGCACCAGCAAGGGGTCATCCTGAAGATTACGGCAGCCCACTTGTTTGCCTCTTCCCTTCACATGGTCTTTCTTGTACTGGATCTGAAAGGAACAAGTAAAAAATGATCAGATAATCTGACACTATTCAACGTAGGAACATTGTTGTTGACTACATCCTGTACAGCTTTTTATGTTGTCCTGGTGATTTATTGCATACTTACATCACTGGCAATATGTCTGCCGTGCTTAGCATGGATGACAGAGATAGCATCTGGCCTCATGTCGTAGCCTTTGGCGATATCTTCCACCCACTTGTGCTTGTAGTGAGACTAGGAGAAATCAAAGAAACCACAGACAAACATCGCCTATCTATAGGCAATACTTGCACAACTTTAAAATGTCAGAGAAATTGAGTCTATGTGTGTTTGTGGGTGTGTACTGACCTCGCTCAGGGTCTGGGCGTTGTACTTGGCCTGGAGGAACTGAGGGCTGTCTGCAGGCAGGTTGTACGTGTGCTTGAACTTCTCGCCAGACGCTCTGTATGAAGCCTGCACAGAGAGAAAGAACAAGGTAATCACATTCAACATCCATAGTAGGGAATGAAATACATGCAATAAATACATGAAAACCATTCATTTCCTCATATCTTGTATGTAAACTCAATAAATGTATGACTTCTGAAAGACTAGCCTTGGTGGGCTAAAATAGATCCTAAAAAACAATAAACGATAATCAAAGTTAGTTTAAGTTCTTACATCGTCAAGTAACTTGGTGTTGGTCATGGCAAGGGCCATGTTCATCTGGTCAGTCAGACTGGTGAACTTCAGGGTGCTGGGGTGCACACGGTAGCCGTGCTCATCTAGGGCTGTCTTGGCTGTCTTAGCCAACTCCACCTCCATAGAGCCAATAGGAATCCAGCCAGAACCCCTGTACACGTTGTTGTAGTCAAACTTATAGGTGTTCTGTAGAGACACACAGCGAAACAGGAAAGGTATCACAACAGGTATTAGGACAGGTATCAGGAAAGGTATAAGGACAGTTATGAGGACAGGTATCAGGACAGGACAGCTATCAGGATGGTATCAGTAAAGGTATTAAAACAGGTTTTTAGAACAGGTATCAGGACAGGTACAAAGACAGGTATCAAGACAGGTATCAGGACAGGTATCAGGACATGTATGAAGACAGGTATCAGGACAGGTATACGGACAGGTATCAGGACAGGTATAAGGGCAGGTATCAGGACAGGTATCAGGGCAGGTATCAGGACAGGAACGGTATCAGGGCAGGTACAGGACAGGTTTCAGGACAGGTATCAGAACATGACAGGTATCAGGACCCATATCAGGACAGGGCAGGTATCAGGACAGGTATCAGGACCCATATCAGGACAGGGCAGGTATCAGGACAGGTATCAGGGAACGTATCAGGACAGTTATCAGGGCAGGTATCAGGACAGGAATCTGGACAGGTATCAGGACAGGAATCAGGACAGGACAGGTATCAGGACAGGACTGGTATCAGGACAGATATCAGGGCAGGTATCAGGACAGGTATCAGAACAGGTCAGGTATCAGAACAGGTCAGGTATCGGGACAGGACAGGTATCAGGGAAGGTATCAGGACAATTATTAGGGCAAATATGCAGACAGGACAGGTATCACAACATGTATCAGAACAGGACAGGTATCACAACATGTATCAGAACAGGACAGGTATCAGGACAGGTATAAAGACAGGACAGGTGTCAGTAAAGGTATCAAAACAGGTATCAGGACAGGACAGGTATCAGGACAGGTATCGGGACAGGACAGGTATCAGGACAGGTATCAGGACCGGTATCAGGACAGGTATCATGACATGACTGGTATTAGGCCAGATATCAGGACAGTTATCAGGGAAGGTATCAGGACAGGTATCAGAACAGGTCAGGTTTCAGGATAGGACAGGTACCTCTCACTCAAAATACACTATTGTTTACAAAAATCATTACTACTATTGTCAGCAATGGATGTGGTTAGTGCTGATGCCCACCGGATCGATAGTTGTTACTGCTTATGCACACAGGTCGATAGTACACTTACACAGCCAAGCCTGGTTTCGTACCATCATTATGGTATTGAATGGCAAGGATATTGAAATGAACTCACGTTGCTCTGGATCTCCATCATGGTGCGAGCCAGCTGAACAGGCATAGCCTCAGGGAGAAGAGTGTAGTTGTGGAGCCTCTTCCTGTAGCCAGCATAGGTTTGTGCTGCGGAGGCTTGCTTAGCATGTGCAACACTCATCATGTCAACTGGGGAGCAGTACTTCAGCTTGGACTTGTGGTAGTCCTTCTTGTAGTTCCTCTCACTCTGCATCTTGGCCACCTGCATGTAGTGCACCAGCAAGGGGTCATCCTGAAGATTACGGCAGCCCACTTGTTTGCCTCTTCCCTTCTCGTACGCCAGCTTGTACTTGTACTGTACAGGAAATACAATGATGAATGTAAATACCATGAATAGCATGTCATGATTATGGTCAACTATGGTTAATCAATAAACCAAAATACAGATTTTGAATTTCTTCCAATTCATACGTACATTGCTGGCAATATTAGTGCAGGCCCTGGCAGCCATGATGGGGATGGCATCTGCCTTCATCTGGTGTCCTTTGAGAATGTCTTGACGGTGAGCATATGTGTAATAGTTCTGTGATGAGGAGAACGAGAAATAAACACATTACTTACAGACACATTTCAATGAATGCATCATGGTCAATGAATATGTGTATATTAACTGTGTTTAAAAGCATTCAATTAATATATATATATATATATATATATATATATATATATATATATATATATATATATATATACTGCTCAAAAAAATAAAGGGAACACTTAAACAACACATCCTAGATCTGAATGAAAGAAATAATCTTATTAAATACTTTTTTCTTTACATAGTTGAATGTGCTGACAACAAAATCACACAAAAATAATCAATGGAAATCCAATTTATTAACCCATGGAGGTCTGGATTTGGAGTCACACTCAAAATTAAAGTGGAAAACCACACTACAGGCTGATCCGACTTTGATGTAATGTCCTTAAAACAAGTCAAATGAGGCTCAGTAGTGTGTGTGGCCTCCACATGCCTGTATGACCTCCCTACAACGCCTGGGCATGCTCCTGATGAGGTGGCGGATGGTCTCCTGAGGGATCTCCTCCCAGACCTGGACTAAAGCATCCGCCAACTCCTGGACAGTCTGTGGTGCAACGTGGCGTTGGTGAATGGAGCGAGACATGATGTCCCAGATGTGCTCAATTGGATTCAGGTCTGGGGAACAGGCGGGCCAGTCCATAGCATCAATGCCTTCCTCTTGCAGGAACTGCTGACACACTCCAGCCACATGAGGTCTAGCATTGTCTTGCATTAGGAGGAACCCACGGCAAACCGCACCAGCATATGGTCTCACAAGGGGTCTGAGGATCTCATCTCGGTACCTAATGGCAGTCAGGCTACTTCTGGCGAGCACATGGAGGGCTGTGCGGCCCCCCAAAGAAATGCCCCCCCACACCATGACTGATCCACCGCCAAACCGGTCATGCTGGAGGATGTTGCAGGCAGCAGAACGTTCTCCACGGCGTCTCCAGACTCTGTCACGTCTGTCACGTGCTCAGTGTGAACCTGCTTTCATCTGTGAAGAGCACAGGGCGCCAGTGGCGAATTTGCCAATCTTGGTGTTCTCTGGCAAATGCCAAACGTCCTGCACAGTGTTGGGCTGTAAGCACAACCCCCACCTGTGGATGTCGGGCCCTCATACCACCCTCATGGAGTCTGTTTCTGACCGTTTGAGCAGACACATGCACATTTGTGGCCTGCTGGAGGTCATTTTGCAGGGCTCTGGCAGTGCTTCTCCTGCTCCTCCTTGCACAAAGGCGGTGGTAGCGATCCTGCTGCTGGGTTGTTGCCCTCCTACGGCCTCCTCCACGTCTCCTGATGTACTGGCCTGTCTCCTGGTAGCGCCTCCATGCTCTGGACACTACACTGACAGACACAGCAAACCTTCTTGCCACAGCTCGCATTGATGTGCCATCCTGGATGAGCTGCACTACCTGAGCCACTTGTGTGGGTTGTAGACTCCGTTTCATGCTACCACTAGAGTGAAAGCACCGCCAGCATTCAAAAGTGACCAAAACATCAGCCAGGAAGCATAGGAACTGAGAAGTGGTCTGTGGTCCCCACCTGCAGAACCACTCCTTTATTGGGGGTGTCTTGCTAAATGCCTATAATTTCCACCTGTAGTCTCTTCCATTTGCACAACAGCATGTGAAATTTATTGTCAATCAGTGTTGCTTCCTAAGTGGACAGTTTGATTTCACAGAAGTGTGATTGACTTGGAGTTACATTGTGTTGTTTAAGTGTTCCCTTTATTTTTTTGAGCAGTGTATATATATATATATATATATGTATGTATATATGTGTGTGTGTGTGTGTGTAAAATAGGACTGTAATCAGTCAACATATAACCAACTATACAGTATAAATAAAGGCACATTTCAATGACTGCATGGATATATATGTGTATTGATTGTGTATGATAGCCAAGGTATATAATAGTATGGACTGTGATCAACATGTAACCAACCTTGCTGATGTTGACAGCATTGTATTTGGCTTGCATAAACTCTGGTGCATCTGCAGGGAGATTGTAGGTGTGCAGGAACTTCTCTCCACTGGCTTTATAGTCATGCTGCAAAAAGACACATCATAACAACAATAGATTTAAATCAACACTTCTGTTCAGTTTAATTAAATTCCATCCAACAAAATGCATTTAATACAAAGTGTATTTCAACCAAATGTATTCAATAGAAACATTCAATTCAATGGACAACCATGGATTAGATTTTTGGCCTTCCTAGTAAGTAAATACTACTCACAACATTCATAATCTTTTGGTTCTGCTTGCACAGCTCCATATTCATGCCGTCCATCTTGCTGGTGAATTTAAAGTTTTCAGGGTGCTGCCTGTACTTGTGCTCATCCAGAGCGGCGCCGGCCTGCTTGGCTAGCTCCACTGGAATGGATCCGATAGGGATCCAGCCAGTTCCCTTCACATAGTTTTCCCAATCCGCTTTGTAGTTCACCTGCATCCGGCAAGGAGAGGAGACAATGTGAGAAATGCTGCAAAAAGCCACTACAATAAAAATCTAAGATTCAGCATTACAACTTACAAGTTAAAGCTAGAGTTTCTTAAGGCCGGAGGCGAGTACTTTTCCAACCAGGCTAGTAGAAAATGTGCCAAACTAGCCCACCAGGCCAGTGAAACGTTTTATTTTTTTATTTAACTAGGCAAGTCAGTTAAGAACAAATTCGTATTTACAATGACAGCCTACCCCGGCCAAACCCTAACCTGGATGACGCTGGGCCAATTGTGCACCGCCCTATGGGACTCCCAATCACAGCCAGTTGTGATACAGCCTGGAATCGATCCAGTGATGCCTCTAGCACTGAGATGCAATGCCTTAGACCGCTGCACCACTCGGGAGCCCTTAAAACGTTATCTTTTCAAATACTGCATGGCACAGATTTTGGACACTTCACTAGTAAATGTCACCTGGGTAGAAATTGCCCTTCTGGCCAGTCAGAAAATAATGTTGTTCTATCCCTGGGTAGGAGTCAGAGTACTCACATCACTGGCGTTGGTGTTCATGGTGCGAGCCAGCTCAAGGTTCATGGAGTCAGGGAGAAGACTGTAATGGTGTTGGACCTTCCTGTAGCCAGTATAGGTTTGCACTGCAGAGGCTTGCTTAGCATGTGCAACACTCATCATGTCAACTGGGGAGCAGTACTTCAGCTTGGACTTGTGGTAGTCCTTCTTGTAGTTCCTCTCACTCTGCATCTTGGCCACCTGCATGTAGTGCACCAGCAAGGGGTCATCCTGAAGATTACGGCAGCCCACTTGTTTGCCTCTTCCCTTCACATGGTCTTTCTTGTACTGGATCTGAAAGGAACAAGTAAAAAATGATCAGATAATCTGACACTATTCAACGTAGGAACATTGTTGTTGACTACATCCTGTACAGCTTTTTATGTTGTCCTGGTGATTTATTGCATACTTACATCACTGGCAATATGTCTGCCGTGCTTAGCATGGATGACAGAGATAGCATCTGGCCTCATGTCGTAGCCTTTTGCAATGGTTTCCTCCCAGCTTTGCTTGTAGTAATTCTGAAATAAAGCAATACGGTAAATAAATACACTATTTCCATGAGACAGTAATACAACACAGTATAGGCATACAGTGCACACCCAAGAAGGCACAGTTGTGTGTGGAGGAAAGATGTCTACACAGTGCAGAGTCGTGTGCTCTTTATATAACGGGCAGGCAGTGATAATATGATAAAACATTTGATAATTCATTCAATTAAATATGAATATGAGGCATAACTTATCAGTCTTGGTTAACAGTACCTTGCTGATGTTGTAGGCGTTGCATTTGGCCTGAAGGAACTGGGGGTCATTATGGGGCAGAGAGTACTTCTGGTGGATCTCCTCAAGACCCTTCTTGTAGTGAAGCTGCAGGGGAAGAAAAATATAAATTGCATTGAGTGCACAAACACATATTTATAGATATGAAACAGGTGTTCCATCCAAACAAATGAATTACTGATTGTTTCATCTTTATTTATATTTAAAAAAAATCGTATTTGTACTAAGTTGAATATGTAACCGCTATGAAGTAAACAGTTTTCTCGACAGGGAAACCGTGATGTCTAAATGATCTGAATAACACGATTCTATCATCCAATAATGTTAATATAATAATACTCACATCACTCCTCATTAGCTGGTTGACCTGGGCCTGCATCATAACTGGATGGTCAGCGATGGAAGTGAACGGGATGGTGTCTGGGTGCTGACGGTACTTTCTCTGAAGTGGAGGAAAAAAGGGAAGAAATAGGTCAAAGCAGATGAAACCAATCTTGTTGTGTTTTTATATTGTCAAGGCAAGAAAAGACCGTACATAACAAAACATATTTTACAACTTATAGTGTTTTTATTGTGAGAGTTATGGTATGGTTTCCTGAGTATTAACTACATTATGGCAAATAAAGTTAAACCTTGAACTAGATCATGTTGTAGTAGCTACCTCATTGAGTATCTCTCCGGCTTTCTTGGCCTTCTCCACTTCCATAGAGCCGAAGGTGACCCAACCAGATCCCTTGGTGAAGTTGTTGTAGTCTGAATGGTATTCATTCTGTAGTGAGGGAAAATAACCAAGTGGGAGTATTACTTTAATTATACTTCTACCGTTTTTGAAATGCTCCAATATTATTAAAACCTTTTCCCCAGACCTTTAATAGAATGAAAGCAAACCAAATCAATCGATCAATCAATTCGATCAATCAACCAGATTAATGAATCAATTAATGAATCGATCTATCTATCAATCTATCAATCAATCTATCAATCTGGGTGATGGTGTTCTTACGTCACTCTGGATGATGTTGGCATTCTTGGCCAGGTCCAGGGACATGGCGTCGTAGGGCAGGAAGTAGCGGTTGTGGATGGTTCTGTAGCCGGACATGCTGGCGATGCCCTGGGACTTCTTGGCCAGGGTGTTAGACATCATGTCCAGTGTGGTGATGTACTTGGTCTTTGTCTTCTCGTAGTCCTTCTTGTACTCACGCTGTGGAGAGAGTTTGAGAGAATTAGAAGGTGAGGCACCACATACTCTCTATGATTTTTTTATTTCTTTTTATTTCACCTTTATTTAACCAGGTAAGCTAGTTGAGAACAAGTTCTCATTTACAACTGCAACCTGGCCAAGAGAAAGCAAAGCAGTGCAACACAAACAACAACACAGAATTACATGGAATAAACAAGCGTACAGTCAATAACACAATAGGGAAAAAAAGAAAGTCTATATACAGTGTGTGCAAATGGCATGAGGAGGTATGGCAATAAATAGGCCATAGTAGCAAAGTAATTACAATTTAGCAGATTAACACTGGAGTGATAGATGAGCAGATGATGGTGTGTAAGTAGTGATACTGGTGTGCAAAAGAGCAGGAAAGTAAATAAACACAATATGTGGATGAGGTAGGTAGATTGGGTGGGCTATTTACAGATGGGCTGTGTACAGCTGCAGCGATCGGTTAGCTGCTCAGATAGCTGATGTTTAAAGTTAGTGAGGGAAATGTAAGTCTGCAAAGTGTTTATTTAATATAAAGTTGAGACGAGTCACAGTAAGCCCTTATACCCCTGTCACACTGACAGCCACTATCCTCATATTTCTGTTTCATACCAAACCTAAGTGGAATTTACTTTACTTTATTCGATTTATTTGTCAAAGACATTGCACATCAACCAACATTTCAAATGTGCCAGATTAAGCTAGCCGACAAATTTTTGGTCTAATCTTTATTCCCTGGGCAGGAAAATGACTTACATCACTCTGTATTTTGGCCACGTGCATGGAGTGTAGCATCTTGGGGTCGTCACGGATGCTGAGGGCTCCCACCATCTTTCCCTTGTTCTTCTCAAAATCCTTCTTGTATTTGACCTGAGGGCAAAGAGCAAAAGTTAGGTCAAGGCCTATACTACAAAGTACACCAAAGGAAACTGTCAGCATTATCAATATGAATACTAATATTACATGCATGTGTAGATGTTTATTTCAGTGCATGCATACTCACGTCACTGGCTATATTTGTGTGGGCACGAGCTGCAAGGATCGAGATGGCATCACCCTTAAAATCGAACTGCTTGGCTTTTGCTTTCTCCCAATCATACTTGTAACAATTCTGCACAGAGTTACAAATACATTGAAGATATCAGTATCATGCAAGTAAAAATCAGGAGGGTTTATCCAATGAGGTCAACAATAACCAACTACAATGATTGTGAAATGATGTCAACACAAGCATATTATTTTCAAGTCATATTATAACAAATGAAATTATAACTGGATTCGAATTACAACTGTAATTTTAAAACATTATCTACAGTATCATCAACAGAATTTGGCTTACATCACTAAGGTTAAATGCGTTAACTTTGGACTGGATGAAGAACGGGTAGTCTGGGGGCAGGGCACACTTAAACTTATCCAACTCATACGCTGCGTGGTAGTTGAGCTGGAAAAGACAGGAAGAACCTCATGAAAATACAATACAGTCAGGTACAGGAAAATGTACAGTTGGCACTATGTAGAGCAGAGGAGAGCTATATTGTGGAGAAGATTATTACTACACCGGTCATTCCACACCACTAGAGGGCAGTGCTGCCTGTCTCAAAGGAGTGAGAGGCCTCTCCTTTTCAGAGTAGTCTCTCATAACTGTCAGCCCCCCTCCTCTCATTTAAGACTAGGGTTATTTTCAGCAGACTGAATGCATGTTGCTATTAATACTACAGAGAGAGAGAGATAACTCTCTCTGGTTTCCATGGCGTCCGCAGGAAGACAGCTGAGCTATGTGGTAAGTGGACGAATGAGCACATTTTCAGGCAACAGCCTTCAAGAACCTTTAGCGTCATGGCAACGGCTCAACCTTGAAATCTCTTTTCTGGTATTTGTTCCAAAATTCTAACAAAATTCTAAATCATATTTTTTTTAACAGGTTGTTCCATCGAGGTCAAAATACCTATTTTTTAAGGGAGACAGATATACGTAATTGTAATTTCATACTGTAACTATTTCAAAATTTACTTAACACTCATACAAGGTCTGTCGTAAAAGTTGAATACATACATCACTCAGCTGTTTGGCGTTGATGGCAGATTGCACTTGAACAGGCGAGTCTGTCACTTGCGTAAATTTCACTGTGTCCGGATGTTGCCGGTAAACTTTCTGCAAAAAAAAGTAAATTATACATATCAATATCAAGAATAAAAAAGAAAGAATTATGTCAATCTAATGTTCAATGGAAAGGCTTTATCCATGCTAATCATACTGCAATTTCTTCAAGAGGCATACTTACATCTTTACACTGTGCAACTTTCTTATAAGCTTCATATTCTGGCGTCATGGTTTGTGGATAGAAACATCTCGTCTTGATGTCCTCATAATCCGCCTTGTAATTTTGCTGAAAAGACAGAAGAACAGATGATTACTTTCTAATCACTGAGTGAACTTGCCTGTCGGACACTAGGCCCAGGATAAAACTAATGCACTATATAAGGAGTAAGGACCCATTTGACAGACAACCAATGTCTTACTCTTAACAAAGCAGCAGAGGAGAAAACTAAATAAAAACAATGCAACATGACTTACTTCGCTCTTTATCTCTTCCACTTTCTTGCAGTGAAGCATGTAGATGTCCTCATAGCTGCCAATATAGTGTCCCTTCACCTCATTCTTATACTTGTCTTTATAATGTACCTGTGAGGGGATATAGAGGGAGTAAAGATGAATCCATGTAAGATCCATTTGCCTCGTACATACAAGAAAGGAGATCCACTTTAAATGATCAGTCGGGTCGTTGCTGCCATTTGTAATGTCTTTCTTGAACTAACACTCGCACTTGTCTTTTCTTAATAGCACTGACTTTGCTGATAGCTACTTTATTGAGAGGAAATGTACTTACTATGACTGTGTTGTGTGGTTGTCTCACCTAGCTATCTTAAGATGAATACACTAATTGTAAGTCGCTCTGGATAAGAATGTCTGCTCAATGACTAAAATGTCAAATGTGCTGTTCAATGATTTGTTGAACAATTAAAAAAGCATTAACATCATCAGTGAAGACCATGAAGGGAATACTCACGTCACTGAACTTTTGTACAACAGAGTCCATCTTGAATTTGGGTGTGTCACAGTAGTTGATACTGGACCCCCTCGATTTCTCATAGCTGGCCTTGTACACTTTCTGCAAAGGGAGTGATCAGAGAAGAAATGATGAGCAGAAAATAATGGCAAACAAAAGTAGTTATATGTCTCAAATACACATCAAAGTTAGAATTTGGCTTTCAATTGACGAAATTCGGCAAAATGAGTAAAACTATATCCATCTTATTTCCAAATATAAGGCTCTGTGAATGGCTACACTAATTATTAACAAGTTAACAGTGAATGACTAGTAACTAACTAGACTCATCAAAGTAGTGCTTGGGTCATGTTACACCTTCAGTGGGTTAACTACAGTATAAGTGGCTCCTGATAATTCAGTAAGAGGGGGGTGCACCCTTACTTACTGTCATGATTTAACTAGCAGGAATCTACTGTGATAACTTCTACCCTGTTAGCAGCCAACTATCAAACTGTCCAACTGTCCAACTGCCAACAGTCTAGATAAAAATGTACTAGTAAAAACTATACAAGTTCATTTGAAACACGAGTAGTGACTTTTGAGAACGGAGATGAAAGATAACTGTTGCTGTCTGCCAGAACATGGGATGGGATACTGAATGGTTTTCTGTAACTAATGACTGCCTCTCATAGAAGAGACGTGATTGTTTAGCTTCCTGTAACTTCTGTCTATTTGAGTATGACACCTGTTTGGACCAATGGTTCAGTCTCCCAGACTTAGACACTTACGTCACTCAAGATGGTGCCAGCGTATCTCAGCTGCCTGAGCACAGGGTTGTCAGAGGCTGGGAGAACATTGTAGTCAGCCACCGCTTTGCTCTTCTCATAGTCCTTCTTGTATTTGTTCTGAGGAGAGAAGAATGGGTACAAGTCAATACATTATATATATGGTTTGCTGTGATACAGTGATTCATGGCAAGGTTAATACAGTTACTCATCATCATACCAGATTTTGGATTGAAGTGTTTAAATTGGATTGAAAAATGCTTACAGGCAATGACTCCTTCTCAAAACTACAAAAAAATCTACAGTTTTGTTACCACCTACGCTATAGCCTAAATGTATTTAAACTTCTGTTTGCCAGTGATTTATTCTTTATCAAGTGTTCTGATTCTGGGTACAGAACATGTGTGGGCACATCTTGACGTCTGCGTGACAAAAGAGTCATGGTGTTGACTCATGCTCTGTTTAGAGCTCGAGGTCAAACCAGTGTCGTGTGTCTCTCTGCTTGCTGCCGCATGAGATGGATCTATAAAAATATACACAGCCAGCTCCCACTTCCCTGCTTCTTTTCTCTGAGAGAAGCAGAAGACAGCTGGTTGGTTGGTTAGCTGGTTGGTTGGTGTGTGTATGTGTGTGTTGTGTGTTCTCCTTTATGTCCCTCTCTTTGAGGGCTTAAGACTCACTGAGCTGGCAGCGTGACCAGCCTTCTTGTTCTGTTTGTATTCTGGCGTCTCAGTTTGCATAAAATTGATTTGGTCTTTTATGTCCTCATATGCAGCCGTGTACTTTTTCTGAAATGAGAAAAGTCAAATATAGATATGACGGGTTATGACTTGATGAAGGCATACTGTAATGTAAATTATGCCAATAACTATTAATATGCTATACAATAGTGGGCTCTTACATTGCTGACGTTGTCCATAGCCACCCTAGCAACAGCCACATCAATGTAGGGCGTCTCGCACCAGTGGCCCTTGACGTTCTTGTTGTAGTCCTCATGGTACTTGAGCTGCAAGAGAAAAGCAAGGAAAAGTCAGACATTGGGGTCATTTAAAATGAGCTACTGAACTAAAATGGAAAAATAGAGGCATGACACAATCAAGAAACACTTAAAATATTATCTGTCAAAATATTGCCTTAAAAGTCATTCAAAACAGAATGATATGAACATTATAGATGGACGCTGAAATTGTTGGGGCCTCTACAACTACAGGGGGTGTATAAAACATGTTGGGAGCGGTGGGGATTTAAAATAATCTCAGGCTATTGTCGTTGCGCCACGTCTGTCTGCCAGAACAGGGCTGCTGCCTTCCAATAATATCATGGAGCAGGTGGCAGTCATCCCCCTCTATCTCCCAGGGACAAGGACAGCAGGGCTGGGGACCTCACCCATGTCAGGCAGTGACTGACAGCACCCACTGGTCCACCCTGTCCTCTCTGTCAGGACTCTGTAGCTGAAGGCTATGATAAAGATTCTCTCAAATGTCTACATTACAACGTTGTCAATGAATCAGTGTGTGTGTGTGTGTGTGTGTGTGTGTGTGTGTGTGTGTGTGTGTGTGTGTGTGTGTGTGTGTGTGTGTGTGTGTGTGTGTGACACCACTTACGTCACTGTGCTGTTCAAAATTTTTCTTGGCCAACGCCATATCATTAGGGACAGCCAGAGAGGTGTACTTCGTCATGCGTTCAGCATGACCCTTCTTGTACAGGATCTGCAGAATGGAGCAGAACAGAATGGTGAGAGGAACAGAAGACACACAGAAGAGAGACAGGAAAGTAAGGAGGACAGTGTGTTAGAAGGGTGTGTGCTGGATTCAAACCCATATTAACACCAGCTTATTCGCTCTGAAGGCAGCAGCAGTGACCACTAGGCCACCACGAGATGTTTCTCTAATCAATAGTTGACCTTTGACACAACATGTGATGCCTGTTAGCTACATGTGGTAATGCTCTGCTTGATGATATCTAACTGGATAAGCCAATAAATTGGATCAGCGGAAATCTGAAGTTCACTTTTTAAAAAAGAGTGACAGCAGCGACCATTTTAATTGCATCCTACATGTAGAAATAGCTGCTCAGAGGAAATGTTTCCATATGGAACATCTGAGTCAGCAGAAAACAAAAAGCTCAGGAAGCAAAAATATAGTTTTTAAATGAAGGGGGTAAACTGTGTTTTCCTGACGTGTGATTGATGTAGGACACCTTACTGTCAAGTAATGTGATGTGAGCAATGAATTGTTCCAAGTGAATTACAAAGTGAACCACCACACTCATGGACGGGGTTCAGCTGACTGACTGACGCAGACACTGCATTCTAGGAAGTGTTGTTGAGAAGGATATTTATGACTTACAACATTTAAATCATAAAACAACCAGTTATAACAATCACTCAGTGTAAGAAATGAATGCTGTTCAAATACAACTTACAGTAACTGTAAAACAGTACTATAAAACCGACCTAATAACACTGATATCAACTTGCTGTAATCACAAGGAAGAGTGTAGTTAAGTGTAGGTTAGAATACCAACAGGTAGTTGCAGTACTCACATCACTGAGGACCTCCTGTGCCTTGGCCACCCTGCGCAGCTCAGGAGAGTCACTGTAGGGATAGCACATGATCTTGTCCTCATCCCAGGCCTCTGTGTACAGTTTCTGATCACACAGAAAAACAAAAGGACAAGTTGCATCGACTCAAATATAGAAAAGCAATCTACCTTTTTTTGGAATAAAGATGAATTACTTAGATCATTCTTGATTCATCTGAATTGAGTAATCTACGTATAAAATATTATTATAATCTCCTCCGACTCAATAAATTAGCCTGGGACAAGTGTTGTAACAGCACCACTACAGTGAAGGCTGAGTATGAAGTTACCTTGCTGTAGTTGGCAGCATTCTTCACAGCCAGGACAAGCTCAGGGGCATCAGGGGGCAGCAAGTACTTGTCCTTAGTCTCATCCCACTTGGCCCTGTACAGAACCTTGCTGATCAACTCCGAGACATGCTTGACATGGGCGATCTCTCTGGCCTCCCCATCGTACAGACTGGTACACCTGACCTTATTGCCCTCCATCCTGTACTTCACCTGGTAGGGGCAATGAGTCAAGTGTCAATTTGACCAAACGTTTTATTTTGATATTATTATTAGTGACAGTGCAACATTGACTGAGACTGTGATATATGATATCTATCAGAGAAGTGGACAGAATAGAACCAAGGCCTCCATACCTCAGACAGCTGCTCCTGAGCCTTCTTGATCCGGACCATCTCAGGGGTGTCCGCCGAGATGTCATAGGGTTTCCCCTTAGCCTTGTCATAGGCATGACGGTACTTGTTCTGTTAGGGACACATCGGAACAATATAACATCATAATCATGTTCCAAAAGGGGGGGGGGGCATGAAAAAAGCATTGACTTGGGTTCTCTTCATTAGGCAATATACGGAAGAATACTGACGGAAACAGAAAAGGGACTACCTGGACTTTTCAAAACGTTTTGCTACGATGTACCCTAATGAACATGACCTGGTTGTAATGGGCTCGCTTACGTAGGAGAACAAGTCCAGCATCTTCTGGCTGTGGGCCAGGTAAGGAGTCATGAACTTGGAGGTGTCCACCTTAGCTTTCTTCCTGACGACTCTTCTCACAGGAACGCCAGACTGGGGAACAGAGGTAAGGCTGTTAGTCATGTGTCAAACTATGACTGTTGTTCCTTTATGAGAGGAAACCAGACCAGAGGTACACATCCATTTACAACACAGAGGCTAGCGAGACAATACAGAGAAACCAGAAACAAGACAGAATCACTGCTACTGTAACAATGACAGAATAGTAGTATTATACTAGATGTAATATAAATAAATGGGTAAACAAGTCAATTACATTTGGACTATCATAAGTCTCTTACAAAAGGGACACGTGTGTGAAAGCAACAATGACTTAGTCTACGTCATGCTACTCTGCAACCAAGTTCACTTACCTGCAAGAATGCATTGCAATGGCTGATAGAAAAATCACCTTAGCTACTAGTGGTGGTATTTGACTGTATCATCAAGGCATTACATGGAATGATTAGAAAACAATGTAATTCTACATGGAGGTAATGGGATGGGAGATAATATGGTATTGGCTAGGTTAAGGTCTAGTAGGGACAGAGGATAGGACTTATTATCAGGGATACAGGAAAGGAAAGGGACTGAGGGAAAGGGACTGAATGAAGGAAAGGAAAGGGACTGAGGGAAAGGGACTGAATGAAAGAAAGGAAAGGGACTGAGGGAAAGGAACTGAATGAAAGAAAGGAAAGGGACTGAGGGAAAGGGACTGAATGAAAGAAAGGAAAGGGACTGAGGGAAAGGGACTGAATGAAAGAAAGGAAAGGGACTGAGGGAAAGGGACTGAATGAAAGAAAGGAAAGGGACTGAGGGAAAGGGACTGAATGAAAGAAAGGAAAAGGACTGAGGGAAAGGGAATGAATGAAAGAAAGGAAAGGGACTGAGGGAAAGGGACTGAATGAAAGAAAGGAAAAGGACTGAGGGAAAGGGACTGAACGAAGGAAAGAAAAAGGACTGAGGGAAAGGGAATGACTGACGGAAAGGAAAGGGACTGAGGGAAAGGGAATGAATGAAAGAAAGGAAAGGGACTGAGGGAAAGGGAATGAATGAAAGAAAGGAAAGGGACTGAGGGAAAGGGACTGAATGAAAGAAAGGAAAGGGACTGAGGGAAAGGGACTGAATGAAAGAAAGGAAAGGGACTGAGGGAAAGGAACTGAATGAAGGAAAGGAAAGGGACTGAGGGAAAGGAACTGAACGAAGGAAAGGAAAGGGACTGAGGGAAAGGGAATGAATGACGGAAAGGAAAGGAACTGAGGGAAAGGGAATGAATGAAGGAAATAAAAAGGAAAGGAGACTGAAGGAAAGGGAAGGAGAGACTGGCCATGAAGGAGCCAGTGGACAAAAGCAGTGGTGAACAAGACACAATTGACTGCATGCATCATTTAGCAAAATCTGCCTATATGAGGGCTATTTCATCAGTCACTCACTAGCCTAAGAAAATGTACATGAAGTCATGATTTGTGAATTACCCAAACAATCGCCTTTTTGTTTGGGAACTCACTTTTGGAATGGCCCAAAAAATGTCTTCCTCGACTTGAGTAAATTGTGAATTGTTAAACAAGGTAGTTTGTTTAATAATCCACAGGGTCACACACATTGCTTTTTTAAACAGTATCCTTTCTAGAATTTCTCTCCTTTGTATGGCTTACGTCTGTGGAATAACCCCCATGACATGCAAGCACAACCGAAGCATCATGAGCGGCATGTTCTGTTTATTTCACTGTTGTCTTCTACCTGTTGCTTTACCTCTGCTCCCACCTGAGTTGTGGTCTGGTGAGAGGTGGTCGAAGTCACCGTCTCCTCAAAATACTATAAATATAGGAACAACTCGCTGGTTTCAAAATCGCCATTACAAGCAAAAGGAAGACATATCACAAATGTATTGGATGTAGTTTTCCCCCAGCTCTGGTGCAATAATTCTCTGATCTCTGACACAGTCAGTTAGCCTTTTATACTGTAAACAACACTGATAAACAGTAACTCATTCTTATACTCACTTAATACTCATCTGCACTGTCACCACAATTATCTGGTTGTGGTAGTTAAGTCAGATATTCTACTTTCAGCACTAACGTTCAGCGACAGTCTTTGACAATTAGCATAATGATATAATAACTACATTCACTATAATGTAATAAAAGGTTCCATATATCCCAGATCCCTCCAGTGACCTTGAAGGTGTCCTTTTGGATCCTGGTATATAGTGTGATTACTGAAGAGTGTAATGAAGCCTCTATTCCAGGGGGAAGAGGAGTAGGAGCCTATAATAGCCCTGAATGGCTGCCTGACTGACGGCTCTGTCTGCCTGACTGACTGTGTGCTGGTTGCCTGACTGACTGTGTGCTGGTTGCCTGACTGACTGTGTGCTGGTTGCCTGCCTGCATCGGACAGAGCCCTCTGATCAGACCTGGGTTCAAATCTACTTACAATCATTTCAAATACTTTAGCTGGTTTTGACTGAGTGAGTTTGTCTGGGACAATGGAAACAATAGAATATTTGCAAAATGACAAACCATGCCCACCTGTCACTCCAAGTTAAAGTAAACGGTAAAAGTATGCGAAAGATTCTAGTATTTAATCCCAGGTCTGACAGACAGAACCCTCTGTCCGACCATAACTGGGAATACTGTATATACACCCTCATATGACCTCACTGGCTATTCTTGTTTGTTATTCCATTAACAAGTCCATTGTCCTTGTTGTAAAAAGTTGCAGTGAATCCAAATATCAACAAGACAGCTAAAACGGTTTTAATCCTTAGTGATTACACTAATAAATCTCCTTACTATTAGCTTAAATCAGAGCAACATACTCTACTAAACAAAAAACATTCTCACACATGTTCCCTGAATAGCCTGTGTCTAACTTTAACGAAGCCAAACGTATAACCAGTGGCCTCTGTGAGTTGAGAGTGAGACATTGTTCTCTAACTCAGGAAGGTACTCATTGCCATACCATTAATAGGGGACAGCCCTATGAACACGTCTAACAACCCTACTGGTGGAACTGTCTAGAAAACCCTCAAACTAATGGTCAGAATCATCATCATTATCGTCCCGACACAACACAGGCCTGCGATTCGAATGCCAAACAGCCTACTGAAACACTGACAGACCAGAGCTGGGGGGAAAAAAAATCGCAAACACTTTAAACAACAGTTGTAAGAGGCTGTTTTCTGACTCTACAAGACAGGAGGAGAATCATACAGGTACATGAACTACCCCACACCCGCTTTGTTGTTGTTCCCCAACAGGTTTTAGAAATGACAATAAAAACAATGGAGGACAGAGAACAGGTAGAATCTTCTAGTCAGGAGTTGGCAAGACATCACAAACAGATCTGGAATCAGGCTAAGATTCTGCTCCTACAGAGCTTAGATTTGCCTTCCTCCTCTAGCTAGCTGCTAGTTGCCTGCTGGTTTCTCTCTACATGAATCAACCTCCTAAGCACATCCTATGAGTGATGTTAGCAGACCCAAGCCCGGCTACTGGAGCTACTGCCGTGTGATTTACAGCAGGCAGCACTTCTCACTATGTCAACTGCTAAATGTGTATCTCCTGTGCTGTCCCGTCCCGAGAGTGTTTAACAGCCACATATCAGAGCTCAGAATAAATATTTATCTTACTGGGAGAAAGATAGACTGTCAAAATGGAACTTGAAAAGATCTCAAACTTGATTAACATTAACAGGGAAAAGCAGCATAACATAAAACTATGTACTATCTTTAGAAAGTGCTCTTGTTCAAATCGTTAAATGCTGCATATGAAATACTTAGTACAATATAATCCATATTAATAACCACTTAATAACCATCCTGAAATGTCAACAAAAAACTGTTGTCCTGAATGATTGTACAATCCACCCAGTTATTATCTGCAATGTAGAGTACTGTATATCCTATAAAATGCACAGCTGCACGTTTCTCCCCAGCCTGTAGATCAGATGAAAGAAGCTTTCTTACTAATAAGATCAAAGTAATCTCTTTAAAAATGTCCTCCAAAGTGTAGATGAAAGTAGTAGTGAAATCAGAGTGTATTGAGTTGAGCGTATTCTTTTTTTTCTGCGTTACAAAGGATTTTCATTTTTGCATTAAAGATAAATAAATCTCTTTGAAAAAGTGGATATGTTATATGGGAACCAAACAATAACTTTCCAAATACTGTACATTTTTCTAAATGTTTTGAATATGTAACAATGACAAATCAGAAGTATCTTCCACATCCTCAATTAGGAAGAAATGATTTGGATTCCCCTATAAGTTATCAACAACATAAAGTTTAGACAAATACGAGGCTAACTTTAACCCAATTTCACCAGGAAATAAGAGATTCAGTTATTAGCCTTCTGCTTTCACTCTTCCATTGGACGCTCTGACACAGAGTGGACCATCACAAAGAAATACAATGACACAGTATGAAAATCTATGTTAGAGCTTGGGGAGCTGTCAACACTGGAATAGACTGTGTGGATTATGGTGATACTACACCATCTCCAGAACTGCCAGTCTGAAGCCAAATGCTTCAACATCTTTTATTGTGTGACAGAGGTTTTGCACCAATATTACACATTGTTGAAGAAAGGCACAGTATAATCTTACTGATACTACATGTTTATATCTAACACAAAACGTTGGTTACTTCCAACAAAATAGCAGCTCCCCAAACAATCCATAACTCTTCTGAATGGAACATCATCCCAACATTACTATACATTTTACACCAATGGTGTGAGAAATGTTATAGATGACGAATGATGATGGACTCTTCCATTCATGCATATTGCAGTGCAGTGTAACTTAATACAAATTGACAGTATCTGCAGGAATGACAACATTGTCTTCACACTATCTGTTGTGTAATAACTAGACCTAGACTAGATCAAAGTGCTCGCCTATAGTTGTCAGTAGTTGATCTCTCAGGGAGCCTTGAAGATAAGGTCGTTGGCCAGGTAAAGTGTACGTATACTTCTTCTACATCGACTACCAAGTTAAAGGAGTTTTCCCATTTTGAACTTCGCACTGCTTAAGTGCGATGGTCCTTGTAAACAAAAAGGTGTGATTACTTTTTATGTTCATAACTATGCTTTAAAATGTCCAAGAAAAGAGGAAAGTGGCAGAGGTCTTGATTTGAATGACTGGTCCCTGGTCTGATTTACAGTTCTCTGGACTGTACAGGGCTAGCCAGGGCCATGTCTATAGCTAGCATATAGGAAGATGCGTGTTCTTTGGAAACAGGATCTAACCCTGCTCACAGCTCAAAGACACCTGGACTCCTGAACGACTTACTGGGGTGGTATCAAAACTGAGTTGCCTCTTCATAGGGACTGAGTAAAGTTTGCTAGTTAACCTGGAGACCCACCAGTACCAGAGAAGACAGAAATGGCGCCGACAGAGAGGGCTGCCTCGCTTCTAGTCCTTAGGAAACTTTGTTTACAAGCATTTTGCTACACTCGCAATAACATCTGCTAACCATGTGTATATGACCAATAACATTTGATTTGATTTGACTACTGTGGCCATAGAACTCAGACCTAAGAACATATGTAGTGGGTTTGGAATGGGGTTGGGGTTCCAATTCCATTTCAATTCAGGAGGTAAACTGAAATTCTGATTCCTATTCTAACTTTCCTTGACTGAATTTGAATTGAATTGACTGAGTCTGAGTACGTAAGGCAATGATGGTGTGTTGTGTTGATGTCGCAAGAAAATATTTACTTACCTCTTCCTCATAAATCTCCTCATCCTCCTCAAACTCCTCCTCAATTTCTTCATTCTCATCCATGATGACACAGTTTTAGGGGTTTCTACCTCAAACACATAACATCATCAGGCATTTAAATTCTCAATGATGCACCTCCCAGTAAAATATGGTTGAAACTTTACAAGCACAATTCACAATCATCTAGTATCCATAATTTGGACGTAACAGTCAACATCAATGTAAAACTCTGTGTTACAGTACATTTCATCTTTAGAAGCAAAAATAAGTACTAGTGCCCTCCATAGAGCAATGTGTCTTTACCAGAGGCTGAAGGACAACATTAACAGAGATATTTTAAGAACATGCCTTGCAGTCTCTGGTGAACCCAACCACCAAAGTCAAAGACAGGATATGGACAGAACCTTGTAACAAAGTCATTCACACATAATGTATGTAACACGCACACACAATGATGGCGAAATGACAAACAATGCAACATGTCGTACCCGAGAAAGACTCCTGTAGTATTTCCAGCAACCTTACAGTAAAGGAAGCTGCTGACTTGCCGTCCACTAGGGTCCCAAACTGATATTCCAATTTGTGTTTTGCCCTAAAGCCTAGACAAGTAAACAAATAAGCGTCAGAATTAACATTCACTCTTACTGTTATCAACTCCAATTCCACACCAGATAAGATAAAGCTCAGGTACAGCTAAAAGGTGTGATCACAGGCCAAGTTGTACTGGAATGCCTTTTGAAGGCCGGTAGACTTTGATGAGAGTTTGACACCTTTAAACCCCCCTAGAGCAGTCCTTCGCCTCCTGGCTGAAGGGTTGGGACAGCTGTTTGTCATGTAAGTTAATACCACAGTCTGATTGGCTGGCTTTGTTTAGCTAACAGAGCTCCAATGCCTTCTGAGGCTGCAGGTTAAATTTAGGATGGCTGTACTAACTACCCTTTTTTAGCACTCCATTCACAAAAGTACTTTTCCACCAAAAATGACTTGAAAACAGAGGCAGGAGAGGTTGTGTAAAATGCAACAAACTTGTGGTGTGTTTTAAAAAGGTGTCCCATTGTTGGCCTGTTGGTCTCTGGAGATCCACTGCTCTGAGACTGATTTAATGAGGACACAGCCCGTTAACTGGGAGTATTCCTTCATTAACTATCTCTAAGCAATCCAAAGGCAGCAGGAGACAAAACTGTACAGAAGACAAAATAGTCCCAAACGATGGCAATGCTGGAGCGGTAAGATGAAAGGAAGGAATATGTTCAGTTTATTGTTTCTTTTAGCTTACCAGTTTACTTTAGAGTTTAATTGTTTCCCAAGCCGCCAAAGAGCCTCCCCAACTTCCCTCCACAGAAACGATGGACGACAGCTCACTGCTGCAGCGGCACCGTAGTTATCATGTGGTCCAAACAGCCAATCAGAGGCTGGCGCTCTCAGGTTTCAAAATCTAAATATACCTAAGTGATCCCTCAAGAAAATAGCACCTGTTAAGTACATTTATCTGAGTGCAATATACACTAAGTATACTTAACATTAGAAATACCTTCCTGATATTGAGTTGCACCTTCCCCCCCTTCCTTTGCCCTCAGAACAGCCTTAATTCATCGGGGCATGGACTCTACAAGGTGTCGAAAGCATTCCACAGGGATATGTTGGCCCATGTTGACTCAAATGCTTCCCAAGAGTTGTATCAAGTTGGCTGGATGTCCTTCGGGTGGTGGACCATTCTTGATACACATGGGAAACTGTTCAGCGTGAAAAACCCAGCAGTGTTGCAGTTCTTGACAAAAAAGAACTGCCACCTACTACCATACCCTGTTAAAAGGCAGTTGATTTTTTGTCTTGCCCATTCACCCTCTGAATGGTACACACACACAATCCATGTGGTCCCGTGTGGCTCAGTTCGTAGAGCTTGCAAAACCAGATTATGGTTTTGATTCTCACGGGGGACCATTACGAAACTGTATGCACTCACTACTGTAAATTTCTCTGCATCTGCGAAATGACTAAAATGTAAAATATTTCAATTTTCTCAAGGATTAAAAATCCTTCTTTAACCTACAGTTGAAGTCGGAAGTTTAAAATGGTGGTTTTTCAACCCCTCCACAAATGTTTTTGTTAACAAACTATAGTTTTGGCAAGTCGGTTAGGACATATACTTTGTGCAGTTAGGGGGAGTGATGAGCTCTACAGCAGAGTCTCACAACTCAATCGCTGGTTGAAAACTGTGTTCTGCCCCTCCCAAAAGATAGAATTTGTAGATAATTGGCCCTCTTTCTGGGACTCACCCACAAACAGGACCAAGCCTGGCCTGTTGAGGAGTGACGGACTCCATCCTAGCTGGAGGGGTGCTCTCATCTTATCTACGAACATAGACAGGGCTCTAACTCCTCTAGCTCCACAATGAAATAGGGTGCAGGCCAGGCAGCAGGCTGTTAGCCAGCCTGCCAGCTTAGTGGAGTCTGCCACTAGCACAGTCAGCGTAGTCTGCTCAGCTTTCCCCATTGAGACCGTGTCTGTGCCTCGATCTAGGTTGGGCAAAATAAAAAATGGCGGTGTTCGCTTTAGCAATCTCACTAGTATAAAGACCTCCTCCATTCCTGCCATTATTGAAAGAGATTGTGATACCTCACATCTCAAAATTGGGTTACTTAATGTTAGATCCCTCACTTCCAAGGCAGTTATAGTCAATGAACTAATCACTGATCATAATCTTGATGTGATTGGCCTGACTGAAACATGGCTTAAGCCTGATGAATTTACTGTGTTAAATGAGGCCTCACCCCCTGGTTACACTAGTGACCATACCCCCCGTGCATCCGGCAAAGGCGGAGGTGTTGCTAACATTTACGATAGCAAATTTCAATTTACAAAAAAAAAAACAATGACGTTTTCGTCTTTTGAGCTTCTAGTCATGAAATCTATGCAGCCTACTCACTCACTTTTTATAGCTACTGTTTACAGGCCTCCTGGGCCATATGCAGTGTTCCTCACTGAGTTCCCTGAATTCCTATCGGATCTTGTAGTCATAGCAGATAATATTCTAATTTTTGGTGACTTTAACATTCACATGGAAAAGTCCACAGACCCACTCCAAAAGGCTTTCGGAGCCATCATCGACTCAGTGGGTTTTGTCCAACATGTCTCTGGACCTACTCACTGCCACAGTCATACTCTGGACCTAGTTTTGTCCCATGGAATAAATGTTGTGGATCTTAATGTTTTTCCTCATAATCCTGGATTATCGGACCACCATTTTATTGCGTTTGCAATCGCAACAAATAATCTGCTCAGACCCCAACCAAGGAGCATTAAAAGTCGTGCTATAAATTCTCAGACAACCCAAAGATTCCTTGATGCCCTTCCAGACTCCCTCTGCCTACCCAAGGACGTCAGAGGACAAAAATCAGTTAACCACCTAACCGAGGAACTCAATTTAACCTTGCGCAATACCCTAGATGCAGTTGCACCCCTAAAAATTAAAAACATCTGTCATAAGAAACTAGCTCCCTGGTATACAGAAAATACACGAGCTCTGAAGCAAGCTTCCAGAAAATTGGAACGGAAATGGCGCCACACCAAACTGGAAGTCTTCCGACTAGCTTGGAAAGACAGTACCGTGCAGTATCGAAGAGCCCTCACTGCTGCTCGATCATCCTATTTTTCCAACTTAATTGAGGAAAATAAGAACAATCCGAAATTTCTTTTTGATACTGTCGCAAAGCTAACTAAAAAGCAGCCTTCGCAAATGGAGGATGGCTTCACTTCAGCAGTAATAAATTTATGAACTTCTTTGAGGAAAAGATCATGATCATTAGAAAGCAAATTACGGACTCCTCTTTAAATCTGGGTATTCCTCCAAAGCTTCATTGTCCTGAGTCTACACAACTCTGCCAGGACCTAGGATCAAGGGAGATACTAAAGTGTTTTAGTACTATATCTCTTGACACAATGATGAAAATAATCATGGCCTCCAAACCCTCAAGCTGCATACTGGACCCTATTCCAACTAAACTACTGAAAGAGCTGCTTCCTGTGCTTGGCCCTCCTATGTTGAACATAATAAACGGCTCTCTATCCACCGGATGTGTACCAAGCTCACTAAAAGTGGCAGTAATAAAGCCTCTCTTGAAAAAGCCGAATCTTGACCCAGAAATTATAAAAAACTATCGGCCTATATCGAATCTTCCATTCCTCTCAAAGATTTTAGAAAAAGCTGTTGCACAGCAACTCACTGCCTTCCTGAAGACAAACAATGTATACGAAACGCTTCAGTCTGGTTTCAGACCCCATCATAGCACTGAGACTGCACTTGTGAAGGTGGTAAATTACCTTTTAATGACGTCAGACCGAGGCTCTGCATCTGTCCTCGTGCTCCTAGATCTTAGTGCCGCTTTTGATACCATCGATCACCACATTCTTTTGGAGAGATTGGAAACCCAAATTGGTCTACATGGACAAGTTCTGGCCTGGTTTAGATCTTATCTGTCGGAAAGATATCAGTTTGTCTCTGTGAATGGTTTGTCCTCTGACAAATCAATTGTAAATTTCGGTGTTCCTCAAGGTTCCGTTTTAGGACCACTATTGTTTTCACTATATATTTTACCTCTTGGGGATGTCATTCGAAAACATAATGTTACATTTCACTGCTATGCGGACGACACACAGCTGCACATTTCAATGAAATGGTGAAGCCCCAAAATTGCCCTCGCTAGAAGCCTGTGTTTCAGACATAAAGAAGTGGATGGCTGCAAACTTTCTACTTTTAAACTCGGACAAAACAGAGATGCTTGTTCTAGGTCCCAAGAAACAAAGAGATCTTCTGTTGAATCTGACAATTAATCTGGATGGTTGTACAGTCGTCTCAAATAAAACTGTGAAGGACCTCGGCGTTACTCTGGACCCTGATCTCTCTTTTGATGAACATATCAAGACTGTTTCAAGGACAGCTTTTTTCCATCTACGTAACATTGCAAAAATCAGAAACTTTCTGTCCAAAAATGACGCAGAAAAATTAATCCATGCTTTTGTTACTTCTAGGCTGGACTACTGCAATGCTCTACTTTCCGGCTACCCGGATAAAGCACTAAACAAACTTCAGTTAGTGCTAAATACGGCTGCTAGAATCCTGACTAGAACCAAAAAGTTTGATCATATTACTCCAGTGCTAGCCTCCCTACACTGGCTTCCTGTTAAGGCAAGGGCTGATTTCAAGGTTTTACTGCTAACCTACAAAGCATTACATGGGCTTGCTCCTACCTATCTTTCCGATTTGGTCCTGCCGTACATACCTACACGTACGCTACGGTTACAAGACGCAGGCCTCCTAATTGTCCCTAGAATTTCTAAGCAAACGGCTGGAGGTAGGGCTTTCTCCTATAGAGCTCAATTTTTATGGAATGGTCTGCCTACCAATGTGAGAGACGCAGACTCAGTCTCAACCTTTAAGTCTTTACTGAAGACTTATCTCTTCAGTAGGTCCTATGATTAAGTATAGTCTGGCCCAGGAGTGTGAAGGTGAACGGAAAGGCTGGAGCAACGAACCGCCCTTGCTGTCTCTGCCTTGCTGGTTCCCCTCTTTCCACTGGGATTCTCTGCCTCTAACCCTTTTACAGGGGCTGAGTCACTGGCTTACTGGTGTTCTTCCATGCTGTCCATGGGAGGGGTGCGTCACTTGAGTGGGTTGAGTCACTGACGTGGTCTTCCTGTCTGGGTTGGCGCCCACCCTTGGGTTGTGCCGTGGCGGAGATCGTTGTGGGCTATACTCGGCCTTGTCTTAGGACGGTAAGTTGGTGGTTGGAGACATCCCTCAATCACCACCTTCCGGAGACACCTGAAACCCCACCTCTTTAAGGAATACCTAGGATAGGATAAAGTAATCCTTCTAACCCCCCCCCCCCCCCCTTAAAAGATTTAGATGCACTATTGTAAAGTGGTTGTTCCACTGGATATCATAAGGTGAATGCACCATTTTGTAAGTCGCTCTGGATAAGAGCGTCTGCTAAATGACTTAAATGTAAATGTAAATGTAGTGGTGTGGGGGCTGTGCTTTGGCAAAGTGGGTGAGGTTATATCCTGCCTGTTTGGCCCTGTCCGGGGGTATCATCGGATGGGGCCACAGTGTCTTCTGATCCCTCCTGTCTCAGCCTCCAGTATTTATGCTGCAGTAGTTTATGTGTCGGGGGGCTAGGGTCAGTCTGTTACATCTGGAGTATTTCTCTCGTCTTATCTGGTGTCCTGTGTGAATTTAAATATGCTCTCTCTAATTCTCTCTCTCTCTTTCTGTCTTTCTCTCGGAGGACCTGAGCCCTAGGACCATGCCTCAGGACTACCTGGTATGATGACTCCTTGCTGTCCCCAGTCCACCTGGCCGTGCTGCTGCTCCAGTCTCAACTGTTCTGCCTGTGGCTATGGAACCCTGACCTGTTCACCAGACGTGCTTGTTGCACCCTCGACAACTACTATGATTATTATTATTTGACCATGCTGGTCATTTATGAACATTTTAACATCTTGACCATGTTCCGTTATAATATCCACCCTGCACAGCCAGAAGAGGACTGGCCACCCCTCATAGCCTGGTTCCTCTCTAGGTTTCTTCCTAGGTTTTTGGCCTTTCTAGGGAGTGTTTCCTAGGGAGTTTTTCCTAGCCACCGTGCTTCTTTCACATGCATTGCTTGCTGTTTGGGGTTTTAGGCTGGGTTTCTGTACAGCACTTTGAGATATCAGCTAATGTATGAAGGGCTATATAAATAAATTTGATTTGATTTGATGACACAAGCAATTTTTCCAACAATTGTTTACAAACAGATTATTTCACTTATAATTCACTGTATCACAATTCCATTGGGTCAGAAGTTTACATACACCAAATTGACTGTGCCTTTAAACAGCTTGGAACATTCCAGAAAATGATGTCATGGCTTTAGAAGCTTCTGATAGGCTAATTGACATCATTTGAGTCAATTGGAGGTTTACCTGTGGATGTATTTCAAGGCCTACCTTCAAACTAAGTGCCTCTTTGCTTGACATCATGGGAAAATCAAAAGAAATCAGCCAAGACCTCAGAAAACAAATTGTAGACCTCCACAAGTCTGGTTCATCCTTGGGAACAATTTCAAAACGCCTGAAGGTACCACGTTCATCTGTACAAACAATAGCACGCAAGTATAAACACCTTGGGACCACGCAGCCATCATACCGCTCAGGAAGGAGACACGTTCTGTCTCCTAGAGATGAATGTACTTTGGTGCGAAAAGTGCAAATTAATCCCAGAATTACAGCAAATCAATCCCAGAACAACAGCAAAGGACCTTGTGAAGATGCTGGAGGAAACAAGTACAAAAATATCTATATCCACAGTAAAACGAGTCCTATATCGACATAACCTGAAAGGCCGCTCAGCAAGAAAGAAGCCACTGCTTTAAAACCGCCATAAAAAAGCCAGACTACGGTTTACAACTGCACATGGGGACAAAGATCGTACTTCTTGGAGAAATGTCCTCTGGTCTGATGAAACAAAAATATAACTATTTGGCCATAATGACCATCGTTATGTTTGGAGGAAAAAGGGGGAGGCTTGCAAGCCGAAGAATACCATCCCAACCGTGAAGCACAGGGGTGGCAGCATCATGTTGTGGGGGTGCTTTGCTGCAGGAGGGACTGGTGCACTTCACAAAATAGATGGCATCATGAGGCAGGAAAATTAGGTGGATATATTGAAGCAACATCTCAAGACATCAGTCAGGAAGTTAAAGCTTGGTTGCAAATGGTCTTCCAAATGGACAATGACCCCAAGCATACTTCCAAAGTTGTGGCAAAATGGCTTAAGGACAACAAAGTCAAGGTATTGGAGTGGCCATCACAAAGCCCTGACCTCAATCCTATAGAAAATTTGTGGGCAGAATTGAAAACGTTTTTGCGAGCAAGGAGGCCGGACTCAGTTACACCAGCTCTGTCAGGAGGAATGGGACAAAATTCACCCAACTTATTGTGGGAAGCTTGTGGAAGGCTACCCGAAACGTTTGACCCAAGTTAAACAATTTAAAGGCAATGCTACCAAATACTAATTGAGTGTATGTAAACTTCTGACCCACTGGGAATGTGATGAAAGAAATAAAAGCTGAAATAAATCATTCTCTCTACTATTATTCTGACATTTCACATTCTTAAAATAAAGTGGTGATCCTAACTGACCTAAGACAGGGAATTTCTACTAGGATTAAATCTCAGTAATTATGAAAAACTGAGTTTAAATGTATTTGGCTAAGGGGTATGTGAACTTCCAACTTCAACTGTATCTCCTCCCCTACATCTACACTGATTGAAGTGGATTTAGCTAGTGACATCAATAAGGGATCATAGCGTTCAACAAAGCAGCAAGGATTGTTTTAAGGTGGAGATATGATTCTTCTGTTGTAGTCATGCACAATGATCTTGGGTGGTCATTAATCAACAAGATAATTATAAAAAACATGCTTATTTTATTTTACAATGCACACCTTTGAAAACGGCCAAACTCCATTCACAACAGTATTCAGTTGGTAAGAGACAGACATTCAGTCAATACTAGGAATAGATTGTCCACCATCAATGTGTTTAGAAAAGATAAATAGGCTAAATAACATTTAGATTCAGAGCAATAAAGAAAATGAATAATTTATCTGAGCAAACAAAATACCTTTCATTAAATAAATTCAAACAATACTTTAGAACCATTTCAATATAATAAATTGGAAGTTTATGCAGGACTACGGTAGATGAAGGAACCAATCTACCTTTTCATACAGTTAGATTATTTATCTGGCCAATATGACACTGTATTATGTCTGCTGTTTGTAACAGTGAGTTATATGTTAAAATGTGATTGTATTATAATTGTATTTTAATGTTTAAGGACTCTTGGAATCCAAATGAGGACAAAAAATCGAATCAAATCAAACCTGGTCAGTTTATGTCATAGAAAGAGCAGGTGTTCTTAATGTTTTGTATACACATTGTATACAACTATGAGGAAGGAAGGGGCAGAGAGGGGAAAGAAAACAAGAGAAAACCCCAACTACCTGCTTACCTAGGGGGTGATGGGAAGTGATCGCGAATGTTGACTGGTTTGGGGGTGATGTCAGTGGGGACAGTGTGTTGCAGGATGTTACTTGAGTGGAAGTGGGCTCTGAGTCTGGGGTTGTATGTATCAAGTGTCTCAGAGCAGGAGTGCTGATTTAAGATCAGTTTTGCCTTTTTGATCATAATGAATGAATAGGATTATAACATGGACAGGAGGGGCCTGATCCTAGATCAGCACTCTGAGACGCTTGATACTGCCCTTGTAGAGACTGGTACTGTAGTTCAGGTGGGGGTACTGACTGTACTGACTGACTCTATGCAGGAGACTCTCTGACCAAGGTCCTGTGTTAAGTCTCCCTGGCCACAAACCTGGTGGTTTGTGGTGGCTGTGTAGTGTCTGGAGCAGGGTCAAAGCCATTATGGGCCATTGGATTTGAAGGGAAGGGAATCAAACCATTGACCTGCTGTCCCACCACCAACCCTAAATAAATATGCACCATAAAGAAGAAAAATAGCAACTTAGTATGATACTGAGCTCCTGATGTGACTGTATTCTGCAGAAGACGTATTACAAGTTACTCATGCCATACTTCTAGATTGAGCTCAGCCTGTGAATTAAAGGTTAGATCAGTCACCAGTCAAGCTGGTATGACATTACCCTGTTATGGTTTGTGGTGTCAAACCATCTCCATTCTTCCAGCAGTTTCCCTCCCTTCAAGTTGCCTCTCTGAAGTCTTGCATGTCTCCCTCTCCTAGTCTCTCTCTCCTAGTCGCTCCCCTCCTTTCCTTCAAGTAGTTGCTTTCTGAGATCTGTGTTCCAATAGTTTTAAAAAGTAATTATTTCCTGTGATCTGTACTCAAATAGTTTTAAAAAGTTGTCATTTTTTGGGATCTGTATTCAAATAGCTGTTGTCACCTCCAAAGTAACTATCCTTTACACAAAGCACTGTGACTCTTGTTAAGGTCAATGGCATCATGAACTTTACAAAGTTCCAGGACATTTTAGCCAAAAACCTGGTAGAGAAAGGCTCAGTGTCTTTATCCTCGGTAGAGTGCTGGAGTACTGAAAACAGGGCTGCCAATATTTTATTTATTACTTGTTAAACAAAATCTCTTTCTCTATAAACAAATATAATTTCCAAATATTTTTGAGCATTCAATATAGCTCAGTATTTGTATTATATATTTTATAGTGTTTTTTTGCTCATCTTTATCAAGGGTGCCAATAATTATGGACCCCACTGTAAATAAAAATGACAACAGTCGACTATTTTCAGCTACAGTGGAAGTACATGTACAGTGGGGGGAGGGGGTGATGTTACAGTGATACAGCTTTCCCTGAGAAAATACAAAATATCCCTTCACCTAAGTTGGTATGGGCAACTGTATATAAGTTCATAGAAAAAGTATTGTACATGTACTGTTGCCTCAGTAGCATACATCTACCTTTCTTTTACCCCTCTTTTCATCCCATGGCTCTGCCTGCGACTCTGGCTGAGGTATGTGACATCCCCCACAGGAGAAGAGAGTCACAGGGCTTTGATTAACAGGCACAGCTGAGTTTTTCATCACCTCACAACACATCTCTCTCATCTGAAAGCAGTAGTCTCAGCACTCTGGTCTGTGATACACTGAATCAATGATGTCTAGCCCATGTTAGCAACGTCGCTGCAGTTTTTCAAGTCTATAAAAACAGAGCGACATAAATTGGCCTTCATGGAGAAATAGGGCTAAAATACAGACGTCTTCATTGAGAAAGCTCATTACCTCAACATGTTGTACCTAGTCTATATTGTTGTAATTTATCTGCATTGGAGACAGCTATGGCATCCTTTATCAGACTAAGTCAGTGCACACAGCCAGTGTTTCAGTGAAGTAGGAGTGTTTACAGTATCTTCACTATGGGCCAAGGTTAAACGTATATTAAAAAAACAACCCATCTCTTTATGGTTTGTGAATGTATAATAAGGTTTGGGGATAGAATAGAATGCTTTATTACCCATTCTTTCAACAGAATTGGATACTTTTGCTGTTTTGGTTGGGGATCTGGAGGGGCTATGATTCTAGTAGACAGTAGAGGGGTAAAAACTACCTAGGAGCGACACCAGGGGAGAAGCCAAATGATTCTGCTTAGTCACTGGAAAAAATGGCATGGTGGAGGACATAGTGGACAGTAGCAGCTGCACATTGATAGCTACAGCATTATGCCAATGGTACTGAGCTCTCAATAATCCCACCACTCACTCCTTGGATAACAATTGTCCCCATCAACACTGAGGTAAGAGGATAGATGTGGCGATGATGGTGTCATAGGTCATCATGGCATGACTGTGCAAAGGATCCTAGGTTGTTTACCATGGGTAAGGGTAACTGACATGTAGGAGTCATATAGCCCATAAGGTTTGAACTATGACTATGGTTTGAATGCTTTCTGACTGAGGTCTTGTTTTTTATACTGCGTGCTGAGTAATGGAAGTCATGAAGGCATGTTTTTATTTTACTATCTTTATAATGTATGTGGGGTGAACATGATTGCATTTTTCATTTATCCTTAATTTATTCCGGTTTTTGTCATTGAGATAAAAAACTTTTTTGCAGCATGGGACACTTGAGCGTCATACATGAGAATAACATTGCCAGGATTTGGTACTCACCTTTCAGATCACATTATTCTTATGGTGTTTGACACACTCACAATGACAGACATCCTTGTTGAAGACAGGCCATCTACTTCACTCTGGACAGGTGACCAATGGAAGTGTTTTACTACTGACTCATCCAAGGCAATCATGGAGACAACATACAATACCTATACTTGTAGGTTATTTGCTTACTGTCATTATTTGCTTACTATTGGTCATTTTACTCACGTTTGATGAGTAATGACTGACAAACGTCAGGTCTGAAATAAATACATCTGTCAGGCTATACCAACTAAAACTAATCTCATTGTAAAACTGAACGTGCGTAAATAAAGGGTAATAAAGTACTTAGGCTCCTATAAAAACATACTACAGTATGCAAATATCAACTCTGACTGAAGTGCTGTTCTGGGATATATTTGACTTTGTCTATAGGAATATTGAAATCTGAACCATTGCGAAAGGACAACCTGGACCAGCACTTAGGGCCGTCTCACTATGTACAACAGCACTATGGGAGCGCTGGAGTTGCTCACCTCAACCCTGCCTGACTGCTCACCCTTTCTATGTGAAGCAAGGCAAGTGATTTCCCAAGTTTGGGATAATAAAGGATACTTGACTTTGGTCTACTCTCTCCTCATCCCGTCCCTGGCTGTCCTACAGACTTCTACATGGACTGTCCAGTGTCACTCCCTCACTGTTCCTGTCTGTCCGTCAGTAGATGGCCATTCTCTGAAAGAATGTTGAACATAAGTCCAATGGTCCACAGCAGAACATACTGCCCCCAGAGGTTGTTTGAAGAATCACAGCAGAACATACTGTCCCCAGAGGTTGGTTGAAGAATCACAGCAGAACATACTGCCCCCAGAGGTTGGTTGAAGAATCACAGCAGAACATACTGACCCCAGAGGTTGGTTGAAGAATCACAGCAGAACATACTGCCCCCAGAGGTTGGTTGAAGAATCACAGCAGAACATACTGCCCCCAGAGGTTGGTTGAAAAATGTGAATACATTAAAAAAAAACACTATCACAAGGTCCTATGAAGACAAACCACTGTTTAGAAACCACACACAGAGAAATATTACTTCCCTGCAAAATAAAAACACATTTATAACATACGTAATGCACCCAAAACTTAAAAACACTTTTTATTCACTGTATTTCATATGAGCTGAGGGAGTTGGGTTTCTCCCTCGTGTTCTTTGATTCAGTGTCTTCAGCCGCCATCATGTGAGGATTCAGACACAGCAGGCACAAGGTAATGTAATGTGCATTCCAAATGAGATATACATATATATATACACACACACACACACACACACACACACACACACACACATACATATACATACATATATATATACATATACATATACATATATATATACATATATATATACATATATATATACACATATACATACATATATACATATATATACATATATATATATATACATATATGTGTGTGTGTGTGTATATATATATATGTATATATGTATATGTATATATATATATATATATATATATATATATATATATATATATACATATACATATACATATATATACACATATACATACACACACACATATATGTATATATATATATGTATATATATATATATATATATATATATATATATATATATGTATATATATATATATATATATATATATATATATATATATATATATATATATATATATATATATATACACACACATATATGTATATATATATATATATATATATATATATATATATATATATACATATACATACACACATATACATATACATATATATATACATATACATATATACACATATACATATATATATACATATATACACATATACATATATATATACACACACATAAACTCAGCAAAAAAAGAAACGTCCCTTTTTCAGGACCCTGTCTTTCAAAGATAATTCGTATAATCCAAATAACTTCACAGATCTTCATTGTAAAGGGTTTAAACACTGTTTCCCATGCTTGTTCAAAGAACCATAAACAAACAATGAACATGCACCTGTGAACAGTCGTTAAGACACTAACAGCTTACAGACGGTAGGCAATTAAGGTCACAGTTATGAAAACTTAGGACACTAAAGAGGCCTTTCTACTGACTCTGAAAAACACCAAAAGAAAGATGCCCAGGGTCCCTGCTCATCTGCGTGAACGTGCCTTAGGCATGCTGCAAGGAGGCATGAGGACTGCAGATGTGGCCAGGGCAATAAATTGCAATGTCCGTACTGTGAGACACCTAAGACAGCGCTACAGGGAGACAGGACAGACAGCTGATCATTCTCGCAGTGGCAGACCACGTGTAACAACACCTGCACAGGATCGGTACATCCGAACATCACACCTACGGGACAGGTACAAGATGGCAACAACAACTGCTCGAGTTACACCAGGAACGCACAATCCCTCCATCAGTGCTCAGACTGTCCGCAATAGTCTGAGAGTGGCTGGACTGAGGGCTTGTAGGCCTGTTGTAAGGCAGGTCCTCACCAGACATCACCGGCAACGTCACCTATGGGCACAAACCCACCGTCGCTGGACCAGATAGGACTGGCAAAAAGTGCTCTTTACTGACAAGTCACAGTTTTGTCTCACCAGGGGTGATGGTCGGATTCGCATTTATCGTCAAAGGAATGAGCGTTACACCGAGGCCTGTACTCTGGAGCAGGATGGATTTGGAGGGTCCGTCATGGTCTGGGGTGGTGTGTCACAGCATCATTGGACTGAGCTTGTTGTCATTGCAGGCAATCTCAACACTGTGTTACAGGGAAGACATCCTCCTCACTCATGTGGTACCCTTCATGCAGGCTCATCCTGACATAACCCTCCAGCATGACAATGCACCAGCCATACTGCTCGTTCTGTGAGTGATTTCCTGCAAGACAGGAATGTCAGTGTTCTGCCATGGCCAGCGAAGAGCCCGGATCTCAATCCCATTGAGCACGTCTGGGATCTGTTGGATCGGAGGGTGAGGGCTAGGGCCATTCCCCCCAGAAATCTCCGGGAACTTGCAGGTGCCTTGGTGGAAGAGTGGGGTAACATCTCACAGCAAGAACTGACAAATCTGGTGCAGTCCATGAGGAGATGCACTGCAGTACTTAATGCAGCTGGTGGCCACACCAGATACTGACTCTTACTTTTGATTTTGACCCCCTCCTTTGTTCAGACACACATTATTCCATTTCTGTTAGTCACATGTCTGTGGAACTTGTTCAGTTTATGTCTCAGTTGTTGAATCTTGTTATGTTCATACAAATATTTACACATGTTGAGTTTGCTGAAAATAAATGCAGTTGACAGAGAGAAAACGTTTCTTTTTTTGCTGATATATATATATCCATATCCCATTTGGGATGCAGATGTAATGTAAATACTGGACTGTACACACAGGGCAATACCACCACCTCAGGCCGTCCGACAACACTGCAACAAGGCCACTCTGGGCAGGCAGGGCCACTCACACACCACTAAAGACGACTCCTGTTAAGTCTGAGCTGTCCCAAGCATTCCTTTTTTTCTTATAGTATGAAAACCAAGCGTGCAGATTCAGAAATTAAATACACCGGATTTCATGAGTCTTTTGTTTAGTTTTTCTTTCCAGAATGGATCCTGAAATGGTAGAGTGGTACAGTTCTGGTTGTTCACAGTTCTCAGTCATAGCAGATCAGTGTTCTGTAGAAATAAATAAACACGCAGCAGAAAAACAACATCCTGGCCGGTAGGGAGTCTGGCCAACCGGGTCAAGTCAGTCTCATGGAGAGGAAAAGAGCCGCCTGTCAACCACCCAATCTCTCAGGACTGAAGGTGTAGAGAGAAGAAAGGAACAGCACACTGTTGTTGTTGATCAGGGTCAAAGGTCATCTAACCCGCAGTCGTGACATCATCCACTCCAGGCCCTGGCACAACCTAAAAAGGTAGGGAGACAGGATAGAGAGGTAGAATGTAATTTTCAGCATATAAAAGTGGGAATAAGACAAATGCTAATTTAAATGTAAGCGACCCTCCAAGGAGGAAAGACCATAGCTTGCCGGTCCCTGGCACTAAAAAAAGCTGAGCAACACTGCCCTACTGTATGAATGTTGGACCAGGTCTCTTGCAAAATAACTTTAATCCCAACGAGAATAACCGGCATAAATAATGGTTAAATGAAAATGTTTCTCTTACCCCTCCCCAGTGAGGGCGCAGCAGGCTTGGATGTGCCACTGGTGGTCTTTGACTGAGGTGAGCTGCAGGCTCTGAGAGATCTCAGCCACAGACATACAGCCTTTCACATCCTGTTTGTTAGCAAAAATCAGCAGGCCCGCCTTCTTCAGGTCCTGACGAGAGAGGAGGGTGGATGACAAGATGACGCCGATAGACATGGCCACTTTATTCCCAGCCCCTAAGCAACTTTGTTTCAAGCATTTCACTACAACCGCAATAACATCTGCTAAATATGTGTATGCAACCAGTAAAATTTGATTTGAGTTTGAATTCTAAGGCATGATTACTGGGAGAGAGGAGAAGGAAAGTGAGAAGAACCCATGTATTTTCAATTAAGGAGTAAATACAAGGAGGAGGATGAGGAGAATGAAATTGAGAGGTACCCATATGCTCATAGAACATCATAGAACATCATAGAACATCATAGAACATAGGCTGCTGCCATGTCTGCTAGGCTGAGGGTAGTATCACAGATTGAACAATGAGACAGATATTTCAGTGGACGTATAAATGTGAAGCATCCACTTGGCGTTTCCACTCAATACCAAATATGGTAGTGAGAGGAAGCCCAGCGGCCAGCAATAGAAGAACGAGAGATTTTGGCCGACATTCTTCACATTTTCTGTTCCCAAAACTAGAATCTGTTTCAAACAGAGTGGCAAAGTTTTGTAGACTTTACCCTTTGCCAAAGTTCTAAAAAATTGCATTGATAAGGAGTGCAAAGGCGAATTGAGTTATTGCACACGCATACTTCACAGAGTAGGTGTTCCCTAACGGAAATAGGCAGATGTTTGCTAGAATGCGCCAATAGGATCTTGCTAGCTCGTGCTTGGCTCTGCCCCCCTCCTTCCTTGTTCTGCCCACTATGACAAATTTGTTCCCATCTTAGTTATAAAACTCATTCTACATTGACACAAATATTGTGTGCACTATAAAACATGGCCAAGAACACCAAAACTCACTTCATGTGCAAGCATTCTGTAGAGCTCCTCTTTGGTGACAGAGATTCTCTCTCTGTCTGTGCTGTCCACCACTACGATCACAAACTGGAGAGAAGGATAGTGAGAGACATAAGAAAGGACATTTAAAAAGACAGTCGGTAACACTGTACATTAAGTTGCTCTTATATCTAAGTAATAACACTGTAATTACACTAGCAACATTGTATTAACCCTTTAATATTTTCGAATTTACATTGTAATTACATAGCAATATTGTTGAGCAGTTTTTGTTACATGTTACCAGACAGCCTAGTTTAAATCAAGATACACACAAGTTAACAGTTCAACAAACAACTGCCATACATCCACAGTACGTGGTCTGACCTCTGTGTTAGTGTAGTACGTGTTCCAGGAGGATCGCAGTGACTCCTGTCCTCCGATGTCCCACATCAGGAAGTGCGTGTTGTTCACCACTATCTCCTCCACGTTGCTGCCTATTGTAGGAGACGTGTGGACCACCTCATTCATAGAACTGCAAACACAAGCACAGGAGTTTCTCAATATCAATGCAAAACAACAATCAAGTCAGTAAGAATGTTGGTAGGCATGAGAACAATGTGGTTGTCAACAGGTCATTTTGTAAATCTATTCCCTATTGGGTCACATTCTTCCATAAGTGGGTTAACCAAAACGTATTTAAGCTAAGGTCACTGTTTCTCATTTAGCAGAAAAAAACCTTATGAAGTCCTAATCCCCCCCAGTTGTGAGAAGGAATGAGTCTACTGTTGTTGTACCACTGATTTCCCTTCTATAGACCTCACTCTCATCCCCCTAACTTTATCTACTAACAGTAGGCAAAAAACTTACAACTGATAAAGTATGGTGGTCTTCCCCGCATTGTCCAGGCCCACAATAATAACCTTGTGCTCTGAAAGAAAAAGAGGAAGAAGAAATACGTTTTAAAAACACATACAAATAATCACAAGACACTAGGCTATAAACTTCTAAAATAAGTCTGACTTCAACGCACTGTGGCTGACCTACACACCCAATAGGGAGCAGCACCATTCTTCATTTTCTTCTAAAACACTGTTGATATTGTTCAAACAAAGGACCTCAGATCTCCAAAGCACAGCCATGAATGAAACAATCCATTCTGTTTTGGAGCAGACTGAGACTTGACAGTGAAAAACGGCCATGTTTTACACATTTTCACACTGCTCTCTCACTCAGACATAGCAGTGCCAGAGAAGAGGGGGGAACACGCACAGTTAGGCCTACATTAGGGTGAGCGGTCTCAGCGCTGTGCTTGCTCAAGCTGAAAGCAGCAGCTGTTGGGAATGGTTGGACGGATACTGAGCCACCACCTGGTCATCCAAGCAAAGCCAAAGCCATCTGGACTCAAACATGCAGCTCCATGTAAAAACACTGTCGCAAATACGTAATCACATCTTGACTGGAATTTGAGAAATGCACAGTATTAGCAGAGAAGAACCAGCGAGATATGGGCATAGGCCAGGTTGAGCAAAATTATTACTAACAAAGCTGAACAAATAGCCTAACCACTCCCCTTTTGAAAGCTGCAGACAGGAGTATAGTGTGTTTGGATTGGCTCTAGGGCTGGGCCTACTCAATACTCTCTCCTTCTCACATCACTCCCATGTGACTGACTAGGAAATGTTGGTTGAGCAGGACGGAAATTACTGAAGTGAATCTTTTGTCTTCAAAACCCCAGAAAACCAGAACTGAGAGGGAGCCTCAAGAACATCTAGAGCCTTGTTAGTTTCTGGGCCATAAGTCTCAAGAGGGGAGAGAGTCAGTTTCCATCTCTACATGTTTTCTGGCATGCCTGCAGGACAATCCACCATGCTTAGTCTAAGGCACTGGGGCTCACATATAGTTTGACTCATCCAGTACTGCAGATAACAAACAGTAGCCTACGCTCTGCCAACACTGCTCCTCAGTCATTATCACCAGCTTCTCCTTATGTCCTCTGGTCATTTCCATGTAAAAGGACCATGAGCACCAACATGTGAAGTTCATAGAACTTCACGTTGGTGCTTTTATATATACACACACACACTCACACACACACACACACACACACACACACACACACACACACACACACACTTTTCTCAACAATTTCCATCGTAAAAAGGCTTTGATTTCTGGTCAAACAGATGGAAAAGGGGTCTTAGAAAACATCTACTGTACCAGAAAAAGTCTTAAGGTATTAGAAATACATCAAAACACAAATAGTATTACATTATGACCCTTACCAACTAATATCAACATTTATATTTCATTTTGCAGAAATTATTTACATTCTGTAAGATGAACCCTTACACTCAGTGGGAACTGACCTATATAGATAGGGCTAGATTGAAATGTTTCTACAGAATAAATATGGAAGGCATATGCATAACCATGGTAGTAATTAAAAGGGAACAGTTACGAGATAATGGGAAAATGATCAGATTAAAAGGTGAGGACAACAGTTCACCTGACAAGACAATCCAAACATTACACTTGATTTTATGGCCATTTTACATTTACCGTTCTTTTCTCCGCATTTGTTGATCTGAAAATACTCTGGATACATTCAGTAACATGATAAGAATATTCTTGGGAATTTTGTGGAAAGTAAAGCATAAGACAAATAAATGGCAAGGATTTGAGTGAGAGGTGCACAGTTCCTAAGTCATTTCAATGCACTTATGACTGAAAGAGTCTTCAACTAGTTCTCCTAGCTGTGTCGTTAAGGAATTAGAGCAAGCACACTTTGTTTGGAACTCAACCCTGCCATCACACAATTACTGTTGTTGTTTAGACAATCCAAAAACGGCCCATTAAAAATCGCAATCTGGGTCAGGTGGGCATTATTTGAAAGCTTGTTCTATTGCAAACACGACTAGGTAAATTAATACGATCTTACAGTGTTAGGCTTTCACAAGGCAATTCAGAGAAGCAGACTGTAATTATGGTGCGCACAGAATAGAGTCATGAGTGCATTCAGATGTGTGATCCACGGCAAATAGTCTTGACAACACAACCAAACTCATTCTGTTCAGGGAAACCCAGGGTAACGCCATGTCATTTTGTAACTGTACATCAAACATAGTGATCAGAAAGTTTGACACTGTACACTGAGTGTACAAACTCAGGGGTGCAACTCAATATTAGGAAGGTGTTAATGTTTTGTACACTCAGTATATTACAGTACATGCATTTTATGATATGGAAATGTGAAGTGCACACTTGGACACTCAGACAACAAAACACTTGAGTGTAGGTCTTTCAGAGCATGCAGTTGCATGGGTTGTTAACTATCTGTCTGATAGAACTCAGTGCACTCAATTTGATGGGCTTAGGTCTGTTAAAGTGTGTCTTAAATGGTGTGCCCCAAGGCTCTGTACTTGGTCCTCTCTTATTCACTATTTATATAAATAATTTAGACAATAATGTCCAAAATGCACAATTTCATTTTTATACTGATGATACTGTTATTTACTGTTGTGCTTCATCTCTTACAAAAGCTTTCCAGAACTTGCAAACTGCTTTTAATACTGTTCAACATACCTTGTCTCAATTGAAGCTTATCCTCAATACTGACAAAACTAAACTACTGGTGTTTTCTAAAGCAAGAAATAGACCTCTGAACCTTTCACCTATTACTACCTGTCAGGGAAAGGAGATTGAGGTTGTAACCTCATATAAATATCTTGGAATTTTGATTGATGATGGCCTCTCTTTTAAAATGCATATTCAACAACTTACAAAAAAAATTGAAGCTGAAATTAGGTTTTTATTTTAGGAATAAGGCTTGTTTTTCTTTTGAAGCCAGAAGGAGGCTAGTATCAGCTACATTTATGCCTTTACTAGAGTATGGGGATATTATATATATGAATGCTTCCGCTCAGTGTTTGAGATCAATTGACACCCTTTACCATGGCACTTTGAGATTTATTTTAAATTGCAAAACCCTTACGCACCACTGCACTTTGTATACCAGGGTTGGCTGGCCTTCTCTAGTCACTCGTAGGCTCAGTCACTGGTATACCTTTATTTACAAAGCCATTTTGGGTTTACTACCTTTTTATTTGGGCATTTTTATTGTTCAGAAATGTGGTGGGTACTCTCTTCGTTCGCAGGACTTTATCCTGCTAACTGTTCCAAATGTCCGAACTGAATTTGGTAAAAGGGCTTTTATGTACTCTGCGCCATCGTCTTGGAATGCCTTACAAAATACTTTTAAACTGGAAGAACTTGTCCCGATTGGTATTTTTAAATCACTGATGAATGATCTTGAGACTGATTCCCTGACATGTCAATGTTTTTAATTTGCTGTTTTTGATTTTGTTATATTCTTTGTTAATTCTATGGTTTTTACTAGATTAATTGTAGTTTTTCATGTTGTTTGTCTGTAATTTTTGTAATGACTTGGCACTGCCTATCTTGGCCAGGACGCTCTTGAAAAAGAGATTTTAAATCTCAATGAGCCCTTCCTGGTTAAATAAAGGTTAAATAAACTTGCAAAAGTGGCCTAATTAGCATGGATGGGGAGCAACTTCTTGTTGCCCGTGTTGCTCAAGTTCAGAACGGCTGTCAATCATAACCGATACAGCGGTGTGAAGTGGAGACCCTGAGGTCTGATGTCATGTATAACATGACAGCTACTGTCTGCATTCCAATTTAGGCACTTGTGTCTCCAAATCGGACATTTTCAACCCATATACGAGTACAAGTGTTTTAGTAGGGCTGGGAATTGCCAGGGACCTCACGATATCGCGATACTTAGGTGCCGATACGATATTGCGATTCTACATGTATTTCGTTTCGATACTGTGATTTTATTGCGATTCAATGTTCCTAACATATTGTTAACAATATGTTTGCTGCAGAGGGACAAAAGAGAACCATGACAAAATGAGTTTTGATCAGTCATGGAAATAAGTGCTGAAATCAAATTGGCCTATTTAAAAAGAAGATGGCTCTACAAGCTATAAAGGAAAAATACTGGAGTTTTGGTGCAGTTACAGCAAACTAGCTCAAAAATACAAATTGCAGTATTGTCAAAACGATACATCAAAAACAATATCCCAAAGTGACTACATAAATGTTTTCCCCATTACTAGTGTAAAGGGTTAATAAATATTGCCGAGTGTTTTGCAATTCTGTTACAACACATATCTGTATGTAATGTATGCAAACTTTGCTCTCTGTATTTTGTTTCTGAATGTTGTCTATCACAATCAGCACATTATCACCAAGTAAAACTCTTGAGTATGTGCAAATATACTTGGCGAATAAAAGTGATTCTGATATCTTTAAGATATTTTCTAATCTCTCTCCCTCATGAGGAAGGATAATGAAAGTTTACAGAAGTAACAGATAAAAGGTAGACGTAGCAGTTAGTGTTTTTACTGATCATTTTGTTTATGATTTATTAAGTGTTTAAAATATAACAGAATGATTGCAATTGAATAGACTAAAATGGGAAATGATAGTAGTCACAGCTGGATCACCTGCTACCTTTGTGTACATATTCAAATCAAATTTTAGTCGTCACATGCGCTGAATACAACAGGTGTAGTAGACCTTACAGTGAAATGCTTACTTACAAGCCTTAACCAACAATGCCGTTTAAAAATACAAATAAGATGAAGAAATAAAAGCAACAAGTAGTTAAAGAGTAGCAGTAAAATAACAATAGTGAGACTATATACAGGGGGTACCGGTACAGAGCCAATTTGCGGGGGCACTGGCCAGTCGAGGTAATAAGTAGAGGTCGACCGATAATGATTTTTCAACGCCGATACCGATTATTGGAGGACCAAAAAAAGCAGATACCGATTAATTGGCCCATTTTTATATATTTGTAATAATGACAATTACAACAATACTGAATGAACACTTACTTTAACGTATTATAATACATAAATAAAATCCATTTAGTCTCAAATAAATAATGAAACATGTTCAATTTGGTTTAAATAATGCAAAAACACAGTGTTGGAGAAGAAAGTAAAAGTGCAATATGTGCCATGTAAGAAAGCTAACGTTTAAGTTCTTGCTCAGAACATGAGAACATATGAAAGCCGGTGGTTCCTTTAAATATGAGTCTTCGATATTCCCAGTTAAGAAGTTTTAGGTTGTAGTTATTGTAGGAATTATAGGACTATTTCTCTCTATACCGTTTGGATTTCATATACCTTTGACTATTGGATGTTCTTATAGGCACTATAGTATTGCCAGCCTAATCTCGGGAGTTGATAGGCTTGAAGTCATAAACAGCGCTATGCTTGAAGCACAGCGAAGAGCTGCTGGCAAACGCAGGAAAGTGCTGTTTGAATGAATGCTTACGAGCCTGCTGCTGCCTACCACCGCTAAGTCAGACTGCTCTATCAAATTTTGAAAACAAAACGTTTATTCTTTCAGTGAAATACGGAACTATAACGTATTTATCTAATGGATGTATCCTTAAGTCTAAATATTGCTGTTACATTGCACAACCTTCAATGTTATGTCATAATTATGTAAAATTCTGGCAAATTAATTACGGTCTTTGTTAGGAAGAAATGGTCTTCACACAGTTCGCAGGGAGCCAGGCGGCCCAAACTGCTGCATATACCCTGCCTCTGCTTGCACAGAATGCAAGAGAAGTGACACAATTTCCCTATTTAAAATAAATTAATGTTAGCAGGCAATATTAACTAAATATGCAGGTTTAAAAAAAAAGATATACTTGTGTATTGATTTTAAGAAAGGCATTGATGTTTATGGTTAGGTACATTGGTGCAACGACAGTGCTTTTTTCGCGAATGCGCTTGTTAAAACATCACCCGTTTGGCAAAGTAGGCTGTGATCAAATCAAAAAAATCTAATCAAATGTATTTGTCACATACACATGGTTAGCAGGTGTTAATGCAAGTGTAGCGAAATGCTTGTGCTTCTAGTTCCGACAATGCAGTAATATCTACCAATTCCACAACAACTACCTTGTACACACAAGTGTAAAGGAATGAATACGAATATGTACATAAAAATATATAAATGAGTGATGGCCGAACAGCATAGGCAAGATGTAATAGATGGTATGGAGTACAGTATATACATATGAGATGAGTATTGTAGGGTATGAAAACATATAAAGCAGCATTGTTTAAGGTGGCTAGTGATACATTACATCAGGATGGCAAGATGCAGTAGATGGTATAGAGTACAGTATATACATATGAGATGAGTAATGTAGGTTATGAAAACATTATATAAAGTGGCATTGTTTAAAGTGGCTAGTGATACATCTAATTACATCAAGATGGCAAGATGCACTAGATGGTATGGCGTACAGTATATACATATGAGATGAATAATGTAGGTTATGTAAACATTATCTAATATAAATAATATAAAGTGGCAAGTGATAAATTGATTACATCAGTTTTCCCATTATTAAAGTGGCTTGAGTTGAGTCAGTATGTTGGCAGCAGCCACTCAATGTTAGTGATGGCTGTTTAACAGTCTGATGGCCTTGAGGTGTTTTTCAGTCTCTCGGTTCAAGCTTTGATGCACCTGTACTGACCTCGCCTTCTAGATGTTAGCGGGGTGAACAGGCAGTGGATCGGGTGGTTGCTGTACTTGATGATCTTTTTGGCCTTCCTGTGACATTGGGTGGTGTAGGTGTCCTGGAGGGCAGGTAGTTTGCACCCGGTGATGCGTTGTGCAGACCTCACTACCCTCTGGAGAGCCTTCCGGTTATGGGCGGAGCAGCTGCTGTACCAGGCGGTGATACAGCCCGACAGGATGCTCTCGATTGTGCATCTGTAAAAGTTTGTGAGTGTTTTTGGTGACAAGCCGAATTTCTTCAGCCTCCTGAGGTTGAAGAGGCGCTGCTGCACCTTCTTCACCACAATGTCTGTGTGGGTGGACCATTTCAGTTTGTCTGTGATGTGTACGCCGAGGAACTTAAAACGTACTACCCTCTCCACTTCTGTCCCGTCAATGTAGATAGGGGGCTGCTCCCTCTGCTGTTTCCTGAAGTCCATGATCATCTCCTTTGTTTTGTTGACATTGAGTGCGAAGTTATTTTCCTGACACCACACTCTGAGGGCCCTCACCTCCTCCCTGTAGGCCGTCTCGTCGTTGTTGGTAATCAAGCCTACCACTGTAGTGTCGTCTGCAAACTTGATGATTGAGTTGGAGGCGTGCATGGCCACGCAGTCGTGGGTGAACAGGGAGTACAGAAGAGGGCTGAGAACGCACCCTTGTGGGGACCCAGTGTTGAGGATCAGCGGGGTGGAGATGTTACCTACCCTCACCACCTGGGGGTGGCCCGTCAGGAAGTCCAGGACCCAGTTGCACAGGGCGGGGTCGAGACCCAGGGTCTCGAGCTTAATGACGACTTTGGAGGGTACTATGGTGTTAAATGCTGAGCTGTAATCGATGAACAGCATTCTTACATAGGTATTTCTCTTGTCCAGATGGGTTAGGGCAGTGTGCAGTGTGATTGGGGCGGTAAGCAAATTGGAGTGGGTCTAGGGTGTCAGGTAGGGTGGAGGTGATATGGTCCTTGACTAGTCTCTCAAAGCACTTCATGATGACGAAAGTGAGTGCTACAGGGCGGTAGTCATTTAGCTCAGTTACCTTAGCTTTCTTGGGAACAGGAACAATGGTGGCCCTCTTGAAGCATGTGGGGACAGCAGACTGGGATAAGGATTGATTGAATATGTCTGTAAACACACCAGCCAGCTGGTCTGTGCATGCTCTGAGGACGCGGCCGGGGATGCCGTCTGGTCCTGCAGCCTTGCATGGGGTAACACATTTAAATGTTTTACTCATGTTGGCTGCAGTGAAGGAGAGCCCGCAGGTTTTGGTAGCGGGCCGTGTTAGTGGCACTGTATTGTCCTCAAAGCGAGCAAAAAACTTGTTTAGTCTGTTTGGGAGCAAGGCATCGTGATCCGTGACGGGCCTGATTTTTCTTTTGTAGTCCGTGATTGACTGTAGACCCTGCCACATAGCTCTTGTGTCTGAGCTGTTGAATTGCGACTCCACTTTGTCTCTGTACTGATGCTTAGCTTGTTTGATTGCCTTGCGGAGGGAATAGCTACACTGTTTATATTCGGTCATGTTTCCGGTCACTTTGCCCTGATTAAAAGCAGTGGTTCGCGCGTTCAGTTTTGCGCGAATGCTGCCATCAATCCACGGTTTCTGGTTGGGGAATGTTTTAATATTTGATGATGACCGATGGGCATTGGGACCGATGGGGGGGGCAATGCAAATAGTCTGGGTAGCTATTTGATTAGATGTTCAGGAGTCTTATGGCTTGGGGGAAGAAGCTGTTGAGAAGCCTCTTGGACCGAGACTTTGGTCGCTCTGATACCACTTGCCATGCAGTAGCAGAGAGAACAGTCTATGACTAGTGTGGCTGGGGTCTTTGACAATTTTTAGGGCCTTCCTCTGACACCGCCTGGTATAGAGGTCCTGGATGGCAGGAAGCTTGGCCCCGGTGATGTACTGGGCCGTACGCACTACCCTCTGGAGTGCCTTGCGGTCGGAGGCCGAGCAGTTGCCATACCAGGCAGTGATGCAACCCGTCAGGATGCTCTCGATGGTGCAGCTGTAAAAGCTTTTGACAATCTGAGGACCCATGCCAAATCTTTTCAGTCTCCTGAGGGGGAATAGGTTTTGTCGTGCCCTCTTCACGACTGTCTTGGTGTGATTGGACCACGTTAGTTTGTTGATGATGTGGACACCGAGGAACTTGAAGCTCTCAACCTGCTCCACTACAGCCCCGTCAATAAGAAAGGGGGCGTGCTCGGTCCTCCTTTTCCAGTAGTCCACAATCATCTCCTTTGTCTTGATCACGTTGACGGAGAGGTTGTTGTCATGGCACCACACGGCCTAGTCTCTGACCTCCCTATAAGCTGTCTCGTTGTTGACGGTGATCAGGCCTACAACTGTTGTGTCATCTGCAAACTTAATGATGGTGTTGGAGTCGTGCCTGGCCATGCAGTCATGAGTGAACAGGGAGTACAGGAGGGGACTGAGCTCCCACCCCTGAGTGGCCCGTGTTGAGGATCAGCGTGGCGGATGTGTTGTTACCTACCCTTACCACCTGGGGGTGGCCCGTCAGGAAGTCCAGGATACAGTTGCAGAGGGAGATGTTTAGTCCCAGGATTCTTAGCTTATTGATGAGCTTTGAGGGCACTATGGTGTTGAACACTGAGCTGTAGTCAATGAATTTCATTCTCACATAGGTGCTCCTTATATCCAAGTGGAAATGGGCAGTATGGAGTGAAATAGATTGCATCATCTGTGGATCTGTTTGGGTGGTATGCAAATTGGAGTGGGTCTAGGGTTTCTGGGATAATGGTGTTGATGTGAGCCATGACCAGCCTTTCAAAGCACTTCATGGCTACCGACGTGAGTGCTACGGGTTGGTAGTCATTTAGGCAGGTCACCTTAGTGTTCTTGGGCACAGGGACTATGGTGGTCTGCTTGAAACATGTTGGTATTACAGAGAGCTCGCCCTGTTGGTATTACAGGGAGAGGTGGAAAATGTCAGTGAAGACACTTGCCAGTTGGTCAGCGCATGCTTGCAGTACACGTCCTGGTAATCCGTCTGGCCCTGTGGCTTGTGAATGTTGACCTGTTTAACCCGTTAGGGCTAGGGGGCAGTATTGACACGGCCGGATAAAAAACGTACCCGATTTAATCTGGTTACTACTCCTGCCCAGTAACTAGAATATGCATATAATTATTGGCTTTGGATAGAAAACACCCTAAAGTTTCTAAAACTGTTTGAATGGTGTCTGAGTATAACAGAACTCATATGGCAGGCAAAAACCTGAGAAGATTCCTTACAGGAAGTGCCCTCTCTGACAAGATCTTGTTCTTCTTGTCTCTGTTTATTGAAGACTGAGGATCTTTGCTGTAACGTGACACTTCCTACGGCTCCCATAGGCTCTCAGAGCCCGGGAAAAAGCTGAATGATATCGAGGCAGCCCCAGGCTGAAACACATTATCGCGTTTGGATAGTGGCCGGTCAGAGTACTCTGAGACACAGGCTCGTGCACGAGATGTTTTTATTTTCTCTCTCTTTGTACGTATACACGCTTTCCCGGTCGGAATATTATCGCTTTTTTACGAGAAAAATGGCATAAAAATTGATTTTAAACAGCGGTTGACATGCTTCGAAGTACGGTAATGGAATATTTAGACATTTTTTGTCACGAAATGCGCCATGCTCGTCACCCTTATTTACCCTTTCGGATAGTGTCTTGAACGCACGAACAAAACGCCGCTATTTGGATATAACAATGGATTATTTGGGAACAAACCAACATTTGTTATTGAAGTAGAAGTCCTGGGAGTGCATTCTGACGAAGAACAGCAAAAGTAATAACATTTTTCTTATAGTAAATCTGACTTTGGTGAGTGCTAAACTTGCTGGGTGTCTAAATAGCTAGCCCTGTGATGCCGGGCTATCTACTTAGAATATTGCAAAATGTGCTTTCACCGAAAAGCTATTTTAAAATCGGACATATCGAGTGCATAGAGGAGTTCTGTATCTATAATTCTTAAAATAATTGTTATGTTTTTTGTGAACGTTTATCGTGAGTAATTTAGTAAATTCACCGGCAGTGTTCGGTGGGAATGCTAGTCACATGCTAATGTAAAAAGCTGTTTTTTGATATAAATATGAACTTGATTGAACAAAACATGCATGTATTGTATAACATAATGTCCTAGGGTTGTCATCTGATGAAGATCATCAAAGGTTAGTGCTGCATTTAGCTGTGGTTTGGGATTATGTGACATTATATGCTAGCTTGAAAAATGGGTGTCTGATTATTTCTGGCTGGGTACTCTGCTGACATAATCTAATGTTTTGCTTTCGTTGTAAAGCCTTTTTGAAATCGGACAGTGTGGTTAGATTAACGAGAGTCTTGTCTTTAAAATGGTGTAAAATAGTCATATGTTTGAAAAATTGAAGTTTTTGCATTTTTGAGGTATTTGAATATCGCGCCACGGGATTACACTGGCTGTTGAGTAGGTGGGACGCAAGCGTCCCACCTAGCCCAGAGAGGTTAAAGGTCTTACTCACGTCGGCTGCGGAGAGTGTGATCACACAGTCGTGTGATGATGTCATGGCTTTAGAAGCTTCTGATAGGCTAATTGACATAATTTGAGTCAATTGGAGGTGTACCTGTGGATGTATTTCAAGGCCTACCTTCAAACTCAGTGCCTCTTTGCTTGACATCATAGGAAAATCAAAAGAAATCAGCCAAGACCTCAGAAAAAAATTGTAGAGAAATTGTAGAGCTCCACAAGTCTGGTTCATCCTTGGGAGCAATTTCCAAACGCCTGAAGGTACCCATGTTCATCTGTACAAACAATAGTACGCAAGTATAAACACCTTGGGACCAAGCAGCCGTCATACCGCTCAGGAAGGAGACACGCTCTGTCTCCTAGAGATTAACGTACTTTGGTGCGAAAAGTGCAAATAAATCCCAGAACATCAGCAAAGGACTTTGTGAAGATGCTGGAGGAAACAGGTACAAAAGTATCTATATCCACAGTAAAACGAGTCCTATATCGACATAACCTGAAAGGCCGCTCAGCAAGGAAGAAGCCACTGCTCCAAACCGTCATAAAAAAAGCCAAACTACGGTTTGCAACTGCACATGGGGACAAAGATCGTACTTTTGGAGAAATGTCCTCTGGTCTGATGAAACAAAAATAGAACTGTTTGGCCATAATGACCATCGTTATGTTTGGAGGAAAAAGGGGGAGGCTTGCAAGCGAAAGAACACCATCCCAACCGTGAAGCACGGAGGTGGCAGCATCATGTTGTGGGGGTGCTTTGCTGCTGGAGGGACTGGTGCACTTCACAAAATAGATGGCATCATGAGGCAGCAAAATTATGTGGATTTATTGAAGCAACATCAAGACAACAGTCAGGAAGTTAAAGCTTGGTCGCAAATTGGTCTTCCAAATGGACAACGATCCCAACCATACTTCCAAAGTTGTGGCAAAATGGCTTAAGGACAACAAAGTCAAGGTATTGGAGTGGCCATCACAAAGCCCTGACCTCAATCCTATAGAAAATTTGTGGGCAGAACTGAAAAAGCGTGTGCGAGCAAGGATACTACAAACCTGACTCAGTTACACCAGCTCTGTCAGGAGGAATGGGCCAAAATGTACCCAACTTGTTGTGGGAAGCATGTGGAAGGCTCCCTGAAATGTTTGACCCAAGTTAAACAATTTAAAGGCAATGCTACCAAATACTAATTGAGTGTATGTAAACTTCTGACCCACTGGGAATATGATGAAAGAAATAAAAGCTGAAATAAATCATTCTCTCTACTATTATTCTGACATTTCACATAAAGTGGTGATCCTAACTGACCTAAGACAGGGAATTTTTACTAGGATTAAATGTCAGGAAAAACTGAGTTTAAATGTATTAAATGTATTTGGCTAAGGTGTACCTTCACAAAGCACTCAACTACTCTGGACTGTCTTCAAAGTCTGTCAGTCAGTGGAGTAATCTACTTTCATTACAACTGAACAAATAGTAGAAGACTACTTTGGTACTTTAAGGAAAGGGAAATTCCTATTTTTGCTCTCAGAAACAAATGTATATTCCTAGTTAGAGATAGCCAACTTCCAATGGGGGGGGGGGTCTTATCGATGCCATTATGTAGATACTTGTTCAGGTGAGCGTTATTTTTTGCCATTAGGTAATGCAGATACCAACTTGTTTTCAACCTGATACAAATCTTACAATGTGAGCTTTTTTTGCAGCCACTGCAAAATGCAGATTGCACAGAGCACACAGCTGCGTCACCGGAGTTTGAGATCACCACCAGTTAGTCTTGTGTAAGCAACTGCACAAGATCTTTTCTCAGTTGCGAAGGTCGCTCAGGTGCTTTAGGCTGTGTGAGCAGTTAAAATATATGCATACTGTTCCATTCACACTCTACTACCGTCCCTATTTACTGTAAATAGCCATTGTAACTGGTGCTGTGCTAGTGTATTGTATTTGTCCTTCACCTTGTGAATGAACTGCCATTGTTCCATTTAAACCCCCACAGTGAGATGAGTCTTTGAAATTCCTGTTTGAGGTACTACTGACACCGCAGCACAAACGGAACACCTCTCGCCCCATGGGCTTTATGACATGTGGGACACTGTTGCTGGTAGACGACTACCAAGCAAAGCCCTCCTCAGACACAGGACAAAGCCAACTACAATAGACCTATGTGAGAGGACAAGGTCTTTATATTACAAAATAAAGACATTGTGAGAGGAGAGTCCAATGAAACTAGCCTGTTTTTATAAGACAATTCAGCTAGAGTATCGCTCTGACTAAACCAATACGGAGCCACTCAGAAATGGGTCACATATTTTAAATGAGACCAGAAAACACACTGTACAATGCTAGGCTATATATGCAAAAATACTTTAATGTAGAGCAGATATGAAAGGTGCTGTAAGCCTCTAACAATAGTTTGACAAAACTGATAATTTCCCCTTTCAGCAGCCTTGAAAAGCATAAAAAGCTCTGCATGACAGGACATGCTTTGGGTGGGAGGTATGCCTAACTCTGGTAGTAAGAGACAAAAAAGATGGTGTTGTATTTCGTTAGAGGCAAGCTGTCCAGCCTGGGACAACTGTAGCTCTATTGTAAACTCCTTATGGAATTGCCATGCCATTCATGTTTGGCTTGACAATGACAGAAATGGAGTTAGCAAAAGCACTAGCATATCAAGCATATCTTGAACCAGGCTAGGACAACAGACAGGAGTCGTCATCATTCAGAATGAGTCATTGCTTCATTTTCATCCTTGGGTAAACATATTCTGATGTGGCAGTAACCACGTTTCCATCCACAGTTTTTATTAGAGCTGGGAATAGCCAGGGACCAGCCATGGACCTCACAATACGATATTATCACAATACATAGGTGCAGATACGATATGTCTTGCGATTCTCGATATTCTATGTATTGCTATTTGATACTGTGATTTTATTGTGATTCAATGGTTGAAGCATATTGCTCACAATGTCTTCTGCAGAGCGACAAGAGAGCTATGAGAAAACAAGTTTTGATCAGTCATGGAAATAAAAGTGCTAAAAACAAATTGGCTTCCTATTTTTTTTTTAAAGATGGAAATCAAGCTATGAAGGAAAAAAAAAAATATATGGAGTTTTGGTGCAGGTACAGCCAACTAGTGCAAAAATAATATTGCTATATTGTCAAAACGATACGAAATAATATCACAATATGTTTTCACCTCCATCACTAATTTGTATGCGAGTAAAGTCATGGCATATGAAAAATATATAAAAATCACTACAAGTGTGAAGGAAACTGGGGAAGTCGGTATAATTTAAAATGTCGACAGACAATTTGTTCTTTCGACAGAAAATGTATTATGCAACAAATTGGGGTGGAAACGATTTATTGTGCGATTGTTGATAGAATAACCTTCATGTCGAGGTACTTTTGCAGTCACGTGATGCTATATTTATTATGGATCCCCATTAGGTGCAAGACAGCAGCTACTCTTCCTGAGGTTCAGCTAAATCAAGGCAGTTATATAGTCCAGGGTGGTAAAAGTGCATGGTGATGAGCTTGATGCTACTTTCCAATAAAATCGAGGGTCTTAATTTGTAAGCTAGTTACATGATGATCGGTGCTTAGCTGTCAATTAACAAATCAAAATAATCTTGATTTTATCCATCTCCTCATATAATCTTACCTGTCGACTGCAGTACGGAAAAAATGTATGAAATGTATGCATTCACTACTGTAAATCGCTCTGGATAAGAGCGTCTGCTAAATGACTAAAATGTAAAAATTAGTGTCTACTTTATCCGTGAACCATTATCTAGAGAGCATGCACGAAAACCAGATTGGGCAAATGTGCCAATTATCGCAACAGTTTGTGTGACAAAACTTTGGAAAATGGAATGGAGACACTTTACACTGTTTTGTTATTCGGTACATGAACATTTAAGCGCAAAAAGTGTTTATGTGTACTATGTCATAACGCACAGACTTGTATCCGCAAAGTCAGTCTGATGGAAACACCTCTGGTGCGGAAAGGCACATAATTTAATGCCGGTTTTATAATATTTGCATGAAAATCGGTCGCAAATTGGATGGAAACCAAGCTATTGACTGCATGCGATTGAACCATTTTAGTTACCATATCCGTGATTGTTTATGTATTTGGCCTTTTATTTGACTAGGCAAACAAGTCTTTACCGCAGTTAGTGATCCCCTGAGAATAGATAGGCCTACAACATAAAACCGAACGGTCCAGAGAGAACTTCCAATAGAAATACTCTGCTGCCCTCGGCGCTCATGTTACAGGGGTTCGCACAGATCTGATTACATATTGAGTGAGCTCGGGATTGAGCGGGGACATTGGTTACATATTCAGCTAATTCAGACAAATGCACAGCGCACTAAAGACGACATCAGCACAGTTTTAGGCTACAATCTGAGGGGACAGGGACAAATGCAGCTGGGCTCATGCTCAAATTTGAAACTTGAAGTTCCATTTTACTCTCCAGTGATCCTGAATTTACCTATCTGATAATATACACCTCTCATTAAATTAGTTCAATATGGACACAACACCTAGATAACATGAACACCCACCAAAAGAGTACTGTATTTTATGGGACCTACTAGTACACTTCCCATGGGAAAAAAAACTCAGGAGTTTAGGCTTCCCAAGAGGAAGAAAAATTGTAACATTATATGCATTGTACTGTAGTGTCTGTTCCTCTGCGTACTAAGCCAAACCGGAGTCGGTCTACTCTAAACAATGACAATGTAACGTTAGCTAGCAATGTTAGCTATTCTGCTTTTCAAGGCCTAAGGCCACAACGTTAACTACATCTGTCGTTCTGCCCTTGAACAAGGCAGTTAACCCACTGTTCCTAGGCCGTCATTGTAAATAATAATTTGTTCTTAATTGACTTGCCTAGTTAAAGGTTAAATATAATATATATATTTTAAATAGTACAGCACAGGCCCTCTGAACACTGCAGTGTTGACGATAGCTAGCCAGCTATGAGTATGACACATGATATCATTCAACTAACGTTACCTAACTAATGCATGTATTACTGTAAATTACAGCAAAACAGCTACCTAGCTAGCTACAGTAACTGGGTAAAGAAAAGGCAGCTTTACAGCCAATAACGTTAGACTGATATAGGCCCGGTAAAAACTAAAGCTATGATACATTAGCAAGTAAACTAACGTAGCTAGCTAACGTTCAGCTTTGTAACCAATGGACCAGGCTTGGCTGTGTTGGCTAACAGCTGGACTAGCTAGCTAACGTATCCATTGAACTTCACACTCGCCGTTAACTATATACTTACCTTGATGATTGAAAAGCCTCCATAGCTTGGTGAAAAGTATTCCCATGGCTGTTGCAGAGCCTTTGGACAACTACCAGTAGTTACGGCCAATTAATTAATTTAGCTAGGCTAGCGAATTCCTGAAGATATTGCTAATGCGCTAGCCAGGTAATGCTGCTGTCAGTGTCACACTTGGCAATATTTGACGGTGAAAAAGAAACCAGTAATGTCAACGCTTCTTGATAACGTTTTCATCTTTGCAACGAAGGCCTTTATGGTCGACATAGAATTACAGGACGCGGTTTATATTGTATTTCTAGAGAATTCAATGATAGCTGGCTTACTTGGTCCGCTGGAGTGCGGTCGTCAACACTGACGCACGCCTACTCTAAACTGCACTCTCTCCACAGTCGGTCCAGTGAAGATGGATTACCCACAGGTTTACTGCATCAATAGGCACTTTAGGGCATATTTTGAAGTGAGGCAATTGCAAGCATTCACAAAATGTCACATATTTGATAAGACAATATCTTCAGTTTAGTCCATGCAGGGAACCCGTGGGACAAACAAACATAAATTGCACAACAAAGGAAGGACAGTAAAGAGATCATAATGAATAAATAATGATTCGCTGTAATCCGGTGAGTATCCACTGGGTGTACACGGCTTTGTGTTCTGTTTTAGTGAAGAGGAAATACTTTTTTTTATAAGAAGGGCCAACTCAATAGTGTACATTTTCAGATAACATATATGTCCTAAGAAGGGAGGCAATGAAGAAAATAGTTGATTATAACAGAGCTTGGAATTTATTTTTAAAAATAAGTAAATTTTTTATGCAGCTAGAGTTGGTTCTCATTATACATCAATTTTCCATAAAACATATTTCTCTTTCTTCTTGATGAATTAAAGTGTTGTATTAGTCATGCAGTTATGCATTTCCCTTTTGAATATCATCTTTCACAAAAATAACAATAACACAATAACACAATCATTGAACTGCAATGAAGCCGCTAAGTAGCCGAGGAAGGAAAAGCATCAGCATGCAGCACTGTACACATTTGCATAGTAAATTATCTTTTTTCTCTAGATTAGTTTGTCTTCTTTGTTTTTCTCTTTACCATGCCTTTATAGAATACAGCATAAACAGAAATCAAGCTTTCTTGGCAATAGAAGAAGGCATTCAAAGATGAAGAAGAAATAATAATGATGCACACCCAGTATTGGTGCACAGCACACAACTCATAGTATATAGAGAGACATTACCTGACGTAAACTTCTATCCACCACTTCCCCTGTCTATACCCTTCACACTCTCTACACGACTTAACTTTTATCATTGGCTAACCATATAGACCTTAAAAACTCCTAACTAAAATGCTACATTTTGAGGATATGTATATGATTAGGAGAGAAACCACTCCATTGCTACAGTGCTAAAAAAGAAAGGAAGTATGAAAATAGGAAGAAGTTTTAACATAATGCCTGGGTTAAGCAATAAGGCTGTAATTTGTGTTATGATACGCAAATTCTTGGGATACTAAAATTGTCCTTTAAAAAACGACCATTTTGTTTTAACGGCCAGTTCATGGAAGACTTTTAAATGAGGCATTAATATAGAATAGCCGATGGTTGGAAAGCAAATAATACTGACCAAGTGTTTGATGTCAGAATCACAAACCTTTCTGACAATATAACGTTAACTTCACAGCAGACTGAAGCCTTCTCTTCCTCTTATGTGTTGACTAATTTCATTGTTGAAATGTGAGTACCATAAATAACAGTCACTTACTCAACTACAGTGTCCTACTGGTTTTTCAATAGCAACAACACATACATAACAGCACTGGATCATTATTCCATGACTTACTGTATATTGACAAAAAGACATGATGGCACTGATCATTCTAAACCAATGAAACTTTGCTGAACGGACAGCAGGTATTTCTTACTGGCCAAACAGGACTTTCTTTGAATATATTACACTTGAATTAAGAAGACTGTTAAAAAGAGAAGAAAATATGATGCAAATTAAATCACTATCAGAGGCTGCTTGTACAGAACACGGGATGTGGTAAACCAATCAGATGATCAATATTCCCCTGACTGGAAGTATAACCATCTTCACTGAGCCTATCCTCTGAAACCCATTTGAACAATTTAAACTAAGCACACATGGGCATATTGCCCTTCTCAACATTGGATGCCTAGTCTTGAGATCTACTAACTTGAATTTGGCTATTTCCTCTTGGATTCCGCATACTAAACTGATAGGCAAAGTCCTCACACTAGAGTGTTAAGGTACTGTATATAAAGAAGGGATGCACCCTTTCCTGAAAAAGCACAAGATATGAAACTTGCTCAGCAAATTCTACTTAGAAAAGTGTGATTTTCTGTCCTGATGCGGCATGTCGCAAATGGCACTAAGTATCATTGAGGAAGAGAAGGGGATAGAAGTCCAGGAAACTAGAAGATTCCGATTCAGAAACCCCCTAAATAATCACTCAACATTTTGCAAAACAGAAACTTTGTCTGCTCTGAGAAGCAGGTTATAGGCTACAGGACTGGAAACACTAACATCCAAGACAATTTCAAACAACTTAGGTGACATTAATTAAAGACTCTGCTGCTATTTGCTCCTGGAAACGTGCAAAGAGGTTCTCTGCTGACCGAGGGACGCATGGTGCTGTCTGGCACTGGTTCAAGGCAGGTGATGATGGGTCACCATGACCACCACGACAGCTACCCCTGCTAACACTGAGACAACAGGGAGTCGAGGACCACATGGTTACCCCTTTCACCCAGTATCTGCCATGTTAGAAAAGAAGAAGACGAGCCCAGTGTTGGGCCTTCCCTTTAAAAAAAAACATGGTGAAAATCTGCTCCTCATCCTATTTTTTGTTTTTAAAAAATGGAGGCGTCGAGATTTGATTTTCAGTTGGTCAATGTTCACGTTTCCAGTGTGAACCAGTGCCAGAGGTAAAGCGAGTTACTAACACTTTATAAAAAGGTTGTTTCAGTACAATTAAACTAAAGAGCTGTCTTGTGGCTCTGTCGTACCCAAAGTGAAGGGAAGAGAGGCCTATGTGATATAAGGGTCTTCAGCTCAAAGCCTGTGCCTGGAGTCATGGCTGTAGCCTCCGGGGGAGCCGTTGCGGTTGCGGTGGGGCTTGTACGTGTCCTGGTAGGGGTCATGATAGTCCTCCTCCACCAGGGGGTAGTGGACCTGGTCCCGGCTGTGCTGCGAGCCGGAGGATAGGCGGTTACGGCTCTTCCTCTGCCGCTCATTGTGGTAGTTCTCGTCTGAGGGCATTAGACTGTGTCTCTCGATGGGTGAGTGGTCTCCTGCTGTGTGATTGCTGTTCTTGTTTGTATTTCTTTGGCCCTGTCCAGGGAGAAGGAGGGGACATATTGTATAAATCTGGTCATTCAGCCGTTGACTATAGCATCAGCATTTTCATTACTGTGGCAATATTTTTTTTATATAGTGAGAAAGACCTCAGTGACTATAAGACTCCATAAATAGGCAACAATCCTGTATAATTTCACTACTGACTGATACCTTTTCCAATTAATTATTTAATACCGATTTGCTCAACGATAATTCAGCAAAATAAACAGTCACTATAGCTATTGCCACGACATCTATTGTACTTTAACCCCCTATATAACTAAATAAGATTTATTATAATCACCTGTTGGTTCACCAGCCCGGTTATGGCTGTGGGGTACGGAGAGAGAGCGGTGGATCCCAGGTTGCGGCCCAGCAGAGGGTTGAGAGGGGTGCTCAAGGAGGTGTGTGTGGCCCTCCAGTAGGCTTCCAGGTACTCTGCCAGGTGCTCACATGCATCCTCCAGCTGATTCTCATCCAGAATGATGTCAAACATTTCCTGCGAGAGAGGGGAGGGGAATGAGAGAGACAGACAGAGAGAGAGAGGGTGAGAGCAGAGACATGCAGAATTAGACTTGCCAGACTGATTTGCTGATAGCCCTTGTGAAGGCCAGAGACAGTAACAGGATGTAGACGTTGACAGAGTGTACTGTGGGGGATATTGGATGCCTACCGGGGGGCACTGTGCTAGTTTGTCCGCTGCCACCAGCTGCACATTCAAGTGTTTGCTCTGGGATTTCCCTCTCGACTTGATCAGCCGCTGCAGAACCTGTGGATAGTTGATATATTAATCAAGCCATGAGAGGGCAGCAATGTAAATCAGCCTGGTCATGGTTGGAAATGGAAAAAGGTCACAGCGGGGACCCATCAATGACAAATCCTTGAATTTACCTTAAAAAAAAATATTTGTGTCAAAAGGATTTCACTCCCGGAGCCTGGTTCCTCTGAAATTCCTCCCATTTTCAATTTAAAATTAGAACCATTTGAGGATAAAGGGAAGCCTAAAAATACCTTAGGAGAGGACACTTTAACATGGACGATGATAGGTGCTAAGGACGTTTTTGTGAGCTGGGCCGGATGGTTGATCGTGTCAGCATCCAGAACCACCAGCTGTAAGGATCGGGCCAGCTCAAATATCCTCTCAATCTCACTCTGAACCTCCGCTGTACAGGATAAAGAAGACAGATCACAGACAGAGGATGAATCTATTTATATCGCCAAGATCAGAAGACATAAATTCCACAAATTCTGTGTAAAACAGATCCTTTATCGGATATGAAAAATATATTATATGCATACATGTACCTTCCTTTTTAACATGTACAATATATACACAGTAAAGTAAAGAATGATAGCATTCAATGCCATTGTGATGATACCTAGGTTGGTCCTGGTGTTGGATCTTTCAATGATGGCCCTCTTGCTGGGGTTGTTGAGCACTGACCTCTTGGCCAGAGCGATGTCTGCCGTTACCCTTGTAATGGATATCCTACCAGTTATAGAATCAAGACAGACAGAATAGGAGAACATACAACACAACATGTTATTCACAATCCAGACTAGTATTGTATGGTTACCAGAATGTTTATAAAATCTAAGGAAAGACCTAGTCAAAACAGGTGGTCAAATAAGGTACTTTGATAACTCATTAAATTCATTTACAAGTGCTTTACATCTTTTTTCAACTAGCTATAGTAGTTTGCATGAGGGTAAGTGGAGCAGCCTGCAGAGGGTTAGTACAGTATGCAGGGGAAAGGGAAAGTGCTGGCGACAATAGGCAGGAAAAGGGCTGATGACTCCTCACCTGCCATCAAACCTGTGCTTCAGGAAATCAAAGAGTGCTTTTTGCATCATGTCTGTCACCTGCACACGGAGCCCGGGAGCAGCAGAGGATGGCAGACAGAAAAGAGGGATACAATAGTGAGGAAAAAGGAGTGAAAGAGAGCGAGCGTGAGTAACAGGACAGGTGAGAGAGGGTTAAGACAGACAGCAAGGAAATAAGCCAGTAGAAATTCATTGACAATTCCTCACAGCTACGTATAGCAAGCCTGGAAGAACCCTTGCAAGACCCATTTCTTATGCTGAAGCTACATTCCCTGATGGGCAATGTTTATAAATAACACATGTTATGGACAAAGGTGCCCAAGGATGTCAAAAGATCAGTTGTCAACTTTGCAATCATTTTCGATTTCAGTATTAGTGCTAAATCAAGACCATCCCATCTTTCCCCATCCACCCCCATTATACATCCATTAAAGATTTCTCCATATTCCTCATATCTAGAAGGTCTCTCTTTATGTAGTGTTGGGTTGTCTCTCTTGTCGTGATGTGTGTTTTGTTCTATATTTTTATATAATTTATTAAAAAATGTAATCCCGTCCCCACAGGAGGCCTTTTGCCTTTTGGTAGGTCATCATTGTAAATAAGAATTTGTTCTTAACTGACTTGTCTAGTTAAATACAGTTGAAATAAAAATGAATTATGACATCCACCCAGGAGGTCCATTCAGGCTCCTCTGGTCCTGCCCATCCATCAAAGGAGAAGCATGATCTCTGGTTTCTTTCCACTTCATTTTCTAAAGAATTAATCCTGGTTACATTAAATAAGGTGATTAAGGCCTACAATGAAGTGTCATAAAGACCAATGCCGATGTGATGAATTGGGCTATAGCAGGCCAGACCAGTCTTCATTAATGCTATTTCTGCAAGCTATTTGAATTACACTCTGAAGCTGGGAAGAACTGTAGTTTTGAGGACAAGGCTAGCAAGGAGCAGTGTGGAACAATTATTATATGGTATATCCAAAAAAAGTTAAAGACTTTTTGTGTGCTTTTCACACAGAAATAACCATATTCTTTATAGTTAACGTGTAACGGTCGTCGTTCAAATGAGACCAAGGTGCAGCGGAGGATGTGTTCATCTTACAAGATATTTTAATAACCGAATGAACACCATACAAAAAGAACCCAAAAAAAAAACAACCAGCAACAGTTCTGTCAGGAACAAACTAAACAGAAAACATTCACCCCAAACCCCAAAGGAAAAACAGGCTGCCTATGTATGACTCTCAATCAGCAACAACGATCTACACCTGTTCCTGATTGAGAGCCATACACGGCGGAAACAAAGAAAACCACCAACATAGAAAAAGAAACCTAGAACGCCCACCCATGTCACACCCTGGCCTAACCAAAAATAGAGAACAAAAAACCCTCTCTATGGCCAGGGCATTACATAACGGCAACATTGACATTTTTTACATTTCACTAGGGACAGTTTTAGAGGAAAAAACAGATGTTGTGTAAGCTCTCTTGACATTGAGCATGAATGACAACAGCATCATGCTGTTCACACAAGAAAGCAGTGTACTGTAATTAGATATTTTGGAACAATACACACGTCTCTGTAAGTTGGGCAAAAATTCACATTAAGAAGACCAAATTGTGCCCCCATTCCATCCACCTTCGCATAACCTCGTCGCTGACAAAATGTATATATATTTTTGCTGTATTATCATAATAACTAACACAGTTTTCTTGTACACACACAGATCATCTGGTGCTGTTAAGCTCTGTGTTTCTAATTTCAAGCCATGTGCCACTTTTTCAGACTGACGTGTTTTACCCAGAAGGTTGTTACCACGGCAACACGGTGGAGCGGAGACGAGGACTGTGATTCTGTGTGAAGATGATCCTAGCTCCCCACTTCCCCCCATACATGCCGGGGAAAAGATGCTTCCCTCTTTTTTTCTGCAAGCCCCCATTGCTGGTTAGTTAGCAATGAATGGATAGGCCTGACATAGCTGTTATTGTTGGAGACCTCCAAATATCTACTCTGATAATAAATGGGGGAGCTATTCACTGTCCGTGAATGTGTGGGTAAACCTCTTCAATGAAGCTGCATCTTAACCTCTAGTCTACACGCTGACGGGCCTCAATATTGATTACAAAACGGAGAGCTGGGAATTGGTGTCACTTTGGTGTAATGTATGGCACACAACCAAATATTGCAGTCGTTCTGAATAGCTATTTTGGAGGCTTAATAACACTTGACCAATGCAACAACAATATTGCTATGATGCCTACCTCATATCCCTTCAGGGACGGTCCTACCAGGACCACTGGTCTCATAGAGGGGACCACATCATAGGGAGGGATGTGTTCAGTCTGTAGTGGAGGTAGATGGTTAGAGGGAGCACAGACACCACAGCAACATGTAACATGCCATTCACCATTATGAAGTCCTTTTATTAGGTATTATTACATGCCAAGAAAGTTTGTCAGTGTATTTACAGTGTTCCAACTCAGGTGCAATAGCAACTTTATGCAACGTGTTACCAATGGATGTTGAATGAGAATTTGTATAACAGTAGCTGGATTGTATTACAGCTATCTGCTGTTAAGTGATGCTATTAAGACAATTGGACGGTTCTGTTTTACTTCCTGATAATGTGCTGACAAAGTGTTGTTACAAAAAATACTGCCAGCAGATTAAAGACGAGATATCCAATTCTACGCATTTTGCCATAGGGTGTAGAGAACTGTTTCCAGTTTTTAATATGATATCTGAGTGAGAGTGACTAACATATCAATGTGGGCTCCCCAGTCGTTGAGACTGGTGTTTTGCGGGTACTATTTAATGAAGCTGCCAGTTGAGGACTTGAGGCATCGGTTTCTCAAATTAGACACCAATGTACTTGTCCTTCTGCTCAGCTGTGCACCGGGGCCTCCCACTTCTCTTTTCTATTCTGGTTAGAGCCAACAAGAATAGAATGATGAGTTTCAGAAGAAAGTTCATTGTTTCTGGCCATTTTGAGCCTGTAATCGAACCCACAAATGCTGGTGCTCCAGATACTCAACTAATCTAAAGAAGGCCAGTTTTAATACTTCTTTAATCAGAACAACAGTTTTCAGCTGTGCTAACATAATTGCAAAAGGGTTTTCTAATGATCAATTAGCCTTTTAAAATTGTAAACTTGGATTAGCTAACACAACGTGCCATTTTAACACAGGAGTGATGGTTGCTGATAATGGGCCTCTGTACGCCTATGTAGATATTCCATTAAAAATCAGCCGTTTCCAGCTACAATAGTCATTTACAAAATTAACAATGTCTACACTGTATTTCTGATCAATTTGATGTTATTGTAATGGACAAAAAAATTTGCTTTTCTTTCAAAAACAAGGACATTTCTGTCACAATAGTTGAAGCCGTGTTGTATGGACCAAACTGCAGACGGAATGTGGATACTCATCTTTTTAATATAGAAGAGCAAAGCATACACAGGAAACCAATAAACACAAAACATGCTTACTCCAAACAAAAGGACTAGCAGTGTTAGCACAACCACCCACAAACCCAAGTGACAAACATACTCCTAAATATATGACTCCCAATCAGGAACAACGATCCCCAGCTGTTCCTGATCAGGAGTCACAAGACTAACACAGAAACAGACATACTAGACAACACATACAGACTTCTTCTGCCACGTCCTGACCAAAATACTACACCACTACTCCCTCTGCTGGTCAGGACGTGACACATTTCTAAGTGACCCTAAACTTTTGAACGGTAGTGTATATATTTACAAAGAATATATGGGGGATTGGAAATGATGCAGACAATTACATTGATGGAAGCCACAATCGATTTGCAATATTAAAGCTACCCCCTAAAAAAATATTTAAAAAATAAAGATAGTATAGTATTTATAAAAGATTAATTGGCGTGAATAAAGAGCAAGTCAATTCAGTTAGTATTATTCTGTATGCCTGAAATAGAGATCGAAATTTGGATATGGAGGATGAAATGCCGACTGAACTTATGAATCTGGGTACAACCAGTTTCTTATTTGGTTACAGATCTTGAAGGTTACCTGTATGTGAATTAATGAATGAAAAGTGTGTATACTACTCACCACTTTCTGCTTCTGTTTTCCTGTAAAAATTTGAAAATAATTGATAAGTGCCTTTGAATGCAAAGCAGAGACCTAATACAATATACAGTACAAAACATTACAGTGAAACCTTTTCAGTATCACAGTACTTTAATACCCAGTGGTTGGGTTGAAACATTTGATGGAAACATTTTAATTGTGCAATGATGGATGCAAATAACTTATTACCACACAAATAAATGAAGTATTAAATATACAGTATGTATACAGTATATTAGTGGTCAAAACACTTTATTTATTTGTCGCTTCTATTCCAAACCTTCCTTTGCAGGTGGCAGCCATTGGTTGCACTTGATAACTAACTCTGAAATTGCATTATCATATAAAAGTGTTTGGTGTCTTACAAAGAAATTGAAATAAAGATAGAGTATTAGTAGCCCTCGCTATAAGACGGAGAAGATCCTTTGAATTGGATAACGCAGAGTTTGGGCTATATGGTTATGTTTCACTTAAAGCAAACTCATTGCATGGACATAACACCTGTCCATAATCCTCTTGGAGGAAGAGGAGGAGGAGTGGACTGAGAGTGCATGGCCCACCTCACTCCAGTCCAAAACATGGCACATTCTGGAAGACACAAAGATCTCACAACTCCACATTCCATCCACCCAACCTCCAGCCACTGTTTCCCATTTGACATTTGCAGGTGCATCATTTTTAAGAAATTCTACAAAAATGTAACTACATTTTGTTTTCTGCTGGTGTTGAACAATAACATTGGGTATGTATACTCTGGTAACCATTCAGTTCATAGTGAAGGGACCGACAGTTCTCACACTGGATTTGATATGTTAACAAACAACACACTGAGCAACAATGATATGTTATGTTAGAGACAGGGACAATTAGATCATAGCTCTGTTTGCTTAATGATTCATTCTGACAAACAACTAACTAGACGTCGCACCCGGAGAGACGCCCTTCCCTAATAGGCTTCTGTCTGGAGGCTCACCTGCAGAGGGAGGGTTGGGTTTGAACCCGCCTGAAACCATGTCTCCTAGACTGGAGGAGGAATTCCCACTGGACTTACTGCAAGGCACAAAGGATAACAGGCAGAGATGGAGAGAAGAATCATTAATGTGGAACACAGATAGTCTCATCACGGAGTCAAACAGAACTCCTATCCCCGGGAGAAACAGGGTCACCAACAGTTCTCTGTCTTTAATCACTCATGTTATTGTTACTTTAGACATCCTTGGTGTTTTACTGTTATTTTATTCTTCTCTGTTATTGCCGCTTGCATGTTTTTATCTCTTGAATTGTATTATTTTACTGTAAAGTGTGTTGTAGTGGTAAATGCACTTCTAAACTGCACTTCCATGTTGAATATTTAGCAGTAGAATATAATTATCCAACAGTAGAATGTAATTGCATGAATACTATAAGTACATGGTAGACTATATAAGTATTGACTATACATTGTTCCAGAAATGATGATAACACAGGGCTGGAATTGAATTGGCTAATATATAATTTATGAGCCGTGATAGGCTTGGAGATAATATCTGTCACGGCACTATGTGAGACGACATACCCACTGTTTTACCACAACTGTTGCATAATGTAACCCTCTGCAACATGAGGCCAACGGGGAATACAAAATGTCCTTTAAAATAGACAACAAATAGTTAAAGCATAGCTGAATGAGGAAAATGATATATGATGATGCATATAATCTCTTATCATATTAATGTCACCTAAGAAACACGTCACCAATCTGTTATTATGAGTAACCTCTGACCAGTTATGAGTAAAACACATAGTCACAGCAGAGCCAGCCCTGGAATGGAGAGTAGGTAGCTTCTCATTGTACTTTAGTAACTTTTTATAATAACTTTTATAAATGCTTAATAAAGTTGATAAATAGTTGATTAATGCTTATTCATGAAAGTTCTTAGAAATTGTTAGCCCCTCTCCAATCCCCTACCCATCCTCTAACACAGCCCCTTCACCCAACCAAGTCCACCTCAGCCCCTCAATACACCACCCCAAGCCCCTCCAACTAGGCCTTACCCGTAAGAGCGTGTGCCCCTCTTCTGCTCCTGCTGTAGACGAATGTTATCCAGTTTCAGAGGGCTGGGGATGAATCCGATCTCACAGCCCTCCTTCACCAGCCGGCCAATCCACCAGTCATTACTGTACTTCTATAATGGGCAAGACAACATAAAACAGCTCAATGACTGAAGTGTGTGTGTGTGTGTGTGTGTGTGTGTGTGTGTGTGTGTGTGTGTGTGTGTGTGTGTGTGTGTGTGTGTGTGTGTGTGTGTGTGTGTGTGTGTGTGTGTGTGTGTGTGTGTGTTAAATAGACATTCACACACTATACAGTATGTGACTATGGGCAAAGCAACACAAAACCAATGTCTTAGAATAGAAGTGTGTAACAATCCACAGACATACGGTACTCACTCTATGCGACTGTGAAAGCCAACACAAAACAACACAATGACTCAGAATCGAACAGAAGAGAGTGTGTAAACTCCACAGAGATACAAGGCTGTATACACACTCTATGTGACTCCACTGATTCCAAAACAGGACATGCATTATTGATATTGCGTCATCCATAATGGCCCGTGAACAGATGTGGCTTGAAGCAAACATAGGCTGTCTGAAATGGCACCCTATTCCCTATATAGTGCACTACTGTTGGCCAGAGCTACTTTTGGCCTCATGGGCTTCGGACAAAAGTAGTACACTACATAGGGAATAGGATGCCATTTCAAACGCAGCCATAGCTTTACCAGTACAGTGTGTTATATATGCTGTACCTCTTTAATGTGCAGGAAGTCTTTGGCATCAAAGGAGATGGCGGTTCCTGCCACAGGGACATCCTCATCCAGGGCTCCAGAGTAACTGACGTTAGTCTTCACAGCAAAGGCCACCGCTTTGGCCTGAGACGATACAGGAAACGTCACGTATAAGAAGAGTGCCTAGCCTAGCTAGATAAGCTCAACCATAACCCAGTGAGCATTACTGGTTGCAAAGATGCCAGTTCTGGTTTTAATTTGGTTGTAATAATGTAATTTCAACCAGCCTTGCCTACTGGGACCTTCCCAATGATAGGGGCCTTGTTCTTAAGGTGTATGCCTGTGATAGTACAGTAGCATAGCATAAGGCTCCACAGTGGGACACCTAGCAGAAATCTGTCTCACCTTGGCCCTCTCCAGCTGTACAGTGGCCTGCTGCTCCTTCTCCAGCTTGCCGCCTGTCGGCTCCTCCTCCAGGGAGACATCTGAGTCCGATGGTCGGCTAGTGTAGGAGTCAGCTGAACCCTGTAGTGGGACAAGATAACAGTTAGACAACAGTCAGACAAGAGTGAGATGGTCGGCTAGTGTAGGAGTCAGCTAACCCTGGACAGGAACAAGACATTATGACATTTGTCCCTGGAAAATGTTCAATATTGTAGCTGAACCACTCTGTAGTTCTCATTACTATTATGGCACATTTTTTCCGCGCTTACACAGTTCAGCGAAGTTTGTGAACTTTTGCATCACTATGAAAGCTGTAATGCTGTGTTGAACAGATCTAAGGTAAGGCTAAATGGTTAGCCTACTGTACATGTCCTAAATATGACCAGAATGCAATGAATAAGCACAGAGTAGAGGTGGCAGAGATAGGCCTACAGCCAGGTGCTACAGAGGGGGAGTCCGTACGTCATGTGGCAGGGAATATGCCTCTCCAAGCGTGATCAAAGGGACCCTGATTAAAGCTGGTGAGCCGTGCGACACAGTTCACAAATATGGGAAGGAGAGAGAGCGAGAACAGAGAGACAAGGACGGCAGGCTGGCACACGAGTGGCAAGACAGCTCCCTTTCTACATCAATACCCCTCAGGCTGAATGGAGCAGAGTGGACTAGTGTTGGAACTGACAGTGATTGCCAGGGTAGATGACCAGTTTGACCACCATGATGTGTGGTTGGTCATTGAAACGTCTACTACATTTATTGGAAGCAGCAGTGAAAATATATATCTAAAAGGTTCAAATAAATCTTGGTCAAGATCTGCTGTCTTTTTTTGCTCGGTGCAACAAGGTTAAACAATCTTCAAGGCCCTTGTTCCTTTTGTGTGGGATCTTTTGATTCCTGGATCAAAGTAGTCTATTTCTAATGCTTTCAATAGTCCCTTCACAGGAAGCTGATTAGAATGAGACAGTAGGGGAGAAAGAGAGAGAGAGGGAGAGACATAGAGATAGTGTGTCCCTGTCTCTGTCCCTGTGTGTTGCTTCCCTGGGTGGAGGTGGGTACTGTGGCTCGGCCCACCACCCAACCTCAGGCAGTCTCATGTCATTACGATCAGAAGAGCTGCCCCCGATACCACACACACACACACACACACACACACACACACACACACACACACACACACACACACACACACACACACACACACACACACACACACACACACACACACACACACACACACACACACACACACACACACACACACACACACACACACCACTCTATTAGCAACGAGTCAGTAGTTGCTGGGAGAGAGCCCGGTACAACACCCCCTCACTCAGTCAGAGCGGGAAAGAGGGAACGAGAGAGTGTGAAGAGGAGATAGAAGAAGATAGAGGGACAGACCGTGAAGAAAGAGTGAGTAGGGGATGAGAAGAAAGTGTGAGAAGGACATCAAAAGGAGGGGGAGCGAGGGAGGGAGAAAAGTAGAGAGAGGGGGAGATTGAAAGAGGAAGAAGAGGGATAGATAAAGAGAGACAGACAGACAGGGTCAGAGAGAGAGAAAAAAAATAGACAGGGAGAGGGTGACAGAGACACAGACAGAGAGACAGACAGAGAGACAGACAGAGAGACAGAGAGATTTCCCATCAGCCTTGTGAGCGACTCAGAACACACTGACAGCACAGCAGCACAGCGGAGCCCCAAATGCCAGCACGCAGCGCCTGCCTGCTGCAAGGGGGTGGATGATTCTGAGGGGGGGCAAGGGGACTCTATTTCAGGCTTCCTGACGAAGGCAATGCTAGACATGATGACGGTGATCACATCTACAGCGCAGTGTGCAGTCACAATGGCTATAACATTCACTCAGAGTGTTACAAAGACAACTGATATCTCAGTTCTGGGTCTCGATGTGTCTACTGTGGCATGTGATGTTGCTAAAGAGATGATGACAAGGCAGACACTCCTACCTCTAGACCTGCCCCCATTCCTGTCTAATAAGTAATACAATAATTACATGTAATATGTTACTTTCAAGTCCTAGGTTAAATCTGTGGCTGTTTAGAATTGGCACGTACACTGGGCTCATCCTCTTTGTGACATCTATTGATGTAACATTTGCTGTCCATCTGTTTGGTCTATAGGATACTGTACTGTCCTGTGACTCACAGGCCCCGCAGCATCATCGCCATCAGCCACTCGTCATCCCCTGCCCCTTGACCAGGCCCCCCAGTCAGTCACGTGACCACGTGTTACATAACCACCGCTGCTGCTGCTGCTACTACTGTTGACATCAATGTCCAGTCTGATTAATCACCCTGTCCCCTTTATCTCTCTCTCGCCTTCTCTCTCCCTCCAGCCTTCTTTCTCTCATAAAAAAAGTAATATTTATTTTAACCTTTATTTAACCAGGCAAGTCAGTTAAGAACAAATACTTATTTTCAATGACTGCCTAGGAACAGTGGGTTAACTGCCTTGTTCAGGGGGAGAACAACAGATTTTTACCCTGTCAGCTCGGGGATTTGATTTTGCGACCTTCCGGTTACTAGTCCAATGCTCTAACCACTAGGCTACCTGCCACCCCTCATACCTCATCTGTCACGTTCACTCCTGCTCCCCCGTTCCGGCGCTGGACATCACCGGTCTACTAACCACCGGTCCTGGCAACCCATCTTTACGCACACCTCCATTTCATCATCAGTCATACCTGCACTTCATTACTCCCTCGATTACTTACCCTTTATATAGCACTCTTTAGTTATCAGTCATCAGGTGGTATTGTTTATGTTTCTATGTCAGACACTTCTCTTGTTTTGTATCGCTCCATGTTATTATTAATCTCACTAACCGCACCTGCTTCCTGACTCCCTACATCTACGTTATAGAATACTACCTCAAAAAATGGAAGCAGCAGTTAACCAAGACATCTCCCAGATGGCCGGCGAACAGAGACACCTACTTCGTCAATACAATGACCAGCTGGCTCATTTGGGGACGGCTATGGATGAGGTCCTCCGCGTTCTTCAATGAGTCGACATTACTCAAGCGGCGTCATCTCCAAACGGAGGAGGATTTTCTACCACAAGTCGACCCAGCGAGCCAGTACCCCAGCCCATCCAGCAGTCCGTCCTGGTCAGCGATGCCCAATTTTCCCTCCTGGAGAAATATGACGGGACTCGATTGAAATTCCGTGGCTTCCTACTCCAGTGCTCCCTCTATTCCACTCATCAGATGGGAGCCCCCACCACCGAGAGGTCCAAGGTTGCCACGGTTATTTCTCTGCTGACTGGACCGGCGTTGGAGTGGGCCATGGCCATCTAGGAGAGGAAGAGATGGGTTCCTATGAGGGGTTCATGGCTCTCTTCAGGGGGTTCTTTGACCATCCACCATAGGGCAGAGAGGGGGGTGAGCGCTTATTCCAACTACGGCAGGATGGCCAGACTATGGTGGAGTAAGCACTCACCTTTCAGACAGTGGCAGCATCCAGAGGACGGAATGAGCTGGTGCTCCGCACCCTATTCAGAAGAGTATTGCGCAAAGAGTTCCAGACGGAGTGGGCGCGCCAACCTATCCTTGGACGCACTCAACGTGATGGCCATCCGTCTGGATAACCTTTTTCGGGAGCGTCGGTACCGCCATCGCCTCTCTCCCTCCTCCATTGATCATTCTGAGTCAGAGCCTGAACCCATAGAGGTTAGGGCCACATGTCTCTCCGTGGCTGGGCGACAACGTCATAGACAGCTGGGGCTCTGCCCTTATTGCGGACAGGAGGGACACCAGCTTCTAGGGTGTCCGGTATGTTCTAACCTGGGGGTCCACGGAAGCAGAGGGATAGCCACGTGATCATCCGTCTCCTGGGTTAGGTGTGAGTATTCCATCATCATCACTTTCCGCTAAACCTTTCCTTGTAACGATTTCACTGGCTAGCTGTCCTTCATGTTTTGTTTCTACAGCTCTAGTGGACTCCGGTGCCGCGGGGAATTTTATTGACCAGGCCCTCGCCTCCTCCCTTAACATCACCTCATACTCGCTCTCCTCTCCTTGTCTGGTTCAAGCACTGGAGAGTCAACCACTGGGATCTGGGATAATCACATATATCACAGCACTACTCACGCTCACTGTGGAATCCATACATCAAGTAAGCCTTCCCTTCCTCATCCTCAGTGCACCCGTACACAAGATCATCCACCTGCTTACCCTTTACCTGTGGTTCCACATCGGTTGAGAGTCCTGTGGTTACCCTTCAGCCCAACATCCCGGAGGTATACCAAGATCTTTGGGAGATTTTTTCCAAGACCCGCGCTACCTGTCTCTGCTTGCATCGATTACAGAAATCTGAATTCCATCACCACGAAGTACCGCTACCCTCTCTCGTTGGGGCTGGCCGCAATTGAACAACTTCGCGGGGCCCAGTTTTTCACCAAGTTGAAACTGAGGAATAGACAGATATAGAGGAGGCAATCAATAAAGTGATGGAGTCCAGGTGAGTCCAATGAAGCGCTGATGCGCATAACGATGGTGAGATGTGTGCATAATGATGGGCAGCCTGGTGCCCTCGAGCGCCAGAGAGTGGGAGTGGGAGCAGGCATGACAGAAGCCCGACGAGCCGGCTGAGGAGTGGGAGCTTGACGAGCCGGCTGAGGCGTGGGAAACTGAGGAATAAACAGATATAGAGGAGGCAATCAATAAAGTGAGGGAGTCCAGGTGAGTCCAATGAAGCGCTGATGCACGTAACGATGGTGACAAGTGTGCATAATGATGGGCAGCCTGGCGCGAGAGTGGGAGCGGGAGCGGGAGCACGCATGACAGCACTATTCAGTCCATCTCTGGAAAGTACTGATGGCCCACCTTGGTGCAGGACGTCACTCGTGATGTCAACTCCTGTTCCGTTTGTGCCCAATCCAAATCCCACGGAACACTCCAGCAGGGAAACTCCTTCCCCTTCCTATGCCTCAGTGTCCCTGGTCTCATCTGTCCATTGATTTTGTCACTGATCTCCCCTCTTCTGATGGTTTTACCACCATTTTGGTGAAAGTGGACAGAATCTTTAAATCATGCCGTATCATCCCTCTCTCTGATCTCCCTTCCGCTCTACAGGTCGCTGAGGCACTGTTTCAGCAGGTCTTCCGGCACTTTGGCCTTCCGGAGGATATCATCTCCAATCGTGGCCCCCAATTCACATCAGGTGTATGGAAGGCTTTCATGGAGAAGCTTGGGGTCATGCCAGCCTAATTTCTGGGTACCGGCCTCAGTCTAACGGGCAGGTGGAGAGGATGAACCAGGAGCTTGGGAGGTTCCTGAAGAGCCACTGCCAGGACCGGCAGGGGGAGTGGGCCTTCCTTGGGCTGAATACACCCAGAATTCATTGTGACACTCCTCCAATGGGCTGACTCCCTTCCAGTGTGTTCTGGGTTATCAGCCAGACCTGGCTCCGTGGACTCCTTACCAGACCAAAGCTCCTGCGGTGGACAAGTGGTTCAGGCGCGCAGAAGAGGTATGGAACGATGCCCATGTGAAACTCCAGCTCGCTGTACGCGTCAGAAAGAGCAAATCGCCACCGCAGTGAGGCCCCCGTGTTCCATCCTGGTGATCGCGTCTGGTTCTCTACCGGGAACCTCCTGCTCCGCCTGCCCTGTAAGAAGCTGAATACATGGTTTGTGGGGCCGTTCAAGGTCCTCCGGAGGTTCAACAAGGTAACTTACAGATTACAACTCCCCACATCTCACCATCTTTTCATGTTTCCCACCTCAGGCCGGTGGTTCCTGGTCCCCTGGATGATGCCATCCCCCACCACACCCCTACACCTCCCTTAGACATCGAGGGGAGCCCCACCTTTGCCGTCAGATCACTCCTGGACTCCCGACGTTGTGGGGGTCGGCTCCAAAACCTGGTGGACTGGGAGGGGTATGGTCCAGAGGAGCAGTGGTTGGGTTCCAGTGGACTACATTCTTGGTCCCAACATTATTTGAGATTTCCACCTTCATCGTCCGGACCGGCCCGCTGTCGGGGCTGTTCTCCTGGCCGGTGTCGTCCTGCGGCTGGAGCCGGGCGTTGGGGGGGGTACTGTCACGTCTACTCCCGCTCCAGCGCTCAACGTCACTGGGCTACTATCCACCGGTCCTGGCAACCCATCTTTACGTACACCTGGCCACTATCTTTACACACACCAGCATCTAATCATCAGTCACACCTGGACTTCATTACTCCCTTGGTTATTTACCCTTTATATAGCACTCTTTTGTCATCAGTCATCAGGTAGTATTGTTTATGTTTCTATGTCAGACGCTTCTCTTGTATTGCTCCATGTTCGTTATTATTAAACTCACTAACTGCACCTGCTTCCTGACTCCCTGCGTCTATGTTACATCATCCTCTGCTAACAGACCAAAGATTGGAGGCGCTAAGTCTATCAATCACGACCACCTCCTCCTCTTCCATATGCTCACAAAATTATTCAGTGTCTTTATCATTTTCCCATGCTACAACCTGTGAAGAATAGTAACCTATGCTAGCTCCTGTATGCATGGTGTGGACTACAGAGTTCCATTGGCTATGAGAGAAACCTAGAAGTAAATACAACAAAGGACATTTGGAGACATGAAAACATGACGTATCATACTGTGACATGATGTAATACACATGATGTAATGACCATGTGAGTCATAACTTTCCTTTGGCCTATACAGTGCATTCGGAAAGTATTCAGACCCCTTGGCTTTTTCCACATTTTGTTACCTTACAGCCTTATTCTAAACAGGGGTAAACATATTTTTCTCATCAATCAACACAAAATTCCCCATAATGACAAAGTGAAAATACCTTAATTACATAAGTATTCAGACCCTTTGCTATGAGACTCGAAATTAAGCTCAGGTGCATCCTGTTTCCATTGATCATCCTTGAGATGTTTCTACAACTTGATTAGAGTCCACCTGTGGTAAATTCAATTGATTGGACATGATTTGGAAAGGCACACACCTGTCTATATAGGGTCCCACAGTTGACAGTGCATGTCAGAGAAAAAAACAGGCCATGAATGAGGTGGAAGGAATTGTCCGTAGAGCTTTGAGACAGGATTGTGTCGAGGCACAGATCTGGGGAAGGGTACCAAAATAGTTCTGCAGCATTGAAGGTCCCCAAGAACACAGTGGCCTCCCTCATTCCTAAATGGAAGAAGTTTGGAACCTCCAAGACTCTTCCTAGAGCTGGCCGGCCAAACTGAGCAATCGGGGGAGAAGGGCCTTGGTCAGGGAGGTGACCAAGATCCCGATGGTCACTCTGACAGAGTTCCAGAGTTCCTCTGCGGAGATGGGAGAACCTTCCAGAAGGACAACCATCTCTGCAGCACTCCACTAATCAGGCCTTTATGTTAGAGTGGCCAGACGGAAGCATGATAGCTGGCTTGGAGCTGGCCAAAAGGCACCTAAAGGACTCTCAGACCATGAGAAACAAGATTCTCTTGTCTGACGAAACCAAGATTGAACTCTTTGGCCTGAATTCCAAGCGTCACGTCTGGAGGAAACCTGGAACCATCCCTACGGTGAAGTATAGTGGGGGCAGCATCATGCTGTGGGGAGGTTTTTCAGCGACAGACACTGGGAGACTAGTCAGGACCGAGGGAAAGATGAACAGAGCAAAGTACAGAGAGATCCTTGATGAAAACCTGCTCCAGAGCGCTCAGGACCTCAGACTGGGGCGAAGGTTCACCTTTCTACAGGACAACGACACTAAGCACAAAGCCAAGACAACGCAGGAGTGGCTTCGGGACAAGTCTCTGAATGTCCTTGAATGGCCCAGCCAGAGCCCGGACTTGAACCGCATCAAACATCTCTGGAGAGACCTGAAAATAGCTGTGCAGCGATGCTCCCCATCCAACCTAACAGAGGTTGAGAGGATCTGCAGAGAAGAATGGGAGAAACTCCCCAAATACAGGTGTGCCAAGCTTGTAGCGTCATACCCAAGAAGACTTGAGGCTGTAATCGCTGCCAAAGGTGCTTCAACAAAGTACTGAGTAAAGGGTCTGAATACTTATGTAAATGTTATATTTCCGTAAAAAAAAATGAATTTTGTAAAAATTTTCTAAAAACCTTTTTTTGCTTTGTCATTATGGGGTAGTGTGTGGACACTGATGAGGAAAAAAAACAATGAAATCCATTTTAGAATAAGGCTGTAGCGAAAAAAATTTGGGAAAAAATGTGAATACTTTCCGAATGCACTGTATAGGGGCTGTGGCTGCAGGGCTCTCTGTACAATATTGAATAAAGCAAGCAGTTGATGTCTTGGTGTGGCAGAGTATCATGTTTCTCTGTGTATCTCATTCTCTTCTTACAAAGATTAAACAATGTAGCTCTCAACCTAACCTCCATCTCTCCTCTCCGCTCTCAACCTAACCTCCCCATCCTCTGGTACAAGCCAAGTGTGCCACACTGGAACCTACCTGCCTCTCCTCATCTGCCATCCAACTGATGATAGTATCAGAATTTGAAAAAAGATGTGACTCATTTGGAAGAAAAAATGTATACATTGTATATCTGATAACTTTGGTCACTAACCCCATCTGAAATATAGTAAATAATTCACAAAGGACTTCCTCCAACACTACCATCTAAGATCATCTTCCTCAGACATACATTTAGGTTGTAATACGTTACTATACTGGCAGAAAAGATGCTCTGGGGGAAGGTTTTCTACACCAAAGCATTCACGGAATTCAGTCAGCCGATCACTCCACTTCGGAACACATTATACCAGGCAGCCAGCTGGTCTGTCTTCCCATTACTGCAAACTCAGCAATACTGGAGAGGATGGGGAGACTAAGCGATACTGATCAAATCAAATCAAACTTTATTTGTCACATGCGGCGAATAAAAAGTGTAGACCTTACCGTGAAATGCTTACTTACAATCCCTTAAACCAACAGTGCAGTTCAAGAAGAGTTAGGAAAATATTTACCAAATAAACCAAAGTAAAAAATGTAAAATAATACAAGTAACAATAACGAGGCTATATACAAGGGGTACCGGTACCGAGTCAATGTGTGGGGGTACAGGTTAGTTGAGGTAATTTGTTCATGTAGGTGGGGGTGAAGTGACTATGCATAGATTATAAACAGCAAGTAGCAGCAGGGGGGGGTCAATGTAAATATTGGCCAATTGATTAATTGTTCAGCAGTCTTATGGCTTGGGGGTAGAAGCTGTTAAGGAGCCTTTTGGTACTAGACTTGGCGCTCCGGTACCGCTTGCCGTGTGGTAGCAGAGAAAACAGTCTATGACTTGGGTGACTGGAGTCTCTGAAAATGTTATGGGATTTCCTCTGACACCGCCTATTATATAGGTCCTGGATGGCAGGAAGCTTGGCCCCAGTGATGTAATGGGTCGTACACACTACCCTCTGTAGCGCCATACGGTCAGATGCCGAGCAATTGCCATACCAGGCGGTGATGCAACCGGTCAGGATGCTCTCGATGGTGCAGCTGTAGAACCTTTTGAGAATCTGGTGACCCATGCCTAATCTTTTCAGTCTCCTGAGAGGAAAAATAGTTTTGTCGTGCCGTCTTCACGACTGTCTTGGTGTGTTTGGAAAGATGGAGGATGGAGGATGGGGAGAGACTGGGGGATACTAGGGGAAGATGGGAGATACTGGGGGATACTAGGGGAAGATGGGAGATACTGGGGGATAGTAGGGGAGGATGGGGAGAGACTGGGGGATACTAGGGGAAGATGGGAGATACTGGGGGATACTAGGGGAGGATGGGGAGAGACTGGGGGATACTAGGGAAGGATGGGGAGAGACTGGGGGATACTAGGGGAGGATGGGGAGAGACTGGGGATACTAGGGGAGGATGGGGAGAGACTGGGGGATACTAGAGGAGGATGGGGAGAGACTGGGGATACTAGGGGAGGATGGGGGAGACTGGGGATACTAGGGGAGGATGGGGAGAGACTGGGGGATACTAGGGGAGGATGGGGAGAGACTGGGGGATACTAGGGGAGGATGGGGGAGAGACTGAGGGACACTAGGGGAGGATAGGGGAGACTGGGGGATAATAGGGGAGGATGGGGAGAGACTGGGGGATAATAGGGAAGGATGGGGGAGACTGGGGGATAATAGGGGAGGATGGGGAGAGACTGGGGGATAATAGGGGAGGACTAGGGAGAGACTGGGGGATAATAGGGGAGGATGGGAGAGACTGGGGGATAATAGGGGAGGATGGGGGAGGCTGGGGGATAATAGGGGAGGATGGGGGGGGGGTCAATGTAAATATTGGCCAATTGATTAATTGTTCAGCAGTCTTATGGCTTGGGGGTAGAAGCTGTTAAGGAGCCTTTTGGTACTAGACTTGGCGCTCCGGTACCGCTTGCCGTGTGGTAGCAGAGAAAACAGTCTATGACTTGGGTGACTGGAGTCTCTGAAAATGTTATGGGATTTCCTCTGACACCGCCTATTATATAGGTCCTGGATGGCAGGAAGCTTGGCCCCAGTGATGTAATGGGTCATACACACTACCCTCTGTAGCGCCATACGGTCAGATGCCGAGCAATTGCCATACCAGGCGGTGATGCAACCGGTCAGGATGCTCTCGATGGTGCAGCTGTAGAACCTTTTGAGAATCTGGTGACCCATGCCTAATCTTTTCAGTCTCCTGAGAGGAAAAATAGTTTTGTCGTGCCGTCTTCACGACTGTCTTGGTGTGTTTGGAAAGATGGAGGATGGAGGATGGGGAGAGACTGGGGGATACTAGGGGAAGATGGGAGATACTGGGGGATACTAGGGGAGGATGGGGGAGACTGGGGGATACTAGGGGAGGACTAGGGAGAGACTGGGGGATACTAGGGGAAGATGGGAGATACTGGGGGATACTAGGGAAGGATGGGGAGAGACTGGGGGATACTAGGGAAGGATGGGGAGAGACTGGGGGATACTAGGGAAGGATGGGGAGATACTGGGGGATAATAGGGGAAGATGGGAGAGACTGGGGGATACTAGGGAAGGATGGGGAGAGACTGGGGGATAGTAGGGGAAGATGGGAGAGACTGGGGGATACTAGGGGAGGATGGGGGAGACTGGGGGATACTAGGGGAAGATGGGAGAGACTGGGGGATAATAGGGGAAGATGGGAGATACTGGGGGATACTAGGGGAGGATGGGGAGAGACTGGGGGATACTAGGGAAGGATGGGGAGAGACTGGGGGATACTAGGGGAGGATAGGGAGAGACTGGGGATACTAGGGGAGGATGGGGAGAGACTGGGGGATACTAGGGGAGGATGGGGAGAGACTGGGGGATAATAGGGGAAGATGGGAGAGACTGGGGGATACTAGGGGAAGATGGGAGAGACTGGGGGATAATAGGGGAAGATGGGGAGAGACTGGGGGATACTAGGGGAGGATGGGGAGAGACTGGGGGATACTAGGGGAGGATGGGGGAGACTGGCGGATACTAGGGGAAGATGGGAGAGACTGGGGGATAATAGGGGAAGATGGGGAGAGACTGGGGGATACTAGGGGAGGATGGGGAGAGACTGGGGGATACTAGGGGAGGATGGGGGAGACTGGGGGATACTAGGGGAAGATGGGAGAGACTGGGGGATAATAGGGGAAGATGGGAGATACTGGGGGATACTAGGGGAGGATGGGGAGAGACTGGGGGATACTAGGGAAGGATGGGGAGAGACTGGGGGATACTAGGGGAGGATAGGGAGAGACTGGGGATACTAGGGGAGGATGGGGAGAGACTGGGGGATACTAGGGGAGGATGGGGGAGACTGGGGGATACTAGGGGAAGATGGGAGAGACTGGGGGATACTAGGGGAAGATGGGAGATACTGGGGGATACTAGGGGAGGATGGGGAGAGACTGGGGGATACTAGGGAAGGATGGGGAGAGACTGGGGGATACTAGGGGAGGATAGGGAGAGACTGGGGATACTAGGGGAGGATGGGGAGAGACTGGGGGATACTAGGGGAGGATGGGGAGAGACTGGGGGATAATAGGGGAAGATGGGAGAGACTGGTGGATAATAGGGGAAGATGGGAGATACTGGGGGATACTAGGGGAGGATGGGGAGAGACTGGGGGATACTAGGGGAGGATAGGGAGAGACTGGGGATACTAGGGGAGGATGGGGAGAGACTGGGGGATACTAGGGGAGGATGGGGAGAGACTGGGGGATAATAGGGGAAGATGGGAGATACTGGGGGATACTAGGGGAGGATGGGGGAGACTGGGGGATACTAGGGGAAGATGGGAGAGACTGGGGGATACTAGGGGAAGATGGGGAGAGACTGGGGGATACTAGGGGAGGATGGGGAGAGACTGGGGGATACTAGGGGAGGATGGGGAGAGACTGGGGGATAATAGGGGAAGATGGGAGAGACTGGGGGATACTAGGGGAAGATGGGAGATACTGGGGGATACTAGGGGAGGATGGGGAGAGACTGGGGGATACTAGGGGAGGATGGGGAGAGACTGGGGGATAATAGGGGAGGATGGGGAGAGACTGGGGGATACTAGGGGAGGATAGGGAGAGACTAGGGATACTAGGGGAGGATGGGGAGAGACTGGGGGATAATAGGGGAGGATGGGGAGAGACTGGGGGATACTAGGGGAGGATAGGGAGAGACTGGGGATACTAGGGGAGGATGGGGAGAGACTGGGGGATACTAGAGGAGGATGGGGAGAGACTGGGGATACTAGGGGAGGATGGGGAGAGACTGGGGATACTAGGGGAGGATGGGGAGAGACTGGGGGATACTAGAGGAGGATGGGGAGATACTGGGGGATACTAGGGGAGGATGGGGGAGACTGGGGATACTAGGGGAGGATGGGGAGAGACTGGGGGATACTAGGGGAGGATGGGGAGAGACTGGGGATACTAGGGGAGGATGGGGGAGAGACTGAGGGACACTAGGGGAGGATAGGGGAGACTGGGGGATAATAGGGGAGGATGGGGAGAGACTGGGGGATAATAGGGGAGGATGGGGAGAGACTGGGGGATAATAGGGGAGGATGGGGAGAGACTGGGGGATAATAGGGAAGGATGGGGGAGACTTGGGGATAATAGGGAAGGATGGGGGAGACTGGGGGATAATAGGGGAGGATGGGGAGAGACTGGGGGATAATAGGGGAGGACTAGGGAGAGACTGGGGGATAATAGGGGAGGATGGGGAGAGACTGGGGGATAATAGGGAAGGATGGGTGAGACTGGGGGATAATAGGGGAGGATGGGGAGAGACTGGGGGATAATAGGGGAGGATGGGGGAGACTGGGGGATAATAGGGGAGGATGGGAGAGACTGGGGGATAATAGGGGAGGATGGGGGAGGCTGGGGGATAATAGGGGAGGATGGGGAGAGACTGGTGGATAATAGGGGAGGATGGGGGAGGCTGGGGGATAATAGGGGAGGATGGGGAGAGACTGGGGGATAATAGGGGAGGATGGGGGAGGCTGGGGGATAATAGGGGAGGATGGGGAGAGACTGGTGGATAATAGGGGAGGATGGGGGAGGCTGGGGGATAATAGGGGAGGATGGGGAGAGACTGGGGGATAATAGGGGAGATTGGGGAGAGACTGGGGGATAATAGGGGAGATTGGGGGAGACTGGGGGATAATAGAGGAGGAAAACTTGAGCACTACCTGTCACTTTGAAAACAACAAAAATATGCAGAGGATAACAACAAACCAAAAAGGGTATTTTGGCCAACAAAAACTGAAAAGACCAATTGAAACCCATTGAAAACAACCAATGAGGCAATCAATTTAGTTAGGATTAATGCTACCAGGACCAGATTTCCATGCACCAGCAGTAATGATCCATTTAGAATCTTTCCATCAATACAAATAACTGTTATTTACTACCTCATTATGGCAAAATGTATGGGAATGTAAAGAAAGCCAAAAATTCATGTCAATACATTTTTTGGTAAGATTATTTTATATTAACAATACAAAACATACACATATAAACGACAATATCACACAAACATCAACTACATCACACCTGCCCAGACCCACCTGTTCACACCCCCCATCTCCAGCACCCTCATCACTCTCCACCACATGACCTCAAACTGCACCATTTTGTTTCTCTCCGTCGCCCACACACTTTCAACATTAAGATAATAAAGCATTTGACATTCATGTCAGTTCAAAACAATCGATGTGTCACCCCTATGTCAGACTTTGACTGATCAACAAAGCAAACCAGCCAGCAGTTACGTAGAAGGAAATGACTTTGACCTTGTGGCGACAATGTTTTTTAAAATTGTTTTATTTAACCTTCATTTAACTAGGCAAGTCAGTTAAGAACAAACTCTTATTTACAATGACGTCAATACAAGAGAGACACCACAACCCTACATAAAGAGAGACCTAAGACAACAACACAACAAGGCAGCAACACATGACAACACAACATGGTAGCAACACAACATGACAACAACATGGTAGGACACAACATGGTAGCAGCACAAAACATGGTACAAACATTATTGGGCACAGACAACAGCACAAAGGGCAAGAAGGTAGAGACAACAATACATCACACAAAGCAGCCACAACTTTCAGTAAGAGTGTCCATGATTGAGTCTTTGAATGAAGAGATTGAGATAAAACTGTCCAGTTTGAGTGTTTGTTGCAGCTCGTTCCAGTCGCTAGCTGCAGCGAACTGAAAAGACGATCGACCCAGGGATGTGTGTGCTTTCGGGACCTTTAACAGAATGTGACTGGCAGTACAGGTGTTGTATATGGAGGATGAGGGCTGCAGTAGATTTCTCAGATAGGGGGGAGTGAGGCCTAAGAGGGGTTTATAAATAAGCATCAACCAGTGGGTCTTGCGACGGGTATTTTAATTTTAATTTTAATTTTACCAGGTAAGTTGACTGAGAACACATTCTCATTTACAGCAACGACCTGGGGAATAGTTACAGGGGAGAGGAGGGGGATGAATGAGCCAATTGTAAGCTGGGGATGATTAGGTGACCATGATGGTATGAGGGCCAGATTGGGAATTTAGCCAGGACACCGGGGTTAACTCCCCTACTCTTACGATAAGTGCAATGGGATCTTTAATGACCTCAGAGAGTAAGGACACCCGTTTAACGCTGTATACAGAGATGACCAGTTTACAGAGGAGTATAGTGCAGTGATGTGTCCTATAAAGAGCATTGGTGGCAAATCTGATGGCCAAATGTTAAAGAACATCTAGCCGCTCGAGAGCACCCTTACCTGCACCCTTTCCTGCCGATCTATAAATGATGTCTCCGTAATCTAGCATGGGTAGGATGGTCATCCGAATCAATGTAATTATTCTTAAAGCCCATCTCACACTAGATGTATTAATGTTTTTTATTTGATTTATTTCACCTTTATTTAACCAGGTTGGCCAGTTGAGAACAAGTTCCCATTTACAACTGCGACCTGGCCAAGATAAAGCAAAGCAGTGGGACAAAAACAACAACACAGAGTTTCACATAAACAAACGTTCAGTCAATAATACAATAGAAAAGCATACAGGTCGCAGTGGTGGGTAGTATATGGGGCTTTGGTGACAAAACGGAAGGCACTGTGATAGACTACATCCAATTTGCTGAGTAGAGTGTTGGAGGCTATTTTGTAAATGGCATCGCCGAAGTCAAGGATCGGTAGGATAGTCAGTTTTACGAGGGTATGTTTGGCAGCATGAGTGAAGGAGGCTTTGTTGCAAAATAGGAAGCCGATTCTAGATTTAATTTTGGATTGGAGATGCTTAATGTGAGTCTGGAAGGAGAGTTTACAGTCTAACCAGACACCTAGGTATTTGTAGTTGTCCACATATTCTAAGTCAGAACCGTCCAGAGTAGTGATTCTAGATGGGCGGGAGGGCGCGGGCAACAATCGGTTGAAGAGCATGCATTTACTTTTACTAGCATTCAAAAGCAGTTGGAGGCCACGGAAGGAGTGTTGTATGGCATTGAAGCTCGTTTGGAGGTTTGTTAACACAGTGTCCAAAGAAGGGCCAAATGTATACAGAATGGTGTCATCTGCATAGAGGTGGATCAGAGAATCACCAGCAGCAAGAGCGACATCATTGATGTATACAGAGAAAAGAGTCGGCCCGAGAATTGAACCCTGTGGCACCCCCATAGAGACTACCAGAGGTTCGGGCAACAGGCCCCCCCGATTTGACACACTGAACTCTATCTGAGAAGTAGTTGGTGAACCAGACGAGGCAGTCATTTGAGAAACCAAGGTTATTGAGTCTGCCGAACGTGGGTCAAGAGAGACTACAAAGGAATTGAAGCTTAGAAGAAATGTGATATCTGTTTGCGCCTCTTCACATGCTTGTCGGAGGCATGCTGTCATGACACACTTTAAAGGTGCTACATCTAGAATGTCTCAAAATTTCTCCCCTATATGGAAGCTAGGTGAATTGCAACAGCACTAGGCTGCATTCAAAACAAATCTGCCCCGTGTCCCATTTCCCCTTAACATGGCGGAGACTCCAATTGAGCCTTTTACTTTCGGTTTTGGTCCACCAGTTCAAACAGCTGTAAAAACAATATTTGTTGTTATTGAAAATATATTTCACAGCGATTTAGATGGTACAATGATTCCCTACACTATTCAGTGCTTGTTTTCTCACATAAACTTAAATTGAGCGAACAGTGTAGAATTTCAATAACCAGGAAAATGACAGAACAATTTCTACATTAGCCGCTTGACCCGATTTCCACTAGATAACACAGCCACAAAGTCAAAACAGCTTTCCCATTTTGACAACAGATGCCACTTTTGCGGGAGAAATGAATAGGTGAATATCACAGCCAATCACAACACTGGCGGGTAAGTAATACTGTGAAACACCATTATTACACTATTACTACAGATATATTATGGACATTTTCTGAAAGTACAATGGAAAAATTCAAACAAGATCCTAAAGTTTATCACCTTTAAAAGATTCCTGCACAAGGCACCTCTCCCACCACCAGGCCACTCACACTACTAGGCCACTAGTGAGAAAGTTATCTATGAGTGTCAAGGAAGCTGGGCTTGAAACAATCAAGGATCAGGCCACACTCATGGCTTATCTGTTGAGACGCCTAGGAAGATACTGTCTGAAAATGGCAGCCACTAACACTTCCAGACCAGTGATAAGCACCGATAACAGTCTACAGGACCATTACGAAATATTCTGGAGCAGAGATGCCTAGAAGAAGTTTAGTACTGCTGGGTAACAACAAGACACCCTCTTACAGGGGAGATGGATTAAACAAATGTCTAAGACATAGCGGTCACACTTTATTGGGATAGTCCAGATAGACCATCTGTAGATACTCTACAGATGGTCGGTCATACTATCAACAAACTATCTGTTGATAAGCAACTGCTTGCTAAGGTTACAGTTAGGGTTAGGTTTAGAATAAGGGTTAGGGTAAGGGTTAAGGTTAGGGTTAGATTTAGAATAAGGGTTAGGGTAAGGGTTAAGGTTAGGGTTAGGTTTAGAATAAGGGTTAGGGTAAGGGTTAAGGTTAGGGTTAGGTTTAGAATAAGGGTTAGAGTAAGGGTTAAGGTTAGGGTTAGGACAGGGCCAGGGTTGAGGGTTCGGATAAGAGTTAAGGTTAGGTTTAGGGTTAGTAGCTAGTTAGTTGAAATGTTACTGATAGTCTGTAGATAGTCAGTAGAGCTGGGATGGGCAACTCAACATTTTGGGGGGGAAGAAAAGTAGAATACTGTCACGTCCTGACCAGCAGAGGGCGTAATGGTGTTAGTTTTGGTCAGGATGTGGCAGGGGTTTTGTGTGTGTGAATGGTTGTGTTGGTGATTGGGACTCCCAATTGAAGGCAGGTGTGTTGAGTTGCCTTTGATTGGGAGTCCTATATAGGAGTGTGTGTTTTTCTTTGGGGTTGTGGGTAGTTGTTTTTGCACTGCATGTTGTGTGCCTGCAAGACTGTTGCTGTCGTGTATTGTTTTGTCCGGTGGATGCTTTACTCCTTTTTGGAATTAAACTATGAGTATCCACATACCGCTGCGCCTTGGTCCATTTTTGAAGACAGTTGTTACAGAACTACCCACCACCAAAGGACCAAGCAGCGGAAGAGGAAGGAGCATCGGGTGGAGGAATGGACATGGGAGGACATCCTGGATGGCAAGGGATGCTACACCTGGGAGGAGATCCTGGCCGGAAGGGATTGCCTCCCATGGGAACAGGTGGAGGCACTGAGAAGAGCAGAGGCAGCAGGAGAAGGGAGCGAACGTTATGCTGGAACACGTCTGGGTAGGAAACCCGAGAGGCACCCCCAATATTTTTTTTGGGGGGGGCACACAGGTAGTTTGGCCAGGCCAAGGAAGAGCTGTAAGCCAGCTACCTGTGATTACAGGGAGGTGCGTATGAGGTGGAGGGCGCCATGTTACGCTGAGGTACGCACCATCTCGCCTATACGTACGCACAGGCCAGTCCGCCCTGTACCAGCGCCCCGCATGTGCCAGGGTGAAGTGAGCATCGAGCCGGAAGGGGTGATGCCAACCCTGCGCTCAAGACCGCCAGTGCGCCTCGACGGTCCGGTGTTTCCCGCTATACGCGCTAGCATGGAGGTGCGTGTCTCCAGGCTGGCACATCCAGTACCAGCCCCACGCATCAGGCGTCTAGTGCGTCAGCCCAGCCTCGCCAGTCAAGAGTCGCCAAAGCTGCCCGCCAGTCAAGAGTCACCAGAGCTGCCCGCCAGTCAAGAGTCACCAGAGCTGCCCGCCAGTCAAGAGTCACCAGAGCTGCCTGCCAGTCAAGAGTCACCAGAGCTGCCCGCCAGTCAAGAGTCACCAGAGCTGCCGCCAGTCGAGAGTCACCAGAGCTGCCCGCCAGTCGAGAGTCACCAGAGCCGCCCGCCAGTCGAGAGTCGCCAGAGCCGCCCGCCAGTCGAGAGTCGCCAGAGCGGCCCGACTGCCCGGAGCTGCCAGAGTGGCCCGACTGCCCGGAGCTGCCAGAGTGGCCCGACTGCCCGGAGCTGCCAGAGTGGCCCGCCTGTCCTCCGGCCCAGCCCGAGTGGCCCGCCTGTCCTCCGGCCCAGCCCGAGTGGCCCGCCTGTCCTCCGGCCCAGCCCGAGTGGCCCGCCTGTCCTCCGGCCCAGCCCGAGTGGCCCGCCTGTCCTCCGGGCCAGCCCGAGTGGCCCGCCTGTCCTCCGGGCCAGCCCTAGTGGCCCGCCTGTCCTCCGGGCCAGCCCGAGTGGCCCGCCTGTCCTCCGGGCCAGCCCGAGTGGCCTGCCTGTCCTCCGGTCCAGCCAGAGTGGTCCGTCTGCCAGGGTCAGCCCGAGTGGCCCGTCTGCCCGGCGCAGCTATCAGCGCCACCGAAGTGGGCGACGCCGAAGGTGGAGCGAGGTCCACGTCCTGCACCTGAGCCACCTCCAGGAGAGGTGGGTTGGGGAGGGAGGGTGTAGCACAGTGCCGTCGTTGACGGCAGCCACCCTCCCTTCCCTCCCTTATTGTTTAGGGGGATATTTGTTGTTGTTTGGGGGTTGTTTTTTTTTTTAGGTGCATTCCGGGGTCTGTACCTTGAGGGGGGGTACTGTCACGTCCTGACCAGCAGAGGGCGTAATGGTGTTAGTTTTGGTCAGGATGTGGCAGGGGTTTTGTGTGTGTGAATGGTTGTGTTGGTGATTGGGACTCCCAATTGAAGGCAGGTGTGTTGAGTTGCCTTTGATTGGGAGTCCTATATAGGAGTGTGTGTTTTTCTTTGGGGTTGTGGGTAGTTGTTTTTGCACTGCATGTTGTGTGCCTGCAAGACTGTTGCTGTCGTGTATTGTTTTGTCCGGTGGATGCTTTACTCCTTTTTGGAATTAAACTATGAGTTTCCACATACCTGCTGCGCCTTGGTCCATTTTTGAAGACAGTTGTTACAAATACACAAGGGGCAATTCGACATTTGGTTGTGCCTGAGCAGTTTTTCTCTTGTTATGTCAGTCATTGATAGTAACTCAATAAGCCCATGTCAACTAAAAATCTTTTGATTGGTAAATTCATCTAGTGGCCAGCTATCTAAACTTGTAGTAATCATGGTCAAATTACTGCACTGATTTTGTTAGTCAGTCTCCTCACTCAGCTATTTTATTAAAACCTGCAAATACTTCTCTCCACCCTATGGCAGAATGTTAAGAATTGCACAAAATGTGCTGTAAAACAGCTCATTTTCCTCTCCGCCCCCATGGCAAAATGATTAGAATTGCAGCAAACCTGCTTTAAGCAGCAACATTTCCTCTACACCCCATGGCAAAATGTGTACAACTGCGGCCCCTCATCATGAGTTCCGATTTTTTGTGGGCCCCACCCCAATCAAAGTTGCCCATCTCTCTATCCAAATAAAGTGTTACCGATTTGGCCAGGTCTTGATGAACCTATTGGAGTTGGTCCCCATGTAAGGACATACAAATTAACCAGAACATACAGAAAGAGAAATGTATTGGAAATAGAAAAGGATTATGACCGTGTAATAATAGTGCAATTACAGTGTAATTTCTTGACAATGTGATGAAAAGAATATCAGTTTAGTTTCACCAATCTACAGGAAGACAGATGGAGGGAGAGAGTGTGAAAAAGCACGATAGATCCCTGCTCAGTGTGAATCTACACTCCCCTCTCCCTCCCTTCACTCCCCTCTCCCTCCCTCCCTTCACTCACCTCAACCTCCCTTCACTTCTCTCTCCCTCCCTCCCTTCACTCACCTCAACCTCCCTTCACTCCTCTCTCCCTCCCTCCCTTCACCCACCTCAACCTCCCTTCACTCTTCTCTCCCACCCTTCACTCCCCTCTCCCTCCCTTCTCTCATCTCTTCCTCCCTTCACTCCCCTCTCCCTCCCTTCTCTCTTCTCTTCCTCCCTCCCTTCACTCACCTCAACCTCCCTTCACTCCTCTCTCCCTCCCTCCCTTCACCCACCTCAACCTCCCTTCACTCTTCTCTCCCACCCTTCACTCCCCTCTCCCTCCCTTCTCTCCTCTCTTCCTCCCTTCACTCCCCTCTCCCTCCCTTCTCTCTTCTCTTCCTCCCTTCACTCCCCTCTCCCTCCCATCTCCCTCCCTTCACTCCTCTCTCCCTCCCTTCCCTCCTATCTCCCTCACTTCTCTCCCCTCTCCCTCCCTTCACTCCCCACTCCTCTCTCCCTACCTACACTCCTCTCTCCCCTCTCCCTCCCTTCACTCCCCTCTCCCTCCCTTCACTCCCCACTCCTCTCTCCCTACCTACACTCCTCTCTCCCATCTCCCTCCCTTCACTCCCCTCTCCCTCCCGTCACTCCTCTCTCCCTCCCTTCTCTCTGCTCTCCCCCTCTTCACTCCTCTCTCCCTCCCTTCTCTCTGCTCTCCCCCTCTTCACTCCTCTCTCCCTCCCTTGTCTCCGCTCTCCCCCTCTTCACTCCTCTCTCCCTCCCCTCTCCCTCCCTTCACTCCCCTCTCTTCATTCCCCTCTCCTCTCTCCCTCCCCTCCCGTCCCTTCACTCCCCTCCCCTCTCCCTTCCCCCCTTCACTCCCCTCCTCTCTCCCTCCCTTCACTCCCCTCTCCCTCTCTCCCCCGCTCCCTCCCTTCACTCCTCTCTCCCTCTCTTCACTCCCCTCCCCTCTCCCTCCCTTCACTACTCTCTCCCTCCCTTCACTACTCTCTCCCTCCCTTCACTACTCTCTCTATCCCTTCACTACTCTCACCCTCCCTTCACTCCTCTCTCCCTCTCTTCACTCCCCTCCCCTCTCCCTCCCTTCACTACTCTCTCTATCCCTTCACTACTCTCTCCCTCCCTTCACTACTCTCTCCCTCCCTTCACTACTCTCTCTATCCCTTCACTACTCTCTCTATCCCTTAACTACTCTCTCTATCCCTTCACTACTCTCTCCCTCCCTTCACTACTCTCTCTATCCCTTCACTACTCTCTCTATCCCTTAACTACTCTCTCCCTCCCTTCACTACTCTCTCCCTCCCTTCACTACTCTCTCTATCCCTTAACTACTCTCTCCCTCCCTATACCCTTCACTACTCTCTCCCTCCCTTCACTACTCTCTCCCTCCCTTCACTACTCTCTCTATCCCTTAACTACTCTCTCCCTCCCTTCACTACTCTCTCCCTCCCTTCACTACTCTCTCTATCCCTTCACTACTCTCTCTATCCCTTAACTACTCTCTCCCTCCCTTAACTACTCTCTCCCTCCCTTCACTACTCTCTCTATCCCTTAACTACTCTCTCCCTCCCTTATATCCCTTCACTACTCTCTCCCTCCCTTCACTACTCTCTCCCTCCCTTCACTACTCTCTCTATCCCTTAACTACTCTCTCTATCCCTTAACTACTCTCTCCCTCCCTTCACTACTCTCTCCCTCCCTTCACTACTCTCTCTATCCCTTCACTACTCTCTCTATCCCTTCACTACTCTCTCTATCCCTTAACTACTCTCTCCCTCCCTTCACTACTCTCTCCCTCCCTTCACTACTCTCTCCCTCCCTTAACTACTCTCTCCCTCCCTTCACTACTCTCTCTATCCCTTAACTACTCTCTCCCTCCCTTCACTACTCTCTCTATCCCTTAACTACTCTCTCTATCCCTTAACTACTCTCTCTATCCCTTCACTACTCTCTCTATTCCTTAACTACTCTCTCTATCCCTTAACTACTCTCTCCCTCCCTTAACTACTCTCTCTATTCCTTCACTACTCTCTCTATTCCTTAACTACTCTCTCTATCCCTTAACTACTCTCTCCCTCCCTTAACTACTCTCTCTATTCCTTCACTACTCTCTCTATTCCTTAACTACTCTCTCCCTCCCTTCACTACTCTCTCTATCCCTTCACTACTCTCTCCCTCCCTTCACTACTCTCTCCCTCCCTTCACTACTCTCTCTATCTCTTAACTACTCTCTCCCTCCCTTCACTACTCTCTCCCTCCCTTCACTACTCTCTCTATCCCTTCACTACTCTCTCTATCCCTTCACTACTCTCTCTATTCCTTCACTACTCTCTCTATCCCTTCACTACTCTCTCCTTCCCTTCACTACTCTCTCCCTCCCTTCACTACTCTCTCTATCCCTTAACTACTCTCTCCCTCCCTTCACTACTCTCTCTATCCCTTAACTACTCTCTCTATCCCTTAACTACTCTCTCCCTCCCTTCACTACTCTCTCCCTCCCTTCACTACTCTCTCTATCCCTTCACTACTCTCTCTATTCCTTCACTACTCTCTCTATCCCTTCACTACTCTCTCCCTCCCTTCACTACTCTCTCTATTCCTTCACTACTCTCTCCCTCCCTTAACTATTCTCTCTCTCCCTTCACCCATCTCTCCCTCACTTCACTCCCTACCCAGCCCAAAAACGTTTTTCTCTTTTTGATTCCCATCACACGTCAATATAAAGTTGGGTTGCTCCATAGCAATTGAGTATAATGGTTGTGTGTATGAAGACTTATTCTAGCCCTGTGTAGTCTGCATTGATAGGATTGTGATACTGCTCTGTGTTTTGGGCCTCATGGTTCTCTGATCATCTGCATCCTTATGTGTGTGTTGACTGTACTATACATGCTTTCATCTGAGAGAAAAAGTGAAAGGAGAAAACAACAGAGTGAGAGAAGGAAAATGGTGGGACACTGTCCCTTTAAATGAGACACAAAATACTTGCAGCTCTCTGTTCTAAGGAGCTACATAATGATACATTAAACAATCACAACCTTAAAGGGAAGGCTAGGGCTCTGCTCCGCAGGCTAAACACACACACACACACACACACACACACACACACACACACACACACACACACACACACACACACACACACACACACACACACACACACACACACACACACACACACACACACACACACACACACACACACACACACACACAGAGTTACAGCGTGTATTGGCTAATCAGTCATCCAAAGACATGGTAGATGGTATAGAGAGAGTCCTGTATGTCAAGATCAGTGGATGTTCAATAATATAGAACGAAGGAATGAAGGGTTCATCTAGCTTGTTCTCCTTCAGTGGCATCAGAAAACAACATTAGCCTTGGAGAATCACACAGAGAACCATACAGAGAACGAGAACCACACGGAGAACCATACAGAGACACATGCATCCCTCTCCTCCATTCCCTTCCCCCCATGATCCACACACCTTCTCTTATACACGCTGAGTCGACCCCCTGTGTGTTTGAGTGCATTTTGTGTGTGTGTTTGCATGTTCAACCAGTGTCAGTTGTATGGTGTTGTCAATACACAGGCACCCCTCTCTCTCTCTCTCTCTTTCTCAGACACACACAAACACACAATGAGAAAATAACAGCACGGCACAGGCAATTAACACTTCTTACACCATCTAGCCCTCCACCACAACCCCTTACTCACCGCCTCCGAGTCTTCAAATCCATGTAGGTACAAATTATCATACATGGAGGTTTAATATTCCAACAAGCACCTCTTGACGAATTGACAAAAATAGTAACGATGGATTGAAGCACCAGCACTAGAGATGGATTAATGGGGGTTACATTCCCACTAGATAGAAAACAACCACACCATTCTTATTGTTTTCCTCTCTTAGCCTTGATGGTGAATGTAATATTTTTTCCCCAGGCTTAAAGAGTTTTCCTTAAACCCATAATAAGACAACGCAGAGCTTCAGTTATCCCCAGAGGCTGCTTTCTAGATCCAGACCTGGCATTTTATCTGCCTTCCAAATGAAGAGACAACTGTTCCTCAATCATAGGCTGATGACAAAGCAGGGAGGCAGGCTGCTGATTGGCTTCTTCCTGCTCCAGTCAGCTTGAGCGAGCATTCTCACTGATGGTGAATAAGGAAGAGAAGAGGAGGGTCTGTAGATTGAGAGCAGCAGCCTTTCCCCTCCATCTCTGACTGGGGTCTCTTGTAATTTTCTACCGATGTCTAATACCCTCTGTTGTATTCTCTCTATCTTTACCTCTATAGCCCTCCTCTATCTCTTTTTATTTTCCTCTGTCGTATGGTGGATTGGTGATGAGACTGATATGTTTGTGTGTGTTTATATTTTTATAACCCTTATTTTACCAGGTAAGTTGACTGAGAACCCATTCTCATTTACAGCAACGACCTGGGGAATAGTTACTGGGGGAGGGGGGATGAAAGAGCCAACTGGAAGCTGGGAATGATTAGGTGGCCATGATGGTATGAGGGTCAGATTGAGGGCCAGACCCGTTTAACATCCCATACAAAAGACGGCACTCTACACAGGGCAAAGTTCTGGGGCATTGGAATCTTTTTTTTTGGGGGGGGGGGGGGGGGGGGGGCAGAGGAAATTGTGCCTCCTACTGGCCCTTCAGCACCACTTCCAGCAGCATCTGTTCTCCCATCCAGGGACCGACCAGTATCGACCCTGCTTAGGTTCAGTGGGATGCAGGTGTGTGTGTGAGTGTGTGTTGACTACATTGCTTCCCAAAGTTGTCCTTTGGGTGGTGGAACCATTCTTGATACACACAGGAAAAGTGTGAAAAACCCAGCAGTGTTGCAGTTTTTGACACAAACCATTGCGCCTGGCACCTACTACCATACCCCGTTGAAAGGCATTTTTATCTTTTGTCTTGCCCATTTACCCTCTGAATGGCTCACACACAATCCATGTCTCAATCCATGTCTACGCTGATCGAAGTGAATTTAACAAGTGACATCAATAAGAGATCATAGCTTTCACCTGGATTCATCTGGTCAGTTTATGTCATAGAAAGAGTAGGTGTTCTTAATGTTGTGTATACTCAGTGTAAAATTAGACATACAAATCATTTCATTTTATAATGAGGAGATATATTCATTATATATTTTTCTAGTTTCTGATTCCAATTTCGATAAACAAGTACATTTTCAAACAAGTGTGTCCTTTTGAACTAATCAAGTGAAATTGCAGGGTAACATTTGTTGGGATTCAGAGAGCTCCTTTCTAAAGACCTGGTAGAAAACTGGAGCAATATCGCCCTCTAGTGATGAAGAGACTTACAGCAGGTGCACATGCTACAAACTGCCCATCTTCTAATCTGAAAATATGAAACATCACAACCAGACAGGTTTGACTCTCTCCTACCCAACCCCACTTTTTTTTTTTACATTGTTTGCAAACTGATATGTGACACGTATTAATGCCAAAATAACATGCAAAACAGGCAAAACAAAAGTAATTAAGTTAATAAAGCCGTAGCCAAACATGGTGTCTTTTTTGCGTTCTTGATTAAGGCAGCTCCAAAATGCAGGTGTTTCAGCCTAGCTCAGTGCTTTCTGTGGTGGTGGCGCAGCCAGTGGAAAATACAGAGCGTAGGGGTTGGTAATATTCTCTAATTGTGCCGTGATTGGCTCAGGTGAGGCTCAAAACAGGTGGGGCTCTGAATGACGGGTCGCCACTGGATCTGAACATTGATTGGTTAGCAACTAGCTGTTCGATCAAGAGGAAGCTTCTAACTGTGACTAATGTCTGTAATATGACCCAGGTTATCACTTAACCAGCTAGAGTATATACCAATAGTGTTGGATCTGTGACATCTACTTGTATTGATTATATTTTTACTAACGCTGCAGAGCTTTGCTCCAAAGCAATATCATTTCCATTGGCTGTAGTGACCATAACATTGTGGCAATAAAAAGGAATGCCAAAGTGCCAAAGGTTGGGCCTAAAGTCATTTATAAGAGTAAAGCACACTGCCCTTAAACAGTAAAGCACCCTTTGCTGGCTCTAACAGCCGCCCAATCAGTTTGCTGTCTGTTCTTAGTAAACTGATGGAGAGGATTGTGTTTGACCAATTAAAATGCAATTTTTTAGAGAACAAGTTAACTACCGACTTTCAGCATGAAATATAGAGAAGGGCACTTAACTTGTACTGCACTACAGATAATTGGTTAAAATATATGGATAACACGTTGTTAGTTGGAGCTGTATTGTTAGATTTCAGTGCAGCCTTTGATGTTATTGCCATCACATGGTTGGAGAGTTATTTATACAATTGAACCCAGAGAGTGTTTTTCAATGGAAGCTTCTCTAACATCAGGAGTGCTAAGCAATTAACCAAAATGTGTAAAATTCCATTTTGTTATTTTTTTTCTTCTGTGAGATCGATGTGCTGTTTCTCTGGAGATAAATCAAATCAAGCCCGAACTGTGCGACGTAGTAGAGAGTTGTAGTTTCCAACAGGCCAATATTCTACATAGGTTAGCGCAGAAAATGTGGTAATTAACTACAATGACCATAATCCATATTTGCTTTTTTGTATAAGCCAACCAACAAAGGACCACAGTGGAAAAAAGTATTTGACTTTTTGTGTATATAATCCTTGTCAATTTTGGTAAATGTATTGGTTGCCTGGTGTGGCTTCTTAATGTATTCTGAATGGTCAAATAAAATAAAAAATGTAAAATTGCTCGCCTACTTGTCTGGTCTGTGTGGAGAAGACAAGGAGACAGAGAGAAGAGAGAACGCCCGATCGAGAGGGACAGAAAACAGATGCTTCACGAGGTATCCTGAAAATACATTATCTAAGTGATTGACAGTAGGTATTCAGCAGCCACAAAGCCTTATTTACTTTGAAGAACTACTAAAAGAGTGATTTTGTCAGACAGCATAGGCAGCAGCTCTATAGAGATGAGATGAAGACTTGGAATTAAATAATAAAGTCAGAAAATAAAACAAATGTAATATACACAACAACTGAAATATTTGATTAAAGTAATGTGATTACATGATGGTTCATACTGTAAGTTAGGCCTCACTCCCCCCTATCTGAGAAATCTACTGCAGCCCTCCACCACATACAACACCCGTTCTGCATGTCACATTCTGTTAAAGGTCCCCAAAGCACACACATCCCTGGGTCGCTCCTCTTTTCAGTTCGCTGCAGCTAGCGACTGGAACGAGCTGCAACAAACACTCAAACTGGACAGTTTTATCTCAATCTCTTCATTCAAAGACACAATCATGGACACTCTTACTGACAGCTGTGGCTGCTTTGTGTGATGTATTGTTGTCTCTATCTTGTTGCCCTTTGTGCTGTTGTCTGTGCCGAATAATGTTTGTACCATGTTTGTGCTCCTACCATGTTGTTGTCATGTTGTGTTGCTACCATGTTGTGTTGTCATGTGTTGCTGCCTTGGTGTGTTGTTGTCTTAGGTCTCTCTTTATGTAGTGTTGTGTTGTCTCTCTTGTTGTGATGTGTTTTTTGTCCTATATTTATATTTGATATATTTTTGATTCTTTATCCCAGGCCCCGTCCCCGCAGGATGCCTTTTGGTAGGCCGTCATTGTAAATAAGAATTTGTTCTTAACTGACTTGCCTAGTTAAATAAAGGTTAAATAAAATAAAATAAAATCAAGTTATAAGCAGTAATGGCCAGTCACAACCATCATGGGACTTTTATTAGTTGTTTTTTTATATGTTGTTACAGCATTCAACCCACATGATGCATAGTGCATTAATGTATGAAATAGAAAACCGTGATTATTTTTTAATAATAGAAACGAAACCGACCCGACCTCAAAAATCACTAATCGCTCAGCCCTAAACATCAGATATGTACAGTGCAGTGTCCCTCAGGGCAGTTGCCTTGGACCCGTTATTGATCTTTGTTTCTCTAAATGATTTGCCACTGGTCTTACACAAAGCTATAATGACTATGTATGCGGATGATTCCACTCTACATGTCAGCACCCAAACCCAGACAGCTCACTGAAATGCTAAATAAGGATTTACAGTCAGTATCAGAATGGGTGATTAATAATCAACTGTTCTTAAATAAATCCAAATCTAAAAGTATTGTATTTGGTTCAAAACATTCTCTAAGACCTGAACCTCAACTGGAGTTGTACATAAAGGGTGTAATCAATGAGCAAGTTGAATCAAATCAAATTAAATCTAATTTTATTGGTCACATACACGTGTTTAGCAGATGTTATTGCAAGTGTAGCGAAATGCTTGTGCTTCTAGCTCTGACAGTGCAGTAATATCTAACAAGTAGGAAGCTGTTCTGCGTTTTTGACACAAATCCACTGTACTAGTCGTTCAGGCTCTGGTGTTGTCCCATCTTGATTACTGTCCGGTAATATAGTGCAGCAAAGAATGACCCAGCAAAGCAGCAGCTGGCTCAAAACAGAGCAGCACGCCTTGGCCTTAAATGCACATACATAACTTACATCAACAACATGTATGCCAGCCTTTCCTGTTTGAGGGTTGACGTGATAGTAACTACTTCTCTTCTAGTTTTTATGAGAAATATTACTGTGATGAAAATTCCATATTGTCTGCATAATCAAATTCAGCTCAGACATCCATACATACCCCACAAGACATGCCACCAGAGGTCTCTTCACAGTCCCCAAGTCACGGCTACGCACAATTTTTTAGAGAGCCATGATCGCATGCAACTCCCTTCCATTTCCAATTACTCAAGCAAACAGCAAAATTATCTTTACAAAATGGATTAAACAACATCTCATTGAACGGCGGGGACTGTGGGCAAAATGCCAATTCTGAAATTTTGTAGATTGACTCGTTAAATGGTAGTCAAGTTTTTGCATTTCGGCAATTCACAGAAATATAAGTCATTGATGCCTTACTTGCTATAAATACCAAGAAATCCACAGGGACTGACCAATTGGAGCCGGGTCTGCTCAAGTGTGCTGCCCCCCTCATTGCTGGCTCAGTAACCCATATGTTAAATCTAACATTGTTATCAGGAGATATTTCAAAAGTATGGAAAACAGCTTATGTGCTGCCACTCCACAAGGGCAGGGATAGTAGTGATCTTGATAATTATTGTCCCATTTCCAGGCTTCCATGTCCAGCTAAGATTCTTGAATCCTTGGTAAATAAACAATTTAGCTCTTTTTTATCTGAGCATGGCATTTTGAATAGAGATCAATTTGGGTTAGGGTTAGGGTTACATCTATATGATACTATTATGTACACAATTGCCCCAGCTGCTGACCTAGCTGTGACAAGGCTACAGTCCGATTTTGCAGCTATGCAGGAAACCTTTACTGATTTAAAACTTGTGCTTAATACAGGCAATACTAAATACATGTTGTTTTCAAGTTCTTATAAGATTGTCTCAGATGAATTACATCTTCACTCATCCGATGGTTCTATAATCGAAAGAGTCTCTGCATTACAAATACCTTGGTATTTGGATTGACAATGATTTGTTTAAAAAACATATGAATGAGCTTGTTAAGAAACTAAAGTGAGTTTTTTTTACACAAACAGATCGTTTCTCTCTCTAGCCAGCAGGAAGCAGATTGTGCAGTCTACCTTGCTACCTGTTATTGATTTTGGTGATACTATTTATCAAAGTGCAGCTGCTTTTACTTTTAAACCCCTGGATGCCATTTTTAATTTAAGCTTTAACTCAGACAATGCTGGGCCAAATGTGCACCGCCCTATGGGACTCCCGATCTCGGTCGGTTGTGATACAGCCCGGGATCGAACTCGGGTCTGTAGTGACGCCTCTACCACTGCGATGCAGTGCCTTAGAACACTGCGCCACTCAGGATCCCCTACTGAGGATCACTCAGGATCATAGCACCCTTTGTATTATCACAGAAGACAGTTTCATTACTCATCACTGTATTCTTTACCAAAAGGTTGGCTGGACCTCTTTGAAGTCACATAGATCACATCAGTACGCTCTTTTTGTTTACAAAGCCCTGCTCCACAAGCTTCCGACTTAACTCACTATTTCAGAATTAAAATGACAATTTATCAAACCCGTTCACAGGGTTGTTAACTCTGGAGACTCCTTTGGTGTTTGGAATAATCTCTAAAAAACAGTACACATAGATCCCTTAGTGTCCCTGGGGAAGTTTAGAGAGATCCCTTAGTGTCCCTGGGGAAGTTTAGAGAGATGCCTTAGTGTCCCTGGGGAAGTTTAGAGAGATCCCTTAGTGTCCCTGGGGAAGTTTAGAGAGTTCCCTTAGTGTCCCTGGGGAAGTTTAGAGAGATCCCTTAGTGTCCCTGGGGAAGTTTAGAGAGATGCCTTAGTGTCCCTGGGGAAGTTTAGAGAGATCCCTTAGTGTCCCTGGGGAAGTTTAGAGAGTTCCCTTAGTGTCCCTGGGGAAGTTTAGAGAGATGCCTTAGTGTCCCTGGGGAAGTTTAGAGAGATCCCTTGGTGTCCCTGGGGAAGTTTAGAGAGATCCCTTAGTGTCCCTGGGGAAGTTTAGAGAGATCCCTTGGTGTCCCTGGGGAAGTTTAGAGAGATCCCTTGGTGTCCCTGGGGAAGTTTAGAGAGATCCCTTGGTGTCCCTGGGGAAGTTTAGAGAGATCCCTTGGTGTCCCTGGGGAAGTTTAGAGAGATCCCTTAGTGTCCCTGGGGAAGTTTAGAGAGATCCCTTGGTGTCCCTGGGGAAGTTTAGAGCGATCCCTTGGTGTCCCTGGGGAAGTTTAGAGAGATCCCTTATTGTCCCTGGGGAAGTTTAGAGAGATCCCTTGGTGTCCCTGGGGAAGTTTAGAGAGATCCCTTAGTGTCCCTGGGGAAGTTTAGAGAGATCCCTTAGTGTCCCTGGGGAAGTTTAGAGAGATCCCTTAATGTCCAAGGGGAAGTTTAGAGAGATCCCTTAGTGTCCCTGGGGAAGTTTAGAGAGATCCCTTAGTGTCCCTGGGGAAGTTTAGAGAGATCCCTTAGTGTCCCTGGGGAAGTTTAGAGAGATCCCTTGGTGTCCCTGGAGAAGTTTAGAGAGATCCCTTAGTGTCCCTGGGGAAGTTTAGAGAGATCCCTTGGTGTCCCTGGGGAAGTTTAGAGAGATCCCTTAGTGTCCCTGGGGAAGTTTAGAGAGTTCCCTTGGTGTCCCTGGGGAAGTTTAGAGAGATCCCTTAGTGTCCCTGGGGAAGTTTAGAGAGATGCCTTAGTGTCCCTGGGGAAGTTTAGAGAGATCCCTTAGTGTCCCTGGGGAAGTTTAGAGAGATCCCTTAGTGTCCCTGGGGAAGTTTAGAGAGATCCCTTAGTGTCCCTGGGGAAGTTTAGAGAGATCCCTTAATGTCCAAGGGGAAGTTTAGAGAGATCCCTTAGTGTCCCTGGGGAAGTTTAGAGAGTTCCCTTAGTGTCCCTGGGGAAGTTTAGAGAGATCCCTTAGTGTCCCTGGGGAAGTTTAGAGAGATGCCTTAGTGTCCCTGGGGAAGTTTAGAGAGATCCCTTAGTGTCCCTGGGGAAGTTTAGAGAGATCCCTTAGTGTCCCTGGGGAAGTTTAGAGAGATCCCTTAGTGTCCAAGGGGAAGTTTAGAGAGTTCCCTTAGTGTCCCTGGGGGAAGTTTAGAGGGATGCCTTAATGTCCCTGGTGAAGTTTAGAGAGATCCCTTAGTGTCCCTGGGGAAGTTTAGAGAGATCCCTTGGTGTCCCTGGGGAAGTTTAGAGAGTTCCCTTAGTGTCCCTGGGGAAGTTTAGAGAGATCCCTTAGTGTCCCTGGGGAAGTTTAGAGAGATCCCTTAGTGTCCCTGGGGAAGTTTAGAGAGATCCCTTAGTGTCCCTGGGGAAGTTTAGAGAGATCCCTTAGTGTCCCTGGGGAAGTTTAGAGAGTTCCCTTAGTGTCCCTGGGGAAGTTTAGAGAGTGGACAGAGGAATATTATAATGAAGAATGTGTTTGATTTAGTTTATTGTGTTTTGTGTACAGTGCATTCGGAAAGTATTCAGACCCCTTGACCTTTTCCACATTTTGTTATGTTACAGCCTTATTCTAAAATGTATACAGCTATTTGCTCCCCCTCATCAACCTACACACAATACCCCATAATGACAAAGCAAAAACAAAAAACATAAGTATTCAGACCCTTTACTCAGTACTTTGTTGAAGCACCTTTGGCAGCGATTACAGCCTCGAGTTGTCTTGGGTATGACGCTACAAGCTTGGCACACCTATATTTGGGGAGTTTCTCTCACTCTTTTCTGCAGATCCTCTCAAGCTCTGTCAGGGTTGAAAGGGAGCGTCGCTGCAAAGCTGTTTTCAGGTCTCTCCAGAGATGTTCGATTGGGTTCAAGTCCGGGCTCTGGCTGGGCCACTCAAGGACATTCAGAGACGTGTCCCGAGCCACCCCTGCGTTGTCTTGACTGTGTGCTTAGGATCGTTGTCCTGTTGGAAGGTGAACCTTCGCCCCAGTCTGAGGTCTTGAGCACTGTGGAGCAGGTTTTCATCAAGGATCTCTCTGTACTTTGCTCCGTTCATCTTTGCCTCGATCCTGACTAGTCTCCCAATCCCGGCCGCTGAAAAACATAACCCCCCACAACATAATGCTGCCACCACCAGGGATGGTGCCAGGTTTCCTTCAGATATGATGCTTGCCATTCAGGCAAAGAATTCAATCTTGGTTTCCTCAGACCAGAGAATCGTGTTTCTCATGGTCTGAGAGTCCTTTAGGTGTCTTTTGGCAAACTCCAAGTGGGCTGTCATGTGCCTTTTACTGAAGAGTGGCTTCCGTCTGGCCACTCTACCATAAAGGCCTGATTGGTGGAATGCTGCAGAGATGGTTGTCCTTCTGGAAGGTTCTCCCATCTCCACAGAGGAACTCTGGAGCGCTGTCAGAGTGACCATCAGGTTCTTGGTCACCTCCCTGACCAAGGCCCTTCTCCCCCGATTGCTCAGTTTGGCCGGGTGGCCAGTTCTAGGAAGAGTCTTGGTGATTCCAAACATCTTCCATTTAAGAATGAGGGAGGATACTGTGTTCTTGGGGACCTTCAATGCTGCATACATTTTTTGGTACTATTCCCCAGATCTGCGCCTCGACACAATCCTGTCTCAGAGCTCTACGAACAATTCATGGCTTGGTTTTTGCTCTGACATGCACTGTCAACTGTGGGACCCTATATAGACAGGTGTGTGCCATTCCAAATCATGTCCAATCAATTGAATTTACCACAGGTGGACTCCAATCAAGTTGTAGAAACATCTCAAGGGGGCCTCCCGAGTGGCGCAGCCGTCTAAGGCACTGCATGGCAGTGCTAGAGGTGTCACTACAGATCCCGGGCTGTGTCGCACAATTGAGGCGGTGCACAATTGGTCCAGTGTAGTCTGGGTTAGGGGAGAGTTTAGCCGGCCGGGATGTCCTTGTCCCATCGCGCTGTGGCGACTCCTCTGGTGGGCCGGGTGCATGCATACTGACATGGTCGCCAGTTGAACGGTGTTTCCTCCAACACATTGGTGCGGCTGGCTTCCGGGTTAAGCGAGCAGTGAGGCTTGGCAGGGTCGTGTTTCGGAGGACGCATGGCTCCCGACCTTCGCCTCTCCCGAGTCCGTACGGGAGTTGCAGCGATGGGACAAGACTGTAACTACCAATTGGGGAGAAAAAATAAATGATAGTAATAAAGGATGATCAATGAAAACAGGATGCACCTGAGCTCTAGTTCCAGTCTCATAACAAAGGGTCTGAATACTTATGTAAATAAGCTATTTCTGTTTTTTCTTTTTAATAGATTTGCAAAAATGTCTAAAAAACTGTTTTTGCTTTGTCATTATGGGGTATTGTGTGTAGATTGATGAGGAACATGTTTTATTTGATCCATTTTAGAATAAGGCTGTAACGTAACAAAATGTGGAAAAAGTCAAGGGGTCTGAATACTTTCCGAATGCACTGTATATTTATGTTTATCTGTGCAATTTGTGTCATGCTGTATTTGACTTGTTTTATGTTGTATTAGATTTTGTTCTATGAAATTGTATATGCAGGGCTCCCTTGAAAAAGAGACACTGGTCTCAATGGTGACTCCCTGCTAAAATAAAGGTCAAATAAATAGAATACCCAACCCCCTTTTAGGACAGGTTTGATTCTCTCCTAACCAACCCTGTTTTATGATAATGGAGAGGAAGAGGAGGGTTCATCCTTTCCACATCCCCTGACCTCTACAGTAAACCCCTGAGGCTTCAGTAATGGGAAGGGGGAAGGGTGGTCATCCCTTCTATGAGCTTTCTCACATAGTGGTAGCCCATCTTCTTCACTGGACTGGCCTCATCTAATACCATCAGTATGGGAAGCTTCATGTAATGTGTGTATGTATACAAAAAAGAATAGATTGAATATAAAGAATCGCTAAAAACACCTATAACTTATAATGAGAATCAAGGTACAGTATTTTAAGGCAGGAGAAATGATATGGCCTATATTCAGTAGTATCTAGAAGCAGGCAGCAGAGAGCACTAGCGCACTACAGGTCTCCAGGGAGAGACACCCAGCTGCACCAAGAGCTGACACTCTGCCTGAATAGCTGACTGCACTATAATTTATCTACTTCTCATCTGAATTAGGGTACAAAATTAGGGTACAAAATTAAACATTTTGTACTCAATGAGATGTCTATGTACAGTACAGCTGTGTAGCCCGGCTGGCAACTGCATCACTGCAGATCCTAAGAGACAGACACAGACCCACTGTATGTAAACAGTTACTGTCCTAGCTAGCAGAGAAAAGACTCATCCCATAGATCTTAAGAAACAGACTCACTGTGATGTAAACAGTTACTGTCCTAGCTAGCAGAGAAAAGACTCATCCCATAGATCTTAAGAAACAGACTCACTGTGATGTAAACAGTTACTGTCCTAGCTAGCAGAGAAAAGACTCATCCCATAGATCTTAAGAAACAGACTCACTGTGATATAAACAGTTACTGTGCTAGCTAGCAGAGAAAAGACTCATCCCATAGATCTTAAGAGACAGACTCACTGTGATATAAACAGTTACTGTGCTAGTTACTGAAGCTTATCCCATAGACTCATCCCACCGATACAAACAGACCGCTGTTCTGTATAACAGTAATTGACCTAGCTACACTTTTAGAAAAGATGGTGCTATCTAGAACATAAAAGGGTTCTTCGGCTGTCCCCATAGGAGAACCCTTTAATGAACTCATTTTGGTTCCAGGTAGAACCTTTTTGGGTTCCAGGTAGAACACTTTTGCATTCTACATAGAACCCATAAGGGTTCTACCTGGAACCAAACATGGTTCTCCAATAGGGAAAGCTGAAGAACCCTTTTAGGTTCTAGATAGCACCATTTTCTAAGAGTACAGCAGAGACTCATCTCCTAGACACGTACAGCACACCCTGACATCAGTGGAGGCTGCTGGGGCTCCCAAGTGGCGCAGCGGTCTAAGGCACTGCATCTCAGTACTAGAGGTGTCACTACAGACACCCTGGTTTGATTCCAGGCTGTATCACAACTGGCCGTGATTGGGAGTCCCATAGGGCGGTGCACAATTGGCCCAGCGTCGTCCGGGTTTGGCCGGGGTAGGCCGTCATTGTAAATAAGAACGTGTTCTTAACTGACTTGCCTAGTTAAATAAAGGCTAAATGAAAAATAATAATGCACAGAACGGAGCAAATGGAATGGCATCAAACACCTGAAAACCATGTATTTGATGTATTTGATACCAATCCACTGATTCTGCCCCAGCTATTACCATGAACCTGTTCTCCCCAATTAAGGTGCCAACAACCTCCTGTGCCTGACATTGGCAGACCCTCTTTGCCTGGCTTAAGCAGCTGATGTCTGGTGTCAGCCAGTATAAGACCCTCTTCCTCTGACTTTGAGATATGTCTTTATAAAAGGTTCTTGAGTAATGAGGTCATAAACCATTAGGATTTGCTGTTGAAGGACTGGTACTGGTAGTGTGAGAAGAGGAGAGGAGATGAGAGAGAAGGGTGAGAAGTGGGAGAGCTGTTTCCAATGCCTCATGAAGAAGTGACTCATAAATGAACTGCTCCAGAGTTCAGCCAGGCGACCTACATAAAAGGGATTAACCACAGAAATCAGCATCTTGTAATCAGTTTGCTGTAGCTGCTGCTGCTACTATAACTGAAAAAATAGGCTAACCAGATGGCTTTGTTAAAGGCATTGTCTACATCCCCAAATGGTACCCTATTTCCTGTATAGTGCACTATTTAGAGAAAAGGGTGCCATTTAGGACACATCCATTGTGATTTAGAAAGGCGATTAAATCTCAGAAAGCATTCAGTGGATTCAGACAAGCTTCGCTGCTTAGCTTTCATCCCAAAATGAGATTTATTTCAGAGGTGAATGAATGTAAAAGCCATTCAATTAAAATGTCTAAATATGAAGACTCTTGTCCCAACTCAGACAGTCATGGCTTTAACCTTGGAGCCCCGGGCATAAATCATGGCTGGAAGTTTCTGTCCAGTTCCTAGAACTATACTGAACAAAAATATAAACGTACATGCAACAATTTCAAAGATTTTACTGAGTTACAGTTCATATGAGGAAATAAGTCAATTTAAATAAATTAATTACGAGCTAATCTATGGATTTCACATGATTGGGCAGGGGTGCAGCCATGGATGGGCCTTGGAGGGCATAGGCCCACCCACTGGAGAGCCAGGTCCAGCCAATCAGAATTCGTTTTTCCCCACAAAAGGGCTTTATGACAGACAAAAATACTCCTCAGCACCTTGGCAAAGGAGAAATGCTCACTAACAGGGATGTAAAACAAATTTGTGGGAGATTTGTTTTTGTGTGTATCGAAGATTTCTGGGATTTTTTATTTCAGCTCATGAAACACACTTTACATGTTGTGTTTATATTTTTGTTCAGTGTATATAGATTAATTATCTCATCCTAGTGCAGAAGTTTTCAAAGTGTCAGAGATGGTGGGGGTCTATGTTGAGTCACTACTGAATTATGCGAAGGAGCTGCAGAGAATAGAGAAGAGTCGAGTCGTACTTTATTGATCCCAACTTGGTGAAGTGTTTTATTTAGTGACTCACTGCTTGGGCACCTTGTGAGTCACTACTGAACGAAACTGAAGAACTGATACTGTACATACATTTTTTAAATACAGTTATACAGTACAGTCATAGAACTGGTTGGTTGTCAGACAGACTCAGACAGTGATGTGGATGGTGGAACTACTTACTGTTCATTCAGTCTATGACTCAATAATACCACCTCAGATCAACTAAAGCTGCTCTCTGAGTGCTGCCAGCCTACTACCCTAAAACCACATGGAATGGGATTATCTCATAAAATATTGGAAGGTTGCAAGATTATTTTGCAGTTTATTTTGGTCTGTAAACAGCTGCCTGTCCATCCCCTTTCCGGTATTTCAGTAAAGAGGGGGGTTTGAGACAAAAAAATGGGAATTGACCATGGGACGGAACCCAGAGACACAGTAAGATTTCACCTTTTCTATCTTTCCACCAACATTTCCTCTCTCTTTTGACTCTATTTTCTCTAGCTTGAGTCTTTCTCCTCATTCAACCTTTCTTAAACCTCAGTCACACTCCATCCTTCCCTTATTACTCTCAAACCTCTCTCGTTCGCTAGCAGATTCACTGCTGGTCAAAAGTTTTAGAACACCTACTCATTCAAGGGTTTTCTTTATTTTTACTATTTTCTACATTGTATAATAATTGTGAAGACATCAACACTATGAATTAAAACATATGGAATCATGTAGTAACCAAAAAAGTGTTAAACAAATCAAAATATATTTTATATTTGAGATTCTTCCAATAGCCATCCTTTGCCTTGATGACAGCTTTGCAAACTCTTGGCATTCTCTCAACCAGCTTCACCTGGAACGCATTTCCAACAGTCTTGAAGGAGTTCCCACATATGCTAAGCACTTGTTGGCTGCTTTTCCTTCACTCTGCAGTCCGACTCATCCAAAACCATCTCAATTTGGTTGAGGCTGGGGTTTGTGGAGGCCAGGTCATCTGATGCAACACTCCATCACCCTCCTTGGTAAAATAGCCCTTACACCGCCTGGAGGTGTGTTGGGTCATTGTCCTGTTGAAAAACAAATGATAGTTCCACTAAGCCCAAATCAGATGGGATGGCGTATCGCTTCAGAATGCTGTGGTAGCCATGCTGGTTAAGTGCGCCATGATTTCTAAATGATGCATAATCAGTGTCACCAGCAAAGCACCCCCACACCATCACACCTCCTCCCCCATGCTTCACGGGGGGAACCACACATGCAGAGATAATCCGTGCATCTCACAAAGTCAAATTTGGACTCCAGACCAAAGGACAAATTTCCACCTGTCTAATGTCCATTGTTGGTGTTTATTGGCCCAAGCAAGTCTCTTCTTCTTATTGGTGTCCTTTAGTAGTGGTTTCTTTGCAGCAATTCGACCATGAAGGCCTGATTCACACAGTCTCCTCTGAACAGTTGATGTTGAGATGTGTCTGTTACTTGAACCCTGTGAAGCATTTATTTGGGCTGCAATTTCTGAGGCTGGTAACTCTAATGAACTTATCCTCTGCAGCAGAGGTAACTCTGGGTCTTCCATTCCTGTGGCAGTCCTCATGAGAGCCACACTTGAAGAAACTTTCAAAGTTCTTGAAATTTTCCGTATTGACTGACCTTCATGTCTTAAAGTAATGACGTACTGTCATTTCCCTTTACTTATTTGAGCTGTTCTTGCCATAATATGGACTTGGTCTTTTACCAAATAGGGCTATCTTCTGTATACCACCCCTACCTTGTCACAATAAGAAGGAAAGAAATTCCACAAATTAACAAGGCACACCTGTTAATTGAAAAGCAATTTATTTATTTTTTACCTTTATTTAACTAGGCAAGTCAGTTAAGAACAACTTCTAATTTTCAATGACAGCCTAGGAACAGTGGGTTAACTGCCTTGTTCAGGGGCAGAACAACAGATTTGTGCCTTGTCAGCTCAGGGATTCGAACTTGCAACCTTTCGGTTACTAGTCCAACGCTCTAAACACAAGGCTACCCTGCCGCCCCGTTCCAGGTGACTACCTCATGAAGCTGGTTTTGAGAATGACAAGAGTGTGCAAAGCTGTCATTAAGGCAAAAGGGTGGCTATTTGAAGAATCTCAAATATCAAATATATTTTATTTGTTTAACACTTTTTTGGTTACTGTATGATTCCATATGTGCTACTTCATAGTTTTGATGTCTTCACTACTATTCTACAATGTAGAAAATAGTAAAAATAAAGAAAAACCCGGTAGTGACCGGTAGCGTACATGCTAGGAGATACCCATAGACTTCCAGTCATTGTGCTAACACTAGTTAACATTGGCTCGTGAAACTACCTCTAACTTCGTTCGTACTGGACACAGAGACATAAAAGTGATATCCACAAGTTCATCTGACTCTGGGGAAGTAGATAAAGGGCTTACTTGCCAAAATACCGAAGTATCCCTTTAACACTCTCCAGCCACCACTCTTTTCTGTAAGGAGGTTAAATACAAACACAAAGCTCACTGACAGAAGTGACCCAGAACAACACCTGGTCTGAACAGGCCGGCTGCCGAAGGACAAGCACAGAACAAGAATAGGGAAAATTTGTGAGACCGCCCAAGATACGCATCTGGATCTCTTGCCACTATGCCATGCCCATGCTCATATGCTCATCCTTCTCTAACCTTAATACCTTAAAACTTCAATCCCCAGCAAAACGGCGGCATTGAAATGACGATTGAAAAGATTCCTAGATCCCAGATTTTACCTTTAAGTAGATTGGATAGATGCACTGGATAGATGCACTGGATAGATGCACTTAACACTCAGGGCAGATGTTTCTACATCCATCGATATACTCTTATGAGGACAAACTGAGGAAGGTCAGCCAGGCAGTAGTGTAGGAGCTCTCTCTGTGTGAGTGTGTGTGTGTGTGTGTGTGTGTGTGTGTGTGTGTGTGTGTGTGTGTGTGTGTGTGTGCATGCGCCTTGTGTACCTTGATGACTTGTGAGAAACTGTATTTTCCCTCTAACAATATGCTTCAATCAGGCACAAATGTATTATTGTCAAACAGCATGAGATGCATGTCTTCAGCACCTAATTGGATAAACATTTACCGTTTGAGAGAGGAATAAACTGTGAAAACTGAACAAACTGTGCCTACATCCAATTAAATGACTTAAATGATTAGTAGTGTATCGTTTAAAAGAAGGGTATAGTGAACATAGAATGAGGCAGACTGAGACTCTGCATATCCAGACCGCAGCTGCGACCTGAAATACCACAGTATGCAAAGTAACCATTCAAACAATAAATTCCCTCATGACTGCAGTGACCTACATATAAAGTACATTAAACACATCCTTATGTACGTACACATTCATAAAGCCTTTATAACAGCTACATAAGACGTTATAACAGCCATCACAACACAAGTCATAAGTGTCGTAAGCAAATCTGACCTGCTGATTTGGAGCTGATTTGTTAAGCTTTAATATGTACAGAGCTTACACGCATGCGCAAACACACGCACACACACACACGCTAGCATGTGGTAGGCAGGCCCCCTGACAGAGAGAGAGAAGCAGAAGCCAATAACATTAAGGTGTCCTTGTAATGCTGAATAGCCTTGACAGAGGGCAGTTACCTTGGCAACCCATTAGTTTGGATGTCACAGTCCAGCAGCAAATGGTCCTCTCTGTATTACTGAATAATCACTTTAGGACTATTTTTGCATTTGTTATACAGTTGAACACAGGTGCTGCAACAACTGTGACTATGTCCAGAACAATATGTCTCACTCATGCATAATAAATGATACATGAATGGTAGCGAATACAGAGAGTGAATACAGAGATAATGAGAAGACAGTGAATTCTCAATCACACTCAAATCGAAGCCACTGGCTCACCATGCAACAGAGGTGACAACCCCATGTTGAAGCAACATCTGTTTTGTTAAGTGTGTTCTCTGTTCTCTTAACCCAGAATAATATAACTATTCAGAATGTTTCATTCAGACAATACATTTTGCACAGGATGACCCACATTTGTTAGGGGTCTAGTACAGACAGTACGCAACTGACAACTGTTAATTGGATAACACAACTGGCTGTGGGTTACAAGAGCATTCATTGCTGAAAACCTAGCAGCAAATATAACTAGCTTGGTTTATAGAGGCATGATAGTTGTGCTATAGTACAGTGTATAGCCTAGTTTTGGACAAGCATGTAGAGTGTAGTGGGAACAGTTTTCCCCCCCGATACAATTTTTGTTCCTGTGTAGTAAATCTGTAATTATTCTCTCGTAACAATATTGTGATAGCACGCTGTTACATAGTGATCTATAGTAATTGCTTTGTAATTGTGTAGTAATGTTGTTTTTCTAGTTTCTCTCACCTGTCTGAGGATAAAGCTGGTGGAGGTGGTGCTGCCGTCACTCCTCTTCAGCCGACTGCGTCTGGAGTAAGTCCCTCTGTTCACCTGGTGGGCACAGCCAAATCACATAAGTCACTCTGTCACTCTCACTTTGCAGCACCACAACAAGGGCACCTTCAGGAACTCCCTATCTGACTCCAGCATCTGGGGCCTCAGGTGATCAGGTGACTGTCGTCAGGTGGCTGGGCAAAGCCGAAACATACTGTATGCATTTCCATCCAGTAGACTCCTGGCTGAGACCTAAAGACTTTCACTGGCTCCCCAAACTAATGCCTCTAGGCTTTAGCTCAGCTAGAGACTTTTCATAAGAACTAAGGATGTCACATAATTGTAGAGGGAAAATACATCTGCATCACATTTGATTTCTACCTAACTTAAAAACAATTGTGTCGTTGTTAGAACATTTACAGTTTATCACATGTTGACTTGACTATATGCTGTAAGATGTTGAACATGTAAGCTGTTGTATGTAACATATTGATATAAGGCTGTGAAACTAGGTCATGTGTTCAGTCAGTCTGCCCTTCATAATTGGATTCCAGCTATATGGATGAATTATTAAATACCCTATTTCAAACCACATAAATCAAATTCACACACCCTACCTGCAAAACTTCACACCGAACATCAATAACCATCACATACAGTAGGAAGGCTATGACTGTACCTAGCCGATTAAACTCAACTCCACGATTTAGGATGGAGTTGCTGGCAACTAGCTTGAGCGGACTGGAGCTCCGACGTCACATAAAATGAAGAAAAGGTGCTGAAATCAGTATTTATTTTATAAAACCTTAATTTTATGTGACGTCGGCGCTCCAGTCCACTCACACTAGTCGCTGCTCAACTCCATTGTAAATCGTGGAGTTGAGTTTAGTCGGCTAGACCAGTGGTTCCTAACCTTGTTTGGTTACTGTACCACCAAGTACATTTTGCTCTGCCCAGAACACTCTTGAATTCCCCTTCATGCATTTTACATGTAAGCCTATGGTCTCATGAGTCTTCTCAAGTACCCCCTGTGGATAGGCCAAGTACCCCCGGGGTACTTAGGAAACACTGGAAACAAATGTGAGAAAATAAATAAACTACTGTAGCCAATTAGCCAATCAATAAGGAAATATTTAGACAACATTAATCAAGAATAGAAGCTGACATTTTTCATCTCCTGTAACCAACTTTCTGAAGGTAGCCCCATAGAGAATGTTTCCCCCATTTTGGTGCAGTGGAGAACACTTTGTTGTCCCACACTGACCTCCTAGGATAATCCTAAATACATAAATGTAACACACATCACCTCAGTTGGATTTTTTTTTTTAAATCCAGTGTTGTTTTTTTGACAGCAGTGGGAGAATCGAGTCAGGGACCAAGAACAGCATATAGGGTATCTCCTATAACGCGGTACTTTACCTTCTGTAGTCCGTCGCTAGCCCCGTGACGGGTGTAGATGTGCCGGGACATCTCGGCTAGTTCGTCGGTCCAGGGGGGAGGCTGTCTCTCTGTCCCGGTCCATGGCAACTGCTGTTGCGGTTGTTGAGTTGGTTCCTCCAGCTCTGCACTGTTGCTTACACACCGTCAACAGAGATGAGTAACGATACGATACAGTACTTTCTTGGTAAACAGTCCGTGTGAACGAACCAGTCTTTGCGCGTGTACAGTGCTACTCCACACTGCTGTTGTATGATAAGCTACAGATGTGCACGCGCAACTGGCACGATCTTGGCTGCTGGTCTCTGCTTCCCGCATCATCCATCGTGCGGTCCATCGCCATTATGGCATTGGTTTTGTCTGTCATTATTATCTTTGTAAAATAGCCTAAGATGCAAATACACAATAGTTTACGTTATGTTTCTAGAGAAATAAGCTTATTCCATTACAGTTTTGTTCTATTACAGATTTGTATATGTTATATTATACTGTATATTTATGTATTTCTGACCATGGAATAACCTCTATTGAGTCTGTACTTATATATATATGGATTTGGAATTAAAAGAATGTAACAATGTACTCAATAATTAAATATGAAAACAATAAATCCTGTTGAAATATATTTGGGGAATAGCCTCTGCAGAGCGTCATGTGACAGCTGATAAGATTAACTATAGTCCCTTAGGTTTCCACAAAATATAAATTCATTTTTGGTGCTCTGTCTTAGAGGGGGAAAATATAACAAAAGACATACAGTACCAGTCAAAAGTTTGGACACACCTACTCATTCCAGGGTTTTTCTTTATTTTTACAATTTTCTACATTGTCGAATAATAATAATGAACACATCAACACTATGAAATAACACATGGAATCATGTAGTAACCAAAAAAGTGCACTGGACCTTTAGCTTCAGTCTCTTTTTGAGTGGCAAAAAAAAGAGTAAAGAAATGTATCCTGCCAATAGAGGATGTTGGAAAGTTAAGCCCCTAAGACCCAAAGACAGCTCACATAATAAATTGGAACACTTAGGACACCAGGCTTGTTAAAACTTCAGCCTCTGTGCTAGAATATTACTAGTTCAGCTCTTCAGTGGTCCAATAGTGAACTCAAAGAAAACGCTCACTGAATAAAACATTGTGTCTCCTAGTAACGATTATAGAGGTGACTGCTCATGCATCACTGGTCACAGTGAGATTCTTCATATAGTGATTCTTCTTCCTCCGTAGACATTTGTTCACGCACCTCACCAAGGTCCTTATAACAGAAGGAACCGAGCCCCTACACCAAGGTCCTTATAACAGAAGGAACCGAGCCCCTACACCAAGGTCCTTATAACAGAAGGAACCGAGCCCCTACACCAAGGTCCTTATAACAGAAGGAACCGAGCCCCTACACCAAGGTCCTTATAACAGAAGGAACCGAGCCCCTACACCAAGGTCCTTATAACAGAAGGAACCGAGCCCCTACACCAAGGTCCTTATAACAGAAGGAACCGAGCCCCTACACCAAGGTCCTTATAACAGAAGGAACCGAGCCCCTACACCAAGGTCCTTATAACAGAAGGAACCGAGCCCCTTCACCAAGGTCCTTATAACAGAAGGAACCGAGCCCCTTCACCAAGGTCCTTATAACAGAAGGAACCGAGCCCCTACACCAAGGTCCTTATAACAGAAGGAACCGAGCCCCTACACCAAGGTCCTTATAACAGAAGGAACCGAGCCCCTACACCAAGGTCCTTATAACAGAAGGAACCGAGCCCCTACACCAAGGTCCTTATAACAGAAGGAACCGAGCCCCTACACCAAGGTCCTTATAACAGAAGGAACCGAGCCCCTTCACCAAGGTCATTATAACAGAAGGAACCGAGCCCCTACACCAAGGTCCTTATAACAGAAGGAACCGAGCCCCTACACCAAGGTCCTTATAACAGAAGGAACCGAGCCCCTACACCAAGGTCCTTATAACAGAAGGAACCGAGCCCCTTCACCAAGGTCATTATAACAGAAGGAACCGAGCCCCTACACCAAGGTCCTTATAACAGAAGGAACCGAGCCCCTACACCAAGGTCCTTATAACAGAAGGAACCGAGCCCCTACACCAAGGTCCTTATAACAGAAGGAACCGAGCCCCTACACCAAGGTCCTTATAACAGAAGGAACCGAGCCCCTACACCAAGGTCCTTATAACAGAAGGAACCGAGCCCCTACACCAAGGTCATTATAACAGAAGGAACCGAGCCCCTACACCAAGGTCCTTATAACAGAAGGAACCGAGCCCCTACACCAAGGTCCTTATAACAGAAGGAACCGAGCCCCTACACCAAGGTCATTATAACAGAAGGAACCGAGCCCCTTCACCAAGGTCCTTATAACAGAAGGAACCGAGCCCCTACACCAAGGTCCTTATAACAGAAGGAACCGAGCCCCTACACCAAGGTCCTTATAACAGAAGGAACCGAGCCCCTACACCAAGGTCCTTATAACAGAAGGAACCGAGCCCCTACACCAAGGTCCTTATAACAGAAGGAACCGAGCCCCTACACCAAGGTCCTTATAACAGAAGGAACCGAGCCCCTACACCAAGGTCATTATAACAGAAGGAACCGAGCCCCTACACCAAGGTCAAATAATATTTTTGCAGGAATCTCCTTGCGAATGATTTTGCCGAAGATTGTATCTCCGCCAGCCTGGGCAACCTGAGCTTTTGCTATCTCCAAGGAATCCAAAGGAAGGGACACACCATGACTCATTGAACAATACGGGACAACCTCCAGTTCCACAGGTACAAGATGAATAGTGTTGCGTCTTCCCCTTCCGAATAGATTGTAAGACCCCATACATGGTCAGCAAGAAACAGAAGACATGAGTGAAGAGAAGTCCTTTAAAGATGTGTAAAACACAGGAACATTATGCGTATGATTTCTGCATGGGAGAACATATTCCGCAACCATCTGCCTTGTGTCATTGACTAACCGTTCTCCCATCATACACTTACAAGATGTCCAATTATTTCACAGTATTCAGAGAACACGTTACAACAAGAAGGAAAGAAACGGCATTATCAGTACAAGAGAGCCTTGAACACAGGTACATTTTATTTGAAAGAATATTAGTCGACTGTGTTACGAAATTATTTTTACAATAACACAAGATAAAGAGAAACCTTGATGTTACAAAACATAGTCAGTTATTATGTCGGTAGTACTGAATCGGAACATTCCCCTGAAACGTTTTAAATAGAAAGAGTTCTAGATATACAGATGTCAATTCCTTATTCCTAAAGAAAAACAAGGCATCCAGTGGTAAATAAAATGTTAACAAGGTTAAAGTGCAATACCGACAATGCCAGAAGATATTTTACATGTAATATACGCAACACCTTTTAAGAGGCAGGTTAAGACAAATAAAGCATACCGTAGACAGTTGTTATGAGTCGGAGCTGACTTGATCCAGACAAAACAAAAAGAGAATCCTGGTCCTCGGTTTCACTCAACAGATTGATTAAGTTCAGATGAACATTTTAGGTCTAACAGTTCTCTAGCTAGTCTTTGTACAATTCACACCTTTACCAGTAAAGACCCATTTCTAGCTGTTGGTCACGGTAGCTATTTGTTCTGCTTGCATTTTGGATAAGACACAAATAAAGTAAAAACAAAAGCATTAAAAGGAGAAAGTATATCTTACATCTACAAACCATAAAATATGATCTGATCATATGGATATAATCCGGAGAAAATATATAATATAACAGATAAAATACAAATCGAATTACAACATTAAAATTTAAGATCCAACTGCAGAGCAGGCAGCCATACCAATGCAAAGATAAGTAACGCATAAATGAAAATATGTTTGAGAAATAGATTTCTATGAAAACGTGACCTCACACAGCCCAGAAACATGAAAAGCAGACAGATATCAATTTAATAATTACAGACATCTATTAATAACGTCTATTGTCAAAAGCCTTTTCAACAGAAGAGTGAATGAAGAAAGACCATAGAAAAATAGATAGCAGAGAGAGCCTTATTTCCCAATCAACCACTTATAGCTTGCAATAACATCTTGTTAATCACTGTATATGGGGCCTCCAGGAAGTTGCCTAGAGCCTTGGCACATGAATGTTGTGTTAACCAAAAGCCATGTTGTTATTTAGCCTGGTCCCAGATCTGTTAGTGCCATCTTTCCAACTGCAGTATTGTTATTGTCAAGCCAAACATGACACATTCCATGAGTTTGCAAGAGAGCAGAAACAGACAGGCACCCAGGCTAGATCACATTTGCATTACTTTTTTTTGTAATGTGTATAAAAATTTATATTGAACCTGCAACTGCAGTATTTTGGAAAGGCTGCATGGTCACAATTCAAAATCTATTTAACATTGAATGCTAAGTTAATTTGATAAATTCACCTTGAAGTAGCACACAAATAAAAATGATTAAACATTTTGCTTTATTCCTAGAATGTATTAAACACCCAAAGGGTGTTGCAAGGCAGGCAGTGTATGGGAAATTATTCAAACTATATTGTGGTATTATAGTAGTGATTAAACCACAGAAAGAAATACCGATAGCTGTAGCACTTCATAACCGTCGGCCCCCAGAAGGGTAAACTAAAGTGGATGATGCTGTTAGAGAAGGGGATAGAAAAAAAACAAGTCCTGGTCGGGGTTGACTTGTCCTGGCCAGCCATGGACTCCTTCAATCGAACTGATTTCCAGATAGACCAGAGGGTGAAGAGAAATCAACATTTAAAAATACAAATAAAAAAAACTGAACAGGGACAAACACACACATACCATTTATGATGCAGTTTGGAAATGATCAGCTGGACAGCTGCCCACTTAAATGTTTTTGAGGCAAACCAGGATAAGGAAAATTACTTATTGTACACTCTCTATTTAAAACGTTCATCCCTTCAAAATGGGCCGTGGTGGCTGGTAGGTTGGCATGTAGTCTCCCTCCTCTCACACAGCCACTGACCTTTGTGACAATCATCTAGGTAGTGTCCCAAATGGTACCCTATTCCCTACGTAGTGCACTACTTTTGACCGGAGCAGTAGTGCACTACGTCTAGGGCATTTTATCATAAAGGTCAAAATAGGGGGAGGATAATCACACACACTCTTGTGTATTGTTGTACTGTGTCTGTTAGTTGGGATATGCTGCTGCTCACTCAGACATCCTTGGTTGTATTGCACTTTACAGGAGAGGCTGCTGATAGTAGGCCTGTTGCTGCTGTGGGGCCTGGTGCAATGAAGAAGCCATTTGATAGGAGGCTGGTGGCAGGTTGGAGTTCTGATATCCCGACATGTCCATCTGTGGGGCTACACCCATCTGTGGTGGGTAACCGGCAGGTGCATATGGAGAACTGCAGTGAAGAGAGAACAGTACAATAGTTGCCACCTACCGCCTAACACAAGCATAAAGGCCGACATTTAACCTTAACACAGGAGCAATGCCCCCCCAAAAAACGTAACTCTAGTGGGATGTCTCAAAACAAACATATAAAACACAAGACTGGCCTCACAAAATGGCTCCTGTTAAGCTACCTAGTTGCCTAGTCAGGTGCCTCATGGTCCAGGGCTGGTATATCGAGGAGAGGCCTACCTGTAAGGAAGCTGTGCTGGCTGACCATTGGGAGATGTGACGTTAGGGGGGAGTGACTGGAGGGGTCCGGGCTGGTCAGAGCCCATGTAGGCCTGCTGGCTTGGGGGGCCCTGCGGCATCCCTGGAGGCATGTAGGAACCACCAGCCTGACCTGGGTATCCCTGAGAGAGAAAGATACCACATTCAACATGAAATTTGATAAAAGATGTATATTTTATTTATCTAGGCAAGTCAGTTAAGAACAAATTCTTATTTACATTGACTCTCTACACCGGCCAAACCCAGATGATGCTGGGTCAATTGTGCGCCGCCCTATGAGACTCCCAATCACGGCCGGTTGCGATACAGCCTGGATTCGAACCAGGGTGTCTGTAGTGACGCCTGCAGTGACGCAGTGCCTTAGGGCTCCCGAGTGGCGCAGCGGTCTATTTCATAGTACACTGTATATGGATTTACTCCACAAAAATATAGCATGCGTTGGGCAAAAAACAACTTTACTTCAGGTGCAGGCAGTTACACAAGGGACAGCTTGTTTCTAAAATGGCTTTGCAGAGCTGTGCAGAAAGTGACAAGGAGGTAAAAAGAGTCCAAGCATGACCACTGGAGTCTCCCATTAGTCTACGTCCCCAAGGAGGGACACCGACATCCATCATCAGGGACAAATTACACAGCAGACAAAACACACGAGGTCACACAAGGTCTGCTTCTGAAATGGCATCCCGTTGCCTACACATTCCACTACTTTTTACCAGAGCCCACCATATGAATATGGTGCCTTTACGGACCCTGGCATAGTGTCTGCCTTCACTGAAGTCACCTGGTTGTGGATGTACAAGGTAGTGACCTAAACAGAAAGTACGTCACAGTGGTTTGTTTCTTTCTCCTAATTGACCTGCATGGGGAGTTGAGAGGCAAGTGCGTAGTGGGGCTGCTGCTGGGACTGCAGTTTGGAGTAGGCTGTGTAGAATGGTTCCTCGTTCATCAGTTTGTTATAGAGCTCCAAGGCCTCCAGCACCTTCACATTCAGCTCAGACAGCTCAGAGTGTTGCCTGCCAGGGATGGAGGGAGAGAGAGGGAGAGGGGAGAGCGAGAGAGGTGAAGGGGTGGAAAAAGAGAAAGAGGGAGAACCGCAATGCGAAGGAGAGAAAAGAGGCCATCACGACACTTGTAGGACAAAGACTAAGGTTCTGTGAGGGTGATGATCCCTGGTACTCATCCAGATAGTCAACATAAAGCAGGTATAACTAAATGTATAACTATACTCTGGCCAACATATTTGACTAACCAATAGAAATAAAGGGTGTCATGCAAACACTGCAGTATAGCCTCTAATATACTATTGGAAATATTGTCCATTATGAGTAAGTACACTGCAGTATACTGCAGTTAAATTGACTTTACCTGTCAATGTCTTCCAGCTTGTCATCAATCATTGGATTCATCTGCTCACAAGCACCTGAGAGGGTAAAGCATTGATAAAGTGAGGCTAAAACAGACAAACAGTGTGAGTGTAGTGGTGTAGTCAAGCCAACTGCAGTGTGTGTGAGTGAGCATATAGTCAAGACAACTGCAATGTCAATGAGCATGGGATTTAAAAGAGCAGTAAGTCATTGTTTTATACCCTCCAGTTGGACCAGCTCTGTGCAGTCGGGTGCTGCATCAGCAGGGTCAGCATTCTGGAGCAGATACAGCGCTCCATCCATCTTCTCCTGGTGGGGGGAGAGACAAGAAAGTAAGAAAGAGGGGATGAGGGACAATTGAAGGGAGGAGAAAGAGAGTCATATGATGCTACAGGGTTTTCATTGGTCAAATTATCAAAATGAATGGTGGACAGATTGATTGTACCCATTTAACCAACTATGGATAAGCTAAATGATATAGGCCTGCAGGTATGGACAGTCATAGGCTGAATCCCAAATCACTCCCTTCCCCTTGGTCCTCCATTTGTGCATTCACGCGCACCTCCGCCATATGCACATCGCACCAGGCTTCACAGCAGCAACAGGCCTACTATCAGCAGCCTCTCCTGTAATGGCAGGCAACCAGGGTGCAATACAGCCAGGGCTGTCTGAGTGAGCAGGAGCATATTTCCACCAACAGACACATTGCAAGTGTCCCAAAGCCGGGTGTAGGGGATAATTAACTCTCCAATAGCCACTTCAGCCAAGCCAGCAAGGCTGCAGGCTTCAGAGTCAAGCGCTATCCCGACACGCAGCGCAATATGTTTGGAGTTCGCAATGTAATACAAAAGAATGGAGAGGCATTCTTAAATATATGCCACGTGTCTGATTTCAAGACCTGACACACGGAACAGATGAAATACCTCCCAAATAAATGTTAACTGTTACTGACGTTCATCTTCTAAAGTGACAGGGGGATTTGTTCATTACAATTTCAAGCCAATTGTATTATTTTAAAGTAGAACATGAACTGCATCATTTAAGTCACGAGTGTCCCGAAGTTGATGGGTTTATTGATCCCCTCGCCACTCTCTGGAAGTCACCCTCGGACTTTCGTCAGCAACACGTGACAACGTGCGAGTGGTTTTGGAAGCACCAATATAATATGTCCAGTACGTAGAAGCACCCACCTCATCTATAAAGACAGGCTCAGACTCCACTATGGCTTCTATGCTGGGCTCCTCCGGGGCTGGTGTCTTCTCCACATACGTTACTGTAAGGAGAGCGATTTACATTTGACATTTAGCCGACACACTTATCCAGAGCCACTTTACGGTCAGGATTTCAAACATGAAACCAAACACTAGAACGACTCGCCCTGCCTCAGTATGAGGGTGCAGGGGAAGAACCTACCTAGTTCAGGCTCAGCGTTGAGGTTGGTCGTGACAAAGTTGGATGGGAAGAGACCTACTCCTCTGTGGTTCTCTCCTTTCCACCAGTTTGAATCACTGTGGCAGCAACATGGTGTTATCAGATCAAACATTCTTCTAAGTAAACCCTTCATTTTGTTTACATAAAAGGACTGCAGAACCTGAGAAGGTTGGCACTAGATATATGACTGAAGACAATTAAGTTGAAGCGTGGTTTCCACATTGGCCTATACAATAGGTCATCATATAGGTCAGACTCAGGTTTCCATAGCAACATGTCATTAGCTACCTGTCGTCCAGGACTAGGATGAGCTCCCCCGTCTTGAAGGTGAGCTCGTTGTCTTCGGCCGCCTCAAAGTCGTAGAGCGCCCGCACCTTCCGAGAGTCCTTGCTACCCCCGCCCCCGTTTGTGTTGAAGGGGGGGTCGGCGGACACGGTGAGGGGCCGCGTCTCAGCATGCTGCTTCTGTTCCTGCAGGGACAGCTCGATAGCTGCAGATAGGAGGACAAAGGCATGAGGGTCAAAACACATACTATCACCAGGACAACAATGGAAATAAGTTCTAATCTCTCTAATAATGTATTTATTCATTCATCCACATGGACAGTTCATAATGTAATATGACATGGTGTTCTAGAATCTGTTGGATAGGATCTGTACCTTTGGCAAGGTCGTCATCATCAGATGGTTTACTAACAGCAGGTGTGGTGACCTTTAGGCTGGACCCCTGTTGACAGAGGTGGTTGGTTATAGAGAGCGAGAGAGAAAGCCTTCCAGAACAAATGGGGATTTGGATTATTTGTGACTGACGCTACCTGTAGGGATTAATAGGTACTACAGGCTTTCCATGTAATATTGTGGTAGTAAAGAGAGTATGAATAAGAGAGAACCTAAAATAAATCATCACTTCATATGCTTAAAAATATAGCCCAACAACAGGAAAATAGTGACATTCTATGAAGAACAAACTGCTGTCTGTGAGAGGGGTTGGGCAAAGTAGTTTCAGTAGCAAACACCTCACAGTGTCACTTATTAACAGGACACTCAGCCGACCATTTCAGCTAGGAAGTAGGCTAAACAAATAAGCACCAGACTGTCCCTCAATCACAGCAGGAATTCTCATCCCCCTTATGGGTAGAACTGGGGAATTATTACATCAGAGGAAATCCCATTCGGCGCTCACGCCTTAAAAAACAAACACACTCCTTCTCTTTATTGCAACACATGGGCGAGCAGGTGCACTGAGAACACAGGCAGAGTGCACAACACGGAGCCAGCGAATGTATACACACAGAGCTTATTTGTTACAGGGGACCACAGGTGGAAGTCACGAGGAGAACTTTGTGTTTGAGATAGGTAGACGATAACAGTCGTTTCAGTTTTGTTGGCGAGTTTGGCTACAATCAGAGGGTAGAGTACTGAAAGATTATGGTGAAAAAAATGAATAGAATGTCGGGTCAAATGGCTCTATTTTCCAGGTAAGGCGCATAGGCCCTCAAAGAACAACGTAACATCAAGGCCCTCTGGCACAAAAATGGTCAATTAAAACAATAGCCAAACTCTTTTAGGAGGGAGAAACAGAGTTAGTAGGGAGGGGAGACTGGCCACAGCTTATACAATGGTATCAAATCAAATGTTATTGGTCACATACACATGGTGGGCAGATGTTATTGTGAGGGTAGTGAAATGCTTATGCTTCTAGGTCTGACAGTGCAGCAGTAACTAAACCTAATATCTAACAATTCCACAACAAAACCTAATACACACAATCTAGTAAAGGAATAGGATGAGAATATATAAGTATAAAATATATGGATGAGCAGTGACAGAGCAGCTAAGATGCAATAGATAGTGAAGGATACAGTATATACACATATGAGATATGTAAACATCCTTAAAGTGGCATTATTAAAGTGACTAGTGTTCCATTTATTAAAGTGGCCAATGATATCAAGTCTGTAGGTAGGCAGCCCCCTCTCTGTGTTAGTGGTGGCTGTTTAACAATCTGATGGCCTTGAGAAAGAAGCCGTTTTTCAATCTCTGTCCCAGCTTTGACGCACCTGTACTGACCTCGCCTTCTGGATGATAGCGGGGTGAACAGGTAGTGGCTCGGGTGGTTGTCCTTGGTGATCTTTTTTGCCTTCCTGTGACATCAGGTGTTGTAGGTGTCCTGGAGGGCAGGTAGTTTTCCCCTTGGTGATGCATTGTGCAGACCGCGCCACCCTCTGGTGAGCCCTGTGGTTGTGGGCGGTGCAGTTGCCGTACCAGGCGGTGATACAGCCCGACAGGATGCTCTCAATTGTGCACCGGTAAAAGTTAGTGAGGGTTTTCGGTGACAAGCCAAGTTGCGCCGCCTTCACCACACTGTCTGTGTGCGTGGACCATTTCAGTTTGTCGGTGACATGTACACCGAGGAACTTAAAAACTTTCCACCTTCTCCACTGCTGTACCGTCAATGTGTATAGGGGGGTGCTCCTTTTGCTGTTTCCTGAAGTCCACGATCATCTCTTTTGTTTTGCTGACATTGAGTGAGAGGTTATTTTCCTGACACCACACTCCGAGGGCCCTCCCTGTAGGCTGTCTCGTCGTTGTTGGTAATCAAGCCTACCACTGCAGTGTCGTCTGCAAACTTGATGATTGAGTTGGAGGCGTGCATGGCCACGCAGTCGCGGGTGAACAGTGAGTACAGGAGAGGGCTGAGAACACAACCTTGTGGGGCCCCAGTGTTGAGGATCAGCAGAGTGGAGATGTTTCCTACCTTCACCACCTGGGAGCGGCCCGTCAGGAAGTCCAGGACCCAGTTTCACAGGGCTGGGTCGAGACCTCTGGTGTTGAATGCTGTGCTGTAGTCAATGAACAGCATTCTTACATTGGTATGCCTCTTGTCCAGATGGGATTGGGCATTGTGCAGTGTGATGGCAATTGCATTGTCTGTGGACCTATTGGGGGCGGTAAGCAAATTGGAGTGGGTCTAGGGTAACAGGTAGGGTGGAGGTGATATGATCCTTGACTAGTCTCTCAAAGCACTACATGATGACAGAATTGAGTGCTACAGGGCGATAGTAATTTAGTTCAATTACCTTAGCTTTCTTGGGAACAGGAACAATAGTGGCCATCTTGAAGCATGTGGGGACAGCAGACTAGGATAGGGATTGATTGAATATGTCCGTAAACACACCGGTCTGCGCATGCTCTGAGGACGCGGCTAGGGATGCCGTCTGGGCCGACAGCCTTGCTAGGGTTAACACGTTTAAATGTTTTACTCTCGTCGGCCACGGAGAAGGAGAGCCCACAGTCTTTGGTAGCGGGCCGTGACGGTGGTACTATATTGTCCTCAAAGAGCGCAAAGAAGTTGTTTAATTTTTCTGGGAGCAAGACGATGTCCGCGACGGGGCTGGTTTTCTTTTTGTAATCCATGATTGTCTGTAGACCCTGCCACATATGTCTCGTGTTTGAGCAGTTGAATTGTGACACCACTTTGTCTCTATACTGACGCTTTGCTTGTTTGATTGCCTTACGGAGGGAATAACTACACTGTTTGTATTCGGCCATGTTTCCAGTCACCTTGCCATGATTAAATGCGGTAGTACATGCTTTCAGTTTTGCACGAATGCTGCCATCAATCCAGTTTCTGATTAGGGAAGGTTTTAATAGTCACAGTGGGTACAACTTCTCCTATACACTTCCTTATATACTGGCTCACAGAGTCAGCGTATACATCAATGTTATGGTCTGAGGCTACCCGGAACATATCCCAGTCCACGTGAACGAAGCAATCTTGAAGCGTGGAGTCCGATTGGTCAGACCAGATTTGGATAGACCTAAGCACAGGCACTTCCTGTTTTAGTTTCTGCCTATAGGAGGGGAGCAACAAGATGGGGTCATGGTCAGATTTGCCAAAAGGAGGGCGGGGGAGGGCCATGTATGCATCGCGGAAGTTAGAGTAGCAGTGGTCAAGTGTGTTACTCGCTCGTGTACTGCAATCGATATGCTGATAGCATTTAGGTAGCCTTGTTCTCAGATTAGCTATGTTAAAAATCCCCAGCTACAATAAATGCAGCCTCAGGATATATGGTTTCCAGTTTGCATAATGTCCAGGGATGTTCCTTGATGGCCGTCTTGGTATCCCCTTGCCGGGGGGATAAACACGGCTGTGACAATAAGCGAGGAGAGTTCTCTTGGGAGATAATACGGTTGGCATTAGATTGTGAGGAATTCTAGGTTAGGTGAACAAAAGGACTTGAGTTCCTGTATGTTGTTACAATTACACCATGAGTCGTTAATCATGAAACATACACCCCCGCCCTTCTTCTTACCATAGAGATGATTGTTCTTGTTGGCGTAATGCACTGAAAACCCTGTTGGCTGTACGGACTCCGACAGCATGTCCCCAGCTAGCCATGTCTCCGTGAAACAGAGTACGTTACAATCCTGGATATCTCTTTAGAAAGCAACTCTTGCCCTAATTTCACATTAGCGAGTAATATACTCAGAAGCGGTGGGTGGTGTGCGCCCATCCGAAGCCTCACTAGAAGACCGCTCCGGCACCCTCTCCTCCGACGGCGTTGTTTTGGGTAGGCCTCTAGAATCAGTTAAAATGCCCTGGGAGGTGCAAACAAAGGATCCGCTTTGGGAAAGTTGTATTCCTGGTTGTGCTGGTAAGTTGAAGTCTCTCTGATATCCAATAGTTCTTCCCGGCTGTATGTAATAACACTTAAAGTTTTCTGGGCTAACAATGTAAGAGATAATACATTAAAAAAAACTAAATTCTGCACAGTTTCCTAAAGACTTGAAGCGAAGCTGTCATCTCTATCGGCGCCATCTTCAGCAACACTAGGTTAGGGGGATGGACGCCAGGCTGTTGACTATTTTACCTGTGAGCCAGAAGACGGGAAGACGACCCCCTCCTCTCTCAGAGACTTAATGGTGGCACTGATCAGACTGAGCTGTGGATCTTTCTGGAACTCGTCACACCACTCCACCATCATCCCCTTCAGCTTGTCACACACCTTGGGGTGGGCCTGCGGGGATAATAGTAATTATTTTTAGGCTACTTATTAATTCGATAGAGGCAAAACATTGACACAAAGAGCTTGATAGAGCCAGTCGATTGTTATCCTCACGTGCATAGGTCTGAACATTATCAATTCACCACACATATTTCAACAGAAAAACCTTTGTCAGCTTACGTACCCTGCTCAGTATAGCTCGGACTTCAGTGGCAAAGTCCCGTGAGCAGATTTCTAAGTGAAAGATTCTTCCACTGTTATTGACACAGGCAGCCAGCAACTGAAAAAGAGGGAGAAAAGCCAGGTTAGTCCAGTAGTCAGCAAGGATGATCTATTTTGAGGCTTTACAGTAAAACAAGAGTAATGCTTTGATTCACATCCACACCAAAGTTGAATAATTGATTAACACATTAACAGATATGACACAAGTGAAATGATGCATGTTTTTATGATTGGGGGGGCTAAAGTTGACTGAGTGAGGAGAGAGAGAGAGAGACATTAAAAATAGAACAGCCGTGTGACCATCTACCCCGATGGTGAGTCAGAGAGAAAGATCACATGGTCTGACGTTGAGCATCATCACTCTATAATAACACTGAGCAGCAGAAAGAACAAAACAGTAAAAACCTTTGTAGGGCCATGGATCATTACACTGACTGTGCTGTGGCAAGGCTGCCCACAGCAATGAGACTGAGTTACGAGCTCAGTGCTCTAGAACTGCCAAGAGCAGCAGGAGATGGACCACTCTTCCCAAATACTTTATTACATCAGACTGGAGTGTCATTGAGGCTTAGGGCAACAGTCAGTTTTTGATCCACCAGCCACAGTGTATAAAGTAATTCACACTCAGAATGTCTTCCAGCACATTGTTCAAACTCTGTTGTCCATCATATAGCAGGATTCATGACTCATATTACCTGTGTATATGATCACAGCCACTCAACAAGCTCTAGGGCCTGACACCAGGAAGTGAAAAACCTGACCTTGCACTAGGTTCACACCTTTCCAAGATATTTCTACATTGACACTAGGCTAAGCTGAACTCTATCATACATTAATAAACCTGTTATACAGTAAGGAAACCCGCTGGATTTTCCAACAGTCTAGTGAATGATATATTTTGTCTTGAATAACACAGTAACAAAGTGACTCACAGTGAGGGCTTGCATGGCAACATGTGGGACCTTGTGGTTGACTCTCTTCATCACAGACCTCAGGCAGTCCTTAGCTCTGGGAGAAGACAGGCAGGTAGAGACAAACGATTAATAGGGCACACAAGTAGTAGGTTATTACAACACGAGTCATCTTCAATATACGCGTATTAATTGCATATTAAAATACCCCACTCCCCTCCAATCTTCCTGGAGACCTGCTGTTACACTATTATGAGTCTGTAGATGCACATATTACAAATACTTGGAAGCAATGTTCCATATAAGAGAAGCACGAGATTAGTAAGTTCAATGAAGTTCAGAGTTTTCGCCGTAAAAAAAAAAGAAAGACAAGTAAGGTTTTCTTTTACTGTGGGAATTGTGATCGAATCAATGCAATATTAGCCACTTTCAATGCAACATACGGAAACAAACATGAACTGTGCAAGAGATTTTGTTGTAGGCAGAGCGCATCGGAGTATGATTCTGTGCATTGACAGGCATGACACAGGCTCGTACTCTACACAGACCGGTGCACCATAACCAATCAGTGCTGCAGTAAATAGACCATTGCCCTATATGGATTTGTGTAGTTCACTTTTACAGTATGAGCGGTTGCGATTATTATGTGCTTGTTTTGAGATCAAAGCAAGAGCTGAATGTAGCCATGTGTGCACATTTGTTCATATTTTTTGCTAGTTAGTGAATTACTTGCCCAGTTATAGCTAATTTGTAGTCAGCAATGTGGGAATGATTGCTTCCCACAAGAGCACAAAACATGTACATTTCTAGCCATCTTCGTAAAGCGAGTCAGGTAAAGAGCTTTTTTTTTATATATATCTTAAAGGGGCAGTGTATATTTTGAGACAGGCTTGAATAAGCTAAGTAGCCAATAGGCAGAGGGTAGCATAATTTGTCTGATTCTCTGCAATAATGGTTTAGGAATAATAATGATTTTTATTTTGTAAAGTGGTTTCTTGCATTAAACACGGAAGTGGATAAACAGGTTAATGTCAAGCCCTGCATGTTTTTTTCTCAAAAGTCTCATGGAATGTAGGCCTACATTGAACACCACACATTGGCTGCTACTGCCATTTCCATATTAAAATGTTATGTGATGCATTTTCTCCATAGTTTTTTTTATATTGGTAGGCCTACATTATGATCAAATAGCCACAGTAGCCTACTTGGCCACTGTTGAAACAGTAAAATGAAAGCGGGTACAGTGTTCACAGTAAACACGCACCGGAAGTCGCATAGATATTTCACAAGGTTCAAGTTTGCGCTCAGCAGACATGAGATTTGCTCAGTGACGAAAAATATTAGAGAGAACATTGCTTGGAAGTACTTGAAAATTAGCCAGGCAGCTAGTGCTCTGGTCCAAGTAAACAATGAAGTTATTTTAGAATCAGAAGTCTCATTCCAGCTTACCCATTGGGTGTATGTCCAACCCTGTCACAGATATCCATGATCAGGGCCCAGTCCTCCACTGTATTGGTTTCATTGGTGGTTTTCTCTGACAATGTGGTACACCGGGATACATGTGGTTAGGTGAGAGAAGAGAATCTGTGGTTCGGCATGTACTGTCCATATTATCGCTGCTTTAAACAGTTTGAGCCTGTATTTTCATAGGTTTGACAGTCACTACAATTATGGAGGTTGTATGATTAAACTAGCAATAAAGCAGTTAAAAGTTATTCCTTATAAGTTCTTTGTTATGCAATAGCCATTACACATCGGTGACTAGCTAGTTAGGTGTTTTGCATGTAACATTTGCATAAAACAAGCAATCCAATTGTACACATTTCAAATAATAGTTTACAAGGGAACCATGAGAGCTTGTTCCAAAGATGATAAACTGTTAATGGAAAGAAGGTGATTTGCATGTAACATTTGCATAAAACAAGCAATCCAATGATACAGCTTCCTTGGAGTAAACCTAAAACTAATCCAACTCATACATCTGGCTAGTTAACTAGATAGATAGCTCATTACGTTATTATTGAATATGTGAGTTTGTTGCAGTTTAGGCTGTCTCGTTATTGAAAATCGTTGATTAGCTACAATACACTGATTACACAACACACTGATTACACAACAACTAGCTAACATACTCGCTAGCTAATATATGTATAGCTAGCACAGTGGTAGCTAGCTATATAGCTAGGTAGGTAGTATGACCGATGACTGTCTGCTAACCCTGTGACTACTAAGTTAGACTTACAGACTTTACCAAACCACATAACTGGTTAGCTATTTGGATAATATAACATTTGATTATAACGTCAACGTGTAGCCAATGATATGTATAAATAAGGTATCCCCTTCTGTATGTGGTGTAGCCAGAGCAGTTGTTGTTAGCTTGCTGGCTAGCGGTTCTGTCGCTAGCTAAGATGAAGCTAACTAACGGTTAGCTCACTCCGAATCAAATTGCCCAAATGAAGTGCTCAACTTACCAACATCTTGGTCGAATGGATTCTGCGCAAATAAAGGCATGTTTATCCCTTTAAACCAACCGACGTTGTTGAGAAAGAAAACGTATAATATTTTTTTCAAGAATATATATTTTCTTAAATCCCTTCCTCATCCATCAAACTCTGTACACTTATACCAGTTGCTCTTCCGTAAACTTGGGTGGCTGCAAAAATGCCTGATTTCTATTTAGAATTAAATGCAAAAACTATAGAACTCAAATCATTTCGACACTTATCGATGCATATATATTTAAAGCTAAGTAAAGAACGCAAATTAAATATTTCTGTATTTCTACATTTAAATGTATCATGTACAGGCAAATACAAATACACCTCTTATGACCCTTTAAAAATGTTTTTTTTTTCTGGTGTAACACTGCCACCAGTGGGTGGAAGAGGTACGCGAATATTCCATTGTTCCTTTCCTCTTATTATAAGTCTTATAATAAAAATGGAATGGTTCGGAAAAACATGACGTATATTACCACACATAAAGAACAACATATAACGATATTTATGATTTGTTGTATGTTATGATATAGGCTATCCGATACGCACAGTATTTTGTTTGTTTTGTGCCAAAAACCCATACAAATCTACGGCATTTACAACTCAAAAGCAAGCACTAAGCTAAAGTAAACTGTTCATGGTGATGTTTCGGTAGGGGGCGCGGGCTGCTGGTCCCGTAAAATATTGCGCAGGCCCAGTTTATGCCTTGCATTTCCTGATTTGGTGGACTGATTGGAAGAGTAGCTCTGACTGATTGCTATTTTCTCAGCATCTGGCACACTAATCGGGCAGCGTCAAGTGGGGTTCAGTCATGTCAGCACCTGCTATGGGGACCACGAAGACGGCTCACACTGATGTGGCCCCGAAGAAAAAGAGGGGACCGGGTGCCCTGGCTACGGCGTATCTGGTTATATATAACGTGGTTATGACAGCTGGGTATGTACACAATTCTGATACACTTCCTGTTTGACGAGAATGGGGTGCAAGCGTGCATGATCTGTCATAATTAATGTCATGGGAAGGCTCGTGCCTGCTACGAAACTCGATCCCCGAACTGTTTTTCTTGCCATTTTGCCCAATAATGCTTGTATTTTGGAAATAATGATAGGCTAATGATTAAATCAATCCCATGTGAACAACTTTGCTTCGCTGGCGACACGTTGTCGATAACTCGTTTCATTGTGCTGCCTTCAGCGACATTAGAGCAAATCATTTCAGCCAAACACAGAACTAATGTTGTTACTTTGTAACAGCCTCCGTCGGGAATGTATCAATTGTCTGTCTTTGGTTACATTTAGTTCTAGCGTGCGCCTACAAAACACCGCAATTAGCTATGTTGCCTTGAGTTGCAACTGTAATCGCGTGAATTGTGTGTATGTATGTATATATATGTGTGTATTATATATATGTATATGTGTGTATTGTATGTATTATGTGTGTGTGTGTGTGTGTGTATGTATATATATATATATATATATATATATATGGAATCATGTAGTAACCCAAAAAGTGTTAAACAAATCAACATTTTTTTTAGATTCTTCAAAGTAGCCACCCTTTGCCTTGATGACAGCTTTGCACCCTCTTGGCATTCTCTTAACCAGCTTCATGAAGCTGGTTGAGAGAATGCCAAGCATGTGACGACAGCTTTGCACACTCTTGGAATGCCAAGCCTGTACAAAGCTGTCATCAAGGCAAAAGGGGGCTACTTTTGAAGAATCTCAAATATAAAATATATTTTGATTTGTTTAACACTTTATTGGTTACTACATGATTCCATATGTGTTAATTCATGGTTTTGATGTCTTCACTATTATTCTACAATGTAGAAAATAGTGAAAATAAAGAAAAACCCTTGAATGAGTAGGTGTGTCCAAACTTTTGACTGGTACTGTATGTAATATATATAATTTTAAAAAGCTGTCATTATGTACAGTAATAGCTATTGTTCTTTATGCATATTGCATGTCGTTTTGCAACCACCATTTGTTCGTTTTTATTTTTACTATAAATACATTTGTTTTGGCAAAAGTTCGGACAATATTTCTAATTTCACTCAGCATTATGATACAAGTTGTTGTGAAAGAAATTGCACAAGTGCAAAATGCTGGATGCGCTCCCTTCCTAACAAGTTAGATGACGTTACAGTATTCCCTCCCCCTCCCATTCCTGTCTGTGAGGTGATTCTTTCCCTCTGTGATACTCTCTCTGTTTATTGAGTACCAGCTACAACCGGTACGCCGTGCCTTTTCAGGGGCTATACAGCCTGCTCAGTTTCTATTACTAACTTTAGTAGATTAATATCTATCAGGTTCAAAACCTGTCACTCCTACCAATCACGACTATTCAAGTATGTGATTGTGCAGATGCCGTTTCCATTTATGTATTAGTGCTACGTTCTGTGTGGTTGGACTGTTTTGCTTTACCCTGTCTTCTAAGAGTAAACTGAGGCTATTATTTGATACCAGAAATGTATTTCCACCCAGAACTCCCTGGAAAATATTGTCAGATGTTACTGAGTAGACTATCCTGGCTAAATAACTGAAATAAACATGAAATGTGTGTGTTCTTCCAGCTGGCTGGTCATTGCTGTGGGCCTGGTGCGGGCCTACCTTGTCAGAGGCAGCTACCACGGCCTGTACTTCTCTATAGAGAAACCCCTGAAGTTTTTCCAGACCGGTGCACTATTAGAGGTGAGTGGATGTAGGCCAAGTCTCTGTTGTAGGGCCTCAGGGTCAGACCTGGGTCATGTTCATTAGGTACACTAGTCAAATATTATGCAACAGAAAATGGAAATCTGTATACTTTTTCTTATTTGACAAGTTTAGGTAGAGCCCCCTTTATGTCACTTCCTTACAAAAACGTTTTCTCCCCACTGAACAAAATCTGGGCTTTTATTCAGAGCACTTAACAGGACAGCCCCTTATCGTTCTCTGTGTGTGGTGCATTTGGTAAGTCCCCTACTGTATGAATACAACTTAATGGCAGGAATGTTCAAGCACACAGCACTGTTGTATTTTTAAATAGAAACTCCTCCACCATGACTGGCCTTGGCCTTCCCCCGCTCCCACCTCTGTGCTACTTACAGACAGCACAGAGGCCTAGTAGGGTGTTAGTGTGATCCTCTCCAGCCACACTGTAACACAGAGAGAAGGGATTAGGCCTAGTGTAACCCAAGCTCAGTCTACATGTTGCTCTTATTCCAACTCCCTCCATTCATAAAAACACCTTTAAACACTGGGCATTTCCAGTGATTATGTTTTGACTAGTGCACTGGCTTTTATCTAGTCATTGACCAGTAGAATGAACTGTCTTGGTGTACATATCCACTATCATAGGATTGACAGACTACATCTTATTGCCATATTTAACCTTGATTCACTAAAGAGCAATATGAATCAGCTGTGAGATCAGAGTTTATAATTGCATACATTAAAAAAAAGTCACTTCGTCTCAAACTCATGTACTGAAAATCTGTGTGGAGAAACAATTAATTGCATAAAGTATTTACACTGACCATATGGTGTGACTGTGTTGTTTATGCTGTTTTTATTTTTATTTCTGTTCAGATATTGCACTGTGCAGTGGGTAAGTTGAAGTTCCTCCCTCTTCTCATGGTCAAAGTTGCGCGGTCTCTACCAGTCATGTGGACATAAGCCCTACTGAGAGCCATTGCCTCAGATAGAGATAGCCTTTCCAGGCTGCTAAGATAAGCCTGGCCTGATGGTGCTAATGTGATAACGAGCATGGCCCTGCTCCATTGTGGTCGTAGCACTCCCGGTACACAGTCCACTAATTATCTGGGATTTGAGGCTAACCCTGACCTTCATTATGGCAGCTGTCTGTCTCTGTCTGTCTGACATGTGCTGCTCTCTGCTGGACAAACCTAGACACTACACATATGTAGCCCACAGCTTAGTCAGTGTAATACAGTTAATTTTTTTTTTACTGGAATTGGTGTGCTATATTTTTTGCTGTCTTATATCAGCTTTTGTAAGCTGTCTATGAATGAATAGTCCAACACTTGACATACTTTTGCACAAATTGAAAATATGATGTATTTTCTTCTCATCATGTATTTTGCTCAGTATCACTGCGTTGTGAAGTGGTAAAGCTGTGTTTTGAGGTGATACAGTACATATCTTCTAATGTGATGATCATGCTGTGTTCTCCTGCTCCAGGGATCGTTCCATCCTCTGTGGTTCTAACAGGGTTCCAGGTGTTGTCTCGGGTCTTCCTCACCTGGGCTGTGACACACAGCGTACGAGAGGTACATCTCTTCTTCATCGAATCATTCAGCCCCCCCATTCACCAATTATGGAACTAGCCATTGATTTTCCAGATAAGTTTAGTTTTTTTGATCTGTTGGAATATCAGGATGAACCAGCACTAAAATATTACGGAGTGAGACAGTAACAAATATTCAAACTTTATAATATGTGGTAATGGTTTCAGGGGATCAATGCCCCTAGATGTTGTCTTCATCCCAAAGAAAGAGACTTGCTGATGCGCTACGGTCTGTGAGCCTGAAATAGTGAACATGCTTGAAGTCAACAGGGTGAATAACACTAACATGTTTGTAAGGTCTGAAACGCTCTACTGCATATGTGTGTTTGTGAGTATTTGCAACTATGTTAATTTACAGAGACTGACTTTTGCTTTAAAATCTTGTGTTTACAATTCTCTCTCTCTTTACCTGTCAGGCGGCATGACATGCAGAGTTACAGCGTAGTATAGATGGTGCAACAAACTGCACGGTTCTGCTATAACCCCTCGGTCTTCCAGTTGAATGAATCTACTACAAACTACTGCATGCTAGCTTTGAATTGTCTGCCCAGTCTCACCCCTGTCTGTTTGTCCTGTCTGATTCCAGGTCCAGAGTGAAGACAGTGTCCTGCTCTTCGTATCGGCATGGACCATCACAGAGATCATCCGCTACTCCTTCTACACCTTCAGTCTGCTCAACCACCTGCCCTACCTCATCAAATGGGCACGGTAAGAAAAGCTCCCCGCTCCTCCTGTTGACCAACTGAATGAGAGAGGCACTCACTTCACATTGGAAAGAAGTGCTGTAGAATTACTTTGTGTGTTAAATTCAAAAAGGGGGTTATAGATATAGGACAGACACTTCAAAACCTTATTCCTTATGATTTATTTGTTTACTGTTTTTTTAAAATAAATGTTATTTAATGTGTTTCTATGGGCTATACTTTTAACTGGTAATGTGTGTGTATATATATATATATATTTATTTATTTTTGGGGGGGAACCTATTTAACCCCTTTTTTTAATGGTGTCATGGTCTGACAAACACAGCTGTAGTTCTGTCACCTTCCGCAGCAGATGCGGAAGGCTGACATTTTACCTGTACAATTGTATGTAATTTTCACCTGCTCATTTAATGTGTGGGTTTAAATACTGTACACAGCCCTCTATTTATTCACTGTCAATGTATGAGACATACCGCCATGTCGATTGGTATTAACGATGGGGAAGTTCTTTGATGCTTTACACTAGAGTCTCTGTCATTCTGAGGCGGTGAAAGTAGGGGTGCGAGCATCTTGAGAAAATGTGACTGTGCGGTTAAGAACCGTGTGTAAACGTCCTATCTTTTCAGCGACATGAAAGCTCACAGCACAAAATATGTATCTAATACGAACTGAAATCTTATCAGAAACATGTTGGATTGTTTTCACATCTTTCATTTCCTTATAGCCGGTCAAACTGATGTCATTTGGAAATCTTCCACTGAAAATCTTTTAGCGGTTTCAGAGTTATTGCATTTTCTCCCCGGTCCCTAAACGTCCTCCCTCCGCGAGATAAGCAGACATAAGAGAGAGAACTTTGTTGATGTCAATTAGATTATTGATGTGTTCATTCTATCGATTTATGGCATTGTTGTGGTGAGTTAGGCTTTATTTAGTCTTTTAGGCCCCCCCCCCCCCCCCAGATTATTCACATTTTACTTTTAACCATAAACTGGCACACCTGATTCAATTAGTCTTGACAAATTATCAAGGCTTTGACCCATCGAATCAGGTGTGCCAGTTTTTAGGGTTAAAACAAAAATGTGAAATGTCTGGGGGGGCCCCGAGGAGAGGGTTGGGTAACCCTGTTCTAGGGCAACATATAATGACAGGAGAGTTGCCTTCTAGTTATTATAGGCCTAGACAAGTTGACAAACAAATAGCCTACCAAACGTCAGAAATTATAAGAAGATATCTAGTAAAAAAAAATGTTTTTATTCCCGCACCCTCTTTAAAAAAATCGTTATGCCATTCCTGCTGTCATTATAAAGTGCCTTCAGGAAGTAGTCATACCGACTTATTCTACATTTTGTTGTGTTACAGCCTGAATTTTCTAAGAACATGTTTTCACTTTGGCATTATGGGGTATTGTGTGTGAAAACAACAAAATGTGGAATACGTCAAGGCGTATGAATACTTTATGAAGGCACTGTATATGTTCATAACATAGTTACATAGGGCTGTATGTAAAGTAACCTGGGCGTGTACGACACTCCCTCCATAATGTGTTTTCTCAGTCTCAACCATGGCAACAAAGTCTTCAACAAAGGCCTACTCATTGGGGAGGACCGTTTGTTGCCTGGTAGCAAATTATGATGATTCTTCTAATGTCAGCCAATGTTGTGGTGCTTCACTCTTCACCTTCAGTTGACTTTATAAAGTTTGTGGTACATAACAGGTAGAAGGGCTGCACGATATGGACAAAATATCATATAGAAACATTGTTTATGAATTATTGTGATAGCAATATGAGAAAACAAGAGTCTGAACTTGGGCATGACAACAAATGGACACGCCTGGGAGGAGTAGTTTTCTATCAGAACATGCTTCCCCAGTCCCTATTAGAACATGCAGTTGCACAAACAACATGCAGCACAAGATCTGGGCCACCACCACTGGCATCATGAATTGAAATTCAGCAGAACAAATTAGCTACAGTAGTGATATTGCAGCCTCTTGCAATCTGGATATTGTACATGTCCATATTGAAATGTACTCCTTCCATCCTATCTCCAGGTACACATTCTTCCTAGTCCTGTATCCTATGGGTGTGACAGGTGAGCTGCTGACCATCTATGCAGCCCTGCCCTATGTGCAGAAGACAGGTCTCTACTCTGTCACTCTACCAAACAAGTACAACTTCTCCTTCGACTACTACACCTTCCTCATCCTCACTATGGTCTCCTACATTCCACGTAAGTCTCTCTCTCTCTTTCTCTGTCTCTCGCCACATTGCATCTCCCCTTCCTACTCGCTACAATACATCACTGATTTACTATTTCAGTAGTACGTCAGTGATGTGTTGGACTGAGTATGTAGGGGAGATTCATTTCATGAATTACAAAAAGCCCACATCTAGACAAGCAAGCACTAAGTGCAAAGTAGAGCATTACAATTCACTGTAAGATGCTTTGCGCTGTGAATTCTAATGCTCTGCCTTGCACTTAGTGCTTGCTTGTCTAGATGTGGGCTTTTTAAATGTTGTGAAATGGCTCATAAATGTTATAAGGTGTCTATACTTAATTCTGCATATGATTCTATGGTTGCTTGTTTTTTTTTTTTTATCTGAGTATGTTGTCCTCCCGGTGTTTCCCCAGTGTTTCCCCAGCTCTACTTCCACATGATGCGTCAGAGAAAGAAAGTCCTGGCCCACGTGGAAGAGTACAAAACAGAGTAAACACAGCAAACACACGGCAGACTGATCACATCATGCCACGGGGAGGAGTCTTGGCAGACTGATCACATCATGCCACGGGGAGGAGTCTTGGCAGACTGATCACATCATGCCACGGGGAGGAGAGGAAAAAGACGAGATAACGTTTAAAAAAAGAAAAAACATGCCTGACCAATTAAATATGTCTGCTTGTTGAAATACCAAGAAACTCAACTCTTTTTCAGATCCAGAAAATAACATGGGGAATGGGGATGATCGATCTAACCGTGGTTCTTGCTAATCAGTTGGTTCGGTTTTGGGCTGTTGCCTGGCTATTAAGATGCTCTTGTCATTTACAATATACAAACTGCTTTTCGTTTTCTTTGTAAGTAAATGCAGTTACCATGTTATCAAAATGCTACTTAAACTGTTTTGTAAATGTGATGATGATCCAGGTCCATTGCACTGGCCCCTTTGAGAGGCAGCAGAATGCTGTGCTGTTGCCTGTGACTCTGGTCATAATGTGCTGAATGCACTGATACAATCAATGCCCTCTTCTCTCATTATTCAGTAGAAGACAAACACTAGAACCCCCCCCCCCCCCCCCCCCCCCCTTCTATTCTATCACGGTCTGCATCCCAAATGGAAGCCTATTCCCTATATAGTACACTATTTAGGGAATAGTGTCATTTGGGATGCTGCCATGCTTTGTGCTCAAATGAATAGTTGTCCTTTGTCAGGATGGATGGATGGAGGGTTCCATATTTGTCTGACTCTCAACGGAGGACTATGCCTGTTGTTTAAGTAATTTATTTCTGCAACTAGTTTTTTCACCTGCAGAACTTCTGATCACATTCCATTTGGTGTAATAAAGCTTTTCTTTATTCTGTGCTTACATAGTTTTATTTTCAAATACTCAACTAACTGCAGTAATTCAGTGCTTATTGTCATAAGATAGCTTTTTGCTGAAATGTTTTGGATTTTTTGTGTTGACAATATTAGTTAAGAATTTGGACCTTTTGGGTTTCTTTAGAATCATATTATGTTGATTGTGGGTTGGTTATTGATTTGTAACTCTTTGTTTGAAGTAGGGGTAGGCCTCCATGACCTAGAGTGGATAGTACGTCGATAAGCGCACCAGTTGTACAGTTACTTTGCTTTCTTGTGTGTATTTTCTGAGGGAATTCATTTATTTACTCAAGCTTTAAACTTAAGGTGGTTCTCAAATTGTCTTGGTGTGATGTTGGACCAAGACACTGGTGGACATTGCCTGGAAAACATGTTGAAGAGTTAACCACCAATGAGCCAATACTCACACTTTATTTATTGACTGTTTGTTCTGAACTACAGTAGGGTGCCAGGACATGCACTGTCAGACACTGGGCTCCCGAGTGGTGCAGCGGTCTAAGGCACTGCAGCTCAGTGCTAGAGGCGTCACTACAGACACCCTGGTTCGAATCCAGGCTGTGATTGTCCATATGGGACATAGGGCGGCGCACAATTGGCCCAGCGTCGTCCAGGTTTGGCCGGTGTAGACCGTCATTGTAAATAAGAATTTCTTCTTAACTGACTTGCCTAGTTAAATAAAGGTTACATTTAAATATATATATATATATATATAAAAACAGGAAGCTTGCATGGACACTGGAGTCCATTAGATTAGAGAGCTTGTACTCCTGCATTTCCAATGACTTAGAGGCAATCTGCAGTTGCTACATTTATTTTTGACTTATAAGTTAAAGATATATACCTATTGTTTCTTGAAGAATATAACTTATCCTTATGAGCTTAGTTCAACTGTTGTACCACATCAGAACCCAAAATATAAGCTTGTTTTACTCCAATATTTGTAAAAAAAGAAGAAATATAAACACACTTTATAAACTCAAAACATAATTTTGATATCATGGATCAGTCCTTGTATCCATAGCTCTGTCTATGAATTTGAAAGTTGTTACATTTCTCCATTCCTCATCTTTTTACCAAAACAGTGGTGGGGTGCCTGCTTTGTTAATGTTTCAACTGCGGACTGGCTCTTTAAATCTAATAATGTAGAGAGTCAGGCGTTTGCGTGTGTGTGGTTCAGAGTTTTCGTCCACCTCTGACTCAGGAGAAGGTAACTGAGAAAGCATTTTGCATATGAGTACAATGTAAAACCTTAACGGTTATCAATGTGGATGTAAACAGTAGCTGCACTGCATTAACACTGAAAACTCAAAGAATTTGATTCTCGTTTTGCCTAATAAATTGTTGTAGAACCAATGTGAAAGACAAACTAGATTTTGTGGACTTTAGCTTACTAGAAAGTGTTGAGGTTGTGTTGTGTTTGAGTAGTGATCACCCTTTTGCTTCCATGTCTGTGGGACTGCATCTCACTGCATGCAGTTTTAGACATTGATCAGGAGTTGCCTGACACTGGTATTGCCCTGATGCTCTTTGGGATATGTAACGGTATGTTTATTATATCCTGAATTACGCTGTGGAAGGCCTAAACTTTGCAAGGGATTCTTCCCTTAAATAATGTTTGTTTCCCTCCCATTCTTAAAATGTCCTGTTGTCCTGATAGTTGAGTTCCTATGTTTCTGTTCTTTGTTGGCCTCACATGTAGTCTACACTCTTATGAAAGAGATGAGCTAGCAAGGTGAACTGAAGATGCCTTTAGTGCATCAACAACCACCCAACATCCCAACTAACTTGATTTAACATTCCCGGTGGGCCTACGGTATCGGAGGATGTTTTGTAAGCATGGCCAGGATTGTTGGGAACTCCTGTGAGAGGCAGGAGTGCAACTCTGCAAAATTGCATGTAGGAGGTAATAAACGTCCATTATCATTCAAAGTGATGATACTTTGGTATAACTTACAGTATGGAAAAAGCATGCCACAATACTACTCCATACACTGGTTCTACTAAACAAAACTACAGTATGTTGATCTTTTTGATAAAAAAATGTTTTGCATGGGACCAGCAGACTTTGTATAAGTATGATTAGTTATATAACTATATATTTACAATAAACTTAACATGGAAGCAAAAGAGATTTCCTGTTTTTTTTCTCTGTATTTTGATTATTGTTTTGATGATCTACATCTATATGGACTTCTATGATCCAATTAGTGTACTTGTGTTGTATGTGTCTGTCTCTGTCTGTCTGTCTGTCTGTCTGTCTGTCTGTCTGTCTGTCTGTCCCTACAGTCTGTTTTCTTAAGTGTGTTATTTTACCTCTCACAAGATGGCAGTAGTGTTCTACACCAAAGCTATGTATGCTAAAGTTGGACCCTTTCACCCTTGGTAAATACCTTTATTCAGTACATTTTTTGCAGGTGCCAGTGCAGGTCTGGATGACTGTGTTTAGTATTTTATTAGGATCCCAATTAGTGGTTTCTGAAGCAGCAGCTACTCTTCCTCGAGTCCACATAAAACATGAAACATGACATAATACAGAACATCAATAGACAAGAACAGCTCAAGGACTGAACTACACACATTTGCAAAATAATCAGATTCCTGTTGTTCAATATTGACCTTATTCCCAATGGATAACCACGACCCCATACATCAACACAGAGGACAGAAACACATGCTGATGCTGCATGCAGGCCAGGGTCTCTGTATTTTTGGTATATCCAGGTACATGCAAAGGCATCGGTTTCCAATGAAAGATGTGGGGGGAGTCTCACATTTCCTGAATCCCCATTGAATACAGGTTTAATCCTCACTGTGATTCCTACAGTAATATACAATGAGCTCCAAAAGTATCGGGATAGTGAGACATTTTTGTTGTTTTGGTTCTGTACTCCAGCACTTTGGATTTGAAATGATACCATGACTATGAAGTTAAATTGCAGACTGACAGCTTTAATTTGAGGGTATTTTCATCCATATCGGGTGAACCGTTAAGAAATTACAGAACCTTTTGTACATAGTCCCCCCCCATTTTAGGGGACCAAAAGTATTGGGACAAATTCACTTATATGTGTATTAAAGTAGTAAAAAGTGTAGTATTTTGTCCCATATTCATAGCATGCAATGATTACATCAAGCTTGTGACTCTACAAACTTGTTGGAAACATTTACTGTTTTTTTTGGTTGTGTTTCAGATTATTTTGTGCCCAATAGAAATGAATGGTAAGTAATGTATTGTGTCATTTTGGAGTCACTTTTATTGTAAATAAGAATAGATATGTTTTGAAATACTTCTACATTAATGTGGATGCTACCATGATTACGGATAGCCCTGAATGAATGGTGAATAATGATGAGTGAGAAAAATACAGATGCACAAACAGCTACAGAGCCAATACAACAACAAATGTGTCACTGTCCAAATACTTTTGGACCTCACTGTAACTGATAGAACTGTTTATCATGAACCATTAGAATGAATGGTGTATATCGTTTTTTATGCTTGAATGACAGCCATGAGAGTAAGGTTGTGGAAAAGACACATCCCAGGCACGGTGCACTTACCTACAGTGTGTTTTTGTGTTTGTTTTGTTCTAAGCCTTTTGTTTTGCTCACCAACAAAGGCAGGGATACTGTATGCCATAATGCCTTTCTCTTATGTTGAACCCAGTGATCATGTTTCTCCTATTGTGTGTGTTTCAGTGATCCTGTTACGCTTGTTTCCAGAATGTACTGTCCCTGGCCAGGGAAACAGATACACTATCCGACTTCCAAGAGGTTAGGTTAAATAATACGTAAATTGACACACCGCCAGTGTCATTACAAGGCTTATAAAATAAAATGGCCACATCTAGAACAAGCTGTTCTTAGGACGCGCTGCCTGCAACACGATATAGATAGTTGACACAGTAGCATATTGTCTCTCCTGGTTGTAATTCATGCAATTGGTTTATCAGGTGATCAAAGACAAAGAACATAGGATATATACAATTGTGACTTGGTGGGGTTGGGATCTTGGCTTCCTGGTTTTCTAATGCCATATAGAAGAGATAGAGCTATACATGTGCCAGAGAGCTCCTCTCAGTAGAACCCCCCGAGTACACATAGCTGTTTGTAACAGAGAGAACAGACCCGGATAGTCATTACAGTATCACAACAAACCCTACAATAAAGATTTGCCCACCATAATGCTCAGCTTACCAATATCTTACCAACTCAAAAAATACCTTGACCATTGACTCAATAATTACATTGACTTGCAAGGAACAGGGCTGTCAACAGGATCAAATATTTCGCTACACCTGCAATAACATCTGCTTAATATGTGTATGTGATCCATACAATTTGATTTGATTTGAAATGCATAGCAGTCTCCTCCAGGCCCATGTTTAGACCTTAAAAATGGAAACTGTCCCTCAGTTACCAGAGTGGCAGAAGTGACACCCATGTAATCAATTAGGTCTTTCGATTTACATGTCAATATACCACACCAAATAGAATACATGTGGGTTCAGCAGAACTTTAGGGGTTAATCGTTTGCGTTTGAGGTCCAGCTGTGATCACAGACCCGCCCATTCATCCAAATGCGGGGGAGAACGCGCAGGAGTCGCATCTCCAAGTGACACGGTCGAAAGCCAATGAAAAGCTTTAAAGTGAAAGTCATACTCTCGCATATCCAATGGGAATGAGCAAACGGCTGATTTTGGGAATCAGACTTGGTTGAATGAAAACCCAACAGCAACCAGCAATGGTAATAAACCGTCCGATTATGCCTGCCTGATCAATAGCGTACAATGCATGACTCCCTATCATAGCCCACTGGGAGTACGCTCAGAATTGTTTCTTCTTCTGGTCAGTCTGTTGTGTTATTCGACGTCGCAGGAATCCAAAAAGGGGTTGAACTAGGACCAAACGCGGTGGTAACGTTGGGTGATGTGTGCTGCATGAATCGTATGGATCAACACCAGATTGAGTCTTCAGGGATTTTGTGTGCAGTCGCTGGTGGTCAGCTGTTATGTGGTCGTGACAGCTCGTTAATTCTGGCCAGAGTTTGACATACAGATGCAGTAATAATACCGTGGAGAAACGTTTTTGGAGGATGCTCTGGCTTTTGTGTGTGTTTAAACGTCGAATCTTTCTCTCCTCCGCTGGTCAATGAAAGCGCGTGAGGGTCGGGATGTGACGGTTTCGCAATTAGGATGTAACCAACCAAGCATCGACAAGGCTGCAATGAGATACACAGGTTCAGTTCTAGCCCTGAAGGAGACGCTCAACTGATGTAGCGTTGACGTCGACATGGGATTGTCCCCCACATCATCACCTTTTTTCTTATAATTCATTTTACATCAAGGCAAAAGAAAGTGCTTGGGGAGGTATTACAGATTCACAGCATGATAGATGTTGGTATGGCCAACTATAGGAGTTGTATAGTCTTTTCATTCCATGGCCTTGGCCTATAATTAACAACATTTCTGCATACAGAGTTTATATTTGGATTATAATGAATGATGTAAAACGAAGTCCTCCTGGAAATGTATTCGACACTAGAGATGTGTTTGTTGTTACAGCATATGTCCCAGATGACGTCCTATTTAATTGTTTTTAAGTGATTTTCAAGAGCATTTTGCCATCTGCGGCCAAAGTTATCCCCAGTCATCAATAGGCCTATGCGTCACATTTTCAAAAGTATCATGGACATACATTTTCCCTATCATAATGGACATTTAACTGGACACATTTAATTGACTTCATCATCCTCTGAATTCAGTCATCACGGATTTCTCAGGAATGTCATAGACCTGTCATTTAAGAGAACATTGTGACAATGTAACAACATTGTAACAAGAACAGTACATTTGTGCGAATTTGGATTTAAAGGAGACTATAAGCAGGCACGTGTGTGGTCCTGTGTGTTGCTTTTTTCGTTGACTTTTATCTGATAAATATAATGTCCAGATCTAACAGCGTGAGCCCGCCCGGAGTCGGTGCGCCTGGGCTGAGGGGAGGGACTGAGCTCAGATCTGCTTGGGGCGAGTCTGAGTCTATTGCAAACGGATGTCCATACTCGGCTAGATCTCCGAGCAAAAAACTCGCCCGGTCGAACAGCAGATGGAGGGAAGGAGATGATGATCCCGACCAGCAGCCCGGACCAGGACGAGCCACGACAACGGTTAGCAGGGTCAGTTTTAGGTCTAGATCTGCGTGGCAAGAGCATGGGACTGGGGAAGAGAGCCGAAACAACAACCGATCTTCCCCAAGGCACGCAGATGGAGCCGGGGAAGTGAGACCCAAATCGGTGGAGTTGGGCTTGGACGACCGGAGAGTGAAGGGTTCCAAACCCGAGGAGGAACTCATGCCTGAAGTTCACCTTTCCATGGTTGCGTGCTGCAGCAGCGCGATGCAGATTTTCAGATCCAAGAAATTCCAATCGGAGAAGTTGGAGAGGCTGTACCAGCGTTACTTTTTCCGGCTCAACCAGAGCAGTTTGACCATGCTCATGGCCGTTTTGGTGCTCGTGTGCGCGGTCATGCTGACATTCCATTGCGCGGGGGGAGTATGCAGGATAACTTACGTGGTGGTCTTTTCCTTGGCCATCTTACTTATCCTCATATTGATGGTGGTGTGCAATCGGAACGGGTTTCATCAGGACCACATGTGGATAGTCTGTTATGTGGTCATTCTAGTCGTGCTGGTTGTACAAGTGATCGGGGTGCTGCTTGTGCAGCCGCAAAGTGCTTCTGAAGGAATTTGGTGGACGGTGTTCTTTATCCATGTCATCTACACGCTGCTCCCGGTTCGGATGCGGGCTGCGGTTATCACTGGAGTTATACTGTCTACCATCCATGTGGCCGTGTCTTGGAAGTTAAACGAAAGGGATGCCTTTATATGGAAGCAGGTAGGTCCTGTTTTATAACGTTTTTATTAGCCTACGCATGTATTACGCATTCATAAATCGATAACTTTTATAGTAACTTCACGCATGGATGAGTCTACCAAATAAAGTATAAAGATGGATTTTTGGAGGGACATTCCATCAAGTGAGAAGTGGCCTGTTTGGATAAAACTTGCTGAGTCAAAAGCGTATTTTATTGTATATAATTCAAATTCTCACAATTTACCTAGCCTAGGATACTACTCATTAGGAAATTAACACCGTAATGTCTCTCTCTCATTATTGCATTACTCATTTTTACTGTGCTCTATTGTACATTTCACACATCCAATGCCTTTTCATCGGACAGTGACTGACTGATAAAGGTGCCGAGTTTGTCTTGAGATGCTGCTGATGCTTGTTACTATGGAAACGGTCTCGATTGACCATTGCTCAGATCCCTAGTTGTTATCATGGAGAAGACCAGTAGTAAAAGCATCCATTTAATATATTAGAGAGAGGAAAAACACTTCTAAGAAGGAAATCAGAGCTCACTGGGTAAAACGGAAGTTTTAAGAATTTAAGAATTTAGGTAAAATAACTGTTCTAGAAGATGTTCTAGAATTATGGGTCAGAATGGAAGTGCCACAGATGGACAACCTCTTGAAGTGACAGTGTTGTTGACGGTTTAGGGTTTGGTTTGTACACTTGAGAAGAATTGGGTTGGAAACATGGGGTTATTTTGTTATAGATATTTTGTAAAGGAAAAACAACAATTCTAGGCTGTTTGGTTTTATTGTGTTATATGTTAATAACATGTTGAGGCCCCTGGTTCTATTTGATTAGTTTTATAACCTTTCACCACCAGAGCTGGGCTCTTGATTTGTAGAAGTTAATGCATGTCATCTCTCATTCCCCTCTTGGTTATCATTCTGCGTTTTTATGGTCATATCAGTTTATGATAGACGCAATCATCACTTGTGTCTTATTTTAAATGTGAATTGCATTCCAATAAACTAGGCTTATATGTATTGTGTCAGAGGGAGGGAAATTGGCCACTTAAATTACTTAGGATGTTCATAATCCCAAACATTTGATGTAAGAAAAAAAATACACATTTAAAGGAGCTATATGTAACATTTTTATTTACAGTAATAGTGGACATATAGTGTTACTCAATTTCCCCAAAACATTTTATTTTGCATTCTAATGGTGCAGCCTTTTTATTGGTCCACATTTTTTGTCATTTAGCATGCGCTCTTATCCAAAGTGACTTACTGTCTTACCATTTGTGGAGTTCCTGTGAGACTCATGAAGGAGTTTTATGCTTTGTCAACTGATTTCTTGTTCTGGCACATGATTTGGTAAAACCTGAATATGCTGAACTTTATTTTTATTTAGTGCATACATTTTCATACTGATCCCCCATGGGAATCAAACCCACAACCCTGGCATTGCAAGTGCCGTGCTCTACCAACTGAGCCACATGGGACCAACTCAACAAAAGACAGATGATCTCTTGTTGTGAAATTGACTGGGACCAGAAAATCTCTTGTTGTCAAATTGACTGGGGCTGAGCGATTTGTAGATATTTGACACTTGCCATTTGCTGGCCCCAGTCAATTTGACAACAACAGATTTGCTGGCCCCAGTCAATTTGACAACAAGAGATGGTCAGTCTTTTGTTGACCAATAATGAGGCTGCACCATTAGAATGCATTTTTGTGTGGTCTCAATACATAAAAAAAAATATATATTGTGAAAAACGATTTATCCACTATTACTGTAGATATTTTAAGGACATTTTCTTAATTCTTTTGTATTATTATTATTATTATAATGTGTTCAACATTTTTATTTTTTACCACTTTTTCTCCCCAATTTCATGGTATCCAATTGGTAGTTACAGTCTTGTCCCATCGCTACAACTTGTCACATATAGCTCCATTAAATAGTGAGGTCTGTTATATAGAAGCAGCACATCCCAATAGGCCTACATTTGTCATTTTATTCAAAGAGTAGAATCAAACTCATAATGTCTATTACAATGCCAGAAGGAGCTTGTGTTTGAGAGCCCCTTTCCAAGGCCAAACATGAAATTGTGCTCTGTATGTAGGATCCCAAAAACTATTCAGGGAAACTAGGGGTACATCCCAAATGGCACAATTCCCTATATAATGCACTACTTTTGAGCAGGGCCATTTGGAATGCACACTGGTAAATGCCTTTGGACCGGCAGTTCTTAATCTCAGTTTATCTTAGTAAAAGGAACATTTTAAAGTAAAAGGATACTAAACTAAAGCCTTTTCTGGAAAGACATACTTAAATACAATATTGTACACACAGTTACAGAAAAAAAGATAGAAAAAGTATTTAAAAAGAAAAAGGATGACTTCACGGTGCCCTACCAAACCTCAAACACAATGGCCTGGTGACCCATTGTGCGTGCCGTTGTGCCCTCTTTCGCTTGGCTGTGTTCTCTCTCTCTCTCTCTCTCTCTCTCTCTCTCTCTCTCTCTCTCTCTCTCTCTCTCTCTCTCTGTCTCTCTCTCTCTCTCACTTTGTCATTTTCTGGCTTGTTCTCTCGCTCACTGTGTTTACCAGTCCCTGTACTACTTATAAACATCTGCCCTAACAATGGGCTCTTCCCAAGAACTTCTGCTTTACAAATCTGGGTAATGGAAACCGTGCATCAGTCCACCATTGAAGTTTAAGGGCTTGTAAATGAATTATTGAACCGTGGAAAAAATAAATAACTCAAAAGCAAAACTCCACACAATACCGCCTCTTTCCCATAGGCTAGAATGGATCATTCTAATCACCTTTATTTTTCTTTTTTGAAACTTTGATTATATTGGTCAAAGAGTGTTTGTGATACAGACATGTGACCCGAAATCTAATTGCATTTTCTGTGAAAATAGGCTCTTTTTGAGATGAGTGTGTGGGAACAGGCTGTTGTAATTGTTTCTCTTCCTCACGATCCTGTTGTTTTTAGCATATCAGATCTCGCCCTGTTTATATACTGTAGGTCCCAGCAGGCCTCCACTGTTGAGCTGTATGTTTATGTGAGATCCCAAGATGATGCTTGTATCAGGAGTGCTCCCATGAATAGGCATAAAACAACTTGAACATAATGACTGAGGCTCGGCTCGAGATGGTGGCATTGTGTTGTATGTGGGTCTTTCTAAAAACTAGGGTACCAGTGAGCATTTCTTGTAGTGGACAACTGTTTGGAGCTGTTACAAAGTCATTCATAATAATTTGCCTTTTCATATGAAAACATTAGGATATGAAGGGGGAACATAGATACATTCAGTATAATTCATGAGTTTAATCAAATGTTTAAACCATTTCTCATGCTTGGAGTCTTCACAGATTTGGCAAAAATCGTGTGATGTAAAACACTACCCTTCTTTCCTTACATTTATGATGCTGATGTTTGTCTTTACATCATATACTAATAATTTAACAATTGAATTACACATTGAACTTGATCCTGTGAAATTCCTGAATATTGCTGTTGACTTACAGTGAGGGAAAAAAGTATTTGATCGTTTGTACGTTTGCCCACTGACAAAGAAATGATCAGTCTATAATTTTAATGGTAGGTTTATTTGAACAGTGAGAGACAGAATAACAACAAAAAAATACAGAAAAACGCATGTCAAAAATGTTATAAATTGATTTGCATTTTAATGAGGGAAATAAGTATTTCACCCCCTCTCAATCAGAAAGATTTCTGGCTCCCAGGTGTCTTTTTTACAGGTAACGAGCTGAGATTAGGAGCACACTCTTAAAGGGAGTGCTCCTAATCTCAGCTTGTTACCTGTATAAAAGACACCTGCCCACAGAAGCAATCAATCAATCAGATTCCAAACTCTCCACCATGGCCAAGACCAAAGAGCTCTCCAAGGATGTCAGGGACAAGATTGTAGACCTACACAAGGCTGGAATGGGCTACAAGACCATCGCCAAGCAGCTTGGTGAGAAGGTGACAACAGTTGGTGCGATTATTCGCAAATGGAAGAAACACAAAAGAACTGTCAATCTCCCTCGGCCTGGGGCTCCATGCAAGATCTCACCTCGTGGAGTTGCAATGATCATGAGAACGGTGAGGAATCAGCCCAGAACTACACGGGAGGATCTTGTCAATGATCTCAAGGCAGCTGGGACCATAGTCACCAAGAAAACAATTGGTAACACACTATGCCATGAAGGACTGAAATCCTGCAGCGCCCGCAAGGTCCCCCTGCTCAAGAAAGCACATATACATGCCCGCCTGAAGTTTGCCAATGAACATCTGAATGATTGAGAGGACAACTGGGTGAAAGTGTTGTGGTCAGATGAGACCAAAATGGAGCTCTTTGGCATCAACTCAACTCGCCATGTTTGGAGGAGGAGGAATCCTGCCTATGACCCCAAGAACACCATCCCCACCGTCCAACATGGAGGTGGAAACATTATGCTTTGGGGGTGTTTTTCTGCTAAGGGGACAGGACAATTTCACCACATCAAAGGGACGATGGACGGGGCCGTGTACCGTCAAATCTTGGGTGAGAACCTCCTTCCCTCAGCCAGGGCATTGAAAATGGGTCGTGGATGGGTATTCCAGCATGACAATGACCCAAAACACACGGCCAAGGCAACAAAGGAGTGGCTCAAGAAGAAGCACATTAAGGTCCTGGAGTGGCCTAGCTAGTCTCCAGACCTTAATCCCATAGAAAATCTGTGGAGGGAGCTGAAGGTTCGAGTTGCCAAACGTCAGGCTCGAAACCTTAATGACTTGGAGAAGATCTGCAAAGAGGAGTGGGACAAAAACCCTCCTGAGATGTGTGCAAACCTGGTGGCCAACTACAAGAAATATCTGACCTCTGTGATTGCCAACAAGGGTTTTGCCACCAAGTACTAAGTCATGATTTGCATTAAAATGCAAATCAATTTATAACATTTTTGACATGCGTTTTTCTGGATTTTTGTTGTTGTTATTCTGTCTCTCACTGTTCAAATAAACCTACCATTAAAATTATAGACTGATCCTTTCTTTGTCAGTGGGCAAACGTACAAAATCAGCAGGGGATCAAATACTTTTTTCCCTCACTGTATTAATGAACTGCTGTAACTGTAAATGGTTAGCTGACTGATATATCCTAGCTACCTAACTAACCATTGGTAAACTCATTCAATGATGCCATACCGCCAAAGCAACAGTATCTATTGCTAGACTAGAGATATTCCCCTAGCTATAGTTAGTCAGTGGTTTCACATCTAACTAGCTGGAATGAAGCAAGGATGTGAATAATTCTTTGGTCCTTTAAAAACCTGCTGTATTTAACATATTGTGTGCTATAGCTTGGAAAATAAATACATGTGACTCTGGATGACAACATGATGTTTGCAACACGAAACTAACGAGTATTGCGGTACAGGTATCGTCCCGGGTCTTCTATGAGGTCGAAATAACACTCTGAATTTGTGAAAATAATAATAATGCCCTATTTGTGTAAGAGCTATTTGAAAAAAAATGCCTGGAATTTCAACCTGTTCAGGTGGGATGGAACCTTTAGCCCAAATCAGGATGTCACAATGTGACCTGATTATAATAGACTAATGACTGTTCATCTGGGTAAGGGGGTGGGCTCTAGACTATCCTATCAGCTAGTGTATGTAAAGATCTTCACATTTGTTTCCTAATGCCCACACAAGACTGAGCATTTCAAGTGCCAAAGGAGGCTCAGGGAAGTAAATGATAACAAATATAATTTGGTGTTATTTTCATTAAATAACCACACACAGTGATTTATTAGATACAGTGATGATTTAACACATACAATTAGAAAGACTGCATGGGGGCTTTAATACCTGTCAAATACTTACTTCCTCTGTCCTTGGGAGAATGTCAATTTAATTTCCTTGATTCGTCGCGTCCTCTCTCGTCTCCATCTCAAAACCCATTGGATGAGAAGGTCAGAGGTCCTTCCCCTCTGACCTTCTTATCCAATGGGTTTTGAAAAGGAGGTGAGGAGAGAGGACACGAGGAATCAAGGAAATGCAGTTTAGATTCTCCCATTCCTTGCCTCACTCTCAAAGCACATTTGGGGAGAAGAGTGAAGTTTCCTCCCCTCAGGCTACAATGCACTTTCAAGGAGTGGAGGAAACAAGGACAGAGGAAGCAAGAATTTAATCGCTAGTTTTCAGACAGACTCACACAATGCTTGAAGGTCTGATTATAATGATTTAATTATTGGTTTTTATTATTGTCAATGATTTTGTTGACAGAATACAATGTATTATATTATTATATCAACTATTAAAACATATAGAACTGCTGTTGTTTATCTTTTTCATTCTTCAGGAATGTTTAGCATGGCTATAAATGATAGAGAAGTTGACTAAAGCACAAAAAGACCTGGCAACTAGGCATGCCAAAGAAACATGTATCACGTTTCAGGTAAGACCCAGATGCAGACAATGTCAAAGTAACAACAGTTTATTAATCCAACAGGGGCAGGCAAAAGACAGGTCAAGGGCAGGTTGTGGTCAGTAATTCATATAGGTGGGGCAAAGGTACAGGACGGCAGTCAGGCTCAGGGTCAGTAATCCAGATAGGTGGGGCAAAGGTACTGGACGGCAGGCAGGCTCAGGACAGTAATCCAGATAGGTGGGGCAAAGGTACTGGACGGCAGGCAGGCTCAGGGTCAGTAATCCAGATAGGTGGGACAAAGGTACTGGACAGCAGTCAGGCTCAGGTCAGTAATCCAGATAGGTGGGGCAAAGGTACAGGACGGCAGTCAGGCTCAGGGTCAGTAATCCAGATAGGTGGGGCAAAGGTACTGGACGGCAGGCAGGCTCAGGTCAGTAATCCAGATAGGTGGGGCAAAGGTACTGGACGGCAGGCAGGCTCAGGGTCAGTAATCCAGATAGGTGGGACAAAGGTACAGGACGGCAGTCAGGCTCAGGTCAGTAATCCAGATAGGTGGGACAAAGGTACAGGACGGCAGGTTAGGGAGTCCCCAATGTAGGTCTCCATAGCCTTGGTCTCCGGTCCCGACAGAGAGTACAGATGTCTCCGGGGCGGCGTGGTGCTAGGGAGAAGGTCAATCCCGCAGTCATAGGGTTGGTGCGGCGGAAGCGAAGTGGCCCGGGCCTTGCTGAACACCTCCCTGGGGGTCCTGGTACTTCGCGGGGATGGTGGAGAGGTCCAGGGCACCTTCTGAGCCCCCAGGAAGACAATGGATATGGCAGAACGGACTTCAGCCCATGATGGCACCAGTAGAGCAGTTGATGAGGGGATTGTGTCGCTGGAGCCAGGAGAATCCCAAAACCACTAGAATCTGAGGAGACTTGATGAGCAGAAACTGAATCGTCTCGCTGTGATTCCCTGACACCTGTAGGTTGATCGGAGTGGTATTACGAATGATCCGGCCTATAGCGCGCCCGTCCAGCACTCTAACATCCATGGGAATGGAGAGGGGCTGAGTGGGGATGTTCAGCTCAGAAGCCAGGGAAGAATCCAAAAAGCTCTCATCGGCCCCAGAGTCAATGAGGACCCGGGGAGATTTAGACTGGTTTCTCCACAGCAGAATGGTACGAAAAGGGGTGCCAGCAAGGGAAGCAGAAAAGTTCTCCATATGGCCCACCAGAGTACTCGCTCCTACTGGTGAGCCTGGTCTTTTAAAGGACACAAAATGACTAAGAGTCCCGCGAAAAAGACAACTCTTTGTGTTGATCCTGTATTGCCATTCCGCTGGGACAGCCCAACTCTGTCTAGTTGCATACGCTCGGGAAGCGGTGACTCGGTCGTCTTCGGCGACACTTGGGGGAGGTTGGGAAGCCTCGGGTTCTCTCTGCAACGGGACCGTCGGGACTTCCGGGATGACTCGGAGGCGAGGTGGAATCCCTGGACATGCGAGCGAAATTGAATTTCCTCTTCCTCCGTTGTTCCCGTAATTGCCCATCGTCACGGATGGTCAACGCGATGAGGGAATCGAGATTCGTAGGTAACTCCCAAGCTGCGAGCTCGTCCTTGACCTCCTCAGAGACACCATGCAGGAACATATTGAACAGTGCTTCCTGGTTCCAAGCACTCTCCGCTGCCAATGTGTGGAAAACCACTGCAATGTCTGCCCCACTGCGGAAGTCCTGCCGAAGCGGGATTATCTCCCAGGCAGCTTCTCTCCCAGAGGACGGGGCATCAAAAACCTTCTTCACCTCTCCCACCAACCCCTCCAGACTAACGCATATGGTCGGCTGTTGTTCCCATACAGCAGTAGCCCAGGTGAGAGCCCTCCCGGACAGCGTTAACGATCCGAGGAGAAGGAGGAGGTTTGAAGCTCAAAGATGAGAGCATACTGAGCTAGAAATGCCCGACAGGTGCTCGGCTCTCCTTTGAAGCGTTCCGGAGGAGGTAAGCGGGGCTTCCGAGAAGGTGGAGTGACCGATGAGACGGCGCTGCTAACAGCTGAGTTACTGAGGGGCTGTGGGATTACCACCATGGTAGTCTGCCTCCCAGACAACCCGCGGAATTGCTCCAGCAAAATGTCCAACGTACGGTCATGGTGTTCAGCCAACGTTTGGACCCCTTCCGTAAGGCCATGAAGCAATTTCTCGTGCCTACCGATGGTGGCTCCTTGGGAGGAGATGGCATTACGCAGATGGCCTGAGTCTGCTGGATCAGTCATGGCCAGTTCGTACTATTACATTTCAGGTAAGACCCAGATGTAGACATTGTCGAAGTAACAACAGTTTATTAATCCAACAGGTCAAGGACAGGTAGTGGTCAGTAATCCAGATAGGTGGGGCAAAGTACTGGACGGCAGGCAGGCTCAGGGTCAGGGTAGGCAGAGGTCAGTAATCCAGATAGGTGGGTCAAAGGTACAGGACGGCAGGCAGGCTCAGAGCAGGCAGAAATGGTCAACACCGGGAACAATCGAGAGGCAGGAACAGAGGGAAAACCGCTGGTAGGCTTGCCGAAACAAGTGAACTGGCAACAGACAAACAGAGAACAGAGGTATACATACACAGGGGATAATGGGAAAGATGGGTGACACCTGGAGGGGGGTGGAGACAATCACAAAGACAGGTGAAACAGATCAGGGTGTGACACAGTGTCCATGTTTCTTGTGACATTTTGAATGACATGCAGATGTTTTGTAGTTGCTAGTTGGAGTTATGGTCTCATTGTGCCTGTCTAGACTTTATTCCTGGAAATACACATGTGAAGCTGCAAGAAAATCATTTTTATATGTATATCAAACCATTTTGAGATTTTGACCACCTTATTTATAGAAAGACTCATGTGTACTGCACTCCCAATACATGCAGGGATGACCGGCACCCTGGTAAAAGTAGTGCACTTTATAGGAAATAGGGTGCCATTTGGGACGAGGCCTACAGCCTTTCAGATGGAACCTCAAATTGAGATAATTGGGACACAACTGACCTCAGTGTTATCTGATTTACCTCACCTTAACCTCCCATCCCACCTCCCCAACTGTATTGTGTCTCTGTTATCATAGGGGGACCTGTGGGCAATCAGGAAGTAATGTGTGTGGGAGTCAGGGAGAGATGGGCTTTGTAGTATTTTAAATTAATGCTGATGCTGTTCAGGTCCCCATTGCAGATGTTTCATTAACCATTTACACTCATACCTGTATATTTGGGCACAAAAAAGATTGCTAAATTGGAACGCAGTGACTGTACAGTAACAGGGGCGAGCAGGTAGCCTAGTGGTTAGAGCGTTGGGCCAGTAACCGAAAGGTTGCTACATCGAATCCCTGACAAGGTGAAAATCTGTTATTCTGCCCCTGAACAAGGCAGTTAACCCACTGTTCCTAGGCCGTCATGGTAAATAAGAATTTGTTCTTAACTGACTTGCCTAGTTAAATAAAACAATACAGTAACCTGCTTCACAGTGCTGTATTGGTTTTGGCTGTTGCCGTTCTGAACTTGAGTGCGACAAGAAGTTGCCCCCATCCCTCCTGCTTATTGGACCACTTAAGCAAATAGTTTGTTGTCTGAGTGAGGGAAATGCTGTAAGTTAAAATGACTCTATGTATTTAGAAAGATGAGATGTTGAGGATTATAATAAATACCGCTTAGATGTCCTACAAGCGAGCCAAACACCTATGAGTTCAAATGTGCACTTCACATTTCCATATCATAAAACTCATGTCATAACCAGTGTCAACGTTTATAATCACTATGTTTGATGTACAGTTACAAGATGACAAATGACCCTGGGTTGTTCTGAACAGAAGGAGCCCATGTTTGTCTATTGTGAAGAAAATTTGCAGCAGCACACGCACCTGAATGCACGCATGACTCCTTTCTATGCGCACCAAAATGATGATCCATTGTGAAAGCCTAACACTGTAATATCCTATTTTATAACTTATAACTCAACGGTCATGTTGGTAGTAGAACAAGCTTTCAAATGATGCCCACATGACCCAGGTTAGTATTTATAATGGAGCGTTTTTGGATTGCGTAAACAACACCAGTAATTGTGTGACGGCGGGGATGCAGCATTGTGTTCCAAACAAAACAACAACAAGTGTGCTTGTTCTAGTTCCTCACAGCTAGGAGAGCTCAAAAAAACGAACAAACGACAGTGGAACACTTCTTTGAGTCAATAAAGTGCATTGAAATGACTTAGGAACTGTGCACACTTTGGAGTCCTCTCACTCAAACCATTGTCATTTGTTGGTCTTATGTTGCACCTACCCCACATTTACCAGGAATATTCTTATCATGTTACTGAATGTGTCCAGAGTATTTTCAGATTTCGTTATCACAAATGAGGTGAAAGTATATTAAATGTAAAATGCACATAACATCAACAATGTAATGTTTGGATTCAGTCTTGTGTCAGGTGAACTGTTGTGTCCTCACCTTTGGTCTAGGACATTTTCCCATAACCTCCAAACTGTTCCCATTCAAATGGTTATGCATATGCTTTTCATATTTATTCTGTAAGAAACATTTACATGTAGCCCTATCCATATAGGCCAATTTCCATCAGTGTAAAGGGTTAAGGTTGTGATAGCAGTGGCCCTTCAAGGAGCAATCGACAGTGAAAACAATAACAAAGCATATTCCCTGCCACTGTTTTGCTAAAAAGTTGAAGGATGGGGCTGGAGAAATGTAACCACTCTCAAATTCAGAGACAGAGCTATGGATGCAAGGATTGCCTATCACCATCACAAGCCTCAGTCAGTCATCATGAGCACTGTTCTAATTCCCACCTCCCTGGCTCTCTCCCACTCATGTGTGCGTGTCTATGTGTGTGTCACCCCTCTGGGTGTGTGGCTCTAATACCGCCCATGCACGCGGTACATCAAATTGAGTGAAACGCCAGAGAGACAAATCCATCATTAGGTGTCAGGGCTGATCAGTCTCTCCTCCCTCCTGTTTCCTCAGCTGTGATTTGGCATCGGTGATCATTGGTGATTCGTGATTGATCATTCATCATCACTGGCGGAGGTAGTGCACTACCACCACCAGAGAGAAAACACTTATAAACAGAGGGCAGAATCAGATAATATGGGAGATCTTTTGATCCCTTAAATCGTATGGATGCTGCTCAGTGAAAGATGTTGTGTTATCTTCATCATTACCAACACAGTACACTGGTGATCAGTCATCATTGATCATCGATGATTATTGGTGATTGGTAATTGATCATTCATCATCACTTGTTCATTTAGCTTGTAGCATCATGTTAATTGTTATTACAGGGGTTTTAGGTGTAGAATGTTGATCCACGTAAAATCACATGCAACAGGATCTATTATGATCTCTTAGCTACCTTTGCCATTACATTCTATTCCACTACTCTTCAGATTTCTCCATGGCCAAAAACACAAAGCAGAGGCTGCGTCTCTGTCCAAACCTCGTCCTTTGTTTTACACGTTATTGAGCACTTCATTTACCTCCTTTATTGACTTTTCATTGTGAACAACAATAATTAAGCCTAGTCATTACCTATGGATGCACCATTGATTTGCATCAATACACAAAGGAATTGAGTCCACACCTGCTGGAGAAAAACAATGAATAAACACAAGTAAGAGAGGATAATAATAATGACTTAAAAGAGGCACAGGTATAATGCTTTGAGACACCAGTAGACATGGAGACCTTTTTCTGATGAACAGCTGAGCAGCACCTCTCCTCCTACCACCATGCCCATCTCTTATCCTTCCCCCGCCAGTCCCTTCCTGTTGCATCTACCTCACTGCTTTCCTTTCTCACCTCTGTGTCAACAATTCTGTCACTTCATGTCTCTCTATCCTCTCCCACATAATGCTCCTCCTCATCAGCCTCTCTGTTGGTAGTCAGGAGAGGGGCTAGTGCTTTAGAAGTAGAATCCCTCCCTATTCGATGAATTCTATGGATATGCTTACTTACTTTCACGTGTTATTCTTATTTATTATTTTGATTTCTTGTGTGTTTTTGTTTTACCTTGTTATTTTTAGTATTACATTGTTATTGATGACTGGATTGTTGGGTTTAGAGCTTGCAAGAAAGGTATTTCACTGTACTTGTGCACGTGACATTAACACTTGAAACTTCTATAGGGATTATATTTCTATGAGCAGTGCCCTGTCCATGGCCTGTGGCCCAGCCCTTGTCTATGTGGAAATGGCTTAGGTTAGGCTATTTGAAAGTGTGAACGGTATCAGCCCAAACCCCCTTTTTTAAACCTGCTGATGTCAATCCGTGTCATATCCTCTACGGCAGGACTGTTGCGTGGGGTCATTTCCACGTAAAGTGTGAGATTTATCAAGATTAACGCACAGCCATGACCATGTGTACACACAGTGCCAAGTGGTGGAATAACGGAACTACTTGTCAAGTGTAGCCTAGTGAATGGGGAAAATATATGTTGAAATTGTGGGAGTAATGATTAAATCATTTAATTTTTTTATATCTTGACAGTCTATATCATATAATTTGACCACATCAGTGTTCCGATAATAATCCATATAAAGTACAGTAATTTGTTAAATTTACTATAAAAGAGTATAAAAGAGATAATACTATAAAAGAGATAATGGGAAATGGAATGAGGGATGGCTGATCTTGCTCTGTTGGAAGATTTGGCAAAGAGCGTTTTTAGTGACAGGTGGGACTTTTCAGCGGGCGCCTGCTGATCAGCATCTCACAGCCCTCGATATTGATATCTCACAGCCCTTGATATCTCGCAGCCTTCGATATCTCGCAGCCCTCGATATCTCGCAGCCCTCGATATCTCGTAGCCCTCGATATCTCGCACCCCTCGATATCTCGCAGCCTTCGATATCTCGCAGCCCTCGATATCTCGCAGCCCTCGATATCTCACAGCCCTCGATATCTCACAGCCCTCGATATCTCACAGCCCTCGATATCTCACAGCCTTCGATATCTCACAGCCCTCGATATCTCACAGCCCTCGATATCTCACAGCCCTCGATATCTCACAGCCCTCGATATCTCACAGCCTTCGATATCTCACAGCCCTCGATATCTCACAGCCCTCGATATCTCACAGCCTTCGATATCTCACAGTCCTCGATATCTCACAGCCCTCGATATCTCACAGCCTTCGATATTGATATCTCACAGCCCTCGATATCTCACAGCCTTCGATATTGATATCTCACAGCCCTCGATATCTCACAGCCTTCGATATTGATATCTCACAGCCCTCGATATCTCACAGCCTTCGATGAACTGATGTTTTGGATTTAATCATCAGCAAATGAACAGTTGCATTCAATTTCCATGCACCATCGCACAACAGGACAATTCACGTTGCTTTAGCAATGGCAAATATGCTTCAAATGAGTAGGCAACACTCACCAGACTTTCTCCATATCTGTAATTGGCTGTAATTTAGAGCAGACATTATCGGCTGCTCAGCCATTAAATTCTGAAACTAATGTAAAGTTTCCACTTTTATAGCAGCTCTATGAGCCTTTTGTGTGGAGTTGTAGATTACCTCTCGGGTGCACCACTTAATACAACTCTTCTGGCCAGTTGGCTGGTTTGACTACTGTAGATAAAGACACTACTCACTTAGTGCTCACTTAGAAGCAATCTGTATTCAAATGTTTTGAATTACTGCAATACGCTTTTAGGATGCAATACTAGTTAGGCAATGCATGGATGTGTGGTTAGAAATCAACAGTAATAGTTATCATACGCAGAGAGTTTGTGCAACATTTTTTGCAAAGAATATTGAAAGTCGTAACGATGTGCACTGAGAGTTGGGAAGCAGGTTCAGGGAGTGAGTTTTTTAATAAATAAACACAACATAATACAAAAATAAGAAACACGAACAACGCACAGACATGACACAGGAACAGAAACAATAACACCTGGGGAAGGAACCAAAGGGAGTGACATATATAGGGAAGGTAATCAGGGAGGTGATGGAGTCCAGGTGAGTCTGAAGACGCGCGTAACGATGGTGACAGGTGTGCGCCATAACGAGCAGCCTGGTGACCTAGAGGCCATAGAGGGAGCACATGTGACAAAAGATATTCATTGTGGGTTTTGGGTGTGAATTAACACTGTGTGCTAAACTGGGGTTAGCCTCTGAGCAACACAGACAGATGAAGCCTGGGGCTGGAAACTGGCAAGAGCCACTCTCTTTGTCCCTGATGATCTGGCAGTTAGATAACAAACATCTCATCAACTTCCGGTTTCACTGTAGATTTAACTGTTCTCCAATGGGGTTTTTTTTCTCCTGAAACTCTAATTGATTAGTCAAAATGTCTGTTAAGATGGGATCCCCATAAAGAACCTTGTTTGTTCTCATTTCCAGAGCTCTCATCAAATATAATAAAAATGTGTTTGTCACATGCTTTGTAAACAACAGGTGTAGACTAACAGTAAAATGCTTACTCACGGGACCTTTAACAACAATTCAGAGTTAAAGATAAAACAAACCAAAAAATTGAAATAGTGTCACAAGGAATAAATACACAGTGAATAACGAATAACAATAACGAGTAAAAAATAAAATGGCTATATACAGGGTGTACCAGTACTGAGTCAGTGTGCAGGGGTACGAGGTAATTGAGATAGCACATGATTTTGTGTCACCATAGAGAAAAAGGAAACTTTTGTATTGTCATGTAAGCCAAACACCCTAGGCATTGTTGGCTGGAAACAAAACTGGATTTCTCCATGGCGCCACACTGTATTGTACCACAGAGTCATCCACCATATAGAAAACACACTTGTCCCAGCCCAGCCATGACCTCTGTGTAGCCCCTTGTGTTTGCCCCTGACATGATTGTCCATCCACACAGTGTTGACATTGAAGCTGCCTCATGGTGCGAAAGTAACAAGTGTTAACTCCCCTCCTATCCACTCTACTCTCCTCACCACTCTCCAGGAAAATAAACTTATTATCCCATAATATATGGTGCTTGCCAGGCAAAATAACCCTCTTCCCTGGATGATATTCAAATAAAAAATAAAAAATGTTGAGTACAGTCTTCTAACTCTGTCTGATTGCCTCTATACAAATCTTAAAGAGTAACTTTCATGATTATATATATTTTTTTATCGAAAACCAGATGTTTTAGGCGTAGTTATAGTGAAACACATCATTTCTGGTCTTCATTTTGAAAGTTTGTTGCAAAAGTGTTAGCCGCGAAGTGGTAGACTACACAAGTGCAGAAGTGCGTAGCGTGTAAAAATCGTCTGTCCTCGGTTGCAACACTCACTTACGAGTTTCAAACTGCTTCTGGAAGCAATGTCGGCACAAGAACTGTTTGTTAGGATCGTCACGCAATGGGTTTCCATGGCCGAGCAGCCACACACAAACCTAAGTTCACCATGCGCAATGCCAAGCGTCGGTTGGAGTGGTTTAAAGCTTGCAACCATTGGACTCTGGAGCAGTGGAAACACGTTCTCTGGATCTGGGTTAGGCGGATGCCAGGAGAATGCTACCAGCCCCAATGCATGTATGAACTGTAAAGTTTGATAGAGGAGGAATAATGGGCCCCTTAGTTCCAGTGAAGGGAAATCTTAGCGCTACAGCGTACAATTACATTCTAGACGATTCTGAGGTTCCAAATTTCTGGCAACAGTTTGGGGAAGGCTCTTTCCTGTTTCAGCATGACAATTCCACTGTGCACAAAGCAAGGTCCATGCAGAAGATCGATGTGGAAGAACTTGACTGGCCTGCACAGAGCCCTGACCTCAACCCAATTGAACATATTTGGGATGAATTAGAAAGCTGACTGCGAGCTAGGCTTAATCGCCCAACATCAGTGCCCAACCTCACTAATGCTCTTGTGGCTGAATGGAAGCAAGTCCCCGCAGCAATGTTCCAACATCTAGTGGAAAGCCTTCCCAGAAGAGTGGAAGCTGTTACAGCAGCAAAGGGGGAACAACTCCATATTAATGCCCATGATTTTGAAGTGAGATGTTCGACGAGCAGGTGTCCACATACTTTTGGTCATGTAGTTTATGTCATCTCAAGGGAGGGGTTCGGTATGAAATAAACTCTTGTAGATGTGCTGGGTGGTTCCACCTCAAGGCTTACTATAAAAGCAGGTGACAGTGCGCCTTATTTGGCAATGGTCTTGGTACAGTAAGTGGAGTGTGCCCATATATTTAGCATGATGCTTCCTTGACTAGAATACAGACATTACACAAAATTCAAAAGGCACATTTCCGCACATTACTGTTTCATGAATCTGGGTTCATGAATTATGTGCTGTTTTACCAAAGAAAAAAAAACATATAGGCTATGAAGTTTCTACGTTTATATTCGTAGCTACGTCCATCGTAACAAGAAATAAAGGACAATGGTGGTCATGTCAACTCGTTTTACTTTTTCCTGACCACTTTGACTAATTGATGGTGCAATCTGCTAAAACAGTTGGCTCATAGTTCAATGTTTGACAGTTCTAATCCCGTATGGGGTAGATATCTTTTATCTTCTTCAAATACTTCATTTACACAATTCCCCCACCCACAACTTCTCACCTGAATGCATTTATTTTTTTATTTTTAGGGGTTGGGAAAAGTCTGAAATTTGGTTTGAGAGTTACTCTTTAAGCCTATATCTGGTGCTAGACACAAACACATAAGAAATGGTTCATCGTCAAATAGTTCAAAACAACTCAAACTTTATCAATCATTTTTTCTGAACCACTGACCTCGAGCTCAGGATTTCTCAATAGGTCAGGTGTTTGGAGGACCATGGGCAGAGTTTATGTTCACTACAAGCTGAAGCGTTAATCCCCCTGCTCAGTGCAAGTGCATTTCTGCTTAGCTGACCGTATGCCACTCCCTAAGTTTTACACATTACTTAGTTACTTTAACCAATGTTACTTTAACCAATGTGAATACTGTAGCCCTTAATTGAGCCCTGAGTGGAAGCATGGACAAAATATTGTGTTTTAAATGACACGTATTTTTTTTATTATTTACAAGTGTTTTCCTAGTATGACTCGGCTATCACAAGAGTAAACTATGGAGAACCAGGCATCCTTCATTGAGTTGTTTGGCTCAGTCACCTTCTGCTGATCTGTACTAATCTTAAAAGATGCTATGAAACCACCTTCACAGAAAAACCTTTGCTGGTTAGTAATTGACTTTGGTGCAGGACAAGTGGCTCCCTAACAGATGTTGAATCTAATCCAAGTCAGATTTACCAAATTACCATTTGAGTTGGGCGATTGTGGCGTCTCATCCGTTTTCCTCTTTGAGCAGACCTCGGGAGTGAGGATGTTGAAACTGACACCTCTTGGTGATTTTATCTGAGCCATCAGAGTTAACATCCAGTCAGTGGCCTGACTGTCTTGTGTTCTGTTCCGTCACGGCCGTTGAGACTGAGAGTGCACAATGTAACCCCCCAGCAAAGGCAAAGAGAGTGCGATAGATAGAGAGAGAGAGAGAGAGAGACAGAGTGTGTGTGAGAGAGACACACATCATTCTCATCTCAAAGTCCTGCAAATATGAAAATGTAATGTGGGCTTCTGATACTCAATGCTTTGAATTTGGATAGTTTTCTCTCTCTCTTTATACTCTGGTATGATTCATATTAATAGAGTGAGAGGATAAAAGATTATGCAGTGCTGCTGTGTGCTTTCTGTGTCTCTTTCCATAAAGGCTTTGCTAGTGCTCTCAGGCCAATGATACCATAAAGAGAGTGATTTGAATGTGCTTAGACCAGTATCCCAGTCAACTCCCCACTGGGCGAAAACTGGTTGAATCAACGTTGTTTCCACGTCATTTCAACCCCCAAAACTCTATGTGTTGACGCTGAATCAATGTGGAAAACTGATTGGATTTCATCAACCTACGGGATTTCTTTTTTTCTTTTACCCTGAATCCAATTACATAGTGAATTATTTTGTTGATTTCACGTTAGTTGGCAGCTCAACCAAATATAGATTACAACTAGACATTGAACTGTGGGTCAATCCTTCCTGTCCTAATAAGGCAGGTTTCAAGCCAAGGGAATGAGTTGTATTGCATGGGACAATATGTGTGACCTGGAAGTCAAATAATATGATTGGAAGTCATTGTGTGGAAGTCAAATCATTTTGTGGTTGTGGTGTAGGCTAGTGTCTGATCATGTCCTCTGTGGTGTTCAGGTGTTTGCACAAAGGTCCATCTGCAGCATATGCTACCTAGCCTACTTATTTGGGGAATGTTGGTCTCCTATTGTGCGAGTTGTATTCATCTAGACTTCTTTGGGAGATTGCAGTAAAAGGTAAACCCGTGGTAAAACAACGTTTTTTGTTCCGATAGTGATGAACACAAATATTGCAAATATTTTGAACCATGAGTAGATATAGATCCCACCTGTCTGATTGTGAGATCTATTTGCTAGTTGTCAAACATTTTAACTGTTTGACAACAGGAGAATCAGTCCAGAATTCTTGAGCCAACTGCCATCTGATTACATAAACAAAATGGTCAGTGATGGCTAACGTTTACATTCTTATGTCCATAGAGTGAAATGTGTTGCCATATAGTATTTATCATTTAGAGAACATGCTAATGTTGGCGCAGTGTTGTGTGACTTTCTTCCTCTGTGTATTGATGCATATTTCCTTTCCTCAGTGTTTGTGCTGCTAAATCAACATATCTTTTAAGCATTATTCATCATAGCTGATTGATGCTGCGAGGGAGGGCTGATTGATGCTAAGAAGGAGGGCTGGAGCGTGGGGAATTCATAAAGCAAAATAATAATAATATTACTAATATCCGTTGGAAGATTAGCTGGGGACTACTTCTACCACCAAAATAGTATTCACATGAGGGTCTCCGGGCTAGCCAAGCACATGGCTGTCAATTATCTCTCAGTGGCGAGGAATGACTCAACGACTGCTAGCTAAGCTGCTAATTATCCTCCATAGTTAACCCTGTTCTGTTTTGCAATGTTATTGCTAGCTGTTGACAGCTCTGGTGTCTCATATTGGCTATAGTGTGCCTCCCAAATGGCACCCTATTCCTTATATGGTACACTTACCAGGGCCCTGGTCAAAAGTTAGTGCACTATATAGGCAATAGGGTGGCATTTGGGGCACAGACATAGTCTCCCGCCCATAGGAGAAGCACATAGATTGTTCCATAGGGTTTCTCTGGAGGCTTTCTTGTTAATAAGCCTCCATTAATGAATCAGTGGTTTAATGGGAGCTGCGTCCTCTGTCTTCCTAGCTTTGTCCTTTATCTGATTTGACTGTAATTCACAGCCAGGCAGAGCAGAGAAGATATTTCCTCTTGATGACATGCTGTGGAGGTGACCTCTGGTTGGGGTATTTAAGGCCAACCACAGCCTGGATGGCTTGCCTCAGTGAAATGACATTGTTCAGGGCAAGAAGAGAGCAGAGAGGACAGTGCCCTTGAACCCACTGTAAAGTATTTTTGTAACAAAGTTTGTGTGTGGTCATGGTGGGTTACCAAATCAGATGCTGTTGAGTTATTTTATCTCAAGTTAAATCTTGATTATTGTTGAAGTGATGTAAGCTAGGCCTATTAAGGTTGAATGCTGCTTGGTCACACATACTCCTTATTATCTTCTCTCCATGTTCCTCTCCTGGGAGGGACTGGAGCACTTCTTACCATTTGATGATCTGAGGGGTAGTAACAAGGCGTCTTGTCTGGTATGTCCCAAATGTCACCATATTCCCTACATAGTGCACTACTTCTGACCAGAGCTCTATGGGCCCTGGTCAAAAGCAGTGCAGTGTATAGGGAATGGGGTGACATTTGGGACGTAGCCTCTGTCTTTTACGCCGGCCCTTTGGGACAGTTTGGGGTAAAGCCTGAGTGATCGGTCATTTACATTACATCTTAGTCATTTAGCAGACGCTGTTATCGAGAGCGACTTACATCAGTCACTCTGCCAGTCTGTCTATATCTGAGCATTATTCTTTCCACCCAGATGGCGTAACAACGTGAGAAATGCACCATGGTGCGGAGCTGATTTCTGACAAGCTCTCTTTTCTCACCTCGGTGACTTGTTGTAAATTGACGGATGGTCAGCAGAAGTCAGCCGAAACTAACTAAGACAGTGTGATCACATTGGTGAAAGGGAATTCTCCTTGTTTGGTGTTGACCAGGGTGTAGTACTGCCGGAGCGCGGATGAGCTGCACTCCCTCACTTTATTCAATTTGAGAATACACAGAGCTGGTAAAACTATTTATGGAAAATAAATTCTGATAAATTCTAAATAAATTATATTTAATTACCACTAAAATGCCATGAAAAACAATAGAATGACAAACCAAATAAATATGTATAGTAGCCTAGCGGTAGGTGAATGGGGGTTTCTTCCCTGTCTTCTCTCTGGCGGTGGTGAGAAGGATGAACTTTAGGCTATGTGTGTGCACTGTGGAGGCATTTCGGAGGCTTGACCACTTTGGCCAATCAGAACGTTGAAAAAAAATCTAAATTCAGTGTGTGTCTGACTTGATGTTCATAAAACTTCATGGACCCCCTCTTGCGCAGTGGAACTCAGAACGATATGTAACCACTTGGTTACGGCGACACCGTTCTGCCGAGGACACCCAAACCACCGCAAAGCCCAAGGAGCATGAGCCTCTGGAAGTTGCTGTAGCCCTGCGTTGGATATTTAGCCTACATTGGCTATTGTTTGAGACACAGGGCCCGTTCTACGTAGCTTGGTATGTCACGGTGGACAATTGGAAATATAAATTGGGCCAAGTTGGAGGTAATAATGTATTTAGGTTATAGTTTATTGAGATGCATACACAACACCAAAAGCTTGATTTCATGGCTGTTTTGAAAATAATGTCCTGCAATTCTACGCAGTAATGATTTATGTTCACTCAGTAGCGGTGTGTGGGGGAAATCATCGGGGAAGCTAAGCCGGGGGGAAAAAAGCCACATTACAACCTATGTGTTGTGATAATTGCATTGTTTGCTCTATAACCTGTTAGTTCATATGTTTTGACACCGTGATATATAGGCCTAAAGGCTGAGACAATAAGAAGACACAGTGCCAGAATAAATTCAACCACAACTTATTTTCATCACAGAAATCTGTCCGGTGGAGACCACAAAGCATATTGCATGTAACAAACAGTTACATGACCTACAGCATGGTCAAGCAAGGTAATGTTTCCAACATTTTCGGACTACTAAACAACAACCGCAAGTCGCACAGAAAACAGGAGTTGCCTGCACTATTCCAGCACCATTTCAACTTCAACACCATCAAATCCCCTATGCTTAGTTCAATACAGTGACAACTAAAAGATTCCAAAAACTATTTATTCCAATCAACATAAGCTAAATATCATGTGGCTGTCCATATTACTGTTTTGTGTGTGTGTGTGTGTGTGTGTGTGTGTGTGTGTGTGTGTGTGTGTGTGTGTGTGTGTGTGTGTGTGTGTGTGTGTGTGTGTGTGTGTGTGTGTGTGTGTGTGTAAGTAGAAAAAAAACATATTGACATACCCCTACTTGTAGAGAAATGCAAATGCTGCCATCCTCTATTTCATGTCGCCGAAACGGTACATACATTACACACTTTTCTTTTTTGTTGTCCTACACTACCTGGCTAAAATGCTTGCTCGCTAGCATAATTTTCAAGTGCAACGATTAGCCAGCTAGTTAACATTAGCCTACTACATCTAGCTACATATTGAACTTCCATCCTCTCAGGCCAGAGGCACAGTGTATGAATGTATGGTTAGATCAGAATCGTGGTTAAAATCATTGCCCCGTACGAAGAATTAAGTAAAACCACAAGTCCAAATCCCTATCTTAAATCAAATCAAATGTATTTATATAACCCTTCTTACATCAGCTGATATCTCAAAGTGCTGTACAGAAACCCAGCCTAAAACCCCAAACAGCAAGCAATGCAGGTGTAGAAGCACAGAAACCTAGAGAGGAACCAGGCTATGAGGGGTGGCCAGTCCTCTTCTGGCTGTGCCGGGTGGAGATTATAACAGAACATGGGCAAGATGTTAAAATGTTCATAAATGACCAGCAGGGTCAAATAATAATAATCACAGTAGTTGTCGAGGGTGCAACAGGTCAGCACCTCAGGAGTAAATGTCAGTTGTTTTTTTATAGCCGATCATTCAGAGTATCTCTACCGCTCCTGCTGTCTCTAGAGAGTTGAAAACAGCAGGTCTGGGACAGGTAGCACGTCCGGTGAACATGTCTGGGTTCCATAGCCGCAGGCAGAACAGTTGAAACTGGAGCAGCAGCATGACCAGGTGGACTGGGGACAGCAAGGAGTCATCATGCCAGGTAGTCCTGAGCCATGGTCCTAGGGCTCAGGTCCCCCGAGAGAGACAAAGAGAGAATTAGAGAGAGCATACTTAAATTCACACAGGACACTGGAGAAATACTCCAGATATAACAGACTGACCCTAGCCCCCCGACACATAAACTACTGCAGCATAAATACTGATTGGCTGATTGGCTATCTCCATCCATGGCTAATTTAGGAAATGGCCAATTTTAGCTAGTTAGCTAGACACCGGAGGATGACAAGACAACGAGATTAAACTTTTTTTCTGTCAATGACATTTGGCTTTTGACGTGATGCTATTGGTGTGAAGCCAGATCCAAGTTGGCTTCCCTTGACACTTTTTTTTGGTGCGCCAGGACCATTCACAGTTGAGCTCGCTCAGTTTAGCTCAACGCTGATTGGCTATTGTATTTTTTATCAAGGGAGGCCAAATGCTCGCTGGCTTCCATTGCATTCAATGCTACGGCAGCAACAATATCAGACAGCATCAATAGATGGGCTACACATACAGAGACAGAGAGGCTCTGTTTTTTTCTCCAGTGAGATACATTCAGCCTCTTGCGATATTGAAGTAAAATTATGAAACACAGAGAGACAAAAGGTAAATTATTTTATGTATTTACATTTTTTTATTGGTCATTTTTTTGGGGAAGCCTGGCTTCCCTTGGCATCCATGAATACACACCACTGGTCAATTGTTTTGATAGCATGTTTAATCTATGCAAATAAATTCTATGAATTGATAGTTCACCTCTCTGTTTTATTTTATTCTGTAATAGGGTATATTATAACCATGTTTTCAAGCTAAATAAGAATTTGTTCTTAACTGACTTGCCTAGTTAAAGAAAGATTCAAAAAATAAAATAAATTAATTAATTAAGCTCTCCTCGTAAACAGCACAATGATATTAAGCTATATGTATTTGTATTTACAAAAGGCTATAGCGTAAAAATAGCTATGCCATGTAGCTATAGGCCTGCTGCAAATGATTGTTGTTTGTTCCCAAACTTGCTGAATGGCAGAGCCATCCTTCAGCCCCACAAGTTGGTTCAACATCATTGGATGATTCTGCCTCTGTCCTTTCAGCACCACGAAGGGCACTCCAATCGCTTAAAATTACATCTCATCAAGATCTGTTGCTTACATCTAATATTTATACTCATCGCTTATTATTATTATTATTAATACAAATAGAAGATTAGATCAAAGCTGAATCAATGAAATATAATAGCATAGCATAATAGGCCTATAACGTTACTGTTACACCAAAAACACCTCATTTCTAATGAGATTTGAGGATGGTTAGCTGAAGCTGAATAGTCAAAAAAGTATTATGCTGCACCAAAACTCAACAGAGAGCACAAATAGGCAGGATATACAGTATGCCTTGATTGAGAAAAATAAATACCTGAAAGGCTAACAGTTTGGTAACACCATCTGCTATAATTCACTCACAAAACAGTAATTCCAGAAGATCTAAATGCATATTCCCATGAAACTGATTGAGATCAATCAAATAATTGGCATGGAGATGCTTTTTGGACATGTCACCGGTAAAACGTAAAGAATTATCATTTACGATTGACTATGATGATGGCCTATTTTGAAGTTAGGTAGTCTATGTCTAACTTGGTGTTTGATTTTATTAAAAATTGAACATTTCCTTGAGACAATGTGTGTGGGCATAGACAGACGTTGCAATTGGAGGAGGCATTTTATGCATATTCTATGATGATAGGCTATTCAATTGGCTACATCTGTCAGTACAAACTATGATTGAGTAAATTATGCCGTCCTAATAGCACTACACCACTGGTGTTCACGCAAGCCTGTCTGGTTCCTCACTGATCAAGTTGGGTCTGGATGGCTCTCTGGTTTTCTCTTCTTTGCCTGGTCTGAGTACCAAAAGTAACAAGCCCATTACAGAAAGACGGGTATGCCCTGGACGGTCGTAAACACATCTGTTCTGTTCTCTGGGGTCTGGGGTTTGGCTCGCTGTACACTGCTCCAGTCCACACAATACCAGACGCCGAGTCTCTCAGCCAGCCATGACTAGGAGAGGAGTACACTACATGGCCTTGATATCAACTGTTCCCATAGCCTGGTCCCAGATCTGTTTGTGCTGTCTTGTTGTTAGGTGTTAGAATGAGACTAGGATTTGGTAAGACAGCACAAACAGGTCTGGGACCAGGCTACTGTTCCAAACTTCCCACAGGCCTCTAAAGAGGCAACATAATGCAGTTGTGATTTAAAAATATGTTTTACTATAAAAGTAACATGACAGTCGCTGAGAGGCTGCTGGATGGAACATTGTTTTTGTGGGTCTCCTATTTACAGACCTGGATTCAAACAGTATTTTGTTTTCTTTACAATAAAGAAAAGGTTTTTGCTGTGCTTGACCGAGTTTGCCCGGCAAAATCGAACCAATGAAATAGTACTAAAAGTGCAAACTCCGCCCATCTGGCATTCGAGACAGGCTCAATCAACACCTCAAAGTATTTGAAAAAAGAAAAATGTAGTATGCTATTTGAACCCAGGCCAGCTATTTATGGGGGGGACAAGATCAGATTAGTTTTTTTGTTGCCTGTATACTCACACGGCCGATGTTTTCCTGCTTGGACCTCACTCCCTGGCCCTGACTCCATAATAATGAGCTAGCTAAGGAAAAAGCACACAGGACTCAGGGTCTAGGAGGACAACAAAGCTCGCTGGTCTCAAATGGCACCCTATTCACTATATATTGCACTACTTTTATACTGTTTGGTCAAAAGTAGTGCACTTTATAGTGAATCGGGTACCATTTCAGACGCAGCCTGTCTCTACTGTATTCTATAAGGCTAGCAGCTGGGACTGGCATCTGATCTCATGGCTTAAATCCTCATGAATACAGGAGCGCTTGTTTGTGCCTGGCCCTGCTTGGATAAAGCAAGCCAGGTCTATGATATCTAGCGAAACGATAGGCTGGTGTACCGTCTGCCTGCATGTTTGTTTTCTGTTCTGCTCCCTCTGTGAGCCCATATGCTTAGTAATGTAAGCAGATCCTTTGATTGGACAAGGGACCATGATTGCATCCCAAATGGCACCCTATTCCCTATGTAGTGTACTGCTTTTGACCAGGGCCCATAGTGGAAATGGTGCAATTTGGGATGCAGACCTAGCATTGTTATTGGTCCAGGTGATGATAGCAGGGGCTCAGGTAGAAGCACAGGTACAGATATCTTTAGCCACAGTACTGATTCATGAAACAGTACTACGTAGATGAAGTTGCATATAGTTGAGCTTGTTTCAGTAGGCCTTCATCTCTAGTAGATGAAAATTTGATTATTTTCTTAGAAATACAATTTGTCAGAAAATACCTGGCAGTTCACAGTAAAAGGAAGAAGCTGGGGCAACACTGAGTTCATCTCCTCATATGATTAATGGCTGTGAAGCACAAACATTTCCACTTAGAAATTTCTGACTTTTCCCTTACAAAAAATGGATCAACCCCTAGAAAAAATGTCCATTAATTATAATCCACAGAATAATCTACATTTCCTGTTGCTGCAGGATTATTTAGCCTCGTACGAACCATCCTGATCTCGCAAGAAAATATTCTGTTTTGCTACAGGTTAGGATTATTTTACTGTTGTAGCAAACTGGCTCAAATTAAGATTCTACACCTGTACACTAGTGCTATGGCATAGTTTACAGGGTGCTACTGTTAAGGTTATGAGAATACACAATTACGACCATTATGTGCCATTATGCTAATTACGTACAGATAAGGAATTGCGTTATATTATTATGACTAATAAGGTAAAATTATACTCCCTATCTGTCAGGTTGGAGTGAGGGTGTGAGGGAACGGATTCACTTTGTTATTTTTTCTGTCATGCAGAAGAAAGGAAAATTACTCCGGTGAGAATTCACAATGACTGTATTTAAACTAATATGGTCAAATGGTTTTGCTGCAGGATACGTTTTTGGAAGAGTTCCAGCGTTGGAAAGCCATAGCCAGCTAGCTAGCATAGCATCTCTCTCGGTTTGAACTGGATGTTTGAGTAGACTAAACTAGCTAGCTGGATTTGCTAGCTTAGTGAAAGTGAAAGTTTAAAAAATGCAGCCAAATATAGCTAGCTCTCTCTCTCTCTTGTTTTTCCTTAATTCTGGAAGAAATTAATTTGTTCAAAACTGTTAAACTATTGTCTTTCTCTCTCTTTGAGTCAACTACTCACCACATTTTATCCACTGCAGTGCTATCTAACTGTAGTTTATGCTTTCAGTACTAGATTCATTCTCTGATTCTTTGATTGGGTGGAAAACATGTCAGTTCAAGCTGCAAGAGCACTGATTGGTTGGAGGACGTCCTCCGGAAGTTGTCATAATTACTGTGTAAGTCTAGGGAATGGGAAGAGAACCATGAGCCTCCTAGGTTTTGTATTGAGGTCAATGCACCCAGAGGAGGTGCTTCCCTACAGAGTGCTGCTGAGGCTACTGTAGACCTTCATTGCAAAACAGTGTGCTTTAATCAATTATGACATGTGAACTTATTTAGTATAGAGGAGGATGGTCCTCCCCTTCCTCTTCTGAGGAGCCTCCACTGAATTATATGTACAAAAAAATATGTATATTTTTCTGCATACTGTAGGCTATCTAAGCATACCTCTTAACCTGTTCAGTTGTCATTTTAATTAATGATGCACATTGATTCTTTAAGAACTTATGCCTTAGGACTTTAGTACAACTGCCACACTGGTCTATAGTATCATAACCCAAGAGTTAAAGCAGTCTAGACAAGCTAGTCTAACTTGATTGATAGCCTGAAATGGCTTGGTACTGTAGCTAGTTGGGAGAGGTAGAGAGATCGGGAACCTATCTTAGCTGAGTGGGCACATGCCCTTGTGCCCACTATGAGCATGACTTATCTTGCTTTGATTTCTGGTCAAACAGATGGAAAAGGGGTCTTAGAAAACATCCACCAGAAAAAACACAAATGTTGAAGTAAAAACTCTACCAACTAATATCAACAGGTATATTTTGTTTTGGAGAAATTATTTGCCTACTGTAAGTACCTTGTGCCTTATAATTCCGTTACCAACAACCCACATCGGTAACAGAATTACCGGAAAATCAGTAACGGAATTACTGCAATTGAAATGGCTACAATTCTTGCCTAGTTAAATAAAGGTTAAATAAAGATCAAATAAATAAAATACAATGGGAAATCATAGTAGTCACGAACCACAGATGGGTCACCTGCTACTGTCCTCCCTTCCACTGATATACTGTTATGTTCAGTTCAAAACAGTTTTTTCCCCCTCTTTCTGTCATCTGGTGGTCAAAGCGAGACAACCCCTCTCAAAGTCTGGACATCTCTCTCTCTCTCTCTCTCTCTCTCTCTCTCACTCTCCAATTAATATCACCTCTCCCAGCTCCTACTGACGCCTACCCATTAGCCCCCTCTCTTTCCATTTAATGCTATCAGCATCAGCACCCACTGAGCAACGACCGACATCGGACTTCCGAAAAGTAGTTGAAATTTGGTCAGTCTGCCCTGGCCTTGATTTCAACATCCACAGATGTGAAATCAAGGCAGTACAGTACAGTACAGTACCATGAAGCACAGTAGAGTACAGTAAAGAAAAGTAGAGTATAGATCAGTGCAGTATAGTAGAATATTCAACTGTACTGCACTGAACTCTACTCTATTGTGATGTGCTTTGCTGAACTGTGATGTCCGAACTTGTGAAACATAGACGTCTATGATTGACCAACCAAATGTTGTCTTATATGGAGTCCGAGCTCATTAGAATAATACCCATATAGAAGAATAGAAGAATAGTAGAATAATACCCATATATGCAAAGCATGATATTGCATATTTCTACCTTTGCATACCTATTCAGGATACATTACAATGACGAGAATGACATTTATATCAATTATTTTGCATTTCTGTATAGTACAGATCAGGGACCCATGATGTAATTCTGTTACTGTAATTCTGTTACCGGGAGTAAATCCACTTAACTGTAGTTCAATAACCAAAAGAGATGTTTTCAAAATCAAGGAGCCATGTCATAGCTGACACCACAGTCTTTTTGCAGACATCTATGAATATCAATTCGGAGCGGATATTTAACAGAGTCTTTGGTAAACGTGGTCTCATAATAAACCGTAATTGCTGTAATTCTGTTACCAAACTTTGCATCTGCACTTTTTTTCCAGTAAATATGTTTGTGTGAAATGTTTTGTGTAATTGTTCAAGGTAGTCCTTGTGCATAGAGTTGTATTTTTTGTTAATCTTTGAAATCAATGGTTTTTGTGTGGCATACATTTTAAAGTGAAAAATCTGGGTCTCAGCGTAATTCCATTACCGTAGACTTGCCCAGTACTAAAGGTTGTGTGCATGTCTTAAAACGATTCACTGTTCAAAGGAGAGGACAATAAAGATGTCAGTGGGAACCAGGAGAGCAAACATTAGCACCCAGGTAGTCCTACATATAGAAAGAGCCATAGGGTAGCCAAACATTAGCACCCAGGTAGTCCTACATATAGAAAGAGCCATAGGGTAGCCAAACATTAGCACCCAGGTAGTCCTACATATAGAAAGAGCCATAGGGTAGCCAAACATTAGCACCCAGGTAGTCCTACATATAGAAAGAGCCAAAGGGTAGCCAAACATTAGCACCCAGGTAGTCCTACATATAGAAAGAGCCATAGGGTAGCCAAACATTAGCACCCAGGTAGTCCTACATATAGAAAGAGCCAAAGGGTAGCCAAACATTAGCACCCAGGTAGTCCTACATATAGAAAGAGCCAAAGGGTAGCCAAACATTAGCACCCAGGTAGTCCTACATATAGAAAGAGCCATAGGGTAGCCAAACATTAGCACGCAGGTAGTCCTACATATAGAAAGAGCCATAGGGTAGCCAAACATTAGCACCCAGGTAGTCCTACATATAGAAAGAGCCATAGGGTAGCCAAACATTAGCACCCAGGTAGTCCTACATATAGAAAGAGCCATAGGGTAGCCAAACATTAGCACCCAGGTAGTCCTACATATAGAAAGAGCCATAGGGTAGCCAAACATTAGCACCCAGGTAGTCCTACATATAGAAAGAGCCATAGGGTAGCCAAACATTAGCACCCAGGTAGTCCTACATATAGAAAGAGCCATAGGGTAGCCAAACATTAGCACCCAGGTAGTCCTACATATAGAAAGAGCCATAGGGTAGCCAAACATTAGCACCCAGGTAGTCCTACATATAGAAAGAGCCATAGGGTAGCCAAACATTAGCACCCAGGTAGTCCTACATATAGAAAGAGCCATAGGGTAGCCAAACATTAGCACCCAGGTAGTCCTACATATAGAAAGAGCCAAAGGGTAGCCAAACATTAGCACCCAGGTAGTCCTACATATAGAAAGAGCCATAGGGTAGCCAAACATTAGCACCCAGGTAGTCCTACATATAGAAAGAGCCATAGGGTAGCCAAACATTAGCACCCAGGTAGTCCTACATATAGAAAGAGCCATAGGGTAGCCAAACATTAGCACCCAGGTAGTCCTACATATAGAAAGAGCCAAAGGGTAGCCAAACATTAGCACCCAGGTAGTCCTACATATAGAAAGAGCCAAAGGGTAGCCAAACATTAGCACCCAGGTAGTCCTACATATAGAAAGAGCCAAAGGGTAGCCAAACATTAGCACCCAGGTAGTCCTACATATAGAAAGAGCCAAAGGGTAGCCAAACATTAGCACCCAGGTAGTCCTACATATAGAAAGAGCCAAAGGGTAGCCAAACATTAGCACCCAGGTAGTCCTACATATAGAAAGAGCCATAGGGTAGCCAAACATTAGCACCCAGGTAGTCCTACATATAGAAAGAGCCATAGGGTAGCCAAACATTAGCACCCAGGTAGTCCTACATATAGAAAGAGCCATAGGGTAGCCAAACATTAGCACCCAGGTAGTCCTACATATAGAAAGAGCCATAGGGTAGCCAAACATTAGCACCCAGGTAGTCCTACATATAGAAAGAGCCATAGGGTAGCCAAACATTAGCACCCAGGTAGTCCTACATATAGAAAGAGCGATAGGGTAGCCAAACATTAGCACCCAGGTAGTCCTACATATAGAAAGAGCCATAGGGTAGCCAAACATTAGCACCCAGGTAGTCCTACATATAGAAAGAGCCATAGGGTAGCCAAACATTAGCACCCAGGTAGTCCTACATATAGAAAGAGCCATAGGGTAGCCAAACATTAGCACCCAGGTAGTCCTACATATAGAAAGAGCCATAGGGTAGCCAAACATTAGCACCCAGGTAGTCCTACATATAGAAAGAGCCATAGGGTAGCCAAACATTAGCACCCAGGTAGTCCTACATATAGAAAGAGCCAAAGGGTAGCCAAACATTAGCACCCAGGTAGTCCTACATATAGAAAGAGCCATAGGGTAGCCAAACATTAGCACCCAGGTAGTCCTACATATAGAAAGAGCCATAGGGTAGCCAAACATTAGCACCCAGGTAGTCCTACATATAGAAAGAGCCATAGGGTAGCCAAACATTAGCACCCAGGTAGTCCTACATATAGAAAGAGCCATAGGGTAGCCAAACATTAGCACCCAGGTAGTCCTACATATAGAAAGAGCCATAGGGTAGCCAAACATTAGCACCCAGGTAGTCCTACATATAGAAAGAGCCAAAGGGTAGCCAAACATTAGCACCCAGGTAGTCCTACATATAGAAAGAGCCATAGGGTAGCCAAACATTAGCACCCAGGTAGTCCTACATATAGAAAGAGCCATAGGGTAGCCAAACATTAGCACCCAGGTAGTCCTACATATAGAAAGAGCCATAGGGTAGCCAAACATTAGCACCCAGGTAGTCCTACATATAGAAAGAGCCAAAGGGTAGCCAAACATTAGCACCCAGGTAGTCCTACATATAGAAAGAGCCAAAGGGTAGCCAAACATTAGCACCCAGGTAGTCCTACATATAGAAAGAGCCATAGGGTAGCCAAACATTAGCACCCAGGTAGTCCTACATATAGAAAGAGCCATAGGGTAGCCAAACATTAGCACCCAGGTAGTCCTACATATAGAAAGAGCCATAGGGTAGCCAAACATTAGCACCCAGGTAGTCCTACATATAGAAAGAGCCATAGGGTAGCCAAACATTAGCACCCAGGTAGTCCTACATATAGAAAGAGCCATAGGGTAGCCAAACATTAGCACCCAGGTAGTCCTACATATAGAAAGAGCCATAGGGTAGCCAAACATTAGCACCCAGGTAGTCCTACATATAGAAAGAGCCATAGGGTAGCCAAACATTAGCACCCAGGTAGTCCTACATATAGAAAGAGCCATAGGGTAGCCAAACATTAGCACCCAGGTAGTCCTACATATAGAAAGAGCCATAGGGTAGCCAAACATTAATGTTTGCACTGATGTTCCACTCAGATTTGTCTCAAAGGTGAGGCTGAGAGTTGCACTCTAATATGTACACACTCAAGTATGCTAGCAGACCAAGGAATCTGTAGAGCCACGGCAACTAATACTACAGTTCCCTTCAGCAGAAGGAATTCTGGATCTTGTTGGAGGGTTGAGAGAGAGGGTTTGGGTGAGAGGGTGGGTGGGGGGGGGGGGGGGGGGGGGGGGGGTATATAGGCAAAGAGCACTCACACAATTTATACTGAGTTAAATTAAAGGATGTGAGGAGAAATGTAGGGAAAATGGCCCAGCACAGATTCAAGCTAGGGATTTTGTGACTAATTGAGTTAAGACAGCAGTTCTGCTCATATATTATGCATATATGAACTACACATTGACACATCCAGCCCAAAGTGGGAGTAAAAAATACTTACTAGTCGCCAAAGTACCGGAGCATGTCTTTAAATAAAGAGCTGCCAGTTCACGCCAACATGTGAGGAACATGAAAATGTCAAAAGAGTGGTATTCAAAGTCGGGGAGAAAGATACATTAGAAGAATACAGTTTTATTAACTAAATGTTTTGTTATTTAATTATTTATTTTGGGAATAACATTTTTAAAAAGTAAAGATTATTAGTAAAGATTGAAAAAGTTTGAATACCACTGCCCGAACCAGTTATTTATGACTCTATCTATAATGAAGAAAAAAAACATGTAAAGTGTTGGTCCCATGTTTCATGAGTCAAAATAAAAGATCCCAGAAATGTTCCATACGCACACATTTGTTTACATCCCTGTTAGTGATCATTTCTCCTTTGCCAAGATAATCCATCCACTTGACAAGTGTGGCATATCAACAGCATGATCATTACACAGGTGAACCTTGTGTTGGGGACAATAAAAGGCCTAAAATGTGAAGTTTTGCCTCACAACACAATGCACAGATGTCTCAAGTTTTCAGGGAGGGTGCAATTGGCATGCTGACTCCAGGAATGTCCATCATAGCTGTTGCCAGATAATTTTATGTTAATTTCTCTACAATAAGCCGCCTCCAAAGTCGTTTTAGAGAATTTGGCAGTACGTCCAACAGGCCTCACAACCGCAGACCATGTAACCACGCCAGGCCAGGACCTCCATATCCGACTTCTTCACCTGCGGGATCATCTGAGACCAGCCACCCAGACAGCTGATGAAACTGTGGGTTTGCACAACTAAAGAATTTCTGCACAAACTGTCAGAAACAATCTCAGGGAAGCTCATCTGCGTGCGCGTCGTCCTCACAAGTGACTTGACCTGACTGCAGTTCAGTGTCGTAACCGTCTTCATTGAGCAAAATGCTCACCATCAATGGCCACTGGCATGCTGGAGAAGTGTACTTTTCACGGATGAATCCCGGTTTCAACTGCACCGGGCAGATGGCAGACAGCGTGTATGGTGTCATATGGGCGAGCGATTTGCTGATGTCAATGTTGTGAACAGAGTGCCCCAGGATAGCAGTGGGGTTATAGTATGGGAAGCCATACACAACGGACAACGAACACAATTGCGTTTTATTCAATGGTAATTTGAATGCACAGAGATACCTTGATGAGATCCTGAGGCCCATTGTCATGTCATTCATCCGCCTCCATCACCTCATGTTTCAGCATGATAATGCATATCCTCATGTCGCAAGGATCGCTACACAATTCCTGGAAGCTGAAAATGTTTTTTCATGGGCTGCATACTTACCAGACATCATTTTACATTTTAGTCATTTAGCAGACGCTCTTATCCAGAACGACTTACAGTAGTGAATGCATACATTTCATATTTTTTTGTTGTTGTACTGGCCCCCCGTGGGAATCGAACCCACAACCCTGGCGTTGCACACACCATGCTGGCATTGCAAACACCATGCTCTACCAACTGAGCCACAGGGAAGACATGTGACCCATTGAGCATGTTTAGGATGCTCTGGGTCGACGTGTACAACAGCGTGTTCCAGTTCCCTCCAATATCCAGCAACTTCACACAGCCATTGAAGAGGAGTGGGCCAACATTTTTCAAAGGCCACAATCAACAGCCTGATCAACTATATGCAAAGGAGATGTGTCGCACTGCTTGAGGAAAATGGTGAAATGGTGGTCACACCAGATACTGACTGGTTTTCTGATCCACGCCCCTACCGTTTCTTTTAAGGTGTCTGTGACCTACAGATGCATATCTGTATTCCCAGTCTATCCTAATGAATTTATTTAAATTGATTGATGTCCTTATATGAACTGTAACTCTGTAAAATCTTTGAAATTGTTGCATGTTGCATTTATATTTTTGTTCAGTGTAGTTCCACAACTTCATATGCTACAGCATATAGAGAGATATGAGTAGTGTAGGAAAATTGGATATTCCATTCATGAGCACATACAGGTAACTGCCAAAATAAAGGAAATACTTGAATAAATAAGGGACACAATGTATATTGAAAGCAGGTGTTTCCACACAGGTGGGTTTCCTGAGTTAATTAAGCAATTAACATCTCATCATGCTTAGGGTCATGTGTCATGGCAAGAAGAAAAGATCTCCGTGACTTTGAAAGAGGGGTCTCAAAAGGGCATAGGGGGTTTAAAGGGTATTTGTGTGTGTGTGTGTGTGTGTGTGTGTGTGTGTGTGTGTGTGTGTGTGTGTGTGTGTGTGTGTGTGTGTGTGTGTGTGTGTGTGTGTGTGTTTTAGTCACCAGATCTCCACCCAATTGAACACTTACAGTATGGGAGATTCTGGAGCGGCGCCTGAGAAAGCGTTTTCTACCACCATCAACAAAAAACAAATTATGGAATTTCTTGTAGAAGAATGGTGTCGCATCCCTCCAATAGAGTTCCAGAATGTATGCCAAGGCACATTGAAGCTGTTCTGCCGGCTTGTGGTGGCCCAACGCCCTATTAAGGCACTTTATGTTGGTGTTTCCTTTATTCCGGTAGTTACCAGTATCATAATGCTCTGCAATCTATGTATCCTCGATGGTTATAAATGTTGCAGCTTCGTTTGATGTACGTCAAAAACTAAAATACCTGCATTGAAGTGAGGTTACTCAAGCAGTACATGTTGATGTGATGCTAATGCTTCTCTGATTAATCTTTGAGTAGGTCTCCCACTGTTTTATTGTGAGTCATAACATGGAGTTATGCAGTAGGTTAACACTGTGATACGTTTGCCTTGGAGGAACAAAGATAACTGGCCTGGACTGGCTCAGTATTCTCTCTCACAGGCGGGTTGAAATGCATGTTTCTGCATTGGTCTATCCTCAATATATTGCCTATATAACCTAGAATAGACATCGGTTGGGATTTAAAGTTAAAATTGGAAATGAAATTATAGATCCTCGACTTTGGGAAGTGCTCTGAAAAGTGTGATTATATGCAAGTGATCATTATGGTGTGGTTGCTGTCGAGAACATCACCCTCAGATCTCACTCCAGTGATACTTTCCAGTTCCCACATGTTTTAACTGTGAGGATCTTAATGTAGAAAACACACTGCTGCTTGATAAGAGTGAGCTTCTCTCTCTCTCCCACCCTTATATGGACCACTTGTTCTACTAAACAGTATTTGAACCTTGGAGGGTGGTAGGGTAGATCAGTTGAGCAGTTGTACACATACCACAGGATAGGTCACGGATGGACTACAGTAAGTCATTCCCACGTAACTCCCCACTCCACTTACCCACCCACACTTACAGTAAACATCATCCTCCTCGGGCCCTATGTTAGTATGAGAACCAGTGTAGAAGTAGGTACCCATGATTTTGGGGTTTGGGGAATGGCAAGGAACATTGGCTCTGTGGGACTTGTCTTGGCAGCCAGTCCCCTTACCCTTCTCCTCTCCTCCTCCTCTCCTCCACGTATCAGCCCCTCAGGAGTTGCCTATTTCCATTGTCTGTCTGCCAGCAGTTTTCATTTTAGCTAAATCTCATAATGAAACAAAGCAACCAGTGTGTGAGAGTATTTGGGTAGTATTGTGTGTACACGATTAATACACGAACCACATGAGAAGTGTTAAAATAGGAGCAAAGGGCTTTTCAGTTGGGCCATATTGGGTGGTCGGAGCATCGTAAATTTGCTTTATTGATATGTTGAGTATATGTTTATCGTTTGCCTTTGCCAAATTTCCACTGTTAAAAAAACACAGACCATGAACCAATATGGGTTCTTGTAAATGTGTACAATGCTTGGAGATGGTAGCAGTAAAAATATATTATTTCAGATGAGGGAATGTGCCCCTTGGTTTTTGCATTATTGCCTTTGAGACATGTCATTACTTGTAATGACTTGTTATGCCTTTTCCCCTTTCTCAAGTGTTGAAAGTATAAATCCATTTACAGAATACAAAAATCAACAATTTAAAAAGGATACAAAAACAATTGTCACTTTAGGGAGTGATTATCCCTCTCCAAAATTATTTTCAATATGTCAGCATGATATTGCATCCTCAAAACAGGAGCTTTCTAACACAATATAAAACGCGGACTAATTGATGTGGCAGTATTGCACCAAATGAATGCTACAGTACAGTAGATGAATTAAGACCCCCCTTTACTCTGAGCCCTAGCGTTTGAGCTTAGGAGCTAGCACTAGGACCACGTTGTATCCAAAATGGTACCCTATTTCCTTCATAGTGCAATACTTTTGACCAGGGCCCATAGTGCACTACATAGGGCATAGGTTGCTATTTGGGAGGCAGACCGTGTTAGCTGATGGCCACATTAACAGATTTGCCTGCTGGTGCTCTGTAATGGGGGCTCAGCAGGGCCTGCAAACAATGCTGCCCAGTGTCCATGCACTTGTCCCACTGCAAGAGTAATCCATTAGCCATCAGAAGGTGAAACACGTGGATTATGGAAACACATTAAGCAATTACTGATTCTAAAAATAGACCTGAGTCCTCATCCATCTCCTGGCCAGCCAAAGCTGTTGCCATGTTAACACTACTCAATCGGTAGTGGGTTCTGTTGTTTTCCCTCACCTCACCTCTCCGCTCTCTCTGTGTTTCATGGTTAATGTGTCAAAAATAACACAACATAAGAATTACAGATGGGTAAGAGGAGCATTTTATTTTTTATTGTTGTGTGAATTGACATAAATAGACTATTATAGTGCTAAGGTAAAGGGCCTGATAATCTAGATCATGGACGGGTAACTTTGATGGGGGTGGGGGCCACAAAAATTCTGAACTCATCATGAGAGGCCGCAATGGCTCGTGATTCTGTGTACCCATATCCATGCCCACATATTCACAGTCAGAGTCAACACTAGTCTTTTGGGAGCCTAAGTAAAATGTTGTTGTGCCCACCCCAACATTTTAGCAGCCCCCCTCTTGACAGTGGAGAGAGAAAAGTTTTGTAGTAAATTTCCTGCAATTCAAGAGAAAATGTTTCCATTTTAGAGCAAATTTGGTGCAATTGTACAAATTTTGCCAAGGAGCGGAGAGAAGATTTTGCCATTTTAAAACTAAGTTCATGCAATTCTACTTATTTTGACATGTGGCGGAGAGAAAAATGTGCAGTTTTACAGTGTCACAGATCCCTCCGGAACATTCATTACACACAGCCCCTATTCCCAGTGATTAGTAATTGTATTAGTGTGCCCTTGGTTTACCAGTGTCCTGTCGATTATTGTTCCAATGTCCGTTGGTTCATGTGAGTACCTGTGCTATGTTGTTTTGGCTTTCGTGCCACGTATATTATGCAGATGATTACGGGTCTTGTCCCGTGTGATAATCATTGTGCGATTGTGTATTTATTCGAGGTACTCCTTGCTCTTTTGTTTGGGTTTCTACCCTGTGCCTTTACATGGCACGCTGTAATTTGGGAAATAAAAACCCCTATTACACATTCCTGCACCTGTCTCCCGACCCATTTATACCAGTGTGACATACAGCTAATTTCCTGGAATTCTACACATTTTGCCATAGGGTGGAGAGAAATGTTTGCAGTATCTGAGTGAGAGTGACTAACAAAATCAATGGGGGCCCCCGGTCAGTAATTCAACCATGATTACAACAACTTTAGATAGTCTAGCCAGCTAACTTACCAATCTAAAAAAAAATTGCTGACATGGGCTAATTGATTTACTGTCAGTGTCTGACATAATAAGAGAAAAACTGCAGATGCACAACCACATTTTGAAATTACACCTTGTGTATTCTACTATTCTAACTCTCAACCAGTAGCAGTGTGTGGGTAAAATCACTGGGGAAGACAGAAAAAAGGCATATTACAACCTATGTGTTGTGATAATTGTGTTTTTTGCTCTATAACCTGTTAGTTCATATGCCTTGACACAGTGATATATAGGTCTAAGTCCGAGACAATAAGAAGACACAGTGGCAGAATAAATTCAACTACATCTTTGTTTCATCACAAAACCGGATAGCAACCTCTGTCCGGTTTAGTCCACAAAGCATATTGCATGTAACAGACAGTTACATGACCTATAGCATGCTCAAGCAAGTTAATGTTTATGGATTTTTCGGACCACTAAACAATTATTGATTTAAAACCACAGAGAGTTACCGCAAGTCACAAAGAAATCAGGAGCTGCGTCCACTATTCCAGCACCATTTCAACATTTCAACATCATCAAATCACCTCTGCTTAGTCTAATACAGTGACAACTAATAGATACCAAAAACAATTTAGTCCAATCAACATAAGTTAAATATGATGTGGCTGTCCATGGTTCTGATTTCTGTCTGTTTGTGAGCATGCGTGTTCGTGCGAGTAGAGAAACATGTTGACTCACCCTACTTGTAGAGAAACGCCAATGCCAGCCTCCTCTCTTTCATGTTGACGAAACGGTCTATCAGTCTGTCATAGGGTACACGCCTTTAGTTTTTGTTGTCCTAGGCTACCTAGTTAAAATGCTTGCTCGCTAGCCTAACTTCCATTCATGGGCAACGTTAGCTAGTTAACACTAGCCTTCTACATCTAGTTACATATTGAACTTCCATCCTCTCAGGCCAGTGGCACAACAATGAATGAATTAATGGTTGGATAAGAATTGCCTTTATAATCATTGGCCAGTACGGAGAATTAAGTAAAACCACAAGTCCAAATCCCTATCTCCATCCATGGCTAATTTAGGAAAGGGACAACATTAGCTAGCTAGCAAGACACTGGAGGACAACAACACAACGAGATGCAACAATTCAAGTTGTTTCTGTCAATGACATATTCTCTCAAAGCGATTTGATAGGACTGACGCCAAAAACCAAGTTTGGCTTCCCTTGACACTTTTTTTTGTGCGCCAGGACCATTCACAGTTGAGCTTGCGGGGTGGCAGTTGCCCATCCCTGATCTAGATGTTTCAATAGGATGTTACATTTCTCTGCTTAACCATTTAAATGCTTGTGAATGATTTTACTTCAGAGGAGAGAGGAGAAGACAGGCACTTAGTCTCATGGGTTTTGACGGTGCAGGAAACAAGATACTGGAGAAAGAGAGAGGGGACGGAGAGGAAGAGAGCGAGGGAGAGGGAGACAGAGAGAATGTCTCTCATGTTTAGTTTTGGTGTGAAGCTAATTCGATGAATAATTGGGTCATCTGTAGATATGATACTACTGTACCAGCAAATGTGAAAGAGGTGACAACTGAAACATTTTCATTTCTTTCACATATTTATGAAGGAAAGTCAGGCTTTTGTCTAGTCTCACTTGTTAATTCCTATACGTACTGACAGGCCTGATGTAGGGCTGAGGGAGAGGAACAGTGACTGACAGACATTGTATCACATGGTGACATTTTTTTATGCATTTTCTTTGATGACAGTCTTGACTGAGAGCTGCAGGGAATCTGGGAATATTGAGGCAAATATTTCCTCAGGTCTGATTCTCTCCACAGAAGATATTACTATAGCCTTGAAGAAAATCTGTCAGTGATGGAGAAATCAAATAGCATCATGAGAATGATTTTTTTTTTTTGTACCTAGAGCATGCTTACTTCATATGTTTTCAAATGGATAAAGGTTCAAGGTTCAATTGATTTGTCATACAGTATGTATAAAATACAGTTGAAGTCAGAAGTTACATACACTTAGGTTGGAGTCATTAAAAATCGTTTTTCATCTACGCCACAAATTTCTTGTTAACAAACTATAGTTTTGGCAAGATGGTGAGGACATCTACTTTGTACATGACACAAGTCATTTTTTCAACAATTGTTTACAGACAGATTATCTCACTTATAATTCACTGTATCACAATTCCAGTGGGTCAGAAGTTTACATACACTAAGTTGACTGTGCCTTTAAACAGTTTGGAAAATTCCAGAAAATTAGGTCATGGCTTTAGAAGCTTCTGATACGCTAATTGAACGTACTTTTGTGCGAAAAGTGAAAATCAATCCCAGAGCAACAGCAAAGGACCTTGTGAAGATGCTGGCGGAAACAGGTACAAAAGTATCTATATCCACAGTAAAACAAGTCCTATATCGACATAACCTGAAAGGCCGCTCAGCAAGGAAGAAGCCACTGCTCCAAAACCGCCATAAAAAAGCCAGAACTGTTTGGCCATAATGACCATCGTTCTGTTTGGAGGAAAAAGGGGGACGCTTGCAAGCCGAAGAACACCATCCCAACCGTGAAGCACGGGGGTCATGTTGTGGGGGTGCTTTGCTGCAGGAGGGATTGGTGCACTTCACAAAATAGATGGCATCATGAGGAAGCAAAATTATGTGGACATATTGAAGCAACATCTCAAGACATCAGTCAGGAAGTTAAAGCTTGGTTGCAAATGGGTCTTTCAAATGGACAATGACCCCAAGCATACTTCCAAAGTTGTGGCAAAATGGCTAAAGGACAACAAAGTCAAGGTATTGAAGTGGCCACCACAAAGCCCTGACCTCAATCCTATAGAACATTTGTGGGCAGAACTGAAAAAGCGTGCGTGAGCGAGGAGGCCTACAAACCTGACTCAGTTACACCAGCTCTGTCAGGAGGATTGGGCCAAAATTCACCCAACTTATTGTGGGAAGCTTGTGGAAGGCTACCCGAAACGTTTGACCCAAGTTAAACAATTTAAAGGCAGTACTACCAAATACTAATTGAGTAAACTTCTGACCCACTGGGAATGTGATGAAAGAAACAAAAGCTGAAAGAAATCATTCTCTCTACCATTATTCTGACATTTCACATTCTTAAAATAAAGTGGTGATCCTAACTGACCTAAGACAGGGACTTTTTACTGAGATTAAATGTCAGGAATTGTGATACACTGAATTTAAATGTATTTGGCTAAGGTGTATGTAAACTTCCGACTTCAACTGTACATTGAACAAAAATATAAATGCAACATGCAACAATTTATACGATTTTACTGAGTTACAGTTCATATAAGTAAATCAGTCAATTGAAACAAATTCACTAGGCCTTAATCTATGGATTTCACATGACTGGGCAGTGGTGTAAAGTACTTATGTAAAAATACTTTAAAGTACTACTTAAGTAGTTTTTTGGGTATCTGTACTTTACTATTTATATTTTTTTGACAACTTCTACTTTTACTTCACTACATTCCTAAAGAAAATAATATAATTTTTAGTCCATACATTTTCCCTGACATTCAAAAGTACTGGTTACATTTTGACAGGAAAATCGTCCAATTCACGCACTTATCAAGAGAACATCCCTGTTCAACCTCTGCCTCTGATCTTGCGGACTCACTAAACACAGATGTTTTGTTTGTAAATTAATGTCAGTGTTGTAGTGTGCCCCTGGCTATCCATACATTTAAAAAATGTAAATAAAATTGTGCTGTCTGGTTTGCATAATATAAGGAATTTGAAATTATTAATACTTTTACTTTGACTTTTGATACTTAAGTACATTTTAGCAATTACATTTACTTTTGATACTTTAGTATATTTAAAAGCAATATACACACAATGAACAAAACTATAAACGCAACATGTAAAGTGTTCGTTTCATGAGCTGAAATACAAGACACCTGGAATTTTCCATATGCACAAAAAACTGTTCTTTCAAATTGTGTGCACGCATTTGTTTAAGTAGTATTTTACTGGGTGACTTTCACTTTTACTTGAGTCATTTTATATTAAGGTATATTTACTTTTACTCAAGTATGTATGACTTTTGAGTAGTTTTCCCACGACTGTGACTGGGAATACAGATATGCATCTGTTGGTCACAGATACCTTAAAAAAAAGTGGGGGGCATGGATCAGAAAACCAGTCAGTATCTGGTGTGACCACCATTTACCTCATGCAGCGTGACACATCTCCTTCACATAGAGTTGATCAGGCTGTTGATTGTGGCCCTTGGAATGTTGTCCCACTCCTCTTCAATGGCTGTGCGAAGTTGCTGGATATAAATCTGTCGTTCTGCCACTGAACAAGGCAGTTAACCCACTCTTCCTAGGCCGTCATTGAAAATAAGAATTTGTTCTTAACTGACTTGACAAGTTAAATAAAAAAATATAACAAAATATTGGCGGGAACTGGAACACGCTATTGTATTCATTGGGTGACACATCTGATGAGTATGCAGGCCAACTGGGTTATTTTCAGCTTCCAGGAATTGTGTACCGATCCTTTCGGCATGGGACCGTGCATGATCATGCTGAACCATGAGGTGATGGCAGCATATGAATGGCAAGACAACGGGCCTCAGGATCTCGTCATGGTATCTCTGTGCATTCAAATTGCCATTGATAAAATGCATTTGTGTTCGTTGCCCGTAGTTTATGCCTGCCTATACCATAACCCCACCGCCACCATGCATGGGCACGGGTGTGAGATATATAGCTACAGAATATCTCACCACCATGCGCTTCGACCTCCTTCACTTTCTCTTTCATTACATTCTCAAGCTTCCAGGAGCAGTCAACAGTTTATGGAATATGTTTTGTTGTGAAAACATGTTACTTTTGATGTTCCCGGACCGAATTCACTTGGTTTCCCAAATGAAGCACTTGGTAGCTGCAGGAACAGGGTTGGAGAGCCCATGGCATACAGAGTTTGGGCGGAATATCACCTGTCGCGCAGCGAGTGGTTGACGCGTGAATGAAATAACCGGAGTAGCCTACCGAACGAACAGGCAGGAAAGGGGCTTCCAGTCACTTTTCGAGTGCATAGCGTTCCTGCTCATTTGATAATGGGCCATTCTGAATCGAAACTAATTTAACATATTAGTAAAGACCATTTTAAATTGAGCATGCCTGGTGCCCAATAATATGATCGCTTGATGAGAGAATTGTGTGTGTCTCCTGATGCAAGAAACAGAGGGCAACGTTTTTTGTGACTTTCTCAAATCATCAATAGCCTATAGTCGCATCATGCAGCCCATATATGTTTTGATTTCAAAGACATTCTAATGTTTATCATTAACAACTGAAGTTGCCAAATATCTCTAAATCTAGCGTAGTTTATAGGACCTGTTTCAAATGATCACTTTTACACTCAATATAGCCTTCGTATGCGCACTCGCTCCGGAATGGGAAAAATATATTTGTATTTTATTCAGCTAACATCAATTATATTCTTCTTACTATAAAATCATATAATATAAAATAATGACACGGTATTTATAAGCATATCTTGTCTGCCAAATGAACAAGCCTACATACAGCCCATGGCCTGCCACACAGCCAGATAACATACAGTAAAAGGCCAACTCATATTCTGTTCATCTGAAATACATTTTATTCATATAATGTTTCTTTAGACCTACCTAAAATAAAGAATGGATGTATTGTTATGGTGTATATTAAATGGATTTATTAGACTTGTTAAAATGTTGATGTTCCAAAGGCGCGCATCAGCAGCTTGTATGTGTGGAGGCCTGGAGATGCTAAACACGTTTATGTTAATTCATGGTCAATTACCATGAGAACGGCAGTATTTTGCATGATAATAACCTGTCTGGCAAAATTTCATGACTGCCACAGCCCTATTTGTCCAAACCCATAGTTTCATCAGCCATCTGGGGGGCTGGTCTCATACAATCCCACAGGTGAAGAAGCTGGATGTGGAGGTCCTGGGCTGGCCTGGTTAAACATGGTTTTCAGTTGTGAGGCTGGTCGGCATACTGCCAAATTCTCTAAAAGGATATTGGAGGTGGTTTATGGTAGAGAAATGAACATTCAATTATCTGGTAACAGCTCTGGTGGACATTCCTGCAGTCAGCATGCCAACTGCACGCTCCTTCAAAACTTGAGACATCTGTGGCATTGTGTTGTGTGACAAAACTGCACATTTTAGAGTGGCCTTTTATTATCCCCAGCACAAGGTGCACCTGTGTAATGATCATACTGTTTAATCAGCTTCTTCATATGCCACACCTGTTCTGGTGGATGGATTATCATGGCAAATGCGAAATGCTCACTAACAGGGATGTAAACAAATTTGTGCACAATGTTTTAGAGAAATAATATTTTTTGTGTGTATGGAACATTTCTGTGATCTTTTATTTCAGCTCATGAAACATGGGACCAACACTTTACATGTTGCGTTTATATTTTTGTTCAGTGTACAATGCTTAGTCACTGAGAGATACATTTGAAAAGGTAAAGGTTCTGCCCCAAATGGCATCCTATTCCCTACTATATAGTGCACTACTTTTGACCAGAGCCCAGTGGACTCTGCTAGGGTATGGCTTTTGAATGCTTTTTTCCAATTCAGCCGTGTGTGTGTGTGTGTTTAAGCTTGCACAGTACATGTGAGAGATTATGATGTGTGTGTGTTTGCTTAGGCGGTTTCCCTAATGTCAATGTTCATGTGTTATAAAGAGAAACAATCCTAACCCCATACAAGGTGTGCATAGCAGCGATGACTTGGCGATTGGGATACATTGTGTTGCTCTTAGCTATTGACAGTGCTATAATACAGGCCAACTCTACTCTGGCTCGGAACTGTGTATCCTAACTTATCTCCAATTTACGAGGATCCCAGTCTGGTCTATTTTTGCTTGGTGCACGGCGGACGGAGTGCAGTCACTCACAGCGTTGCTTTGATCTGGAAGACACAGAGGCAGACTTGTGTCTGCTTAGTGCTCATTGTCCCTGGCTTAGGGACAGCTTCTGTGGATTCAAACCCAGTAGCACACCCAGCATGTCATGTGGAGTACTTGGTCATAAAAGTGAGATGTGGTGTCTGTTTATAGAAGCCCTAAGCCACATTGATTTATAGGAAAGTAGCTACAGATGCGGTCAAATATATCGGCACCCTTTAACTTTACAATGGAGTGCAATGGAGCAGAATGTTCTTTTTTAGAACTGGTTGAATAGTTCTTTTTACCCAGTAGGCACCTTCAACTTACCACAGGTGAGGTAATTTACACAGTAAATGAGAACTTGCTTCTAACCAAATTAATATGAATTTTGAATAATTCATCCTGACCATTTTTTGTCTTTAAAGGAAAAATCCACATTTCAGTTCAGGTCCTGTGCAGTTGTTAAAGAAAATGTAACGTATTTTATAAGAAATAGTGAATTGTGGTGGGGTGCCAATATATTGGACAGCATCTGTATATGTCTCTTGTAATCGCTCCTGTAGAGGGGAATGTGTGTGTGTTTGTGTGTGTGCGTGTTTGTGTGTGTGCGTGCCTGCCTGCCTGCATCACCCCTGTAGAGGGAATTCAACCCTCGCTAAGGTTATCAGCTTTGTTTTAAAGGCACTCAAATGAAGCCAAGTAGCCAACACTCCAAACATAATGAAGCACAGATACAGAGATATCCTAGGACAACATTAATATTTATCCCCAGTTTGTCCGAGAATGGTATGCCTGGTATGCCAACCATTCCAGTTAGTTGATTTGTTCACTGACTGAGGTCTGTGCTCTCTGATCCAGTCCAGCTACCTCTTTTCCATGCAGGAATTGTTAGTTTAGATTCCATTTGCTGTGCCTGAGTGGCCCATTATTCCCTCTGTGTTATATTATGGGAATGAGATACTTGTTAACTCAAGTACTGCAGTCAAATATGCCTTATTGAAATACAGTACAGCTTTCATGTAAGTCACCATGAAGCCCTGGGAGATTATGTTTCCCTGGTCACAGTAAGTCTGTTTATCTTACATGGCAATCCAGTTGGTTTGTCATGACCTGTGTCTAAGGTGACTACACAGGTGCCTGAGCTGCCCAGTTGCCCATGAACCAGAAGACAAAATGCCCTGTTGATTTCACAGATTCAATTCGAACCTTATGTCCATTCTGTTCATACCAACGGCAGTTTTGCCTTATAAGATTTGGGATGGTTTCTCGTCTCTACTAGGCCAAAGTAGAGTGTTTTGGCTAAATCTTTACAACAGGCTATATCCCATTCAAAAAAATATAATTTTGGTTCTGATTATAGACTGCCAATTGGCCTGGAGAACAAGATAATGTGTACTTGAGAGTACTAAGACTAGGCACCGGTAATGATGAAGATCAGACAGACACCCTGCTAAGCTCAGCTCTGTACACTTGGCCAAGTTTGTCTTTTTTTCTCCTTGGACTGTGTTGTGGAAAGAGGGCCTGTGCCTTGGCTGTGGTTTGGCCAGACTGGTACTTATCTCTGAGTTATCCGTGTTCTATCTGTATTGCCTCAGAGAGTGATAGAGTCAGTATTTCCACTAAACCTGGCAGGCACCTGTTGTACTGACCAGAGACTTTGCGATTGTAGCTTACATCATTTTGGAACCGCAGAAACAAGCAGGGCAATTGATTTTTTCCGATGTTGATATCCACCGACAGTTAAATGAAACGTTCCTGGCAGTTTGACTGGGAACTTTGGTCTCCACTGATTGAGCTAGCCTAAATGTATCTTAATTGAAAAAGCATTATTCTCTTAGCACACTGACCTAAGCCTTCGCTCTCCATTATCGAATTTCAGATCATCACCCTTTGAAATGTGGCCATTGTTTGAAGGGTATCAACTGCCTGATAGGAGAACAGAGGGTCCATAGACCGTTCTGGTCTGATATTATTCTATTATTTTCAAGGCTTCAGTATATTATATTTTGTTTTGAGGGTGTTACATAGGCCTAGTAGTGCAAGACAAAATATATTTGACAACCTACTGTACAAGAATGAAAGGTCCGATCAGGCAGACCCTATGAAGATATAAAGTTACACACACATAATTAAACACAGTAGAACATTATCTCTATGACAGTCATTAGTATATTTTCAGTGGAGAGGATGGAACATCTTAACTACTGTTTTATCTGGGGGATGGAGATTCGCTAACGAGCCGCCTGGCGCCCCAAAGCCATAGGGCAAAAGGTCTGATTCAATTAACCATCTAAAACCACCTTTACAGCTATCCCAAGTGGCCAATCCAACAAGTATATTACAGGCTTCTATTGGGTCAACAGCCCAAATAGGTCATTTAGCTAATTTACAAATGATTGTGATTATTTTCCCCCTGAGTGATCCACAGATTGCTTATCATAGCCAAGCTTCGTTTTACAATGTATTTATTTTTGGAGGGGCCATGGTTTGTTAAGATAATAAAATAAATTCAGTGCAACCTTTGTCAATGGACATTTTTTCAGCTATATTGCTTGTAAACGGGGGACAGAAATTGCTGGGTAGGCACCTGCAAGGCCAGAGCACTCAGTCTGCCACTGCTGCAACTGAGAGTGTGTGTGTGTGTGTGTGTGTGTGTGTGTGCGTGCGTGCACACATCCCATCCCATTCATTCACCTCTTCCCTGCTCCGCTGAGTGTTCTAGGTCAAGTATGGCCATTAGAACAGAGAATACCTCATCCACTGACACCCACTGTCAGTCCACTGTCAGTGCATATCATGAGTGTATTATGGGGTAGCTAGCTAGCATTAGATCCCTATAATTCACTATGGCTAGAGTTAGCTCATAGCCTCATGCTGTATGCCAGTGACACAGCTGTAGGTCATGACCTCAGGTGTAAGCAGATGTTATGTGGTCTGTGTTGATCCTCAGAGGCCCCTTGCAGTTCATGTCATGTTGAGAAGATGTCTAGCAAAATAAACCAGTTTTGATCATGCTAACTTGGTGGTCAGTCATCACTTATTCATAACACCATACTTACTAGGTCACATAAACAACGGTATAGCGGTACAGCTGTATAGCAAAAACAGGTTCACTGATGAACATACCAAAACTTAATATAATCTCCTAAACAGATTACCATAACAGATAAACCATGCTCAATACAGCCCAAACAGCTACAGGAACTGAAATGCATGAAAGTGGGAAAACAAAACAACAATTTTCATAATCATATGACTATATCCTGCCTGCAGACGTTCGTCTTTTTAGACTAGGCTACGGTATATTTGTTCTCTCTGTCACTTTCTGTATCTTTAGAAGGAGAAGAGGGTGACTTTGTTCTTCAATGTATACATCATTCTGCTTTATCCTAACCCCTCCGAAAGACAACCAAACACACATACAGTTGAAGTCGGAAGTTTACATACACCTTAGCCAAATACATTTAAACTCAGTTTTTCACAATTCCTGACATTTAATCCTAGTGAGAATTCAGCATAATAGTAGAGAGAATGATTTATTTCAGCTTTTATTTATTTTATCACATTCCCAGTGGGTCAGAATCTTTTTCAGTTCTGCCCACACATTTTCTATAGGTTTGAGGTCAGGGCTTTGTGATGGCCACTCCAATACCTTGACTTTGTTGTCCTTAAGCCATTTTGCCACAACTTTGGAAGTATGCTTGGGGTCATTGTCCATTTGGAAGACCCATTTGCAACCAAGCTTTAACTTCCTGACTGATGTCTTTAGATGTTGCTTCAATATGTCAAACATAATTTTTCTCCCTCATGATGCCATCTATTTTGTGAAGTGCACCAGTCCCTCTTGCAGCAAAGCACCCCCACAACATGATGCTGTCACCCCCGTGCTTCACGGTTGGTATGGTGTTATTCGGCTTGCAAGCCTCCCCCTTTTTCATCCAAACATAACGATGGTCATTATTGCCAAACAGTTCTATTTTTGTTTCATCAGACCAGAGGACATTTCTCCAAAAAGTACAATCTTTGTCTCCATGTGCAGTTGCAAACTGTAGTCTTGCTTTTTTATGGCGGTTTTGGAGCAGTGGCTTCTTCCTTGCTGAGCGGCCTTTCAGGTTATGTCGATATAGGACTTGTTTTACTGTGGATATAGATACTTTTGTACCTGTTTCCTCCAGCCACTACACAAGGTCCTTTGCTGTTGTTCTGGGATTGAGTTGCACTTTTTGAACCAAAGTACGTTCATCTCTAGGAGACAGAACGTGTCTCCTTCCTGAGCGGTATGACGGCTGCGTGGTCCCATGGTGTTTATACTTGCGTACTATTGTTTGTACAGATGAACCTGGTACCTTCAGGCATTTGGAAATTGCTCCCAAGGATGAACCAGACTTGTGGAGGTCTACAATTATTTTTCTGAGGACTTGGCTGACTTCATTTGATTTTCCCATGATGTCAAGCAAAGAGGCACTGAGTTTGAAGGTAGGCCTTGAAATACATCCACAGGTACACCTCCAATTGACTCATATGATGTCAGTTAGCCTATCAGAAGCTTCTACAGCTATGACATCATTTTCTGGAATTTTCCAAGCTGTTTAAAGGCACTGTCAACTTCTGACCAACTGGAATTGTGATACAGTGAATTATAAGTGAAATAATCTGTCTGTAAACAATTGTTGGAAAAATTACTTGTGTCATGCATAAAGTAGATGTCCTAACCGACATGCCAAAACTATAGTTTGTTAACAAGAAATTTGTGGAGGGGTTGAAAAATGAGTTTTAATGACTCCAACCTAAGTGTATGTAAACCTCCGACTTCAACTGCAGGTTCAAGAGGTGTTAGCGTTCATATCAGTTGCAGCAAAGGGCAGTTTGTGTATGGTAGGATCGAAGGTTGGGTGTTTCCGTGTGGACGGCTGCCTTAAATCTAAACCCTCCTCCCCTGCCTACCCCATCTCCTCCACCCTGTTAGTTGTGCATCTGTAGGGAAGCTGGCTGGCTGGGAGCCCTTTGGCCCACTGTTACATAAGCCTGAGCCCAGCTGAGCCTCACAGGACAGACTGCAGCCTTTATCCTGCCATACTTCCCTGCGCCACAGAGCACAGCAGAGCACAACTCAACTTAATGACGTCAGCCACACGGAAGCTGTGTCCCTGAGCCCTGGTCAAAAAAGTGTACTACATAGGGAATAGGGTGCCATTTGGGATGTACTGACAACACAGAGGCTCCTATTGACAAGACTGTTGAGTTGTTTAGAAGAAAAAAAGTATATATTTTAACTGGGACATAATCACATGACGTTTTGTCCCCCCAGCCCCAACCCAGACTCATCCTTTCTAACACCATCTGTCCTCACGAGGTGAGCCCCAGAATGCACCTGACTATGGACGACTCCATGCCAGATGATGAATCAGTTTCTCTGGTTGTGCTTAGAGTTGTACTCTATGGGCCAGTTTCTCTGGTTGTGCTTAGAGTAGTACTCTATGGGCCAGTTTCTCTGGTTGTGCTTAGAGTAGTACTCTATGGGCCAGTTTCTCTGGTTGTGCTTAGAGTAGTACTCTATGGGCCAGTTTCTCTGGTTGTGCTTAGAGTAGTACTCTATGGGCCAGTTTCTTGGACACAGATGAATCACATATTTTGGGTCCTGGATGCTGATTGGCTGAAACAGCATTTCATGGGTATTACGAAAAAAGTACCTTTTACTGTTCTAATTATGTTGGTTACCAGTTTATAATAGCAATAAGGCATGAGGGGGTGTGGTATATGGCCAATATACCACGGCTAAGGACTGTATCCAGGCACTCTGCTTTGCATCGTGGCCTGTAGTACAGTATATTGGCCAAATACCACACCCCCTCATGCATTATTATTAAAGAGCAACTGCCTCTAAAAAACAACTTCTCATTTAGAAAACAGCCTATGAGGCATCGATATGAGTCCGAAACATTTACTCTACTGTCAAAATTGACTACAAAGTGTAAGTAGGAAAACGTTAGTCATAAAGTCAGTTTCCTCCAAAACAGAGTTTTGTGAGACTTGTGGTCATGACTGCATCACAATGTAAATGAAGGTTGGGTTTATTTCAATCCAGCCCACATGCCCACAGCTGGCAGCACGCAAGTAATCATCAATTTGGAGTGCAGCTGCTCGCGACCCAATCGTAATGCTCGTGGTAAACTTTGGATATACCTATGGGGCTAGTTAGGGACCATCAGTAAATTACACAATGTTCTGTACATGGGACAATATGTTAAAATTCCAATAACTCCACATTTCACAGACTTAAAAACTCCACGGACTTAAAAACGTCAAAACAACTATAAATTGTAGAAATTCATATACAAATATTGAAAGCATTTAATGAGAACTAAAAGGTGTGCAACATTTTGCTACACCACAAGCATTTTGCTACACTCGAGTTAACATCTGCTAACCATGTGTATGTGACAAATAAAATTTGATTTGATTTGGCATGAAAATATTGTCTCACTTACATTGTGTAATTTATTGATGGTCCCTAAATAGCCCCAGAGATAGGCTATCCAAAGTCAAACCAATTTTGACAAGGTTGGACAACATCCAGCTGAAGCTAATTTGCGAAAAGTCTGGCTAACTCTTCCCACCTGTGAACACACACAAGAGACACCCACATCAAACCACACTCCGAAACCAACTCACGTTTGAATTCAGTGATGGCCTCTATCATTTCTTAATTAACCAAATCTACTACAAGGCCAAATAAGGAAGTGCCGTCGCCCATTAACTATTTGTCTGTAAGTGAGTGAGAGGAGGCGATCGGCTTGGGAGCTTTTACAAACATTTTATTTAAACAGGGGTCTGGCTTACAATGACCTCAGTTGTTGAGGCTGATGTGTCCTCATCTCACATTTTCAGTCACTGCAAATTTTCCCTGTGAAAAATATTTTGTTTACTGTGACCTGTTACCTCAGTGTGAGTTGGAACGATCCATCACTCTTGTTTTTTTAAAATATGCTTGACGCAGGCAGAACTCACCTTGAAGGCCACTGCATTGATGTATACTATGAAATTACACACACAAAAAAACACTGTCTTAGCCCTAGTGACAAAATTGCACTGAATTGTTCCATATGTTGAAATAGGTTTAAAAAAAGCCTTCCAAAAGCCTAAAGTGGCAAACACCCACTACACGCAGAGAGATGATGGCTCATTTGAATAGACTAATTAATACAAGGCCAGTGACATTCATTAGCCAACGCCTAGATGTCCACTGTCAGTATTTGGGGATGGTGTCTCCTAGCAACACAGTGATTTGATTTCTCTCCCATCCTGGTCATCTATTATTTAGATTTTATTGAACTTTTTATTAAACCAGGCAAGTCAGTTATGACAGCCTTGTTTACAATGATGGCCTTACTTACAATGACGGCATAACCATCGCTAGTTGTATATTTGACCTTTGGTTTGTTTGGCATTTTGATTTGTAGATAATGGTTTGGAGGTAGCCAGTGGCAGTCTGGACACATTGTGGCATTAGGTGGGAGTACCAGCCAGGTATGACATCATAGATGGATGACTGTAAAGGGTTTATTTGTGTGGCTGCAGGTTGATCCTGGACTGGCCTGAGATCAGTCCTGTTGGTGAGATCGGTACTGGGCTCGTATTCACAAAGAGCCTCAGAGTCTGATTGCTGATCTAGGATCAGGTCCCCCTCTTTCCATATAATCTTAGTCATTATGATCTAAAAGTTTAAAGAACCACTGAACACTCTGATTGGTACTTGTGTTTTTCTGTTGCTCTTTAGAAATTTCAGTCTTGGAGGTGTGTTTCCCATTTGGTTAATGATGTTTGTCCCCCAAGAGACACTGTAGACATGGAAGCCTACTGTATTTCACTTCCTCAAAATCCCCAGAATAAATGTAAGATAACTCAAGAAATCTTTAATTCATTTTGACATTTTTTTGCCGAGGATCTTTTAGTTGCGCAATTTTACATCTAACTAAGATGTTTATTGCTGAGCAGGTCTTTCACACTGTCTATGGTATGTCTATGGTACACTGTTCACCGGACGTACTACCTGTCCCAGACCTGCTGTTTTCAACTCTCTAGAGACAGCAGGAGCGGTAGAGATACTCTCAAAGATCGGCTATGAAAAAGCCAACTGACACTTACTCTTGAGTTTCTGACTTGTTGCACCCTCGACAACTACTATGATTATTATTATTTGACCATGCTGGTCATTTATGAACATTTGAACATCTTGGCCATGTTCTGTTATAATCTCCACCCAGCACAGCCAGAAGAGGACTGGCCTCCCCTCATTGCCTGGTTCCTCTCTAGGTTTCTTCCTAGGTTTTGGCCTTTCTAGGGAGTTTTTCCTAGCCACTGTGCTTCTACACCTGCATTGCTTGCTGTTTGGGGTTTTAGGCTGGGTTTCTGTACAGCCCTTTGAGATATCAGCTGATGTAAGAAGGGCTATATAAATACATTTGATTTGATTTGATTATTGGATGGTGAGCAATCACCACAGCTGTTCACCCCATGTTAGTGGGCAAATAGACATCATAAAGTCATAACCCAACCCCCTTGTGTTCCGAACTCCGTTTTAGACTAGACTGACTTTATGCCCAAAATCATCCTATTTACACTTTGTAGTACATTTTGACACCACAATAACTGTTTCTGACTCCTATCGATAGGCCGTTTTCAAAGAGATGTATTGCTTTTTAAAGCCAGTCGCTCTTTAAACTGATCCTAGATCAGCACTCCTTCTCTAAGACTCTTTGTGAATGCAGGCCCGGATGGTGAGATTCATTATGATGAAGATTGAGCCTCATATTCAGAGCTGCCAGACTAGAGGAGAGGTATAGACCCTGGGTGAGGACTGATTCCATATGAGATCCAACATCGGTCATGGCTGATTTACTTCTAATGGAGCGAGACTGAGAGGGGGAAGGGATAGCGATGGAGAGATGGGAAGAACAGAGCAGAGGGAGAGATGCTGAAGGTAGGAGGTAATAAAAGCGATTTGTGTTGGGACAGAAAATATACAATTCCAGCTTGTTTAATCCAACCTTGGAAGTGCCCAGTTGAAACTTCTTGATTCTTCTGATCTTTGTATCTTAAACCTGTAGACATTCCTGCTCTCCCGCAGAGACACGGTCTGCCCATGTACTGAACCAGTGGCTGAAGACAAAGGTTATGGCTTGAATCATTAAATTCGACATGATATGACTTCTAAACATGTAAATAATTGAATTGATTATTGACCTACCTGAAAACCAAAGTGTCAGATGCATTGTGGCTTGTCTTCCAGGTTGCGGTGAGGAAGGAGGCATTGAGTACTTTGCTTGTCCTCTTCTCAAGGTGTTTACCTTGGTGTTTCATGCTGAGACTAAACTACTGTATTTTCATGCAGCCTGTTGGAGGTCTGTCAGAGGCAGGGAACAGAGCCATATGTCACCCCTGCCTATTGACTGGATGCCCCTGGGACACATCCCCCACCCCCCATCCCCAGGCCTGTCATGTCACTCTGCTCCTCTACTCAGACAGAGCTTTCTGGAGAGATCAGGTTCCTAGCTGCTCATAGGCCCTGGTGGTCTGTAACCATAACCAAACACATCATTCATGTCAAGTGGATACAATGTGTCTGTGACCAGTACATTATTACTGCAGTACTATGAGTTGTGTTCTTCTGAGGTACAGGGTGGAACATATTTGGCTCATCCTGGGAGACAAGGGAGATGTTTCTCACATATCATTTTGTAATACCAGACCAGTAGACAATGGAACATCCAGTGTGTGTTGGTAGGCTACACCTACCGTATGTTTGCAAAACTGTCCTCCTATCAGTGTGATGTATCTGAAGACTTAAGGGTTGCATGATGGAATCCTCATTCCCCATCCTGGGTTTTTGATACTGATCATGATGACCAAAGGGAATTCTACCAAGGTGTTGCCTTTCTGTTCTGTTGGTGAAGGTATTATTTCACAGGGAACATACCTGCCTTCTATTAACAAATACATGTGTTTATTGTTAGGGTCCCAATGTATGGGAGGAAATTTGATTTGAGTGCTAGCTGTTGACATCAAAGCACTCCAGAGCCCACTGTGCTCCATGTGGCTGGTGTTTGCAAAGGGGGCTATATTTGGAATGGCTTTGAGTCTCTCTTCTCTTCTTTTTTGAAGTGGGGAGGGAGATGAAAAATGTTAAATGCTTTTTCTTCTGTTCCGTGGTTGGTGGTGGTGGGCACACCAACCTTTCTACTTCAAAGGTGTGAGTCAGAATTCAACATTTATGACTCAACGGGCTCAGCTGCCGTCTCCTGTGTCGCATGGCACGAGCATTTAAAATGAGCATTCAGTACCCATAGGAGAACAGCTCCATTTAAAAGCTAAGCAATAGTTTGGCACACAAGACTGTTTAGTACTACAGTAAAGTATTACATTGATATTGTAATCCCCTTAGCCCCCAATCCTCTGGCCAGGATTAAATCAATTGCAGATAGTGAACTTTTAAATAGCTCTTTCAGAAATACCTTTGATTTACATGTTCCAGATGGAGCATGTTCCAGATGGAGGGAGTTGACGCTTGATATAGAAATTGTCAGTGTGGTTGCGTGCACTGCAAGACTGCAAAACCTGGTTCCCTTTCAGAACTGAATGGGTAACCCAATGGGCCTGCAAGTGTTAACTTCCTTCCTCTGTCTGGATTTCACTGCTGTGATAATCAAACACACTTATTCAGGAAGTCTGTTATTGATTGGATCCTGACCTTCAGGCCTACACTGCTGTTGTCTCCTCGTTGATTTCATAACGGATCACATGAAGAAGCGTTTTGTTGAAATGGGAACACAAGATATAGCTGTGATTACGAAGAAGTTCATGGAGGAAAGATACGAGTTAGGATACTGATATAACCAGGAACAGAAGTGCTTTGTAGTATGTGTCTGTGTGTGTGTGTGCGTTTTATAAAGAATTTGACTCATTTTGCCTCAGTCTGAAGTATTGCAGTGCTAATCTATTCAAGGGAATTCATTTACACTCGTTGAATTTACTGCGCTGGCTAATGTAGTACAGGTCAAACTTGTGTCGCATTTTGAAAAAAGCCTTTTTTCCCCCATTAAAACATCACATCATAGAGAATGCCCACCTTCTCTTTTCACTGTGACACACCATTATGTCTGGCACTACTTTGGAGATGCACTTAGCTGCTGTCAGCCTGAAGAAGATCAATGTCATTATGTTCTGTATCATCATCAATTCCCAGGTGGGTAAAATGTTCTGGGGATATTCTTTACTCTCAGAGTCAGTTTGGACCAACAAGATTAGGGCCCAGTAATTCTAAGTAATTGCCAGTTGAATAATGTTCCTCACCGTCACACAATGTGAAACTTTTGGATTCTTGGAGCCTTCCAGCTTATCATCACATGGACTGAATCAGACCTTTCAATCGGACATGTGATGGGGCTTTTGGTAAATGAAAAATGTCAAATTCCTGCACATTATCTATGTCTTTTCAAATGACATGTATCTTGACCAACAAATGGCAGCACATTTGCCTTGCACATGAGAGCGTTATAGGACGTTATGGGACCGGAACATGTGGCACCTCACAGTGCCGTGTGATGCTGCTCACATTAAGCAGCAAGCAGCCTGGCCTGCACATGACTTGCATTTCATTTAGCACACAATGCACTTCATTGTGTTGACTTGACCCACACTATTTAGGGATTCACATTTAGACCATATCAAACCATTCTCCACCATACATTCTCAACCTGATGGCTGTCCTGTAAACGGGGCCATTCAAAATGATTATTATTATACATTTGTTTGTGTGATTTCTTTTTAAACAATACAAAACATACAAATACAAACGACAACATACAGACGCACACCAACATCCTCAATATCGCACCTTCCCAGACCCACCTGTTCACCCCCCCCCCATCTCCAGCACCCTCATCACTCTCCACCACATGACCTCAAACGGCACCGTTTTGTTTCTCTCCGTCGCCCACGCACTTTCAACATTTAGATAATAAAGCATTTGACCTTTCCATTGTGCTAACAATGGAGGATTGGTTGATTTCCAGTTTACAAGTATACTTTTTTGATTGACAAGAAAAGTATCTTCCAACCCATCGGGTATCTCACTGCATCCTCATATGCCATGTCTTGAAATATGCAGACTGTTGGATTAAAAGTACATTTACATTGTAATACTTCTGACAGCCAACTTTCTAACTCCGCCAATAACTTTTGGACTTCATGCTATTCCCAGCAGGCATGGATTATTGAGTCATTGTTAGTTTTACACTTAAGACATGACTCTGCCGTTGTGCTGTAATAAATTCTATACACTAAGTTAAACTGGATTAATCGTACATTTTAGCAAACAAGTTATGTTCCAACATTCCCTCCATCTTGAACCAATATCAGTTATTTTTAAGTCTTGGTTCCAATAGGGCCATTTTAAATTGATGCTAGATGTTGTCACATGTTGCCTAGCATAAATTGAAGGGGGTGGAGGTCATAATTAAATATGAATCCTGGGAGTCCTAAATTTGCCACTTTTCATCTACTTGAGAATGCAGAGTTACAGCAGTTTGTCATCTGCTTATTATAAACCATCTACGATCTAGCAGTCGGTGAAACACACTACGTTTTCAATGCCCCAGTGACAAAGGAAATTTAAAAAAGGCAATTTTCTCAAACTTAACACACCAAATAAAGCTGTCAGCAGCGATATGCACTACAGAATCTTGCCATCATATCAGACATGGCTGATGAGTGTGATTACAGTTCCTCAGAGGCCCTTGCTCAGAGGCCCTGGCTCACCTAGCTCAGAGGCCCTGGCTCAGAGGCCCTGGCTCAGAGGCCCTGGCTCACCTAGCTCAGAGGCCCTGGCTCAGAGGTCCTGGCTCACCTAGCTCAGAGGCCCTGGCTCAGAGGTCCTGGCTCACCTAGCTCAGAGGCCCTGGCTCAGAGGCCCTGGCTCAGAGGCCCTGGCTCACCTAGCTCAGAGGCCCTGGCTCAGAGGCCCTGGCTCAGAGGCCCTGGCTCAGAGGCCCTGGCTCAGAAGCCCTGGCTCAGAGGCCCTGGCTCAGAGGCCCTGGCTCAGAGGCCCTGGCTCAGAGGCCCTGGCTCAGAGGCCCTGGCTCAGAGGCCCTGGCTCAGAAGCCCTGGCTCAGAGGCCCTGGCTCACCTAGCTCAGAGGCCCTGGCTCAGAGGCCCTGGCTCAGAGGCCCTGGCTCAGAGGCCCTGGCTCAGAAGCCCTGGCTCAGAGGCCCTGGCTCAGAGGCCCTGGCTCAGAGGCCCTGGCTCAGAAGCCCTGGCTCAGAGGCCCTGGCTCAGAGGCCCTGGCTGGATCCTGGTGGGACGCTTGATATTGAGTTGTGTCTTCTCAGCAGAGAAGCATCTGTGAGACTCTCTCTCTCTCTCTCTGGATGATGGGTAGGTAAATATTGACACCAGTGCCGTCTTGCTCTACAGGGTTTTATAATGTCGCACCTAGAAAGGTACGCAGGTGATCTAGTGCTCCGCTCGTTCCCTGGTTACTACCGACGCAAGAAATGCGTAACACAGCACAGGACTCAATTAGCGTGGCTTGGTAAACAGAAACACGACCACAGAAAAATGGGGGGGGGGGGGGGGGGTTATAAAGGTTATAAAGTCCAGAGTCCGGTAAGTGAAGTGACTTTTGTCATCCTTTGTAGTCCTTCCTAATATGGTCGGACCAGGCCAGGTAAGGGACTATAAATAGAGCAGGATTGTTGTTTGGGAATATTTGCATTGACCAGCTGGAAGCCTTCTCTGATGCTCTGTTGTTTCCATGGTAGTGCAGTGGGGCTGGAGGGGGGATGCAAATCCCTCAGCCTGGCCTCAGTCTGCCCTGGCTTCAGCAGCTGCCCTACTGACGCTACTGGCCTACTGCTAATACAACTACTACTCTATTAGGCTTGCTTAGATAGCTCAGTAGTAGGGAATGGCTATCACAAGGCCTTTTTTTCCCTGTGCAACATCCACATGACCGTCTGTATATGCTGCTCAGAGCTGGTAACCTCCACCAAAGGTATCTGCATACTTCCCATCCGAAACAGTTCGTGAATATATTATGATGACATTTTGTGACATTTTTGTTTGTTTTGGTCGTCGGAAAGGGTTTTTCCAGCTGTTCGTGCACACACAAAAAAACTAACATGCACCTAACATGTTAGTTAGTTATTTCTGTGGCACTAGTGATCCTGGTTTGAGTCCAGGCTCTGTCGCAGCCGGCCGTGACCGGGAGAACCATGGGGCGGCACGTAATTGGTCCAGCGTCGTCCGGGTTAGGGGAGGGTTTGGCCGACAGGGATGTTCTTGTCCCATCACGCACTAGTGACTCCTGTGGCAGGCCGGGCGCAATGCACGCTGACATGGTCGCCAGGTGTACGGTGTTTCCTCCGACACATTGGTGCGGCTGGCTTCCGGGTTAAGTGGGCATTGTGTCAACAAGCAGTGCGGCTTGGCTGGGTTGTGTTTTGGAGGACGAATGGCTCTCGACCTTTGCCTCTCCCGAGTCCGTACAGGAGTTGCAGCGATGGGACAAGACTGTAACTACCAATTGTATACCACGAAAAGGGATAAAAACATAAAAAATACCCAAAATAAATACATTGTATTATAGATTTCTTGATTTATATTCTATTTTGAGGAAGTGTACAGTATACTGGCTACGACGTCTCAAGCGGGACAAACAGTAGCTGGGGTTCATCCAGTTGACCTGTAGACTGTCATTATGTAGTTATGTAGTTATATAATGGTCAGGGGTCAATGCAGCTCCACAAGGCTTTTAAAACACCTTCCTGTTTAGAGTAGAAAAACACATCAACCTCTTCTGGGTCTCTGTGGGACAATCTCCATTGCATACTCCTCACGTCCTCTCTCCTCGCCTCCTCGAAACCCATTGGAGGAGAAAGTCAGAGGGGAGGGACCTCTGGCTTTCTCATCCAATGGGTTTTCAGAAGGAGGCGAGGAGAGAAGAGGCAAGGAGTAAGCAATTGAGATTCTCATATTCTCTTGTCTCCCATCTCCTCATCTCTATTTCTCTCTCTCTGTGTGTATTTTATTTTTATTTCTCCATCAGTGCTTACTCTCTCTCTCTCGCTCTCTCTTTTCCTTTCAGTCGTTTTGTTCTACTTTAAGCTTCATCACAACGTCCTATCCCTCTATCTCCTCCCTTCCTTTTCTCTTAAGCCTCAAGAGAGATCTCACTAATAGAATATTGACTCTATAAAGACGTTGTGTTTTTTCATCATTGGACATGCCATCGGTGTGAGTAGGAGTCAGCTGCTGATTCTCTGATTCAGTCCATGTGTGGTTTCTGTGAAAGGGATGGCTGTAGCCTATGGCTGCCAGTCTCAGGACAAGTGTGCTTCTTTCATCTCTGCTGACTGAAGGTAGTTCAGACACAGCCTTCAGGTGCCTGGTGTTATGTTGGTTTGAAATAGCCGCCTACTATTTGTTGTCTTACTTGTGCTTGCCTGGTGCAATAAAACCAATATAATAATATAAAAAAGGTGCCACTCCACTCACTCCAGGCATGCTCAATCAAACACTAGTTCTGTTTGTACAGATGGCCTGTAATCACTACTGATTGGCCCTGTCAGTGAGACATTACCAGACATTACCCTAACAGCACTGTCAAATTAGTGTCAATACTCTCCCTGTCTGACAGACCCATTTCTCACACACACACACACACACACACACACACACACACACACACACACACACACACACACACACACACACACACACACACACACACACACACACACACACACACACACACACACACACACACACACACACACACAATCACAGGCTCGCCTGCCTTCCTGTCCTCAGTGTGCAGTGTGAGATATTTTGGCTGGAGATATGTGTGCAGGAGTACAGTTCAGATCAGCTCAGACAGACAGACGGATGTTATGAACCATGGTGTGTGTGTCCTGGTGCCCCTGATACAGACAGACAAGCTTTGTCCCAAATGGCACCCTATTCCCTATTTAGTGCACTACTTTTGACATGGCTCAATAGAGGTCTTGTCAAAAATAGTGCACTATGTAGGAAGTTATGTACCATTTAGGACGCAGAACAGTCAGACAGTGTTGAGGGAGTTGAGACGCCAGAACAGAGGGGATCAGGGACACTAAAGGCTCCTCACTCTACTCAGCAAGTAGGAAGACTGTAGGAAGAATACTGCTGAAACAGGCCAGGGCTGAAAAGCTCTCTATCTCTCTCTCGCCCTCCCCCCATCTATGTCTTGGCTTATTTTGGTCCCCCACCCCCGTCCATTTCTTGGCTTATTTTGGTCTCTGTCCGATTAAAGTCATTTGGACAGTAGACACAACTACCATTTATGGGAATGGAATACTCAAAATGTAGTGACGGGGAATAATATTAGCTTGTACATCAAATCTCACACAGGAATAAGTCATGGAGGGGATTGAAATATGCTACTGTAAGCGTTCTGTATTACATTTATTTAAAACGCTCTTCTTTCTCTTCCTCTCTTTTCTCTCTCTCTTCTCTCTCTTCTTTTTTTTTTTCTTTCCTCCCTCTGTCTCTCTCCCTCCCTTTCTCCCCCCCTCTCCAGATAGTGTCCAACGTCCTGATCTTCTCCTGTTCTAACATCGTGGGCGTGTGTACCCACTACCCAGCCGAGGGCTCCCAGAGACAAGCCTTCCAGGAGACCAGGGAGTGCATCCAAGCTCGCCTCCACTCACAGAGGGAGAACCAGCAGCAGGTAAGGCCTATCATGGGACTGTAGAGGACTTGACATAGTTAGGGCTTTAGAAATACATTTAATGTATGTATTCATACTTAATTATACAGTATTACTTGAAATTATAGTAATTAGTTGATATTATGGTAAGTGATAAGGATTGGTATAGTTGGTTTAGTTGCAGAAGATACTTTGATATAGTGTTTTCTGGCACACTACACTCACATGCATGACACTTACACTGTCACATGACTCTGAAGGACCTAACAGGAGACAGGAGGTCATAGAGAGCAGGAGGTTCATAGGTTCAGATCACCTGTAATGACGTCTGGTTCTAAACTCAGCAAAAAAGAAACATCCCTTTTTCAGGACCCTGTCTTTCAAAGATAATTCGTAAAAATCCAAATAACTTCACAGATCTTCTTTGTAAAGGGTTTAAACACTGTTTCCCATGCTTGTTCAATGAACCATACACAATTAACTTCTCTAGGGCCAGTGGGACGATTTCGTCCCACCTACGTAACAGCCAGTGGAATCCCGTGGCGCGTTATTCAAATACCTTAGAAATGCTATTACTTCAATTTCTCAAACATATGACGATTTTACACCATTTTAAAGACAAGACTCTCGTTAATCTAACCACACTGTCCGATTTCAAAAAGGCTTTACAAAGAAAGCAAAACATTAGATTATGTCAGCAGAGTACCCAGCCAGAAATAATCAGACACCCATTTTTCAAGCTAGCATATAATGTCACATAAACCCAAACCACAGCTAAATGCAGCACTAACCTTTGATGATCTTCATCAGATGACAATCTTAGGACATTATGTTATACAATACATGCATGTTTTGTTCAATCAAGTTCATATTTATATCAAAAACCAGCTTTTTACATTAGCATGTGACGTTCAGAACTAGCATACCCCCCGCAAACTTCCGGTGAATTTACTAAATTACTCACGATAAACGTTCACAAAAAACATAACAATTATTTTAAGAATTATAGATACAGAACTCCTCTATGCACTCGCTATGTCCGATTTTAAAATAGCTTTTCGGTGAAAGCACATTTTGCAATATTCTAAGTAGATAGCCCGGCATCACAGGGCTAGCTATTTAGACACCCACCAAGTTTAGCCCTCACCAAAGTCAGATTTACTATAAGAAAAATGTTATTACCTTTGCTGTTCTTCATCAGAATGCACTCCCAGGACTTCTACTTCAATAACAAATGTTGGTTTGGTTCAAAATAATCCATAGTTATGTTCAAATAGACCACTGATAGACCACTTATCAAAGGCGCTAATGTTTTTCAGCCAGAGGCTGGAATTACATCATTCAGCTTTTTCCCGGGTTCTGAGAGCCTATGGGAGCCGTAGGAAGTGTCACGTTACAGCAAAGATCCTCAGTTTTCAATAAAGAGAGTCAAGAAGAACAAGAACTTGTCAGACAGGCCACTTCCTGTAAGGAATCTTCTAAGGTTTTTGCCTGCCATATGAGTTCTGTTATACTCACAGACACCATTCAAACAGTTTTAGAAACTTTAGGGTGTTTTCTATCCAAAGCCAATAATTATATGCATATTCTAGTTTCTGGGCAGTAGTAATAACCAGATTAAATCGGGTACGTTTTTTATCCGGCCGTGTAAATACTGCCCCCTAGCCCTAACAGGTTAATGAACATGCACCTGTGGAACGGTCGTTAAGACACTTACAGCTTACAGACGGTAGGCAATTAAGGTCACCGTTATGAAAACTTAGGACACTAAAGAGGCCTTTCTACTGACTCTGAAAAACACCAAAAGAAAGATGCCCAGGGTCCCTGCACATCTGTGTGAATGTGCCTTAGGCATGCTGCAAGTAGTCATGAGGACTGCAGATGTGGCCAGGGCAATAAATTGCAATGTTCGTACTGTGACACGCCTAAGACAGCGCTACAGGGAGACAGGACGGACAGCTGATCGTCCTCACAGTGGCAGACCACGTCTAACAACACCTGCACAGGATCGGTACATTCGAACATCACACCTGCGGGACAGGTACAACTGCCCGAGTTACACCAGGAACGCACAATCCCTCCATCAGTGCTCAGACTATCTGCAATAGACTGAGAGAGGCTGGACGGAGGCTTGTAGGCCTGTTGTAAGGCAGGTCCTCACCAGACATTACTGGCAACAACGTCACCTATGGGCAAAATCCCACCATCGCTGGACCAGACAGGACTGGCAAAAAGTGCTCTTAACTGACGAGTCGTGGTTTTGTCTCAACAGGGGTGATGGCCGGATTCGTGTTTATCGTCGAAAGAATAAGCGTTACACTGAGGCCTGTACTCTGTAGCGGGATCGATTTGGAGGTGGAGGGTCCGTCATGGTCTGGGGCGGTTTGTCACAGCATCATCGGACTGAGCTTGTTGTCATTGCAGGCAATCTCAACGCTGTGCGTTACAGGGAAGACATCCTCCTCCCTCATGTGGTACCCTTCCTGCAGGCTAATCCTGACATGACCCTCCAGCATGACAATGCCACCAGCCATACTGCTCGTCCTGTGCGTGATTTCCTGCAAGACAGGAATGTCAGTGTTCTGCCATGGCCAGCGAAGAGCCCGGATCTCAATCCCATTGAGCACGTCTGGGATCTGTTGGATCGGAGGGTGAGGGCTAGGGCCATTCCCCCCAGAAATCTCCGGGAACTTGCAGGTGCCTTGGTGGAAGAGTGGGGTAACATCTCACAGCAAGAACTGTCAAATCTGGTGCAGTCCATGAGGAGGAGATGCACTGCAGTACTTAATGCAGCTGGTGGCCACACCAGATACTGACTGTTACTTTTGATTTTGACCCCCCTTTGTTCAGGGTCATATTATTCCATTTCTGTTAGTCACATGTCTGTGGAACTTGTTCAGTTTATGTCTCAGTTGTGTAATCTTGTTATGTTCAAACAAATATTTACACATGTCAAGTTTGCTGAAAATAAATGCAGTTGACAGTGAGAGGACGTTTCTTTTTTTGCTGAGTTTAATAGTAGTTGCGAGGTCAAACTTGGATCAGTTCATTGACAGCCTGCCTCTTAACGGACTGTCTATTGAGTACTTCTTTAAACGGCATAGCATGTTCTCAGGAAACCATTCAAGCATTCACAGCCAACCTTCAGACTTGGATAAGGAGAGGACGTTTCTTTTTTTGATAAGTTTAAGAAGTCTAGGATTGCATTTTTTTTTTTTACATCCACTAGGACCCATTTGTCAATACTTAGGTCACTGAGGTCACTCAATACTTCAAGTCTTCACACAGTGAGCACAACAGCAGTCTATGTGGGCTAAACTGTGGATCATTTTTCATTGCTTTGGCACAAAATGCATTCAATGACTACATCTTTCAAATGTCATGAATTCTTTTCTCACTCAGACACAACCACCACCAAAACTCTATGTACCTACAGGCCAATTTGCACATTTACATACTCTTTTCAAAACTGTTATACTTAAGTTCAAAACCAAACATAACACAAAATTGAAAAAGACAGCAGTTTGCTATATTTCTACAGTAATACCGTATATATAAATATATTCCAAATATAAAAAATTAAATACTGTCAAAACTATTAGACCAACCACAGCTGATTCCCATTGTAGCTGAACACCTACCCAGGCCTTTCAATTTTATTACCATCTATACAAAAGGGGACATCTTAGGAATAATGCTGTACTGTAATGTAAACATGGACCTAGACAGAGATAGAGAAGTGGCTGACAGAGGAAGAAGAGTGGCTGGGAGAGGGAGAGGAGTACGTATGATGGTGGAAGAAGACTGAGAGGAAGATCAAGAGCTGTAGTCTCAGATGAAATTAGGGCTACTAAAATTGATCATGTAATAAATCATGGTCTATCAATGAGAGAGGCTGGTCTGAGAGTGCAGCCAAATCTGCCATGCTCAACAGTGGCATCTATTGTGAGAAATTTCCGGCAAAACAACAGGTGAGATGTGCATTATTCTGCAAGGGCATCTGACTGAACTGCACATTACAGAAGTAAATTGAGAAAAGCCTCCAAGCCCACTTGTGTGTAATTGTTTTTGTATTTCTGCTTAGGACACAACGGTTACCTCCCACATGCGGGAGAGGTAGGATTTTCACTGCTGTGCAGGAAACTGCAATCGTTGATATGGTCATCAGAAACAATGGCATAAAACTCACAGAGATTCGGGACAGAGTGTTGGAAGATAACATTACTTTTGGAAATATTCACAATGTAAGCATAACAACTATTTCTAGAGTCCTGAAACAACATCAAGTCAGGATGAAGTAGTTGTACACTGTCCCCTTTGAGAGGAAGTCTGAACGAGTCAAGCAACTCAGGAACCAGTATGTCCAGGTAAGAGGACTATAAATTACACAACTGGTTTTGAACAAAACCAAACAGGGCAGAGGCACAAAATGGCATGTTTTAAGGTATAATGTAAACTACCGTAATAGCCTAACTCTTATGTTGCCTTGTGGATTTATTTTAGAGAGTCATGAAGATTGAAGCCAGGCAAACACCCCACATATTCATCTTTGTGGATGTGGCTGGTTTCAACTTGGCCAAAACACGGCAGCGAGGAAGGAATTTGATTGGGAAAAGAGCCACATTGGATATCCCGGGCCAGAGGGGTGCCAACATCACAATGTGGGCAGCAATATCCTCTGATGGATTGCTGTCACACAAACCGCTAATTGGGCCATACAACACAGAGCGTCTCATTTTATTCCTAGATGTGTAAGGGGTGCGTAACTGGTGGCAGGGAAGTCAAACGCAGGAGAGCAGAACTTGGTGAATAGCCGGAGCAGTTTAATATATAAAACTAACAGCATACAAAACAACAAACACATGGGTACAAAACCCGTAGCGCACCAGTAACACATAGCACGAGTACTTAGAAAATAAACAATTCCCAACAAGGACATGAGGGAAAATATACAATATGTAATTAGGGAACTGAAACCAGGTGTGTGTGAAAACAAGACAAAACAAATGGAACATGAAAAATGGATCGGCGATGGCTAGAAGACCGGTGACGTCGACTGCCGAACACCGCCCGAACAAGGAGAGGAACCGACTTCGATAGAAGTCGTGACAAGATGACCTCTGTGGAAGGGTTGTGCCAGGTGAGGAAAGGGTTGGAGTGAGGCGAAATCGGTCAACGTTTGTAATTGTATGGGACAATGTGGCATTTCACCACTCCCGTGCAGTCACAGAGTGGTTTGCAACCCATCCCAGGATGCTGTCACTTTTCCTCTCACCTTACTCTCCATTCCTCAACCCATAGAGGAATTATTTTCCTCATGGAGGTGGAAGGTTTATGACCACCATCCACATGATCAAATGTCGCAATGAATGCTGGATGCCTGGACAAATCTGCAGAAGATTGCCAGGGATGGACCAGGCATGCTTAAAGATTCTTTCCTAGGTGTATTGCCCAAGATGACATAAGATGTGATGTGGATGAGAACCTGTGGTCAAATGCAGAAGACAGGGTTGATTAGCATTGCTACTGTATCTGTATTGGTAGATGGTGTATTTAGAAATTATTGTATTTTGAAATCACTCAATGGCAAAAAGTGACATAAAACATATTGAAGCATATTGCATCATGTCTGATTCATTCCTGTAACATATACTGCAGTGAATTCTAAACAGTAGAGAGGTTTCATTCTTGCTTTGTAAATACATTTTACAAAGAACAGGGCATGGGGCACAGCTAGCACTGCGATGCAGTGCCTTAGACCACTGTGCCACCCGGGAGGCCAGAGGTTGTCATTTTGGGCGCAGACCAAAACTGCAGGTTGAATTGACCCCAGGATCAGGGATGCCTCAGTCTGTGTTCATAGTATAGTCCAGGACATCCTAGCACAGTAGGTTTTGAAATGCCTTGTTCATATTCAGATTCATGCCTAACATGAGTAGCTACTAGCAGGTGGCTTAACTTCTATGGCTAGCGTTCCACCCCCGGTACACCCTATCAACAGCAGGTGAAATATCAAGGGTGCCAAATTTGAAAACTATTAAATGTCATAATTCAAATTTCTCAAACATACAACTATCTTACACCCGTTGAAAGATAAACATCTCCTTAATCTAACCACGTTGTCCGATTTCAAAAAGGCTTTATGGCGAAAGCATAAAGTTAGATTATGTTAGGACAGTACATTGACAAAACATTACACACAGCTATTTTCAATGCAAAGACAGGCGTCACCAAAAGCAGAAAACCAGCTAAAATTATGCACTAACCTTTGACAATCTTCATCAGATGACACTCCTAGGACATTATGTTAGACAATACATGCGTTTTTTGTTCTATCAAGTTCATATTTATATCCAAAAACAGCATTTTACAATGGCGTTGATGTTGAGAAAATATTTTCCCTCCAATACCGCCAGTCAATCAGCACAACAAATTAAATAATTACTATTCGAAACCATTGGTAAAATATTATATTGTCATTCAAAGAATTATAGATTAACATCTCGTGAACGCAACCGCATTGCCAGATTTAAAAATAACTTTACTGGGAAATCACACTTTGCAATAAACGAGGTGCTGTGTTCAGAAAAATAGGCTAGGCGATACAGACTAGGCGGCATGTTGGAGAGATCTAAAATCCAAAATACTATTGTAAATATTCCCTTACCTTTGATTATCTTCATCAGAAGGCACTTCCAGGAATCCCAGGTCCATAACAAATGTAGTTTTGTTCGAAAAAGTTCATAATTTATGTCCAAAAAGCTCCGTGTTGTTAGCGCGTCCTGTAGGCTACTCAAAAAAATGAACGACGCCCGCCGGACTTGTCTTCACCAAAGAAGGAAAAAAATATATTTACCTTCGTTCAAACATGTCAAACGTTGTATAGCATAAATCATTAGGGCCTTTTTCAATCAGAACTTCAATAATATTCAAGGCGGACGATTGCATTCTCTTTTAAAACGTATTGGAACGAGAGTGCCCAAACATGCACTCGCACGCCATAGCAGTATAGGCCATCCACTTATGACCAACTTACCAGGCCTCTCGTTCGGTCAGTTTTCACAGTAGAAGACTCAAACCACTTTGTAAAGACTGTTGACATCTAGTGGATGGCGTAGGAAGTGCTAAATGATTAATAAGTCCCTGTGTGTTTCAATGGCATAGGCTTAAAAGTTATTCAACACATCAGATATCCACTTCCTGTTAGAATTTGTCTCAGGGTTTTGACTGCCATATGAGTTCTGTTATACTTACAGACACCATTCAAATAGTTTTAGAAAATTCAGAGTGTTTTCTATCCAAATCTATTAATAATATGCATATCCTAGCTTCTGAGTATGTGTAGGAGGCAGTTAAAAATGGGCACATATTTTTTTCAAAATTCTCAATACTGCCCCCTAGCCCCAACAGGATATGCTTTGTTAGTCACCCAGCATAAGGGCTGTCTACACAGTAACTAGATGAATGGCAAAGGTATAATGACTGAAGCTCTGCAAGCCACAAAGCAGAAAGAAAGAAAGTGAGAGAGAGCAAGAGATAAAATCAAATAACATTTTATTCAAATACAACAGGTATTACTTTACCATCAAATGCTTACTTACAAGCCATTAACCAACAATGCAGTTTTGAGAAGAAAAAAATATATATATTTACTAAGTAAAGAGAGAGAGATACAGAGAGATATACAGAGATAGTTAAAAAGAGATAGAGAAACTCTTAGCTAACAGCTAATTCGCTAGGATTGACAAGAAGTTAAAGAAGTGGGTTTGTGTGTTGTTGTTGGCCTATCCTAGCCCCTCGGTAACACCCGTCCACCTACACCTGCTGCTGTGGTGTAAACAGAATAGGAGGGCTTCGTCCCAAATTACACCCTATTCCCTATATAGTGAACTAATGTGGACCAGAGCCATGGTAAAAATGTGTGCACTATATAGGAAATAGGGTTCCATTTGGGATGCAGCCAAGGAGATGGCATCAAGGGCTGGCCCACACTTGTCAACCAGTGATAACATCTCTCAGCAGGCAGGGATACTGTGCCGTGGGCGTCATCGCAATAGAGGGATAGAAAGATAGAAGCAGGAGGCAAGCAGCTGTCTGTTCTAGTCCTAAACTACCCAGGTCTTCTCCTGTTGGATTGGCCAGAATCAAGACCTCTCCATTTCTCTGTCTCACTGTCTGTCTCGTGTAATGACTCCTATAAACTAAATCTCTGGTTTGTCCGTTTTCTCTCTACTCTCTCCCCTGCCTCTCTCTCTCTCTCTCTCGCTCTCTCTCTCTGGGATTTTCTCTCCTTCTCTCTTTTTTCCCTGGGTGTCTTCCCTCACTCTCTCGCCCCCTCCTCTCTCTCTTCATCCTTCTCTCTCTCTCTACTTTCTACCTTCCTCCCCATCTCTTGCCCTCTCTCTCTCATTCCTCTCTCTCTGCAGGAGCGTCTCCTGCTCTCCGTGCTTCCCCGTCATGTTGCCATGGAGATGAAAGCTGATATTAACGCTAAGCAGGAAGACATGATGTTTCACAAGATCTACATCCAGAAGCACGACAACGTCAGGTACCGGTCACCAATGACATGATCAGGGAGAGTGGGGACACATGCAGTCAATGCCATGCTCCAAAGCTATGTCCAGGTCATTCTCTTAATCAATTACCATGCTACTTTACTCAGCATTACCTAGCCTCTGAGGACAGCTATACATGCTATCCAGTGTGTGTCTGGCATATCTCTGTCACTCCCACACACTTCAGGCTTGGAGACTTTGTCAAACTTTTGTCAAGCCTTTGTCTTGGCATTTAAAGGCATGATGAAAGCCCTTGGAATCGATGTATAATCATGCAGTATAAATGCTTGATGATCCATTTATATCATCATCCCATTATTACCATGTTGATAGTATGTGTTTAACCTCCAATGGTAGTGGAGGTTAATCATCATCCAATATCAAGCATTAAATATGTGATGTAGTCTAGAGAATCAGAGTAGGCACCATCTTGTTGATTATGGAACGACTGCACAAGGCTTGCATTTGAGAGAGAGAGAGAGAGAGAGAGAGAGAGAGAGAGAGAGAGAGAGAGAGAGAGAGAGAGAGAGAGAGAGAGAGAGAGATGTTTTCTCTGTGGCTGTCTGCCTTGTGGACACCAAGAAGACTCCTAACGTCATGCTGTGTGTTGTGTTCTCAGAACCATGCCTGGTAGGCTTCTAGCTCTTCTGTCTTAGGGCAGACTAGACCCAAACACACATAAGAGGTGCTATTGTAGCTTTGAAGAGTCTCTTTGAACCACACGGGTAGAGTCGGAGGTCATGTATCTTTCACTCTTTTTTAAAACAAAACAGTCTTTTCATTGCCTGTGTCTGTGTGTATGTGATCATTATCAGTTTGTTGCCATGTTAGAGCAGAGAGAGTTGAACCTTGAAGTCAGAGAGGGTTTAGCTCAGAGGCCTGGCAGTTCCTGGAATATCTACCGCTACGGAAGGAAGGTTCAGGCACAATGCATGTGATGCCTGCTGTTTTTGAGAAGAATGAAAGGTCGAGAAAACACACACACACACACACACACACACACACACACACACACGCACACACGCACACACACACATAATTCCATATAGCGCTAACATTTATCTCTAAAAGTCTCTCACACATTTTAAAATTAGTCACTCTAGATAAGCTAGCCACACTGTAGAAAACCCTATCGATGACAACTGGTTATGATAACGATGGCAATGCTGATGATGAAGATGCTGTGCGACAAAGAAGTATGTATATTTTCTGATCGTGGTGATTCTGTCCGGCGACTGATCTCAACTGGCCCTGCACGAGGCTGCTTGAAAAAGCGTTGTCCCTGTTTTTAACTGACTCACCGGGGGTCTAGGATTACTGGCCGCTAGGCTAAGCTAAGCCTGGCTGACTGTGCGGCTAATACCCTGCTAAAGAGAGGGAGGCCTGGAGTAGCAAGCCGCTAACAGTGCCCGGCCACCCTCTGTAATTGGGCAGCAGACAGACAACAGGAAAAGAGAGTGGACAGCTCCTGGCAGGGATAGAGAGAGAAAGAGAGAGGGCGCTTGGCTGTGGAGAGAGAGAGAAAGGATAGAAGACTGGGGCTGCTGTGTCTAACATTACTACATTACTAGTGCATGTAGCTGTCAAATCCTTGCTTCCTCTCTCATAAGCATCAAGGACCTCCTCTCCTTCAATGGGCTTTGAGAGGAATTGAGGAAACAAGGATGGAGAAAGCAATAATTATTTGACAGCTAGTAACCTTTTCAGACACTTCCCGGGTTTCAGTGTTTCTTTGTGTGCTCCAGTTAGATGGGGGAGATATAGTGGAGGATGTACTGTATATAGCCTAGCATGTGAGATGGGGTTGCTGAGAGAGCAGATAGCATCTTGTCCTGCAGCATGTCATGTCCATGGCCGCTCCTCCCGGCTCTGACTGCTCAGCTCCTCCCGGGCCCTGCTCAGCTCCTCCCGGGCCCTGCTCTGCTCCTCCCGGGCCCTGCTCTGCCCCTCCCGGGCCCTGCTCAGCTCCTCCCGGGCCCTGCTCTGCTCCTCCCGGGCCCTGCTCTGCTCCTCCCGGGCCCTGCTCTGCTCCTCCCGGGCCCTGCTCTGCTCCTCCCGGGCCCTGCTCTGCCCCTCCCGGGCCCTGCTCAGCTCCTCCCGGGCCCTGCTCAGCTCCTCCCGGGCCCTGCTCTGCTCCTCCCGGGCCCTGCTCTGCTCCTCCCGGGCCCTGCTCTGCTCCTCCCGGGCCCTGCTCAGCTCAGCCCACTCTGCTGTTAGTCAGGAGGCCTCCCTTTTGCTTTTCTGCCTCCTCCTCCACCTTCCTCCTCCTCCTCGAACAAAAGCCCCATGGCTTTCAGCAATTAGGCCGAAATGTCCCGACTACAAGTATGTTATGCAAGTTAGCAGCAGTGGGGTGTAGGGATGTTTGTCGAGAAGTTTTGAAGCTCATCTCAGTGAAGTGGGGTATTGATATGTCTACTAGAAAACAACACAAAGGTGTTTTTTTGCCAGTTTAACGTTTCAAAGTTTATTCGCCATGTGCACAGGATACAACAGGTATAAAACAGCATAGTGACATTCTTACCTTGAGACCTCTTTCCCAACAACGCAGTGATAATAATAATTTATACAATGTGTGGGTCTAATCCTGAATGCTGATTGGTTAAAAACGCATTCCAACCGGTGTCTATTCCACAAGTTACCTCCGGCAAAATCTATGATGTTAAAATGCCTATTTACTCTGTTCCATCTGACTCCGCAATCCACTGTCTCATCAGCCCAGCCTGGCAAGTTATGAACCTGATCTCCACTATAAAAAGCATCTAGACATCTCACATTTCTTTTAGACTAACATTTAGCTTTCAACAGCGGAGATTTATATAAACATTGCTGTCTGTCTCTCCGACATTTGCAACATTGTTTCTGTATTGTAATTTGGTCTCCAGCTGTAACATAGTAATGAACGTGTAGGGGTCGGGAGTCGGGATGAGACAGACAGGATATATACAAAGAAATGTAAATTGAAAAAAGTTTTTTACATTTTAGTCATTTAGCAGACGCTCTTATCCAGAGCGACTTACAAATTGGTGCATTCACCTTATGATATCCAGTGGAACAACCACTTTACAATAGTGCATCTAAATCTTTTAAGGGGGGGGGGGGGGGGTTAGAAGGATTACTTTATCCTATCCCAGGTATTCCTTGAAGAGGTGGGGTTTCAGGTGTCTCCGGAAGGTGGTGATTGACTCCGCTGTCCTGGCGTCGTGAGGGAGTTTGTTCCACCATTGGGGTGCCAGAGCAGCGAACAGTTTTGACTGGGCTGAGCGGGAACTGTACTTCCTCAGAGGTAGGGAGGCGAGCAGGCCAGAGGTGGATGAACGCAGTGCCCTTGTTTGGGTGTAGGGCCTGATCAGAGCCTGAAGGTACGGCTTAAACAAATGCAAGTGCTGCTACTGCTGTTATTCTGTTTGTACTGTTTGACGTGACTGTAAGTTAGCCGTAGTTGGCAAGGGATAAGAACCTTGCCAGCCAGTGGAACACTTAGTGGAACATGGAACATTTAGAACGGATCATTTAGAACGAATGACTGGGTTGCATCCATAGATACAGAACAAAAAGACAACAACTGGGTCGCGTCTCTGGCAACCGAACCGATAGAACGAATGACCAGCCAGCTTGGGGAGCAATAGTAGGATATATAAATACTTATGGTAATATACTAATGGTAGTATATACAGTACCAGTAAAAAGTTTGGATACACCTACTCATTCCAGGTTTTTTCTTTATTTTTACTATTTTCAACATAGTAGAATAATAGTGAAGACATCAAAACTAGGAAATAACACATATGGAAATCATGTAGTAACCAAAAAAGTGTTCAACAAATCAAAATATATTTGAGATTTGAGATTCTTAAAAATAGCCACCCTTTGCCTTGATGACAGCTTTGCAAACTCTTGACATTCTCTCAACCAGTTTCACCTAGAATGCTTTTCCAACAGTCTTGGAGGAGTTTGCTGAGCACTTGTTGGCTGCTTTTCCTTCATTCTGTGGTCCAACTCATTTCAAACCATCTCAATTGGGTTAAGGTCAGGTGATTGTGGAGGCCAGGTCATCTGATGCAGCACTCCATCACTCTCCTTCTTGGTCAAATAGCCCTTACACACCCTTGAATGAGTAGGTGTGTCCGAGCCATAGTCAATGAACAGCATTCTCACATAGGTGGGGAGCATCATCTGTAGATCACTTGGGGCGGTATGCAAATTGGAGTGGGGTGTCTGGGATGATGGAGGTCATGTGTGCCATGACCAGCCTTTCAAAGCACTTCATGCCTACAGTTGTTAATGCTTCAGGGTCGATAGTCGTTGTGGCAGGTAGCCTTAGAGTTATTGAGAACAGGGGCCTGCTCTGAGAACACACCCTGGAATACCGTGCGGCCCCGAGGCCTTGTGAGTGTTGACCAGATTAAAAACCTTACCTCGGCCTCGGAGAGCGAGACCCCCCAGGCCTCTGGGACAGCGGGGGCCCTCATGCACGGCTCAGTGTTGTTTTTGTCGAAAAGTGCATAAAATGCATTGAGTTCGTCTAGTAGAGAGGCATTGTTGGATAGATCACTTCCAGGTCTACCTTTGTAATCCATAATGGACTGTAGCCCCTGCCACATTGAGATGGTGTTTTTTACATTGGATAAAAGTAGACTCAGAGCTAGAAAACAGTATTTCATACACTACAGTTGAGGAACAATGGGAAAGTAATTCGGCTTTGAAAGTTGATACATTTGTAACCCCACTTTTGAGAAAATGGCTCTTGAATGTTTTAGTACACATATTGGAGAGCTCTTTGTCTACACCCATTCAGCATTGTTCACACCCTCTTAAGCCTTAGCCCCACTCGTCTCTTTAAGGATTCACATGAGGCCATGATGCATGAGGCCATGTGCTAAACGTTGAGTATGGTAGTGTATAACCAAAGATTTCAAGACTAAAGGCTGGTTTATACTACGTCTATCGACATGTCTGTATGCAGTTATCGCAGTGACATCATTAACATTCTATTGTCGTCCAACCTCAAACTTGTCGAAGTAACAAACAACGAAATAAAAGCAGGTCATTCTACCGGAGAATTTTAAGAACTTGGACACTGTCTCGTTGCCCTAACGTTATATCCTAATTTGACTTTGGTTCAGGTCATGTTGATCTTCACATTACCGTTTCTGGTAACACAATATATCAAATAAAATCAAAGTTTATTTGTCACATGCATAGGCTACAGATGTTGTAAACGGTACAGTGAAATGGTTACTTGCATAGTGGAGTCATTTGTTTAGACATGTAGCTGGCTAGCTAAACAATGAACCATAATCCCAACTCATAACATTACTACACTGCATTAATCTACAGGTAGCTAAAGCTAACAAACTAGCTAGGTTCAATATTAACTAGCTAGCTAACATTAGGCTATAACTAGCAATGCAAATGGCTCTGAGATATGAATATTATTACTACACAGATCATACACGTAATGTTAGCTAGCACGCCAGCTAGCTAACGATAGCTAGCTAGCTAACAGTACGCTTTAACTTCCAATGAAAACAATTTTCTGACAAAATCAGAAATGTATAATATCTGAAAATGTAGCTAGCTAGACTCTCTTACCCATATACATGGATAAACGCTTCTCCATCTCTGTCACGGATGCCATGGTTGCCCTTAGTTTGAAGATTTCCTCCGCATTTGCAATCAAACGCCTGAATTTTCTCCATCTCTTTAGCTATCATACACTGTTTCGACTGGGCATTCCACTGATTTCAAAACTCGGTCCTCCAGAAAGTGGAGAGCCTTAGCAACACTTGTGCAGTTCTTTGTGATATCTTTCAAAAAATCTGCTTTAGAAAGGATTACCTACACATACTAGACAGCTCATGCTATAGACAGAAACGTGCTACATGGCAGACCAATCTGAACTCATCTCTCCAGCCCATCAATTATCTTAGCCAATCATGGCTAGTGGGAAGGTTCCTGGCTTTTTCCGTGGCTAAACCAACTAGGCTCGTAATTTAACAATTTGATTTGTATTTACAGACGGCATACAAGTTTGTTATTAAGGCCCATGAAATTTCACGTTCCAGAAGACATTTCTGCCCCAAAAACGCATTTTGATAAAAAATTATGTTTTATGTTCAGATGCCTTTCCTGTGAAGTAGTGAAGCATGACATATGTCTAGTTTCCTGAAACAAGTCACATATTGTCCTTTTGCCTGTTTGGTGGCTCTGTGGAGGTCACAGCGGGACTACTTGTACACATTTGTGTATTCAGATTCGGGGTGCAATAGCTCTGCCCTTTAGCTTAGTGTGTACCTCTGTGTTAATCCAGAGCTTTTGATTTGTGAAAGCAGCAAAAGTTCAATGTGGGGACTACATCTGCGTTGCATTTTCTTTTTTTTTCTTTACCCTTTTTTCCTCCCCAATGTCATGGTATCCAATTGGTAGTAGTTACAGTCTCATCGCTGCAACTCCCGCACGGACTCGGGAGAGGCGAAGGTCGCGAGCCATGCGTCCTTCGAAACACAACCCAACCAAGCCGCACTGCTTCTTGACACAACGCACAACCAACCCGGAGGCCAGCCGCACCAATGTGTTGGAGGAAACACCGTACACCTGGCAACCTGGTCAGCATGCACTGCGCCCGGCCCACCACAGGAGTCTCTAGTGCGCGATGAGACAAGGATATCCCTGCCGGCCAAACCCTCCCTAAACCGGACGATGCTGGGCCAATTGTGCGTCGCCCCATGAACCTCCCAGTCACGGCTGGCTGCAACAGAGCCTGGGCTCGAACCCAGAATCTCTGGTGGCACAGCTAGCACTGCGATGCAGTGCCTTAGACCACTGCGCCACCCGGGAGGCCTGCGATGCATTTTCTGATGGTGCCCGAGACGGAGGTGGTTAGCTTGTTCATGCTATTGCCGGAGTCCCGAAACATATTCCAGTCAGCGCTAGCAAAGCAGTCCTGCAACTTAGCCTACGATTCTCAAAACCATTTCTCTAAGGAGCACATCACAGTTACTTCCTGTTTGAGCTTCTGTTTATAAAGAGGAAGCAGGAGTATAGAGACATGATCTGATTTGCCAAAGGGAGGAAGAGGGAGGGCCTTGTATGGTTGCTTGTGGGTTGAGTAACAGTGGTCGCCCCTAGTGGCGAAGGAGTGGCGAAGGAGACGTATTGACAGAAGTTGGGCATTTTGCAGTTTGTGCCATTGTCCCAACCTGAGGACAGATACATTTTGCATTATGACATGGCCTTTGGCTGACATTTTTTATTCCGATATTCATATATTGAACTCAATTCATGAACTGAACTCTGAGTTCTGTCGCTCTCACTCTGTTGTCTCTCTCATGCAAACTCTCCACTCCATCCCTGTGTGGTATAGTAAGGAGAGACAAGTCCATGCTGCTGCAGCTCTGCATGTGTCTGTGTGTCTGCCAGGTGATTGGCTGCAGGCTGCAGTGCAGTTGTGCTGCAGTCCACAGTGGCATCCAGCCTAGTCTTTTAGTACCTTACATTACATAACATCCCCTACAGGAGCTGTTAGTCTATATCCGTGCTGTTCTAACTAGTACTGACACACTCTCCTTGTTCAGCACAGCACAGCACTGAAGCAAACAGCACAGGATATACTGCTGAGCTCTGTCCTTCACTTCTCACTTACCCTCTGCTCCTCCCCCTATGGACATTCCTTTGAGGACATTCTACCTCCCCCCTCTCCCCTCTCCCACCAACAGACATTTACAGTGCCTTCAGAAAGTATTCATACCCCTTCACTTATTCCACATTTTGATGTGTTACAGCCTGAATTCAAAATGGATTCAATATTTTTTTCTCTCATCCATCTACACACAGTATCCCATAATGACAAAGTGAAAACATGTTTTGTCCTGCTGAAAGGTGAATTCATTTCCCAGTGTCTGGTGGAAAGCAGACTGAATCAGGTTTTCCACATTTTCTGCAGTATTACTTTAGTGCCTTGTTGCAAACAGGATGCATGTTTTGGAATATTTTTATTCTGTACAGGCTTCCTTCTTTTCACTCTGTCAATTAGGTTAGTATTGTGGAGTAACTACAATGTTGTTGATCCTAGAGCTGTTGTGGTGACCGTATTACCGCCATACCAGCGGTCACGGGTCATGAAGGCAGTCAAATTCCACGTGAACGTTTAGTCATGGTAAATAGGCTTCTCCAAGCTCTGATGCTGCTGATGGTCATTAGTAGCCTACCAAACTTCCTAACTGCCTGGTACTCAGCACTCTATTGTCCCTCTAATCACTCTGACATAAGTGTAAATGTAATCAAAAATCTAATCAATCACTTCATGAGAGTCCATGAGCTCATGTTGCGCAACATTTCTATAGGCTATGCAATTGCGTGACAAATCCAAGTTTTGGTGGACTCTATTAAAAAGAGGAGGATCCCATCAGCTTTCTATAGGCTAGGCCTACTATTGATCAACTTTCCTAATGTTAAGCGTATTGCTTCGCTTTAGAACAGGAGTGTAGCCTACCTGGCTGGCATGAAAATGAACCACAGGAAAAGCATCCTCCATTCGTTATTTAAGTGTATAGATCACATGTATTTTTTCCCGTTGCCCATTTCGAGACAGGTGCATGATAATGGTCCATTCTAAACCAAAACAAATTTCACACATATATTATCTAGTATATGTAAAGACAAAATTAAATCAAGAATAGTCTGACAATATTAGCCTAACACTTGTGAATGATGCCCAGCATAAGAAACTGCCTTTTCTTGCAACTTTTTCGAATCATAGTCACACACCTCATGTAGCCTAGCCTTATATGTTTTTCTAAAGTTTGTATCCAAATAATAGTGGCCAAATAACTTCATAAAATGAAGCACATTAATCTGCTTTAGGAGGGGTTTAGAGCCTAACTGGTATACACAGGCAGCGCGTGAGTTTAGAGCCTAACTGGTATACACAGGCAGCGCGTGAGTTTAGAGCCTAACTGGTATACACAGGCAGCGCGTGAGTTTAGAGCCTAACTGGTATACACAGGCAGCGCGTGAGTTTAGAGCCTAACTGGTATACACAGGCAGCGTGTGAGTTTAGAGCCTAACTGGTATACACAGGCAGCGCGTGAGTTTAGAGCCTAACTGGTATACACAGGCAGCGCGTGAGTTTAGAGCCTAACTGGTATACACAGGCAGCGCGTGAGTTTAGAGCCTAACTGGTATACACAGGCAGCGCGTGAGTTTCAACTTTGGAGAAGATCATTTTCACCATAAAAATGCACCTTTATAATAAAAGCATTACATGCATAATCGCATTTGCGGTCACTTTTGATGATGGTGTTTTCCCCATAATGGAACATTCGCGCTTATGGCTAAACGTTCTGATCTGTTGCGTCAGCCACATTGCGTAATAACTTTTTTTTTATGCTAGTGGTTGTATTCATTTTGGGTCTATCGCACCCCACAACTGTCCCAGACTATGTTTGGAATATCTATTTCTTGCACAGAATAGAATAGGTTGACTTTTGTAATATGGGGGATAGTAGATTGACATAGGCTAGTGCTTTTGCTGTTCATTAGGCCTACTCATCTTGTTGGCTGACAAAAAGTAAATCTGGACAGTTCTTCCAATATCTTCAACATGCACCTTGGAATTGGATAAGGACGCGCGCAGTTGCGTCCCTGATGTGTCTGTCTTCACTTGTAGCCTGTGAGAAAGACCCGATCACGTGATGATTGCGCAGCACTCCGGGCCGCAAAAGGCATATATGTTTTTAGGGTGCATTACGGCCACAAAGGGGATGCCACCGTGAAATTCGAGGCATTATCAAGTACTTGTCAAATTGTGAATGAGAGACTGATGTATTGTGTACCGCCTGCACAAAAAAACCAAAGCAGTGCTCATGCCTTTCAAGCGACTTTTTTCAAATCATCATTAGAGTCTCGTCATGCAGCCTTAGAATGTATTATAAATCAAAACATATAGCCCAACGTTTGTGGAACAACTAAAGTTACATTAGTAACTCTAAATTTAGTATATAGGAGTACCTATTTCTTTGTTAACCGCTCAACACAGAATAGCCGCATGTGCGCACTCCCTCAAATCTTTTGGAGAAAATATTTATATTTTATATTTTATGATTGTATTCTTCATACAATAAAGTAATATAAAATAATATCACAGAATTCTAAGCAAATCTTGTCTGCTAAATGAAGTAGTGTAGCCCACAGCCATTTTGCACAGCCACATCAGGACCTAACATAAGGACAACTCAGAGTATGCTATTCTTTTTATCTGAAATAGAATACATTTTCTTCATATCATTCTTCTTTAGATCTGTCTAAAATAAATAAGGGATTTATTGTGAAGGTGTAGGCTATATTATATGGATTTATTATACTTTTTAAAATGTAGATGTTCCAAACGTCTTCAAGTGTGGAAGCCAGGAGATGCTAAATGTGTTTATGTTAATTAACGGTGAATTACCATGAGACTGACAGTTATTTGCTTGACAATCAACAGATGATGAAATTTCATGACCGCCACAGCCCTAATTGATCCATCCTCAGTTTTTCTGGTGGCAAGTGGTGTACTAGTGGACATTAGAACATAGCCCTGGTCGCTCTTGGAGTTGGGTTAAACGCAGAAGACACATTTCAGTTGAAGGCATTCAGTTGTACAGCTGGCTAGGTATCCCCCTTTCCCCCTTTCTGTAGAGAAAATGGCTGCTGAGAATATGGACGATATTGGATGGGAATGGCTTTGTAATGTACAATATCTAAAAGACTGGCACTAAGCTTGTCTTTGGGGTATGCTGGTGTAGAGCTATGCTTAGACCACGGACAGCAACAGGAAGGTGTGCAGCCAGGGACAGAGAGGAAGAAATACAAACTGACAAGCAGCCAAGTGTAACAGCTACACATGGGTTTGGTTGGGCATGACAGGATCATCACAACAACAGAGAGAGAGAGAGAGAGAGAGAGAGAGAGAGAGAGAGAGAGAGAGAGAGGTGTATAAATGACCACACAGACAGGTAGCTGAACTGGACACTATCCTGATATGACAGTAGTATTAGAACTAAAATGACAGAAGGTGTGGTAGGAGAACTGCGAAGAGGGGAGGTAGAGAAGGAAAATAGTGAGAGGTGGATATGCAGGGTGAGATGAGTGAAGTGGAAGGAGGCATAGAAGGTGGGAGTGAGGGAGAGAAAGGGGAAGGAGGGAGAGAGAGGGGAATGTATGCTGAGTGAGTTGAGTGAAATGGAGAGAGGCAGGGGGGCCATGAGGGCGGCAGGAGGGGAGAGCCCAACCATCAACAGTGCTGAGGGGTCAAGCTATGCGGCGGGAGATGAAAGGCTGATTGTCTGTGGCAGTGCCAGGAGGTCCGGGGGAAACAAGGTTAGGGGTCAAGACAGAAGCCCCTTTTGACATGGCAGTGAGATGACCCGTAACAGGTTCTGCGGGGCTAGCTATGTAAGCAGGAAGTGCTTTCTCTTTCTCTCTATCTTTTCTCTCTCTCTCTCCCTTTATTCTTTCCCAGGGGGGATGTTGGATGTTGGACGCGGTCCCTGGCATGGCTGCCGTTTTCATGCGAGCCGAGGCCTAGCTCAGAAGCAAGCAAAGCATGGAGGCGTACTGTAACAAACAAATTCCTAACAATATAATGCCATTCACTCCCTCGCAGCTCGGGTGTCACGTTTTAACTGAAACTCTGGGTTTCAGCAGTTTCACCCCGAGCTGTAAAATGGTTGTTATTCCATCCTGGGCCTTGTTGTTGTGCAGATTATCCACCTTTTGGAAGCGATTTACAATAGATTTACTCTAGTTGGGACATTTCCCGAGTCCAGCGCATGGCCTTGTTGTAGCCTGTAAACCAGGTTGTGTGGTTGGTACAGGAGGTTCATTCCATTGTTAGATTCCATTGAGCAAATGAGATATGACTGTTTGTTTATCATCTCTGACAGTTTAGCAAAATAATGCAATGGATGAGCACAATAACGCTGATGCGAATATATTGTCTCTCTCTGACTGAGTGGTTGTAAGGGCTTCAACATGCCTGGTTTCATCAGGTCATGGTCACAGTGTACCTTGTTTGGTAAAGTTATTGCACAATGAATATCTGATGTTTTCTCCAAGTGGTGACGTCCTGTTTCGGTGAATGTATTTTCCTTTTTAATTTCTGTTACATACACCCAGTGACTCATAAATACTTTATACAGTTCCTTCGGAAAGTATTCAGACCCCTTGACTTTTTCCAAATTTTGTTACGTTACAGCTTTGTTCTAAAATTGATGAAATATTTTTTTTCCTCAGTCATGTACACACAATACCCCATAATGACAAAGTGAAAACAGGTTTGTAGAAATGTTTCCAACTTTATTAAAAATAATAAACAGAAATACCTTATTTACACAAGTATTTAGACCCTTTGCTATGAGACTCAAAATTGTGGGCTCCCGAGTGGCGCAGCAGTCTAAGACACTGCATCTCAGTGCTAGAGGTGTCACTACAGACATCCTGGTTCAAATCCAGACTTTATCACAACTGGCCGTGATTGGGAGTCCCATAGGCCGGCGCACAATTGGCCCAGTATCATCGGTGTAGGCCGTCATTGTAAATAAGAATTTGTTCTTAACTGATTTGCCTAGTTAAATAAAGGTATATATATTTTTTTTATGAATTTAGCTCAGGTGCATCCTGTTTCCATTGATCATCCTTGAGATGTTTCAACAACTTGATTGGAGTCCACCTGTGGTAAATTCAATTGATTGGACATGATTTGGAAAGGCACACACCTGTCTATATAAAGTCCCACAATTGACAGTGCATATCAGAGCAAAAACCAAGCCATGAGGTCGAAGCAATTGTCCGTAGAGCTCAGAGACAGGATTGTGTTGAGGCACAGATCTGGGGAAGGGTACCAAAAAATGTCTGCCGTATTGAAGGTCCCCAAGAATACAGTGGCCTCCATCATTCTTAAATAGAAGAAGTTTGGAACCACCAAGACTCTTCCTAGAGCTGGCCCGCCCGGCCAAACTGAGCAATTGGGGAGAAGGGCTTGGTCAGGGAGGTGACCAAGAACCCGATGGTCACTCTGTCAGGGCTCTAGAGTTCCTCTGTGGAGATGGGAGAACCTTCCAGAAGGATAAACATCTCTGCAGTACTCCATTAATCAGGCCTTTATGCCAGACAGAAGCCACTCCTCAGTAAAAGGCACATGACAGCCCACTTGGAGTTTGCCAAAAGCAACCTAAAAACTCTCAGACCATGAGAAACAAGATTCTCTGGTCTGATGAAACCAAGATTGAACTCTTTGGCCTGAATGCCAAGCGTCACGTCTGGAAGAAACCTGGCACCATCCCTACGGTGAAGCATGGTGATGGCAGCATCACGCTGTGGGGATGTTTTTCAGCAGCACAGACTGGGAGACTAGTCAGTACAGAGAGCTCCTTGGTGAAAACCTGCTCCAGAGTGCTCAGGACCTCAGTCTGGGTTGAAGGTTCACCTTCCAACAGGACAACGAACCTAAGCACACAGCCAAGACAATGCAGGAGTGGCTTCGGGACAAGTCTCTGAATGTCCTTCAGTGGCCCAGCCAGAGCCCGGACTTGAACGCGATCTTAATTCTCTGGAGAGACCTGAAAAAAGCTGTGCAGCAATGGAGTATGAGCCAACCTGACATAGCTTGAGAGGATCTGCCGAGAAGAATAGGAGAAACAACCCAAATACAGAGGTGCCAAGGTTGTAGCATCATACCCAAGAAGACTCGAGGCTGTAATCGCTGCCAAAGATGCTTCAACAAAGTACTCAGTAAAAGGTCTGAAAACCTATGTACATTTTATATTTCTGTTTTTTAATTTTTTATAAATTAGCAAACATTTCTAAAAACCTGTTTTTGCTTTGTCATTATAGGGTAATGTGTGTAGATTGATAATGGAAAAAAAACTATTTTAGAATAAGTCTGTAACCTAACAAAATGTGGAAAAGTCAAAGGGTCTGAATTCTTTCCGAAGGCCCTGTATACATACATAAATACAGTCATTTATAGAACATATTCCTCTATAGAAAATCGGCCTGCTGTACATGTGCCTCTAACATGAAAGACATGCTTTGGGGCAGAGTTGAATGAAGGACACCCATGCACGGTGACCCTTGTTTCTCTAAATGCCTTGATCTCTGTGAAGTACTATAGGAAGTTACTGTGTGTCATGTGTAAAAAAAACAACAACACTATCTTAGATATGCCTCCATTAAATATCTCATGATTCATCGTCTAACGATTAAATGGAGCTTTAAGACCTGACACAGCTCTCATTTTCTGCCCAGGCTTCCGCCTACCCCCTCCAAACCAGCCCAAATATACATATATGGTTGTGCCCTAGGAGGACGGAACATACTGCTTCCTGGGAGATAATATTTGTGGCGCTCTTAATCCGCTCGTTGTGGGAGGCACAGGGATTATATTTGTGTCTAAATTTAGCCTCCATGGCGCCCCTGTCCTCAGCTACAGTACAAGCTGATAATCTATGTTTAAAGGATGGTGGTCTTGGCTGGGTCTAGTGCTCCGCCGTGCCTGTGTCTGTGTCAGCCAGCAATCCAGGATCACACAGAAAACAGACCAGGGGGACTGGCCATTACAGTATAATTCACATGACATAACCTCTATTTTATTTCTCTCTGCATTGTTGGGAAGGGCCCATAAGTAAGCATTTTGCTGTTAGTCTACAACTAACGAATACAATTGAGAGTATTCTGTTGCTATCACTTGGTAAACAACAAATGTACACTACCATTCAAAAGTTTGTGGTCACTTAGAAATGTCCTTGTTTTTGTAAGAAAAGCAACATTTTTGTCCATTAAAATAACATACAATTGATCAGAAATACAGTGTAGACATTGGTAATGTTGTAAATGATAATTGTAGCTGGAAATTGACGATTTTTTATGGAATATCTACATAGGCGTACAGAGGCCAATTATCAGCAACCATCACTCCTGTGTTCCAATGGCACGTTGTGTTAGCTAATCCAAGTTTATCATTTTAAAAGACTAATTGATCATTAGTTTGAGAACAGACGCCTCACAATTCCTCAACTGGCAGCTTCATTAAATAGTACCCGCAAAACACCAGTCTCAACGTCAACAGTGAAGAGGCGACTCCGGGATGCTGGCCATATTTCAGACTGGCCAATAAAAATAAAATATTAAGATGGGCAAAAGAACACAGACACTGGACAGAGGAACTCTGCCTAGAAGGCCAGCATTCTCAAACTAGACACACTAATGTACTTGTCCTCTTGCTCAGTTGTGCACCGGGGCCTCCCACTCCTCTTTCTATTCTGGTTAGAGCCAGTTTGCGCTGTTCTGTGAAGGGAGTAGTACACAGCGTTGTACGAGATCTTCAGTTTCTTGGCAATTTCTCACATGGAAAAGCCTTCATTTCTCAGAACAACAATAGACTGATGAGTTTCAGAAGAATGTTCTTTGTTTCTGGCCATTTTGAGCCTGTAATCGAACCCATAAATGCTGATGCTCCAGATACTCAACTAGTCTAAAGCAGGCCAGTTTTATTGCTTCTTTAATCAGAACAACAGTTTTCAGCTGTGCTAACATAATTGCAAAATGGTTTTCTAATGATCAATTAGCGTTTTAAAATGATAAACTTGGATTAGCTAACACAACGTGCCATTGGAACACAGGAGTGATGGTTGCTGATAATGGGCCTCTGTACACCTATGTAGATATTCCATACATATTCCAACATTAACAATGTCTACGCTGTATTTCTGATCAATTTGATGTTATTTTAATGGACAGAAAATGTGCTTTTATTTAAAAAACAAGGACATTTCTAAGTGACCCCAAACTTTTGAACGGTAGTGTATTTAAATACTACGGTGGTGGAGCTTCCATTTGGGGCGGCAGGTAGCCTAGCAGTTAGAGAGGCAACTGGAGGGTTGCCAGTTCATATCCCGGGTCTGACGGGAAAAATCTGTTGGGAAGTGAGCTGGCAACCAGAGGGTTGCTGGTATCAAATCCTAGATGCCATTGCTTGCTGTTGTGACTTGTGCAAGGCTCTTTGTCATTATGGGGTAATGTGTGTTGATAAGGAACAACAACAGCTCCTAGTGTGGCAGCCCCCCACACCTCTCCAAAACCTGTGTGTGTCTTTCAGAGGGGTTGGGTTAAAAGTGGAAGTCAAATTTCAGTTTGACTTAGTTTGCAATTGACCAATAAAGTCATCTTAATTTCAGATCAAGGCACTCTTGAATTCTGAAAAACATTATAATAAGGAGAATGCAGTCTTTAAATTGTCCTTATTTGTCTTGGTTCAAACCCCAGAACGGGATCCATATTTACAGTTATCCAAGGTCAATTGGAAGGCAGTATCCCCCATCCTCCCCTTCCCATTCCTTCCCCTCTCATCTCCTCTCCTCTAATGCTTGATGGCTCTCCTCCTAATCACAATCTGTGGTCATGACAACAGCTCTCTGGAACAGAAATACAAGGATGCTAAGACTCCAGCTAAGAGAGACCGCAGTCACAGGATTCTTAGGTGTAAGTAATGGGAGTATGGGCCTACTGGGAGGAGCACCAGCAATGGGCGTATGGGCCTACTGGGAGGAGCACCAGCAATGGGAGTATGGGTACTGGGAGGAGCACCAGCAATGGGAGTATGGGTACTGGGAGGAGCACCAGCAATGGGAGTATGGGTACTGGGAGGAGCACCAGCAATGGGAGTATGGGTACTGGGAGGAGCACCAGCAATGGGCGTATGGGCCTACTGGGAGGAGCACCAGCAATGGGAGTATGGGCCTACTGGGATGACCACCAGCAATGGGAGTATGGGCCTACTGGGAGGACCACCAGCAATGGGAGTATGGGTACTGGGAGGAGCACCAGCAATGGGAGTATGGGCCTACTGGGAGGAGCACCAGCAATGGGAGTATGGGTACTGGGAGGATACTGGGAGGAGCACCAGCAATGGGAGTATGGGCCTACTGGGAGGAGCACCAGCAATGGGAGTATGGGCCTACTGGGAGGAGCACCAGCAATGGGAGTATGGGTACTGGGAGGAGCACCAGCAATGGGAGTATGGGCCTACTGGGAGGAGCACCAGCAATGGGAGTATGGGCCTACTGGGAGGAGCACCAGCAATGGGAGTATGGGTACTGGGAGGAGCACCAGCAATGGGAGTATGGGTACTGGGAGGAGCACCAGCAATGGGAGTATGAGCCTACTGGGAGGAGCACCAGCAATGGGAGTATGGGCCTACTGGGAGGAGCACCTGTAATGGGAGTATGAGCCTACTGGGAGGAGCACCTGTAATGGGAGTATGAGCCTACTGGGAGGAGCACCTGTAATGGGAGTATGAGCCTACTGGGAGGAGCACCTGTAATGGGAGTATGAGCCTACTGGGAGGAGCACCTGTAATGGGAGTATGAGCCTACTGGGAGGAGAACCTGTAATGGGAGTATGAGCCTACTGGGAGGAGCACCTGTAATGGGAGTATGGGCCTACTGGGAGTAGCTCCAGCTTGCCCTGTGATAGGCTTATACCTATCCAATCCTTTCAGATGAACAGATTGGGGGAAGAGACTAAGGATTGTTTCTGGACAGAACCACTGTCTCTGGTTTTGTCTAGGTTGACTCTAGATGGAACCATCCCCTCCTCCCCAATTATTATTTTATAACCTTGTAACACCCTTCTCTGTCTCTCTCTACGCCCCTGTTCCTTCAGCTCTATTTTCAGCGTATAGACATATCTTCTCTTGTCCCCATTCATCTTCCTGCAGGCAGGGCTGCTAGTGGCATGGAGCTGGGCTGTGTGTACCCTGTGATACTCATGTGAGCGTATTTGTCTCTGAAGCTGCTCTTTTCTTCCTCTCTCTCTCTCGCTCTCTCTTCCCTGCCGTCTTTATCTCCATCCCGTGATGAAAGAAAAGAACACAGACAAATATATCAAAAGATATAATTACTCAATTTTAGTCACCCCCTCCCTTTTTAGATACAGTGGCAAGAAAAAGTATGTGAATCCTTTGGAATTACCTCGATTTCTGCATAAATCTATCCAAAAATTTGATCTGGTCTTCATCTAAGCCACAACAATAGACAAACACAGTCTGCTTAAACTAAAAACACACAAACAATGATATGTTTTCATGTCTTTACTGAACACACCATGTGAACATTCACAATGCAGGGTGGGAAAAGTATGTGAACCCTTTAATTTAATAACAGGTTGACCCTCCTTTGGCAGCAATAACCTCAACCAAACGTTTTCTGTAGTTGTGGACCAGACCTGCACAACGGTCAGGAGGAATTTTGGACCATTCCTCTATACAAAACTATATCAGTTCAGCAATATTCTTGGGATGTCTGGTGTGAACCACTCTCTTGAGCTCATGCCACAGCATCTCAATTGGGTTGAGGTCAGGACTCTGACTGGGCCACTCCAGAAGTCATATTTTCTTCTGTTGAAGCAATTCTGTTGTTGATTTACTTCTCTGTTTTTTGTCGTTGTCCTGTTGCATTACCCAATTTCTGTTGAGCTTCAATTGACGAACAGATAGCCTTACATTCTCCTGTAACATGTCTTGATAAACTTGGGAATTAATTTTTCCGTCGACGATAGCAAGCTGTCGTCGACGGTAGCAAGCTGACGATAGCAAGCTGTTACCCCACTGCAAGAGTGGGGTAACATCTCACAGCAAGAACTGGCAAATCTGGTGCAGTCCATGAGGAGGAGATGCACTGCAGTACTTAATGCAGCTGGGCCAGCAAAGCAGCCCCAAACCATGATGCTCCACCATAGTTGACAGTTGGGATGAGGTTTTGATGTTGGTGTGCTGTGCCTTTTTTTCTCCACACATAGTGTTGTGTGTTCCTTACAACCAACTCAACTTTAGTTTCATCTGTCCACAGAATATTTTGTCCAGATGTTCTTTTGCGAACCTCTCTTTTGCGAACCAGTTTTTTTTCAACAGCAGTGACTTCTTCCGTGGTGTCCTCCCATGAACACCATTCTTGTTTAGTTTTTTATGTATCGTAGACTCATCAACAGAGATGTTAGCATCTTCCAGAGATTTCTGTAAGTCTTTAGCTGACACTAGGATTCTTCTTTACCTCATTGAGCATTCTGCGCTGTGCTTTTGCAGTCATCTTTGCGGGACGGCCACTCCTAGGGAGAGTAGCAACAGTGCTGAACTTTCTCCATTTATAGACAATTTGTCTTACCATGGACTGATGAACATCAAGGCTTTTAGAGATACTTATGTAACCATTTTCAGCTTTATGCAAGACAACAATCCTTAATCTTAGGTATTTTGAGATCTCTTTTGTTCAAGGCATGGTTCACATCAGGCAATGCTTCTACTGAATAGCAAACTCAAATTTTTTTAGTTTTTTTTGAAGGGCAGGGCAGCTCTAACCAACATCTCCAATCTCGTCTCATTGATTGGACTCCAGGTTAGCTGACTCCTGACTCCAATTAGCTTTTGGAGAAGTAATTAGCCTAGGTTTCACATACTTTTTCCAACCTATACTGTGAAAGTGTAAATGATGTATTCAATATAGACAAGAAAAATACAATCATTTGTGTGTTATTAGTTTAAGCACACTGTGTTTATCTATGGTTGTGACTTAGACAAAGATCAGATTAAATTTATTGACCAATTTATGCAGAAATCCAGGTAATTCCAAAGGGTTCACATACCTTTTCTTGCCACTGTACATATAAACTCAGCAAAAAAAGAAACGTCCCTTTTTCAGGACCCTGTCTTTCAAAGATGATTAATAAAAATCCAAATAACTTCACAGATGTTCATTGTAAAGGGTTTAAACACCATTTCACATGCTTGTTCAATGAACCATAAACAATTCATGAACATGCACCTGTGGAACGGTCGTTAAGACACTAACAGTTTACAGACGATAGGCAATTAAGGTCGCAGTTATGAAATCCTAGGACACTAAAGAGGCCTTTCTACTGACTCTGAAAAACACCGAAAGAAAGATACCCAGGGTCCCTGCTAATCTGCATGAACGAGCCTTAGGCATGCTGCAAGGAGGCATGAGGACTGCAGATGTGGCCAGGGCAATAAATTGCATTGTTTGTACTGTGAGACGCCTAAGACAGCGCCACAGGGAGACAGGATGGACAGCTGATCATACTCGCAGTGGCAGACCACATGTAACAAGACCTGCACAGGATCGGTACATCCGAACATCACACCTGCGGGACAGGTACAGGATGGCAACAACAACTGCCCGAGTTACACCAGGAATGCACAATCCCTCCATCAGTGCTCAGACTATCTGCAATAGGCTGAGAGAGGCTGGACTGATGGCTTGTAGGCCTGTTGTAAGACAGGTCCTCACCAGACATTACTGGCAACAACGTCGCCTATGAGCACAAACCCACCATCGCTGGACCAGACAGGACTGGCAAAAAGTGCTCTTCACTGACGATTCGCGGTTTTGTCTCAACAGGGCTGATGGTCGGATTTGCGTTTATCGTCGAAGGAATAAGCGTTACACCGAGGCCAGTACTCTGGAGTGGGATCGATTTGGAGGTGGAGGGTCCGTCATGGTCTGGGGCGGTGTGTCACAGCATCATCGGACTGAGCTTGTTGTCATTGCAGGCAATCTTAACACTGTGCGTTACAGGGAAGACATCATCTTCCCTCATGTGGTACCCTTCAGGCAGGCTCATCCTGACATGACTGTCCAGCATGACAATGCCACCAGCCATACTGCTCGTCCTGTGCGTGATTTCCTGCAAGACAGGAATGTCAGTGTTCTCTCAATGCCAGCGAAGAGCCCGGATCTCAATCCTATTGAGCACGTCTGGGATCTGTTGGATCGGAGGGTGAGAACTAGGGCCATTCCCCCCAGAAATGTCCGGGAACTTGCAGGTGCCTTGGTGCAAGAGTGGGGTAACATCTCACAGCAAGAACTGGCAAATCTGGTGCAGTCCATGAGGAGGAGATGCACTGCAGTACTTAATGCAGCTGGTGGCCACACCAGATTGTTCAGGGACACATTATTCCATTACTGTTAGTCACATGTCTGTGGAACTTCTTCAGTTTATGTCTCAGTTGTTGAATCTTGTAATGTTCAAACAAATATTTACACATGTCAAGTTTGCTGAAAATAAATGCAGTTGACAGTGAGAGGATGTTTCTTTTTTTGCTGAGTTTAATAGTAGTTGTGAGGTCAAACTTGGATCAGTTAATTGACAGCCTGCCTCTTAACGGACTATTGAGTACTCCTTTAAACGGCATAGCATGTTCTCAGGAAACCATTCAAGCATTCACAGCCAACCTTCAGACTTGGATAAGGAACGGAGGGCCACAACGTCCCTGAGAACAACTCCCAGTGTCAACAGAAGCTCAAGAGATTAGTCGATCATGTCATGTCAAGCCAACCTGACTCCCAGGCAGTCCCCCCATGGCCTAGTGCTGAAATCGAGCTGTCGCTGCCTCTTCTCTCTCTTTGTCTCCAGATTGAATATAGAAAAGTGAAACTAGATGAGCTCATCTTCATCCACACTGTCGTAGTGTTGTGTATGTGTCCTGTCCCGACCACCAAGTGGAAACACAGATAATAGACAGCCCTATCAGTTACCTTGTTCTCAGGGAAGATTACCTGACTCCACACACTCTCTCTCTGTGTTGAGTGAAGAAAGCCTCTGTTCTCCAACACCATTGGGACATACATTTTTCAATAGCATAGATTGCTAACACTCAGCACAGTCACATAGCCAGAAGTAATTGTGTTTTTCAATAGCGTAGATAGCTACTTGTCTTTAGCACTCATCACAGCATAGTCAGTCAAGTAGTCAGCCCACTGGAATGGTAATGGGGCTGACGTATTGGTAACATACATGATAAGGTGCTGTGGCGGCGGCTATTGTTACTGTAGAAAGTCATAAAGTCTTCCCATGAACATTTTGTTTTGACAGGGAGTCATGCTGAGACCAAGGTCTCTTTTACAGATGAGCCCTGGAATTACAAAATAATATACACATCACTACAAAAAGCAATGCAGAGATACAAAACACAATCATTGAAAACAAACACATTGTTCTGTAAAAAGGTCAATCAGCCGTCTGAATTGCCCTAGAGGCACCAAATCATCCAATTTTAGAGAGTTTGGGAGATTATTCCACAAGTAAGGTGCAGATTTACCTAGCCTCATACGAATCATCTTGGTTTCGCAAGCTTACATACATTCTTTTGTATTTTTTGTAACTTTTAACCACTTTTTCTCCCCAATTGGTAGTTACAGTCTTGTCCCATCGCTACAACTCCTGTATGGACTCAGAAGAGGTGAAGGTCGAGAGCCATGCGTCCTCTGAAACACGACCCTGCCAAGCCGCACTACTTCTTGACACAATGCTTGCTTAACCTGGAAGCAAGCCGCACCAATGTGTCGGAGGAAACACTGTACAGCTGGTGACCGAAGTCAGCGTGCATGTGCCCAGCCTGCCACAAGGAGTCGTTAGAACGCGATGGGACAAGGGCATCCCGGCCGGCCAAACCCTCCCCTAACCCAGACCACGCTGTGCCAATTGTGCGCCACCTCATGGGTCTCCCGGTCGCGGCAGGCTGCGACACAGCCTGGGATCGAAATCTGGGTCTGTAGTTATACCTCAAGCACTGCGATACAGTGCCTTAGACTGCAGTTTTATATGCCTCCTATAGCAAAACTGTTGATGAGTCGGGTGGTGTTGATCTGTCTCAATCCAACAGACAGCTTAAATTCAACTCCGCGGCCCATGGGAGACTGGATACTCGCAAGGTGTAGGAGATCGGGGAGGCAGTCTGGCCACCCCTCTATCCGAGAAGATTCGATCCAGCTATGAAACAGCTTTGCCCCGCTTGAGACTGACCTACCAGCCCCAGGAGTCAGCACAGATCAGCCGGCGTCCTCCCAGTGGCACCCTCCCCCATGCCCACCGCAGTTCAGCAGGTCGTTTCCTCCATCGGATTCCATCACTACCACCAACATTGTGGGCAGCTCGATGGTGAGAGATATTGGCCTGGCTACGGTCTGTGGACCGACTACGGTCCGCTGTCACCCAGGAGCCCGTTTCCATGACATCAACTCTCTCCTGCCCACGGTTCTGGCCAACTACTCCAATATTGACACTATCGTCACTCATGTAGGTTTTAACAACCTTCGTTTTAAGAGGCCTGAGGAACTGAGGGAGGACTACAAATCATTTTTAAAGACCCTCGCTTACACAGGGTTGAGAATAATCATCTCTGGCCCCCTCCCATGCTACCGAAGGGGTTCGGAATATTTCAGCTAACTCTTTGCCATAAATGAGTACCTGAAGAAAATTTGCAATGACAGGAAGGTCTCTTTTTGTGACAACTTTGATTTGCGAGGGAGCAACCAGCACTTTTTAAAAGAGACGGGATTCACCCTAACCGCAGGGGTTCCAGGATTATTTCCAGCAACATTGAAACTGTTAAAGAGACTGACGGACAGGGTCTGGTAGTGCTCCAGTTCTCCCTGTCAGAATAAGCAACAGAGGACTTGGAAAGCATATCAACTCCTGTAGGCATGGCACTATGAGTAACTATTATGAGTAACCTAATTTATGTTCCTTTAACTCCGCCTTCGGTGACAAGCTGTCATCTGCTACCATTCTGATAGATTGGAGACTGTCAGAAAACGTGGTTGTAACGTTAATAATCTGGTTGTTATTCCATTGGTTACCTGTAGGCAGATGCCCCAGGGCAAAGTAGCCCACACTCATTGAATATGGCGCTTTTAAATGTTCGAGCAATCAATAGCAAAACCTATCTTCTCAATGACATCATGACTGAGCTCAAAGTTGATTGCATGTTTCTCACTGAAACATGTCTGTCTTCAGACTGTAGTGCTTCTCTTATTGAAGCCTCCCCGAGGATTACAGCTTTTCATACTCTATCAGAAAAGGGAAAAGGGTGGGGCGACAGACTCTATTTTTACTAATGCTCTCAGCTGTAAGGACATTTCATTTGGCAACTTTGGGTATTTTGAGCATCATGCTATACTGTTTAAATGTCGGCCACCAGTGCTGGCCATAACCCTGTATAGGTCACCAAAGCACTGCCCCGCTTTCTTTACTGATTTCTCTGAACTATTGTCTATTGTCCTTGAGAACTATGATAAAATCATTGTGTTGGGTGATTTTAATATTCATGTTGACAAAGAGACTGACTACAAGGCCATTGAATTTATGAATCTTTTGAGCTCTATGGACTTTATCCAACATGTTATTGGGCTAATACATAACCGCGGCCATACTCTGTACTTGGTTATTACCAAGGGGCTTTCTATTGACTTATCCTCAATTGTTGATGTTGCTTTATCTGATCACCACTGTGTATTTTGTACTACCTTGTTGCCCATAGCCCAGGGTAATACTGAACGCATTATTAAGAAACTCTATCTTACCTCTGGAGTTGCTACAGGTTTTATTGAGTGTATGATCAATACTCCATCACCTATTTTGCCTTCCTCTTGTGTTGATTTATTTGATAACTTTAACTTCTCTAGGGCCAGTGGGACAAAATCGTCCCACCTACTCAACAGCCAGTTGAATCCCGTGGCGCGTTATTCAAATACCTTAGAAATGCTATTACTTCAATTTCTCAAACATATGACTATTTTACACCATTTTAAAGACAAGACTCTCGTTAATCTAACCACACTGTCCGATTTCAAAAAGGCTTTACAACGAAAGCAAAACATTAGATTATGTCAGCAGAGTACCCAGCCAGAAATAATCAGACACCCATTTTTCAAGCTAGCATATAATGTCACATAAACCCAAACCACAGCTAAATGCAGCACTAACCTTTGATGATCTTCATCAGATGACAACCCTAGGACATTATGTTATACAATACATGCATGTTTTGTTCAATCAAGTTCATATTTATATCAAAAACCAGCTTTTTACATTAGCATGTGACGTTCAGAACTAGCATACCCCCCCGCAAACTTCCGGTGAATTTACTAAATTACTCACGATAAACGTTCACAAAAAACATAACAATTATTTTAAGAATTATAGATACAGAACTCCTCTATGCACTCGCTATGTCCGATTTTAAAATAGCTTTTCGGTGAAAGCAAATTTTGCAATATTCTCAGTAGATAGCCCGGCATCACAGGGCTAGCTATTTAGACACCCACCAAGTTTAGCACTCATCAAAATCAGATTTACTATAAGAAAAATGTTATTACCTTTGCTGTCTTCGTCAGAATGCACTCCCAGGACTTCTACTTCAATAACAAATGTTGGTTTGGTTCAAAATAATCCATAGTTATGTTCAAATATCCTCTGTTTTGTTCGTGCGTTCAAGACACTATCCGAATGGTAAAGAAGGGTGACGCGCACGACGCATTTCGTGACAAAAAAAATCTAAATATTCCATTACCGTACTTCGAAGCATGTCAACCGCTGTTTAAAATCAATTTTTATGCCATTTTTCTCGTAAAAAAGCGATAATATTCTGACCGGGAATCTGTGTTTAGGTTCAAAGACGAATAAAAATAAAAACATGGGGTCGACTCGTGCACGCGCCTCAGCCCATTGTCCTCTGATAGAGCACTTGCCAAAAGCGCTAATGTGTTTCAGCCAGTGGCTGGAATTACATCATTCAGCTTTTTCCCGCCTTCTGAGAGCCTATGGGAGCCGTAGGAGGTGTCACGTTACAGCAAAGATCCTCAGTCTTCAATAAACAGAGTCAAGAAGCTCAAGGAATGGTCAGAGAGGGCACTTCCTATACAGAATCTTCTCAGGTTTTTGCCTGCCATATGAGTTCTGTTATACTCACAGACACCATTCAAACAGTTTTAGAAACTTTAGGGTGTGTTCTATCCAAAGCCAATAATTATATGCATATTCTAGTTTCTGGGCAGTAGTAATAACCAGATTAAATCGGGTACGTTTTTTATCCGGCCGTGTAAATACTGCCCCCTACCCCCAACAGGTTAATAGCAAATGAAGGGCAACAATTGATGCTATAGCTCAAGTAAAGTTGAAAAAAGCCACATCCAAAGGGAGAGACCCTTGGATGAGTGAGAAAACTTATATATGAAAGAGAAATTGCAGAAAGGCAGAGTGGAAGAGTGGAAGTGGAGAAAGTCAAAGTTGTAGGTCCATTATGATATTCTGAGAGAGCAACTTGCCATATACAACAAGGAAATTAGAAATGCCAGACGGGCTAATTTCTCTAACTAATAATTTGAGAGTGCTCTTCTCGACCATTAATGGCCTGATAAATCCTACCCACGCAAACCTATCTGAAATTTCCTCCATATATAAATGTTTGTGGCATATTTCAGAGATAAGATAACAAACATTAGGCTGGGTGTTACGTGCCTCCTAAGAGGAGGGAGGTGCAGGAATCAGGAGCAGGAGAGCAAGGAAGTCCAAGTGGCACAATCGTTTATTAAGGAGTCCCAACAACAACATGGGGGGAAACACGCCCAAACGAAGTCGCCACACACAGGGAAGAAAATACAACACACGGAGGAGAAACCCCTACTCTTAAACACATACCAAAACGGTAACACTACCGTGAGAAAAGAAAACCCCGTGGTGCAGACACGCACCCCTAACAGAGTAACCACAGCAAACAATCCCGCACAAAGACTAGCAGGCAGCGGAGGTAAATAAACCCATCAAAATCAACTAATAGGACAAAGGTGTGAACAAAACAGACAGACACAAACGAAAAGGAAAAATGGATCGGTGGCAGCTAGTAGGCCGGCGACGACGACCGCCGAGCACCGCCCGAACAGGGAGAGGAGCCACCTTCGGTGGAAGTCGTGACACTGGGTATCAGTCTAGCAAGACCTGATGAGAAGTTTGATGATACGTTTCCTAGCCTACCACACAAAGGCACTATGGATTTATTTTTGGTTGACACAGACATGATCAGGAAAGAGATATCACAACTTAAGCCTTCTACCTGCCTTCTCGATGCTATCCCCACCACCTTCTTCAAAACATTTTTTAATTGCATATCTGAAGAAGTGCAAGCTACTGTTAATCAAATCAAATGTTATTTGTCACATGCGCCGAATACAACAGGTGAAATGCTTACTTACAAGCCCTTAACCAACAATGCAGTTCAAGAATAGAGTTAAGAAAATATTTACTAAATAACTAAAGTAAAAAAATCGAATCAAATCAAAAGTAACACAAGAAAATTACATAACAAATACTAGGCTATATACAGGGGGTACCGAGTCAATGTGCGGGGGTACAGGTTAGTCCAGGTAATTTGTAAAGTGACTATGCATAGATAATAAACAGCGAGTAGCAGCAGTGTAAAAACAAAGTGGGGGGAGGGTCAATGTAAATAGTCCGGGTGGCCATTTGATTAATTGTTAATTGTTCAGCAGTCTTATGGCTTGGGTGTAGAAGCTGTTAAGGAGCCTTTTGGTCCTAGACTTGGCGCTCCGGTACCGTTTGCTGTGTGGTAGCAGAGCGAACAGTCTATGACTTGGGTGACTGTGACTTGGCACTTTCACTCAGGCACTTTCCCCACTGCACTGCACTTTCCCCACTGCACTTCACTTTCCACCACTGCACTAAAATCTGCTATGGTGAAACCCCTTCTGAAGCAATTTTCGGTCAAGCTCCAACCTTCCATTCTTAAGCAAACCTCTGGAGAAATTGGTTTTCAAACAGCTAAATATTTTTTTGAACTGTATTTAAAAAAAAATCTAATCTGGTTTTCAGGCCCACAACAGCACATTTACTACTTAGTTAAAGTAGTAAATTATCTTAGAGCCAACGTAGATGCCAAACAGCTCTCTGTCCTTGTACTCTTGGATTTAAGGGCTGCATTCAACACTTTTGATCATGATGTCCTTCTGGACAGGCTGGGGAGGAAAGGGCGTACCCCAAACTTTTGCCACAAAGTTGGAAGCACAGAATTGTCTAGAATGTCATTGTATGCTGTAGCGTTAAGATCTCCTTTCACTGCAACAAAGGGGCCTAGCCCGAATCATGAAAAACAGCCCCAGGCCATTATTCTCCCTCCACCAAACTTTAGAGTGGGCACTATGCGTTCGGTCAGGTAGCATTCTCCTGGCAACTGCTAAACCCAGATTTGTCCGTCAGACTGCCAGATGGTGAAGCGTGATTCATCACTCCAGAGTCCAATGGTGGTGAGCGTTACACCACTCCAGCCGACTCTTGGCATTGCGCATGGTGATCTTAGGCTTGTGTGAGGTTGCTCAGCAATGGAAACCCATTTCATGAAGCTCCCGGAGAGTTCTTGTGCTGACGTTGCTTCCAGAGGCAGTTTGGAACTCGGTAGTGAGTGTTGCAACCGAGGTCAGATGATTTTTACGCGCTTCAGCACTTGGCCATCCCGTTCTGTGAGCTTGTGTGCCCTACCACTTTGCGGCTGAGCCGTTGTTGCTCCTAGATGTTTCCACTTCACAATAACAGCACTTACAGTTGCCCAGGACAGCGATAGCAGGGCAGAAATTTGATGAACTGACTTGTTGGAAAGATGACATCCTATGACGGTGGCACGTTGAAATTCACTGAGTTCTTCAGTAAGGCCATTCTACTGCCAATGTTTGTGTATGGAGATTGCATGGCTGTGTGCTCAATTGTATACAGCTGTCAGCAACAGGTGTGGCTGAAATAGCTGAATTCGCTAATTTGAAGGGGTTTCCACATACTTGTGTATATGTATGTTACCCCTTGGCAGAGTTATCAGAAAGCACAGCATTGATTTTCACTGCTACGCAGACGTTACGCAAGTTTACATTTCTGTGTCACTAGAGGATTATTAGACTGTATTAGTGATTTAAATACTTGGATGGCACACAACTTCCTCCAGCTAAATCAAGAAAAGACGGAGGTACTTATTGTTGGAGCCAAAGCACAGAGGGAGAATCTGGCCGCACAGATAAAACACCAGGTAAAAAACCTAGGTGTTATTTTAGATTCTGAACTCAATTTCAACTCACACGTTAGGAATGTCACCAAAATAGTTTTTTACCACCTAAGGAACATTGCCAAGGTCCATACATTTCTCTCTCAGGCTGATACAGAGAGACTCATCCATGCTTGTATTACAAGCCGGCTTGACTACTGTAATGCTCTCCTGTCTGGTCTACCCAAGAAAGCCATTGGTCAACTGCAAAACATACAGAATGCTGCAGCACGGGTACTGACCAAGACCAGACGGAGAGCATACATTACACAGGTTAAGGTCTCTGCACTGACTGCCTGTGAGTTTTAGAATACATTAAGATTCTTCTATTGGTTTTTAAATCAATCCACGATTGTGCACCCCAATACGTCAGACATGCTTTTACCCAGTAGGTCCCTCAGGTCCTCTGGCACTGGCCCTTTAACTATCCCAAAGCTTTGCTTTTCCTTCGGTTGCTTTTTAGTCATTCCGTTTCTATTGTTATTATTTTGTTTTTTATCCTCTTATGTTTGTTGTGTAGTAAATATTTCCGTTTTTATTTTCATTGTTTTTCTTTGTTTTTTTTCTCGAGTGAAGCACATTGTGTTGCATTCCCTGTCTGAAATGTGCTGTATAAATAAAGCTTGATTTGATTTGATGATGACCTAACTCAGTGGAGATGGAAGGAATCTCCAGCGTTAGAAATCCCTGAGATGGGGTCTGGTAGTTCGTACGTCTGTAGGTTAACAATGAAGTAAGGTACGGGGGAAGTTTGTTCAAGAGGGTTTTATAAACAAAAAGAGTGCAATGCATCGATCTATGAGGCTTCAAAGAGGACCAACCTACTTTCTGATACAGAATTCAGTGATGTGTACTGAACCTGTCGCCTGTAATAAAGCTTAGTGCACTACGATAAACTGCATCCAAGGGCTTCAATACAGTGGCAGCTGCATTCATATACTGTATTATAGACGATATCACCATAATCTATTACCGGTATGAATGTTGACTGAATTATTTGTTTTCTGCTATTTAATAAAGCCTATAAAGGTGTAATGACCTGGCCTGAAACCATATTCATGAACACTTAGAACATTTTGTAGCTAGGAAAGACTTAACCGGAGTTTATCAAAGATTCAAAAATGTTTTGATAGGCAAGACAGTTTAGAGACAGGGCGATAATTATTTAGGTCGGAGGGGTCAACACCAACTTTGTGGAGAGGGAGCACATGGGCCGCCTTCCAAACCCTGTGAATTGCAGCGAGATAACCGTCAGGTAAAAAATATGTCAATGATTCCGCAATCAGGGGAGCAAAAGAAAGGATCAAGTAAATGTGAGGTTTTTTTTACAGCCATCTTAAGCAAGGCATCTAGCACATCACAGGTAGAACATTGTTGAAATGGGAACAAAGATTCACTAGAAGTTTATGGATCTTCCATCATGCCAAGTAGAGTCTGGGAGAGTGAAGAGCAGTCAACTCACTGACCAGGGTCAATAAAACCATCATTTCTTTAAAATAAAAAGCCTTCCAAGGTAAAATGCTGATTAAAAGCATCACTTTTCTCATGTTTCTCAGAAATGGTACCATTGAATTGAATAGACCAGTGGCAATCAGCCTTGAGTCAGAGCCACCTCTGTACCCGTGGTAACGGCCGATGCCATTCAGTAAGAGTGGTGCAGCGTGGGTATTGGAGAGGAGGAAGCAATCATGACTTTCAGACTATCCTATAATTTCTCCACTTTATACCCAGTTGTATTACTTCAGGGTGGAAAAAAAGGATAGGAATTAATTTAGCTTTTCATTCAACAGCTCTATCTGCTCCCTTATTCAATGTCTGGTTGGCTGGAAGGTACTGAGCACTGTGCTGTGTTCAATGTCTCAGCCAAGATACAGTATGTTAAGAGGTACTTAGTACTGATCCAAGACGAGTATTAAGGAAGAATCAGAAAGTGACCTGGAATGTTTTCTATTGAAGTAACTGGAGCTAACCCTTTCTCTCTCTCTACCTCTCTCTCTCTCTATATCTCTCTCTTTCTCTGTGTGTGTGTGTGTGTGTGTGTGTGTGTGCGTGCGTCTTGCAGCATCCTGTTTGCGGACATCGAGGGGTTTACCAGTCTGGCATCCCAGTGTACTGCCCAGGAGCTGGTGATGACACTCAATGAACTTTTCGCCCGCTTCGACAAGCTGGCCGCGGTGAGAACACAGGCAACCACGCACGCACGCACGCACGCACGCACGCACGCACGCACGCACAGACACACACACACACACACACACACACACACACACACACACACACCACACACACACACACACACACACACACACACACACACACACACACACACACAGGTGAACCCTGCAACCCTAGGATTGTACAGTACTCCTTCCTCCCACTTTGGAGTCCTTTCTTCTGCTAATTGAAATACCAGGCAGATATAGTTGATGTGTGAGTTTACTGATAACGAATTTGAATTCCCTGACACAATTCACTGTGTGGTTGTGTACCCCGCTGGTCTGCCAGCCAGGCCTCAACTCTCACCTCATTAGCCCACTGCAGGGGCCTGAGTCACAGCACACCTCCCAGACATAGACCCAGTCTCATCCAGACCCAGCATGGACCACTGTGACCTACCTGGTACTGGCACAGAGAGCAGAGCACACACAGGCCCATAGGCATGAACACATACATACTTGCATGCACAGGCACGTACACATAATACAATCTGCATACACACATAGCTGTGCACACACACGCACACACGCACATATGAACAGACACACACACACACGTATGTGCATGCGAAGACACTGAGAACTGCCCATCTCACTAGCCACGTCTTAGCTGACTCCAGTACACCTACACACATTCACTTTCATATGTCAGATTAATCACATAGACGTATTAATGATGCAGTCAGAAGGATTTTCTTAAATGCACTTAAATAGATTCAGATCCTGTCAGACGTTCCAAGGCAGTCGTGAACACACACACACACACACACACACACACACACACACACACACACACACACACACACACACACACACACACACACACTCTTTAATTTGTACAACACTAGGAGTGATTGTATGGATCCTGGTCTAAACAGAGCCATGTGCTGTGGAGACAGAAGACATTCAGGTGGCTATCATGAGACATGAGCCTGCTGCAGTCCTGTGCCCTGCCCAAGGGAGACACATACACCAACAAACACACACACACTCTCTCACACAAACCATTAGGCTAGATATTTACAGTACAGCACAAGGCCAGACTCACTCTGCCAAGCAACCATTAAGGTCATATCCAGGGCATGCTACTTAACTATGTGTTCTAGAAGACACATGTAGAATGATTACTCAAGCTTTCCATGTGATCACTCTGTGTTGCCACCCCACCAACCCAATATCTTTATAGCCTTGACTGCTGAGTTCTAAATAACAAACCATCAAGCACACACACACAATAGCCTATTTTCTGGATGGAGAGCAGCAGTCTTTTTACCTAACAAAGCTGTGTTGTTTACAGTAAGAATGAGGGAAATAATAAGCTATTAACAGTATTTTATACTGCAGTGAAATTGTATTAAAATAGGTAAAAGAAAAAGAGCAATTCTCTTTAACATACATGTCACGAGGACGTTTTGCAGTGCAGAATTCCCAGAAAGGGAAGATAAGTGATTCATTTAGTATTCTTCCAGACCTCTACGTTCCCACTGGTAACAATACATTTCCAGTGTCATTCATCACTATGTGAAAGTCCAAACTTGGTATTTAGATTTGGTATTTGTAAGCGACAGTACATTATATAGGGGTAATTATACACTGTATGTAAAACATACCCCATACACCACAGATCTAGTGCCGTCAGAAAGTATTCATACCCCTTGACTTATTCCACATTTTGTTGTGTTACAGCCTGAATTATTATAATTTTTTTTCTCTCACCCATCTACACACAAGATCCCATAATGACAAAGTGAGAACATGTTTAAAGGCATTTTTGCACATTTATTGAAAATGAAATACAGAAATATCTGATTTACATAAGGATCCACACCCCTGAGTCAATACTTTGCTGAATGCACATTTACAACTACAATGTAGTTGATCCATTCTCAGTTTTCTCCTATCACAGCCATTAAACTCTAACTGTTTTGAAGTCACCATTGGCCTCATGAAATCCCTGAGCGGTTTCCTTCCTCTCCGGCAACTGAGTTAGGAAGGACGCCTGTATCTTTGTAGTGACTGGGTGTATTGATAAACCATCTAAAGTGTCATTAATAACTTCACCATTGTCAAAGGGATATTCAATGTCTGCTTTTTTTTTACCCATCTACCAATAGGTGCCCTTCTTTGTGAGGCATTGGAAAACCTCCCTAGTTTGTGGTTGAATCTATGTTCGAAATTCACTGCTTGATGGCGATACCTTACAGATAATTGTATGTGTGGGGTACAGAGATGAAGTAGTCATTCAAGAATCATGTTAAACACTATTATTGCATACAGAGTCCATGCAACTTATTATGTGACCTGTTAAACACATTTTTACTCCTGAACTTATTTAGTCTTGCCATAACAAAGGAGTTGAATACTTATTGACTCAAGGCATTTCAGCTTTAATTTGTAATTCATTTGTACAATTTTGAAAAACATAATTCCACTTTGACATTATGGGGTATCGTGTGTAGGCCAGTGTTCCTAGGCCGGAATTGAAAATATGAATTTGTTCTTAACTGACTTGCCTAGTTAAATAAAGATAAATAAAAATACAAAAATCTCAGTTTAATCCATTTGAAATTCAGGCTGTAACAAAATGTGTAAAAAGTCAAAGGGTGTGAAAACTTTCTGAAGGCACTGTAGTTTTATCCCAAGTGTTGGCAAAATGTGAAGCCAGCATTCGGTTGCCTAGATATAGTGGTCAGGTTTTAATTTGGAAAGTAATTATTTTCCACAGAGTTTTTAGTCATGAAGCAGAGGCTTTTATCCAGAGAGACTTACAATACCAAGTGCATTTCAACAAGCAGGCAAAAAACAAACACTTTTTGTGATCATCGTATGTAAAACCCTCCTCAAAGGAAATGCTACTAACACACTAACACATTATGTGTGTGTGTGTGTCTGTGTGTGTGTGTTTGTGTGCATGCACGTATGTGTATGTGTCAACAGGAGAACCACTGCCTGCGTATTAAGATTCTTGGCGACTGCTACTACTGTGTGTCTGGGCTGCCAGAGGCCCGGGCCGACCACGCATCCTGCTGTGTGGAGATGGGTGTGGACATGATCGAGGCCATCTCGTGAGTATGGCACGGCCAAATACATATATAGCGCCTTCGGAAAGTACTCAGACCCCTTGACTTTTTCCACATTTTGTTACGTTACAGCCTTATTCTAAAATGGATTAAATAAATACAAATCCTCAGCAATCTACACACAATACCCCATAATGACATTTTTACAAATGTATTCAAATGAAAAACAGAAATACCTTATTTACCTAAGTATTCAGACCCTTTGCTATGAGACTCGATATTGAGCTCAGTTGCGTCCTGTTTCCATTGATCATCCTAGAGATGTTTCTACAACTTGATTGGAGTCCACCTGTGGTAAAGTCAATTGATTGGACATGATTTGGAAAGACACACACCTGTCTGTATAAGGTCCCACAGTTGACAGTGCACGTCAGAGCGAAAACCAAGCGATGAGGTCAAAGGAATTGTCCGTAGATCTCCGAGACAGGATTGTGTCGAGGCACAGATCAGGGTAAAGGTACCAAACATTTTTTGCAGCATTGAAGGTCCCCAAGAACACAGTGGCCTCCATCATTCTTAAATGGAAGAAGTTTGGAACCACCAAGACTCTTCCTAAAGCTGGCCACCGGTCAAACTGAGCAATCGGGGGAGAAGGGCCTTGGTCAGGGAGGTAACCAATAATCCGATAGTCACCCTGACAGAGCTCTAGAGTTCCTCTGTGGAGATGGGAGAACCTTCCAGAAGGACAACCATCTCTGCAGCAGTCCACCAATTAGGCCTTTGTGGTAGAGTGAGCAGACTGCAGCCACTCCTGAGTAAAAGGCACATGACAGCCTGCTTGGAGTTTGCCAAAAGGCCTGTAAAGACTCTCAGACCATGAGAAACAAGATTCTCTGGTCTGATGAAACCAAGATTGCCAACCGTCATGTCTGGAGGAAACCTTGCACCATCAATACGGTGAAGCATGGTAGTGGCAGAATCATGCTATAGGGATGTTTTTCAGCGGCAGGGACTGGGAGTCTAGTCAGGATCGAGGAAAAGATGAACGGAGCAAAGTACAGAGAGATCCTTGATGAAAACTTGCTTCAGAGTGCTCAGGGCCTCAGACTGGGGCGAAGGTTCACCTTCCAACTGGACAACTACTTAAGCACACAGCCAAGACAGTGCAGGAGTGGCTTCGGGCAAGTCTCTGAATGTTGATGAATGGCCCAGCCAGAGCCCGGACTTGAACCCAATCGAACATCTCTGGAGAGACCTGAAAATAGCATTGCAGCAACACAATCCTGTCTCAGAGTTCTACGGACAATTCCTTCGACCTCATGGTTTGGTTTTTGCTCTGACATGCACTGTCAACTGTGGGACCTTAAATAGACAGGTGTGTGCCTTTCCAAATCATGTCCAATTAATTGAATTTACCACAGGTGGACTGCAATCAAATTGTAGAAACATCTCAAGGATGATCAATGTAAAACAGGATGCATTTTTTTATTTAATCAATTTTAGAATAAGGATGTAATGTAACAAAATGTGGAAAAAGTCAGGGGGTCTGAATACTTATATATAACTACATCCTCTAAATGACAGAAATGTCAAATGTGAATGTTTTATATACAGATCTCATATTACTGTATTGAATGATCATATAATTCAATACAGTAGTATATGAGATCTGTATATAAAACGTTCACATTTAACATTTCTGTCATTTAGAGGATGCAGTTATCGATAGCGACTTACAGTAAGTGAATTCATCTTAAAATAGCTAAATGAGACAACCACATATCACAGTCAAATATGCAGGATACAAACATTCCATATATAGCGTTTTGCAAAAAACACGTATTCATACACATCTAAAATCTATGAATAAAACATCTGAGAACAGTCATATTTTACACACACGTGAAGGTACCCGTAAGCAATAATTTCAAATGTGAAAAATAGGTCAATATAGCATTTTGGATATAAACTCTTCAATTGTTCTTCAATCCTGTTCCCGGAGAGCCACAGGATGGACAAGCCTTGTTTCAGACAGGTGGTAGGAGGCAGGTGTGCATTAGTGCCGTAGTACTCCTACACTTCCAGGCCCAGAGAAACCAGAAAGGTTCAAATCAGGTTCACTCTATACGCATGAAGAGGCACTTAGCCTAATTTGTGTCTGCAGAAGTTGAGTCAATGAGTCCAGGACAGGTGCTTGGTGTGCTTGGTGTGCTTGAAACAGTCTAATGCTGATTGTGTTACTGTTCAGTTGTATTTTTTTGTGGCGTCTGATTGGTGTTTGCTGAGAGAGATAAGGGCTGGCTGATTTATTGATTGGCTGTTTCTGAATGATGAGACAGATGTCTGTCTCCGCTCACAGACCTGACTGTCTGCCCCTCAGCACTCCTGTCAGCAGTAGTGTGTTTGTATGTGTGTGCGTCAGTGTGTGTGTGTGTATGTACGCACGTGCGTGCAATTGACTGTGTTTTCGTCCCTTCGACCAGAGCGGCTGTGGTTATTGCATTTTTGCTTCATTTAGCTTTCTCCTTTTTCTAAGCAGTCCCCCAACTTCCATGACGCAATAACATGGAACAATGTTATAAAATCTAGAATATTGCCACTGATAAAGAGTTTAAAAGGCGAAGGTCAGAAAATGTTCTGGTTCAGTGTCCCTGCCCTCTACATTCACACGGAGTCAGCGAGGCACCGTATTAGGAGACTGCTGTGACATTATAATGAGGTGATTACAGCATTGTAACCAAATATACTGAGCTTGAGCAATTTTGACAAAAACAATTGATATACACTATACACAACCCTTGAATGTGAACACCTACTCATTCAAGGGTTTTTCTTTATTTTGTACCATTTTCTACATTGTAGAATAATACTGAAGACATCAAAACTATGAAATAACGCATATGGAATCATGTAGTAACCAAAAAGTGTTAAACAAATCAAAATATATTTTATATTTGAGTTTCTTCAAATAGCCACCCTTTGCCTTGATGATATCTTTGCACACTCTTGGCATTCTCTAAAGCAGCTTCATGGCATAGCCACATTGAATGCATTTCAATTAACAGGTGTGCCTTCTTAAAAGTTAATTGGTGGAATTTCTTTCCTTCTTAATGCATTTGAGCCAATCAGTTGTGTTGTGACAATGTAGTGGGGTATACAGAAGATAGCCCTATTTGGTAAAAGGACACGTCCATATTATGGCAAGAACAGCTCAAATAAGAGAAACGGCACTCCATCATTACTTTCAGTCAATACGGAACATTTCAAGAACTTTGAAAGTTTCTTCAAGTGCAATCGCAAAAACCATCAAGCGCTATGATGAAACTGGCTCTCATGAGGACCGCCACAGGAAAGGAAGACCCAGTGTTACCTCACTCCAGAGGATAAGTTCATTAGAGTTACCAGCCTCAGAAATTGCAGCCTAAATAAATGCTTCACAGAGTTCAAGTAACAGACACATCTCAACATCAACTGTTCAGAGGAGACTGTGTGAATCAGGTCTTCATGGTCAAATTGCTGCAAAGAAACCACTACTAAAGGACACCAATAAGAAGAAGATACTTGCTTGGGCCAAGAAACATGAACAATGGACATTAGACCGGTGGAAATTTGTCCTTTGCTCTGGAGTCCAAATTTGAGATTTTTGGTTCCAACTGCCGTGTCTTTGTGAGATGCGGTGTGGGTGAACAGATGATCTCCGCATGTGTATTTCCCACCGTAAAGCATGGAGGAGGAGGTGTTATGGTGTGGGGTGCTTTGCTTGTGACACTGGCTGTGATTTATTTAGAATTCAAGGCACACTTAACCAGCATAGCTACCACAGGATTCTGCACCGATGCCCCATCCCATCTGGTTTGTGCTTAGTGGGACTATCATTTGTTTTTCAACAGGACAATGACCCAACACACCTCCAGGCGGTGTAGGGGCTATTTTACCAAGAAGTAGAGTGACGGAGTGTTGCATCAGATGACTTGGCCTCCACAATCACCCAAACACAACCAAATTGAGATGGTTTGGGATGAGTCGGAAAAGGAAAAGCAGCCAACAAGTGCTCAGCATATGTGGGAATTCCTTTAAGACTGTTGGAAAAGCATTCCAGGTGAAGCTGGTTGAGAGAATGTCAAGTGTGTGTGCAAAGCTGTCATCAAGGCAAAGGGTGGCTATTGGAAGAATGTCAAATATAAAATATATTTTGATTTGTTTAACACTTTTTTGTTAACTACATGATTCCATATGTGCTATTTCATAGTTTCAATGTCTTCACTATTATTCTACAATTTATAAAATAGTAAAAATAAAGAAAAACCCTTGAATGAGTAGGTGTTCTAAAACTTTTGACCTGTAGTGTTTGTTGCCCTAAAGCGATTCACATACGGAAATATCGCCGATTTCACTGCCGAGTACACATCTTGTCCCTCTAGTTAAAGCAGCTAATGCCTAGGAAGGCGACAGCTGCCGGTGACCATAGGAACAAAATAAACAAACATTATCGACGTAAAAATGTATTCACATGCAACAGAAATTATTAATTAAAAAATCAATTCGAAAGAAGTTACTTTTATTGTTAAAAGTGACTCTGTAAACTGATAGTGTTAGCCAGCTAGCTAGCTAAAGTGGAAAAGTTAGCTGGACATACATGCTGATGTATTACAACGCAGGCTATGTTTTCTCATGTGATTGGTGAACAACAACGGCACAGAATCCTATTTTCTCAGCCTCGGTTGAGCTGCTTTCACATGCACGAGTACCGCCGACCACTCCATCTGGATAGAATACTTTGGAACAGATTTCCTCTTTTCTCCCTCCAAATCAGTGCTCAGTGGTCTCTAACTGTTTCTATCTGTGTCTGTGTGTGTGTGTTCTAGGCTCGTGAGAGAGGTCACAGGGGTCAATGTGAACATGCGTGTGGGCATCCATAGCGGCAGGGTCCACTGTGGGGTACTGGGACTCAGGAAGTGGCAGTTTGACGTGTGGTCCAACGATGTCACGTTAGCTAATCACATGGAGGCTGGGGGCGCGGCAGGGTACGTTTGGCCAATCATGACAAACCAGTACAGAGTCACTCACCCAATGACACTACATCTCTCCTATGCTCTGTATCAAAATACACTATAATACTACCTAGAATAGCACTTAGAATGAACTTTTGTATTGGGCATACATTCTAAGTGGTATGCTACTATGTATATGGGTATGTAAGGGATAATCAACGAGGGGCTATGCGTTCTATGGAAAATAATGAACGGCGTGGAAGGTGTGTTCCACGACATGCTAGCAGTCCCAGAGAGTGCGTAGAGCCCCGAGTTGATTATCCCTTTTTTAACCATGGCTATAATTTAACACATTTGTCAGTAGAAATGTGTTCAACATTCACTGAAGTAGTTAGCAAGTTTACTAGATAGCTACAGTAGTTGCCGTGGTAACCAAACAAACAGACTTGCTAGTTTAGCTAACCAAATTCTGAAAATCTAATTCAACAATACCGATACTGTTTTCAATTCAGCTTTTGCTTACAAAAGCAGCTTAAACAAAACATGTAAAAATGAACTATAGCCATTGAATTCTACCGTGCAAATATACTGTGCCTTATAGGGAAGTAATGCATGCTCTAGAATGCCCTTCATGTCAATTAGAAATGAGTATTCAACGCCATGGTAGAAAATCACTATATCACTGGCAAACAAATATTTACACTACATTATTTTTAATTTTGCACAATCCTTTTTGATGGTACAGTTGAAGTCGGAGTTTACATACACCTTAGCCAAATACATTTAAACTCAGTTTTTCACAATTCCTGACATTTAATCCGAGTAACAATTCCCTGTTTTAGGTCAGTTACGATCACCACTTTATTTTAAAAATGTGAAATGTCAGAACAATAGTAGAGAGAATGATTTATTTCAGCTTTTATTTCTTTCATCACATTCCCAGTGGGTCAGAAGTTTACATACACTCAATTAGTATTTGGTAGCATTGCCTTTAAATTAATTAACTTGGGTCAAACATTTCGGTTAGCCTTCCACAAGCTTCCCACAATAAATTGGGTGAATTTTGGCCCATTCCTCCTGACAGAGCTGGTGTAACTGAGTCAGGTTTGTAGGCCTCCTTCCTCGCCCACGCTTTTTCAGTTCTGCCCACAAATTTTCTATAGGATTGAGGTTGGTTTTGGAGCAGTGGCTTCTTCCTTGCTGAGCGGCCTTTTAGGTTAAGTCGATATAGGTCTCATTTTACTGTGGATATAGATACTTTTGTACCTGTTTCCTCCAGCATCTTCACAAGGTCCTTTGCTGATGTTCTGGGATTGATTTGCACTTTTCGCACCAAAGTAAGTTAATCTCTAGAAGACAGAACGTATCTCCTTCCTTCCTACTTGCGCACTATTGTTTGTATAGATGAACATGGTACCTTCAAGTGTTTGGAAATTGCTCCCATGGATGAACCAGACTTGTGGAGCCCTACAAAAGAAGTTCTGAGGTCTTGGCTGATTTCTTTTGATTTTCCCATGATGTCAAGCAAAAGAGGCACTGAGTTTGAAGGTTGGCCTTGAAATACATCCACAGGTACACCTCCAATTGACTCAAATGATGTCAATTAGCCTATCAGAAGCTTGACATCATTTTCTGGAATTTTTTAAGCTGTTCAAAGGCACAGTCAACTTAGCATATGTAAACTTCTGACCCACTGGAATTGTGATACAGTGAATTATAAGTGAAGTAATCTGTCTGTAAACAATTGTTGGAAAAATGACTTGTGTCATGCACAAAGTAGATGTCCTAACTGACTTGCCAAAACTATAGTTTGTTTACATGACATTTGTGGAGTGGTTGAAAAACGAGTTTTAATGACTCCAAGCTAAGTGTATGTACAGTTCCGACTTCAACTGTATAATCCTGAAATGAATGAATGAATAATAATGACCATTGTGTCCAGTAAGTCATTGCTGTGTTTTTGTGCCAGGCGTATCCACATCACCAAGGCCACTCTGAACTACCTGAATGGAGACTATGACGTGGAGCCAGGATCAGGAGGAGAGAGGAACGTCTATCTGAAGAGGCACAACATCGAAACCTACCTCATCGTGGGCTGCAGCCAGAAAAGGGTACAGTACAGCCTTGTCATCCCTTTACTGTTAGATTAGGTTATTATGACTATGACCCAGAGTTTTACCTGATCACGTGATCTGACCCTTTAAAAGGACACCTCACAGTTTTTAACCACATCTTTCATCGCTATTTTCCCATGTAGACACTGGTATGGTGCTGGAGATAATGAATAAAATAATACTAGTAATATTAGTCCCGTGCAAATACGGCTTTACACAGACATGTGTAAGATTTCCAGTGTAAATTACACAGACATGAGTAAGATTTCCAATGTAAATTACACAGACATGAGTAAGATTTCCAATGTAGATACTTGACTAGGAAAAACTCTGGGTTGACTGTAATAGGAAAACAAACTCAGCCCTGCTCAGTCAAAATTCTGATACATTTTCATAAACACTTTTTTATTTACTGGCTGATTATCATGCTTTCAGGCTGTCGTATTTTTTTTAGAAGCAGCTGGTCGGCTTACTTTTGGAAATCATGCGTCTCTAAAGAGTGATGTCACCCATTCTCTCACCATGAGATAATGTTTGTTTACGTACAGTACAATGTCCTTTTAATCAGCTGAGGAGATATTATATCAGTAGTGTGTGTGTGTGTCATATCATATCAGTCCTGTGGCTATATCAGAAGCCTTGACTCTAATCCTGCTAACATATCATATGAGTCCTGTGGTGATATCAGAAGCCTTGACTAAAATCCTGCTAACATATCATATCATATCAGTCCTGTGGCGATATCAGAAGCCTTGACTCTAATTCTGCTAACATATCATATCATATCAGTCCTGTGGCGATATCAGAAGCCTTGACTCTAATCCTGCTAACATATCATATCATATCAGTCCTGTGGCGATATCAGAAGCCTTGACTCTAATCCAGCTAACATATCATATCAGTCCTGTGGTGATATCAGAAGCCTTGACTCTAATCCTGCTAACATATCATATCATATCAGTCCTGTGGCGATATCAGAAGCCTTGACTCTAATCCAGCTAACATATCATATCAGTCCTGTGGTGATATCAGAAGCCTTGACTCTAATCCAGCTAACATATCATATCAGTCCTGTGGCGATATCAGAAGCCTTGACTCTAATCCTGCTAACATATCATATCAGTCCTGTGGCGATATCAGAAGCCTTGACTCTAATCCTGCTAACATATCATATCATATCAGTCCTGTGGCAATATCAGAAGTCTTGACTCTAATCCAGCTAACATATCATATCATATCAGTCCTGTGGCGATATCAGAAGCCTTGACTCTAATCCAGCTAACATATCATATCTTATCAGTCCTGTGGCGATATCAGAAGCCTTGACTCTAATCCTGCTAACATATCATATCATATCAGTCCTGTGGTGATATCAGAAGCCTTGACTCTAATCCTGCTAACATATCATATCAGTCCTGTGGTGATATCAGAAGCCTTGACTCTAATCCAGCTAACATATCATATCTTATCAGTCCTGTGGCGATATCAGAAGCCTTGACTCTAATCCTGCTAACATATCATATCATATCAGTCCTGTGGTGATATCAGAAGCCTTGACTCTAATCCAGCTAACATATCATATCTTATCAGTCCTGTGGCGATATCAGAAGCCTTGACTCTAATCCTGCTAACATATCATATCATATCAGTCCTGTGGTGATATCAGAAGCCTTGACTCTAATCCTGCTAACATATCATATCAGTCCTGTGGTGATATCAGAAGCCTTGACTCTAATCCAGCTAACATATCATATCAGTCCTGTGGCGATATCAGAAGCCTTGACTCTAATCCTGCTAACATATCATATCATATCAGTCCTGTGGCGATATCAGAAGTCTTGACTCTAATCCAGCTAACATATCATATCATATCAGTCCTGTGGCGATATCAGAAGCCTTGACTCTAATCCAGCTAACATATCATATCTTATCAGTCCTGTGGCGATATCAGAAGCCTTGACTCTAATCCTGCTAACATATCATATCATATCAGTCCTGTGGTGATATCAGAAGCCTTGACTCTAATCCTGCTAACATATCATATCAGTCCTGTGGTGATATCAGAAGCCTTGACTCTAATCCAGCTAACATATCATATCTTATCAGTCCTGTGGCGATATCAGAAGCCTTGACTCTAATCCTGCTAACATATCATATCATATCAGTCCTGTGGTGATATCAGAAGCCTTGACTCTAATTCAGCTAACATATCATATCTTATCAGTCCTGTGGCGATATCAGAAGCCTTGACTCTAATCCTGCTAACATATCATATCATATCAGTCCTGTGGTGATATCAGAAGCCTTGACTCTAATCCTGCTAACATATCATATCAGTCCTGTGGTGATATCAGAAGCCTTGACTCTAATCCAGCTAACATATCATATCATATCAGTCCTGTGGCGATATCAGAAGCCTTGACTCTAATCCTGCTAACATATCATATCATATCAGTCCTGTGGTGATATCAGAAGCCTTGACTCTAATCCTGCTAACATATCATATCAGTCCTGTGGTGATATCAGAAGCCTTGACTCTAATCCTGCTAACATATCATATCATATCAGTCCTGTGGTGATATCAGAAGCCTTGACTCTAATCCAGCTAACATATCATATCATATCAGTCCTGTGGTGATATCAGAAGCCTTGACTCTAATCCAGCTAACATATCATATCAGTCCTGTGGCGATATCAGAAGCCTTGACTCTAATCCTGCTAACATATCATATCATATCAGTCCTGTGGCGATATCAGAAGCCTTGACTCTAATCCAGCTAACATATCATATCATATCAGTCCTGTGGTGATATCAGAAGCCTTGACTCTAATCCAGCTAACATATCATATCATATCAGTCCTGTGGCGATATCAGAAGCCTTGACTCTAATCCAGCTAACATATCATATCATGGGTACTTTCACATTGGGAATGGGTTGGTTCTCACGATCCCTGTTACAATAGTTACATTACAGACCTGCCCTAATAAACTGTTTACAAGAATTGATACCTTTTAATCGTGCATCCCAAATGACACCCTATTCCCTATAGAGAGTGCACTACAGTGCCATTTGAGGCAGAGCCTTAGAGTTCACTACCTTTTCCGTTCAGTTTGAACCACTACACTCATCCCAGGTCAGCTCTCACTACCTAGAAGCATATTTAATTGTAGTAGGAACCGTTGAAAACTGATCTACAGTAGAGTAAGTGATTGTTGCATGGAATTCCCCCAGTATTCCCCTACAAGTATAGCTGTCAGGGGTGGAAATGGGGGGCAACCCGGGAGTGAAATAATTTTAGCATGATCTTTAATTCAAGGATTTTACATTGGTGGTTTCCTGGTCCCCAGAGTGACTTTTACCATTACCACCCCTAGTATATCTGTCTCCCTTACCTTGCAGAAAGAAGAGAAGGCGATGATAGCCAAAATGAACCGTCAGCGCGCCAACTCTGTCTCCCACAACACGGGCCACTGGACCGACCGACCTTTCTACAACCACGGAGGAAACCAGATCTCCAAGGAGATGAAGAGGATGGTGAGATACCATTCTGTCCTCACCGCCATTCAGACTTTATCTTTACTCTTCTCTGATCTGGCCTTCACAGCAAGGCCAGGTTGTGGTTGTTGTGTGTTTGTGTATTAACCAGGGACTATAGAAAGCCAAGGACGTGAGGCGGTTATGTCATTGCATACGGTATATCTTTCATTGTCTCCCTAGGCTCTCTCTGTCTTTAGTCTAGCATTTAGCTCCAGGGTCACAGTGCCCCCACCCCTGTTTCACTGCCCCTGACCCGGTGCCCAAGAAACCCCACAGAGAGAGAGAGAGAGAGAGAGAGAGAGAGAGAGAGAGAGAGAGAGAGAGAGAGAGAGAGAGAGAGAGAGAGAGAGAGAAGAGCAGAGTCAGTGGAGCAGTAGCAGGATGACAACAATCAGTCAGGGCCTTAATGATTTAATCAGTCACCAATAAGGGAAAGTCACCTGAGGCGGATACACCTTTTATCTGTGTGTTTCCTGTCTGTGTAGACGTCAGTGAGCTGAGGTCTGACATAGAACAGAATGGTGAACGTACCATCAGACCTCAGAGCACAACTACCACATTATATAATATTATAATAGTCATTTAACAGATGCTTTTATCCCAATACACTTTTTTCCCAAAACTGTCAGTATTGACAGTTACACATCTATTCAATATATCCATGTCTCTCCTCTCTTCTGAGACGATGATGGAAATCATTTGCATTCAGTAATGAATTCCCAGAAAGCTTCTGTATAGTCTCAAGGGTAGAGGGGGTGGCAGGCTGGCATGCTGGCAGCAAGCAGTGGCCCTTCACACTACAGTTCACCTCTCCAGCAAGTGTCTCTCGAGGACTACTCACTCTGTCACAATACAATACGTGGGCAACAAGGATGAAGAAATACCATAACATTCAGTCAGTGAGGTCCCATCTGCAGCAGAATAACATTACTCAGAATCCCAGGGGGAATCATCTCTCTTACACAACAAAGACATACACCAAAGCACACACCCATACACACACGTACACAAACGCATACACATGCACAGAAGCACAAACACACACACACAGAAAAAAGCTATAGTGGTGTGACCATTGGGTCCTCTTTCTGTTCCCCAAGGCCTCCCACTGTGCTAAAACAATGCTGCTATGGTGACTCACTGTCTGTTGTTTACCTCTCCTCCTCTCTCATTCCATCCCTTCCCCTCTCACCTCCTCTCCTTTTCTCTCCTCTCCTAACATTAACTCAAGGGCACTATGTCAATACAATAATGGTCTGAGTCTGCTTCCAGTCGCAGCGCACCTGCCTACTATTGTCTTTACCCCAGAGTTTTTGGTGTGCAGATTATAGTCAGATAATTATTTCTGGTTATCTCTTTATCTTATTATCTCTTCCCTGCTGGATCTGAAATCAGTGTTTGAAATCAATGAATGAGCTCAGTGCGTGTGGGCGTAAGTAAGTCCTGTCTGATTTAATTATTGGCTAGCTGCAACAGGACAGCTGTATTGTGAGAGACAGTCTCTCTTTGGCAGATTAATATATACTACGCAGTTGGATGTCTGCCTCTATCTCTCTCTCTGTCTGTCTCTCTCTCTTGCTCTGTCTGTCTGTCTGTCTGTCTGTCTGTCTGTCTGTCTGTCTGTCTGTCTGTCTGTCTGTCTGTCTGTCTGTCTGTCTGTCTGTCTGTCTGTCTGTCTGTCTGTCTGTCTGTCTGTCTGTCTGTCTGTCTGTCTGTCTGTCTGTCTCTCTCTTGTAACCCTCCACTCCTGTACTCTTACTTTTTAGTCATACACCGAAGTTCACAGACAGTCAGTTGGTGGTCTGAACATGAACTTAGTAATATTTGTCTTAGCTCTGTCTCTGTCTCTCTCCCTATATCTCTTTCCACATCTCTATCTCTCTATCTTTCTCCCTCCCTATATCTCTGTCTCTGTCCCTCTCTCCTCATCCCCTTGCACAGATATAAAGAAAGAGCAGAGATAGAGGGAGCAAGGAGAAAGGGAGCAAGACAGATTGCATGAAAGAGGGGGAGAGAATGTGTGTGAGGCGAAAGGAAAGGGAGTCACGTAGTAATTCCCACTAGCCCCTGTCCTCCAACTTCCTGGCAGTGCAGGGCAGGCAGCGGAGTAGAGATTACTTATAATGACCTGCTGTCAACTGTGTTTCTTGCGTACATTCCTACTATGTCATTAATCACTGTTCTCCTATTCCGTATAAAATACAGAGAATGCTGGTATTTGGGGATGTTCCCCCTCTCTGTTTGTAGAGTGTAGTTTTATCAGTGGAATTGCTTATGTTATAAAAGACATCCTAGAAATTCTGCTGGAAAGTCACATCCAAGAGGGGTGAGGGTTTCAGGGTATTTTCAGCTTAGTCCACAATTGGGGCAATTGAGGAGTATAGATTTTACCAAGATGTGACAAAGGCACAAAGTAATAGGTTTAATGGTCAGACAGAAGAGTGAATTGTAATTTATGTACATATGGGAGTGGATTTGTTGATATGGAAGTAGCTCTAAGTCTAGATGACTATCTCCTGGAGATGTGTTGATGTTTCTAGGAACTGTACAGCACAGCATATTTTCTCCCGTTGTTGTTGCTGCTATCTTCATCCAATAGAGGGCAATGCAGTTCCGTGATTGGTGTAGAAATTCTTAATTTCACCTAATGGGCTCCTATTTTGTGTCAAACTCAAGTTAGTTTGCAATTTTGTTATGTAAAAACTGCCGCACTGACATTTTCCAGTCCTAAAGCCAGGTTCGGCAATTTACCTGTCTAACATCAGCTCGCTTGCGCAATATCTGAGGTGTGTCCTTAAAAACAAGCGCAAAGTGACAATTTCATACAACTTAAAGTGTTCTTTGTTTCTAAATATGAGATTTGCCAGCACAAAAGGCACATCTCTCTTCCATGGGCACCGTGTGTCATGGCTGGATAGGTTGAGCTTCCGCTCTCAAAATCCATTACATTATCAACTGCATTAACGTTAACACCTGCTTTTTGTGGGTCTTAAAACTTCTCATTAGCGTTTCCCCCCAGCTCGTTTAATTTGATGATTAAAAACCAAGCATAGCCTACCCTCCCTTTAATCAAGGCTGGTTTAGCAGTATCGCATAGGTGTGTATTTTTATCCTGGCCATTAGCTAAGTAGCCTACAGATAAAGGGGTTTTAAATGGTCTACTGAGAGTGCTTTCAAATATATTTTTTTGCCTTCATGCTTTTTAATTATTCACATACCTGCATACTTCATTTCACTTGTTCAAGTAGGCTATCCATCCTCATTTTCAAAGAGTGCCCCTCATCCTATTACCAAAGACGCACCCCTCCAAACTATTCAGTCCTCCTATAATGCCATATCAGCGGCAGATTATTTTTTTAATCTGCCTTGCACATAGGCAACGATACAATTGACATGAGCATAGTATTTTGTATAGACGTGTAATAGTTATGCATACACACATTTAGGCCAACGTGTGCACACAGTGCCATGGAACGAGAGAATCGATTTATGCAATCATGCTTCTGACCCCATCCTATTTAGGAATATTGTTGTTGTTTTAAAAAACAGATTGCTTGTTTTCCGTTTTATATCAAGGTTACCTTTACCCTAAGCCTAGGCTACTAAGCCTGGTTCAACAGCAATGTGTCTTGTCGTATTTATCCTGGCTTGCAAAGTAGCCCATAAAAGGTGTTTAAATGGTCTATTTGTCAGAGTGCCTTGAATTTATAATATAATGCACATCCTGAAACATACACACATGTGCCTACCTGCATACTTTGTTTAGCTTGTTCAAGTATCCATCCCCATCTCTCATCCGGTGGTCAAAGACGCTCTCCTACAAATATATTTCAATGATTTAGTCCTATATAATGCAGTATCAACGGGAGAACTATTCTATATTTTGCTTATTGAGAACGTGCCTCACACATACAATACAATTTCCGTGAGCCTAGTATTTTCTATTTTAAGTGTGATGTGTAAAGACATGTAGTTTGGCTATAGCTCATTGAAGCCAATTACAACAATGTTGACTGCCAGCACTCCAGACATAGGCTATTGAACTAACACTGGATGTTTTTTGGATTGTTGTTGACATCACTCGTTACTGTAGCCTATGCTTTTCAAAAAACTGTAATATCAACACACAATGGACCAAGATGAGAATATTCTGTGGCCCCAGCCGAATTGGAGTTGTTCACAACACAAAGACAGCCAACAACCTACAGAACTTGAGACAAGCGCATGCAGCATTAAGCCACGGAACTAGTTGATTGGCCAGTGAGTGGCCAAGCCCTCGTCACACCTACAACTTGTTTGTTCATCAAAACCTAGCCCTTTTGCGCCACTACCAGCTATTGTGCTCATAATCCCGGCTGTGAAATTAGCCAAATATATTTGACACACCCCAGGACCTATAGCTCTACTGCCAGCGCTTTGATTGACCATTTCGTTAGGTTTTTAAAATAGAGCCCCATGTGTTGTAAATAAATAAACGTACATTATTATGAATTAGGTGTGCGGTAAACAACACAAACCACCCTGCTGGTATAATTATCCGTGTCAAGCTTTAATGAAGGCTCAGAGAGACCCCCTCGATGGTCTTATGACAGGCAGACAGTCTTCTACAGAAGCACTATCGACTCATCTCCCCAGGAAGATGCCTGGATAGCTATTGTTCTCAACTTTGAATGTGTCTGATATAGCACCCTATTCCCTATATAGTGCACTACTTTTGACCAGAGTTCTATGGGACCTGGTCAAAGCAGTACACTATGTAGGTATGGAATAGGGTGCCATTTGCGACGGAGCTTTTGTTGTTGTTTTTAGCCTCTTGAGCGAAGAGTTTGGGCAGAGATAAAGCTGGCAGAGGTGTCAGTCTCTTGTCTTGGTGGTTGACACTCAATTCTTTGTCAACACCTGACTGTGTGGATGGATTCTACCTCTTTCTCTTCTAAAAAAAACTCTAGCACCACTTAAGGTTCTCAGTTTGCAGATGTTTTTCTGTCAGCTAACACACTGTTCTGCTCTTTTCTTCGTTCTTCTAGGGATTTGAAGACCCCAAGGACAAGTGAGTAGAGACCCCCTATCCCCATCTTGCCTCCTGTGAGTTAAAGTGGTGGGCTGCCTTCTGCTGCAGGTCATGTTTTCAGGGTTTCTAAAGACAAACGGCAGTATCAATGCCATAGATCTTTAAATGATCTAGATACAGTTGAAGTTGGAAGTTTACATACACTTAGGTTGGAGTCATTAAAACTTGTTTTTCAACCACTCCACAAATTTCTTGTTAACCAACTATAGTTTTGGCAAGTCGGTTAGGACATCTACTTTGTGCATGACACAAGTAATTTTTCCAACAATTGTTTATAGACAGATTATTTCACTTATAATTCATTGTATCACAATTCCAGTGGGTCAGAAGTTTACATACACTAAGTTGACTGTGCCTTTAAACAGCTTGGAACATTTCAGAAAATGATGTCATGGCTTTAGAAGCTTCTGATAGGCTAATTGACATCATTTGAGTCAATTGGAGGTGTAACTGTGGATGTATTTCAAGGCCTACCTTGAAACTCAGTGCCTCTTTGCTTGACATAATGGGAAAATCAAAAGAAATCAGCCAAGACCTCAGAAAAAAATTGTAGAGAAATTGTAGAGCTCCACAAGTCTGGTTCATCCTTGGGAGCAATTTCCAAACGCCTGAAGGTACACGTTCATCTGTACAAACAATAGTACGCAAGTATAAACACCATGGGACCACGCAGCCGTCATACCGCTCAGGAAGGAGACGCGTTCTGTCTCCTAGAGATGAACGTACTTTGGTGTGAAAAGTGCAAATCAATCCCAGAACAACAGCAAAGGACCTTGTGAAGATGCTGGAGGAAACAGGTACAAAAGTATCTATATCCACAGTAAAACGAGTCCTATATCGACATAACCCGAAAGGCCTTTCAGCAAGGAAGAAGCCACTGCTCCAAAACCGCCATAAAAAAGTCAGACTACAGTTTGCAACTTTACATAGGGACAAAGATCGTATTTTTGGGAGAAATGTCCTCTGGTCTGATGAAACAAAAATAGAACAGTTTGGCCATAATGACCATCGTTATGTTTCGAGGAAAAAGGGGGAGGCTTGCAAGCCGTAGAACACCTTCCCAACCGTGAAGCACGGGGGTGGCAGCATCATGTTGTGGGGGTGCTTTGCTGCAGGAGGGACTGGTGCTCTTCACAAAATTGATGGCATCATGAGGAAGCAAAATTATGTGGATATATTGAAGCAACATCTCAAGACATCAGTCAGAAAGTTAAAGCTTGGTCGCAAATGTGTCTTCCAAATGGACAATGACCCCAAGCATACTTCCAAAGTTGTGGCAAAATGGCGTAAGGACAACAAAGTCAAGGTATTGGAGTGGCCATCACAAAGCCCTGACCTCAAACCTATAGAAAATTTGTGGGCAGAACTGAAAAAGTGTTTGCGAGCAAGGAGGCCTACAAACCTGACTCACTTACACCAGCTCTGTCAGGAGGAATGGGCCAAAATTCACCCAACTTATTGTGGGAAGCTTGTGGAAGGCTACCCAAAATGTTTGACCCAAGTTACCAAATACTAATTGAGTGTATGTAAACTTCTGACCCACTGGGAATGTGATGAAAGAAATAAAAGCTGAAATAAATGATTCTCTCTACTATTATTCTGACATTTGACATTCTTAAAATAAAGTGGTGATCCTAACTGACCTAAGACAGGGAATTGTTACTAGGATTAAATGTCAGGAATTGTGAAAATGTATTTGGCTAAGGTGTTTGTAAACTTCCCGACTTCAACTGTAGGTGTGTCACAGTCACAGAAATAAACTACTGTAGCTATAATACACAGCATAGCAATCGAAAACACAACCAGAACATCCAACTCGCCAACTTGCCAGATTTCTTGTATGACATGGCCATGACATTCATACCCATGAGTGGACAGTGATCTCAATCTGTTATTCAGAAAACATTATAATCACCTGGTTTGAATTTGTCCACTGATCCACTGACAATAGGCCAGATTGCCTCTGTAATTAATGCAATCAAACAATACACTGCTGATTGAATGACCGATTATTCCCATCAAACTAACATGATGAGAGTGGTCTGATGATCTCAATCACTTTGCTTATTATGGCCACACTTGATTGGGGTGATGCAGTTCTGTGGTGAAGTGTGGAGTGTGGAGTTAAGTTGTGGTTGTAGCTTGTGGTTGCAGGACTGGGGGCGGGCTGGCCCATAGAGACATAGGACCTCTTGTGATGGCCTGAAACAGAAAACAAAAAAGTGTCTCCTCGTCTTGTGTTATCTAGAAATTTCATTTTCAGAAACACACAGGAAAACCTGAACCCAGAGGACGAGGTGGACGAGTTCCTAGGAAGAGCCATCGACGCCAGGAGTATCGACCGGCTACGCTCCGAACACGTCAAGAAGTTCCTGCTGACCTTCAGAGAACCAGACCTGGAGAAGAAGGTACTGACGTCCTCCTCCAGGGAAGTGACTCTGAATATTCGGACTAGGGCCCTGAGTGAATTTTCTGGATAGATCTTTAGCAGTAGATATGTCAAACGAGTGAGCAGTGTATTCATTTATGTCAGAATTGATTGTCAAAATCAGGCCCTTGGGTTTTTCCTGACTACATGGACCGATCAGGAAAAAGGTTTAGTGTGAGTCTATAACTAAGGGATTTGTCCTTGTCAGGTGGCATGGTCAGTAAACATAGAAAAATGCAGGGCCCTTGTCAAGACAAGCAATTCTGCTACAAATTGCTACACCACTCACTGGCATGTCAAATAAAGCTTAAATGAAGGGAGAGTGGGAGACAGAGAGTGGGTAAACATTTTTGGGTTAAAAGAGAAGATACATAAAAAGTGAGCGGGAAGGAGAGAGAGGGTGAAAGCCGACCGAAAGAGAAGAGGAGAGGCCCCATTTTCAACCTGCTGTCTTTCACCTCTCACTCTCAGTCTCTCTCATCCCTCTGTCAGTCTCTCTCATCCCTCTGTCAGTCTCTCTCGTCAGGGTCATGTTAACCTAACGTAGTAGATGTAAAATAAACGCTTTGAGCGGGGTTGGATAAGAATGGAAGCATCCGGTTTTCAGGCTTGGCCTCTTCTCTGCTTTTCCCGGTTTCAGACAACACCGCTGAGGGTGGGTTATGGTGGGCTGTATAGTGGCTACATAGAGAGGATCAAAATCCCTCTCTCAGTGTGTCTGCCCGCAGCCCCAGCCCAGTCTTTTGTGGGAGAGATAATCACTGCCTTTGTTCTCCTCCATTACCTGTCCACCTACAGATCTCATAATTGACCTCCTGAGTACCATACATTAGGCTATGGATTGCAGTTCAGCTGTGTAACCCTTACCATGCTGTTCTCACAGTGTGATGCTGTTGTGTCAGTATACTGTACAAAATGGTTTGAAGTGAGATGTGAAGCGCACAGCCAGCCTCTGTTTACCTTTCTGCTCTTATATTTTTCCATTTCCGTTTCTCCTTCAGTACTCCAAACAAGTGGACTCCAGATTTGGAGCATACGTGGCCTGCGCCTCTCTTGTCTTCCTCTTCATATGTTTCATCCAGATTGTCATTGTACCACAGTAAGTACTGAATCTCTCCTAGTGGATAGTACCACAGTAAGTACTGAATCTCTCCTAGTGGATATTCATACACTATAGTACCACAGTAAGTACTGAATCTCTCCTAGTGGATATTCATACACTATAGTACCACAGTAAGTACTGAATCTCTCCTAGTGGATATTCATACAGTATAGTACCACAGTAAGTACTGAATCTCTCCTAGTGGATATTCATACACTATAGTACCACAGTAAGTACTGAATCTCTCCTAGTGGATATTCATACACTATAGTACCACAGTAAGTACTGAATCTCTCCTAGTGGATATTCATACAGTATAGTACCACAGTAAGTACAGAATCTCTCCTAGTGGTTATTCATACAGTATAGTACCACAGTAAGTGCTGAATCTCTCCTAGTGGATATTCATACAGTATAGTACCACAGTAAGTGCTGAATAATTCTCTACTAGTGAACCACAGTGCATATCTCCCATATCATTCACAACTTGGAGCCCTAGCTCTTCCTGGGCTGAGGGCAGGGCTTTGGGGATGAGTAGAGGAGGAGACTGAGATAGACAGGACCTAGATGAAGCTGATACTTGAGGGGACTTAGGAAAGGCAGTCCCAGACAGGCCCAGTACAGGGACTTGGCCCAGACATTAATGAATGTCCCGTCACCTGCTGTCACCACCTTTCCTCTCCTCTGCCAGAGGGGCTGATGGGTACCGCTGGGGCTGCCAGCAGCTGGCTGTTTGTTCATTCTCAAGGATGCCCCTCAAGTGTGTACCCCTCTAGCTTTCTCTCTCTCCCTCCTATTGATCTTTTCTTCACCATTCCTTTTTCATTATCCCCTCTTCCTTGATCCTTTTGTCTCACCTTTCTCTCTCTTTCTCTCTCAGACGTATTTACTCATATTTCTCCTATCACTTCTGTAATCCTCTCTCTCTCTCTCTATTCCTCAGCTCCACTCTGATGATTGGGTTCTACACCACCTGTCTGATCATCCTGGTGGCTGTCATGTTTGTCTCAGCAGTCTACTCCTGCTTTGGGGTGAGTACTTATGTTTTCCCAGGAATTTGTTTGTGTTCGGAAGCTTCCTCATACTATGACGTCGATGTCTATACCACAAGACAATGGGCGACAGCACTGCCCATCTATCCAGTACCCATATAGCTCTAGCCCTTAGCCTGACGCACTGGCGCAGTGGGAGCTCTCTGTGGCTGTCTGGGAATGTTGTATCTCACAGTATAACAGGTCTGTTTCCACAGCATGACTGGGCCAATCACACAGCAGGTAAACCTGCTTGGTGGATGGTATTGATTTTTAACTGCCCTGAGAGCAGCAGTCCCCTGGAGAGACAGAGTCAGACTGCTTAGTGAGGCCTTTAGAAAGGAACTGGCATGTAATTGGGCGAAAGATTGAAGTGGACGTAAACTCACAATAGGGATATTACTGTTTTGTCAGTTAAGGATGTTTGAGAATGACGACAGCGGACTTATGATGTCATAGCTGTGTTGTTGTTCCTGGAGGGCCCTCTGGATATTTCATTTCCTGCTCTCTCCTCATTGGCTGATGGCCTTATGAAATAAGCCCTTAAATGGGAATTGGAAACAAGAACAACAGGCTTATGATCTTCTTTAGTTGTAAACTGATGAGATGATATGAGGGATTTTGATATATTGTAGGGCGGCTTTGATAATATTACCATTGTGGCACTATAAGCTCTGGAAAAGTGAGGGTTTTACAATTCCAAAGAAAATGCTGCGTGCATGAACCCCACATTGTAAGGAGTCTGATTTTGTGGGAGAGGAGTAGGGCAGCACTTCAACCAACATGAGTTGAATTGCAGCCAAAAGTCATAGCTGGTATTGTGGCCTGTAGAATACAAACAATACAAACACAACGTTCTCTAGTAACTCAGGGATGACATAGACTGACCATGCCCTCTCCATCCGTCATCTGTGCTTGGGACAGTTTTTCCCGGTGCCTCTCCAGACCTTGTCCAAGAGGATCGTCCAGTCCAGACTCAACAGCACCCTGGTGGGAGTCTTCACCATCATCCTGGTCTTTCTCTCTGCCTTCATCAACATTGTAAGTCACTGAGCCTCCACTCCAAATGGTTGCACATATATTTTGAAGGGGAAAACTCAGACAGCAAAGCTTACATGCTTCTGCATTAATGAGTGTTTGACATCTGTGGGTTGTGTTCATTAGGGCCCACCGCAGCAGAACATTTTTGCAACAGAAAACAAAAACAAGTATTACTTATTTGACAAGTTCAGATGTTTCGTGTCTGCTGAACACTGCCCAGTTCTCATTCATAATCATGTTAACCCCATTTGCCCTCTGCTCCCTAGTTCACCTGCAGTACTGGAGACCTGAGGACTTGTCTGAGCTGGGAGCTGAACATCAGTCGCAGCAGTGTGAACGCCTGCCATGCACGCAGCCTCAACTACACCCTCGAATCACTAGACGGCTTCTGTGGCAGCCCCTCACCCAACTGCAACTTCCCTGAGGTAGGTGTGTGTGTGTGTGTGTGTGTGTGTGTGTGTGTGTGTGTGTGTGTGTGTGTGTGTGTGTGTGTGTGTGTGTGTGTGTGTCCCCAGCTGGGCTTGAGCAGTCATCCTCACTAAACTGACTCTGCACCAGAAGCGGCCAATTAATTTCACAATGGCATGCTAAAAGATTTGCAAATGTTTGACATCTCTCTCACTCCCTCTCACCCCCCCCCCCCCCCCTTCTCTCTCTCTCCTCTCCACCCTGCACCCTCCCTCTGTAGTACTTCTCTTCCTGTGTGTTGTTGAGCCTGCTGGCCAGCTCAGTCTTCCTGCAGGTCAGCAGCATAGGTAAACTCCTACTCATGCTCTTCATCGAGATCTTCTACGTCCTCATCATGGAAGTGCCAGAGGTCAGCCTGTTCGACAACGTAGACCTGCTGGTCATGGCCAACACTATGTGAGTAGTTTAGAAAATCCATTAACTTGCAGGTACAAAAAAAAAAGTCAAGCCATGAAAGAAAGTCGATACCCTGACATAGTTGAATACTCCCGCAGAAGCCTTTGGGTAGAAACCTTGCACAATAAAACTGCAGGAGCATTCAACAGTGTGCTGGTATCTACCTTTCTTTCACAACACTAGTGACATAAGTTAGTGTGTTTCTGTGGGATCATGAGGCGACTTTACCACAAGGGTACAATGTTGTGTAGGGATTTGTGCTGGCTCAGGTTCTCACAGTTCAAATGTAAGGTTTTATTGTCACGTGCACAAGTACAGTGTAATGCTTTTCTTGCAAGCTCTTTACCAACAATGCAGTCATCAATACCAGTAGTGCTATAAAATAAAGAACACAAAAGTAATTAAGCTATATACAGGGTCAGTGCCAATACCGTATTTACAATGTGCAGGGATGCTGGAGTGGTAGGAGTAGATATGTATAGAGGTAAGGTGACTAGGCAACAGGATATATGATAAACAGAGTAGCAGCAGCGTATATGATGATTGTATGTGAGTGTGTGTGCGTGTGTAGTCAGTATGAATGTGTGGGCGTCACAGGAGGCTGGTGGCACCTTAATTGGGGAGAATGAGCTTGTGGTAATGACTGGAACAGAATCAGTGGAATGGGATCAAATACATGAAACGCATGGTTTCCAGGTGTTTGATGCTATTCCATTTGCTACGTTCCAGCCATTATTATGATCTGTTCTCCCCTCAGCAGCCTCCACTGGTGGGCGTGTTATGTGTGTGAAGAGTCCTGTGAGTGTTAGCTATTTAGCAGTCTTATGTCTTGGGGATAGAATGGTATTGCGCTAAACCATGCCAGTTATTCACAACATGCAAGCAGCAGATTTAAATTAAAACCTCACATGAGTTTAGTGGTGCATTTACTTAATGTAATGGATGACTTGGTTAGTCCAGCTCCAGGTGCTGTCTACCGTTATCCATCTTCAGATGGAGTGGAGGTTTCGGCCGCCCTGCTTCTCCCTCTCCCTAAAATGTGCTCTCTTTGTTTTCTCTTCACAGAGAGCACATAAATGGAACAAGGTGAGATTTATGTAGCTTAACACTACTAAACAATTTGAAACACACAACTTGATTGAGATCGATTGTATCCAATATACTGTAGCTTTAATGCATCCTATAGATCTTCCTGGTTTTTCATATGCCTCAGGTAGTTAGATAACGTTGATAAACAGTGTTGTGACCTTGTATATTGTTTAGTAATGGTATGTAGTATCTAGTGTTATTAGATAACAGTGATTAAAGAGGGCTGTGGCATGCCTATAATTGATCTCTGTAGTTGATCTGTGGTATCTGTCCTCTGTCCAGCTGTGTGATGGACTCTAAGGTCCCTCTGAAGATCATGACTCCTGTAGTCATCACTGTTTTCGTCCTGGCCTTGTATCTACACGCCCAGCAGGTGGAGTCCACAGCCAGACTCGACTTCCTCTGGAAACTACAGGTAGGTGTGTGTGTCTGTGTGTGGGTGTGTCTGGGCCATGTCCAAGGTCATTGATACCTCTTTTCCCTTCCTCCCTCCCTCCAGGCCACAGAGGAGAAAGAGGAGATGGAGGAGCTACAGGCCTACAACCGTCGCCTCCTGCACAACATCCTCCCCAAAGACGTGGCCGCCCACTTCCTGGCGCGGGAGCGTCGGAACGACGAGCTCTACTACCAGTCCTGTGAGTGTGTGGCCGTCATGTTCGCCTCCATCTCCAACTTCTCTGAGTTCTACGTGGAGCTGGAAGCCAACAACGAGGGAGTGGAGTGTCTCCGGCTGCTCAACGAGATCATCGCAGACTTTGACGAGGTGACAGGGGAGGAGGAGATAGGAATGAGGATGAGCTTACGACTTGTGTGTGTGTGTGCGTGCGTGCATGCATCTCTTTTGTCATATTACTCCTTATATAACTACTGTTATGGGTACTAGTGACTGTTCTTGGACCCTGTTATGTTGAAAGAGAACTAACAATTTCAATGCTATTAACCCAAGTAAACCGACTCACTTCCCCATTCCCCTCCTCTTGCCCCAGATCATTAGTGAGGACCAGTTCCGCCAGCTGGAGAAGATAAAGACCATCGGCAGTACCTACATGGCTGCCTCTGGCCTCAACGACTCTACCTACGACAAGGAAGGCCGCTCACACATCAGAGCCCTGGCAGACTACGCCATGCGACTCATGGATCAGATGAAGTACATCAACGAACACTCCTTCAATAACTTCAAGATGAAGATAGGTAAGGCTGCCTACAGGAAAGATCATTTTGTTGCCTTGTTATTCATTTTGATGTGACAATGGGTTATTCATGAGAATAATGGTATGCTTAAGCGATGCCTCACAAAATGTATAATGAGTAATGGTAAAAATGTTACCCAACCTGTAAAAAACTGCTGGCCCATAACCCTAAAACCCCCAAAAATGTATATTAAACATACTGCGTATATTGTTAAAAACTGCTGGCCCATAACCCTGAAAACCCCAAAAATGTATATTAAACATACTGTGTTTAAAAACTGTTGGCCTATAACCCTGAAAACCCCAAAAAGGTATATTAAACATACTGTGTATATTGTTTAAAACATGCTGAACCATATCCCTGTCCACCTGCTCCAGGTCTGAACATGGGTCCAGTGGTGGCTGGAGTGATCGGGGCCAGGAAGCCCCAGTATGATATCTGGGGGAATACCGTCAACGTTGCCAGCCGCATGGACAGCACTGGTGTACCTGACAGGATCCAGGTAACTCAGAGAAACAGCATAGTAGAAACTGATAACACACCTAGGATTTCTTCTGTGACCTTTTTCTGACTATGATGAAGACCTAAGGCTCAAAAATTGTTGATAAAGAACATGGGAGCATAGCTTTTTCTAACCGTATGTCTATCTTGAATATATACAGTTGAAGTCGGAAGTTTGCATACACCTTAGCCAAATACATTTAAACTCAGTTTTTCACAATTCCTGACATTTAATCCTAGTAAAAATTCCCTGTCTTAGGTCAGTTAGGATCACCACTTTATTTTAAGAATGTGAAATGTCAGAATAATAGTAGAGAGAATGATTTATTTCAGCTTTTATTTCTTTCATCACATTCCCAGTGGGTCAGAAGTTTACATACACTCAATTAGTATTTGGTAGCATTGTCTTTAAATTGTTTTACTTGGGTCAAACATTTCAGGTAGCCTTCCACAAGCTTCCCACAATACAGTGGGGGAAAAAAGTATTTAGTCAGCCACCAATTGTGCAAGTTCTCCCACTTAAAAAGATGAGGCCTGTAATTTTCATCGTACACGTCAACAATGACAGACAAAATGAGGGAAAAAAATCCAGAAAATCACATTGTACGATTTTTTATGAATTTATTTGCAAATTATGGTGGAAAATAAGTATTTGGTCACCTACAAACAAGCAAGATTTCTGGCTCTCACAGACCTGTAACTTCTTCTTTAAGAGGCTCCTCTGTCCTCCACTCGTTACCTGTATTAATGGCACCTGTTTGAACTTGTTATCAGTATAAAAGACACCTGTCCACAACCTCAAACAGTCACACTCCAAACTCCACTATGGTCAAGACCAAAGAGCTGTCAAAGGACACCAGAAACAAAATTGTAGACCTGCACCAGGCTGGGAAGACTGAATCTGCAATAGGTAAGCAGCTTGGTTTGAAGAAATCAACTGTGGGAGCAATTATTAGGAAATGGAAGACATACAAGACCACTGATAATCTCCCTCGATCTGGGGCTCCACGCAAGATCTCACCCCGTGGGGTCAAAATGATCACAAGAACGGTGAGCAAAAATCCCAGAACCACACGGGGGGACCTAGTGAATGACCTGCAGAGAGCTGGGACCAAAGTAACAAAGCCTACCATCAGTAACACACTACGCCGCCAGGGACTCAAATCCTGCAGTGCCAGACGTGTCCCCCTGCTTAAGCCAGTACATGTCCAGGCCCATCTGAAGTTTGCTAGAGAGCATTTGGATGATCCAGAAGAGGATTGGGAGAATGTCATATGGTCAGATGAAACCAAAATAGAACTTTTTGGTAAAAACTCAATTCGTCGTGTTTGGAGGACAAAGAATGCTGAGTTGCATCCAAAGAACACCATACCTACTGTGAAGCATGGGGGTGGAAACATCATGCTTTGGGGCTGTTTTTCTGCAAAGGGACCAGGACGACTGATCCGTGTAAAGGAAAGAATGAATGGGGCCATGTATCATGAGATTTTGAGTGAAAACCTCCTTCCATCAGCAAGGGCATTGAAGATGAAACGTGGCTGGGTCTTTCAGCATGACAATGATCCCAAACACACCGCCCGGGCAACGAAGGAGTGGCTTCGTAAGAAGCATTTCAAGGTCCTGGAGTGGCCTATCCAGTCTCCAGATCTCAACCCCATAGAAAATCTTTGGAGGGAGTTGAAAGTCCGTGTTGCCCAGCGACAGCCCCAAAACATCACTGCTCTAGAGGAGATCTGCATGGAGGAATGGGCCAAAATACCAGCAACAGTGTGTGAAAACCTTGTGAAGACTTACAGAAATCGTTTGACCTGTGTCATTGCCAACAAAGGGTATATAACAAAGTATTGAGATAGACTTTTGTTATTGACCAAATACTTATTTTCCACCATAATTTGCAAATAAATTCATAAAAAAATATTTTTTCTCATTTTGTCTGTCATTGTTGACGTGTACCTATGATGAAAATTACAGGCCTCTCTCATCTTTTTAAGTGGGAGAACTTGCACAATTGGTGGCTGACTAAATACTTTTTCCCCCCACTGTAAGTTGGGTGAATTTTGGCCCATTCCTCCTGACAGAGCTGGTGTAACTAAGTCAGGTTTGTAGGCTTCCTTGCTCGCACACGCTTTTTCAGTTCTGCCCACAAATTTTCTATAGGATTGAGGTCAGGGCTTTGTGATGGCCACTCCAATACCTTGACTTTGTTGTCCTTAAGCCATTTTGCCACAACTTTGGAAGTATGTTTGGGGTCACTGTCCATTTGGAAGACCCATTTGCGACCAAGCTTTAACTTCCTGACTGATGTCTTAAGATGTTGCTTCAATATATCCACATAATTTTGCTTCCTCATGATGCCATCCATTTTGTGAAGTGCACCAGTCCCTCCTGCAGCAAAGCACCCCCACAACATGATGCTGCCACCCCCATGCTTCACGGTTGGGATGGTGTTCTTTGGCTTGCAAGCCTCCCCCTTTTTCCTCCAAACATAACGATGGTTCTATTTTTGTTTCATCAGACCAGAGGACATTTCTTCAAAAAGTACAATCTTTGTCCCCATGTGCAGTTGCAAACCGAAGTCTGGCTTTTTTATGGCGGTTTTGGAGCAGTGGCTTCTTCCTTGCTGAGTGGCCTTTCAGGTTATGTCGATATAGGACCTGTTTTACTGTGGATATAGATACTTTTGTACCCGTTTCCTCCAGCATCTTCACAAGGTCCTTTGCTGTTGTTCTGGGATTGATTTGCACTTTTCGCACCAAAGTACATTCTTCTCTAGGAGACAGAATGCGTCTCCTTCCTGAGAGGTATGACGGCTGTGGGGTCCCATGGTATTTATACTTGCGTACTATTGTTTGTACAGATATACGTGGTACCTTCAGGCATTTGGAAATTGCTCCCAATGATGAACCAGACTTGTGGAGTTCTAAAAAAGAATTCAGAGGTCTTGGCTGATTTCTTTTGATTTTCCCATTATGTCAAGCAAAGAGGCACTGAGTTTGAAGGTAGGCCTTGAAATACATCCACAGTTACATCTCCAATTGACTTGATGTTGTCAATTAGCCTATCAGAAGCTTCTAAAGCCATGACATCATTTTCTGGAATTTTCCAAGCTGTTTACAGGCACAGTCAACTTAGTGTATGTTAACTTCTGACCCACTGGAATTCTGATACAGTGAATTATAAGTGAAATAATCTGTCTGTAAACAATTGTTGGAAAAATTACTTGTGCCATGCACAAAGTAGATATCCTAACCGACTTGCCAAAACTATAGTTTGTTAACAAGAAATTTGTGGAGTGGTTGAAAAATGAGTGTATGTAAACTTCCGACTTCAACTGTATATACCACCGTTCAAAAGTTTGGGGTCACTTAGAAATGTCTTTGTTTTTGAAGGAAAAGCACATTTTTTGTAAATTAAAATAACAAAATTGATCAGAAATTGTAAATGACTATTGTAGCTGGAAACGGCAGATTTTTTATGGAATATCTACATAGGCGTACAGAGGCCCATTATTAGCAACCATCACTCCTGTGTTCCAATGGCACGTTGTGTTAGCTAATCCAAGTTTATCAAGGCTAATTGATCATTAGAAAACCCTTTTGCAATAATGTTAGCACAGCTGAAAACTGTTGTTCTGATTAAAGAAGCAATAAAACTGGCCTTCTTTAGACTAGTTGAGTATCTGGTGCATCAGCATTTGTATGTTCGATTACAGGCTCAAAATGGACAGAAACAAATAACTTTCTTCTGAAACGCGTCAGTCTATTCTTGTTCTGAGAAATGAAGGCTATTCCATGCGAGAAATTGCCAAGAAACTGAAGATCTCATACAACGCTGTGTACTACTCCCTTCACAGAACAGCGCAAACTGACTCTAACCAGAATAGAAAGAGGAGTGGGAGGCCCCGATGCACAACTGAGCAAGAGGACAAGTACATTAGTGTGTCTAGTTTGAGAAACAGACGCCTCACAAGTCCTCAACTGGCAACTTCATTAAATAGCACCCGCAAAACACCAATCTCAACGTCAACAGTGAAGAGGCGACTCTGGGAAGCTGGCCTTCTAAGCAGAGTTGCAAAGAAAAAGCCAAATCTCAGACTGGCCAATGAAAATAAAATATAAAGATGGGCAAAAGAACACAGACACTGGACAGAGGAAGATTGGAAAAAAGTGTTATGGACAGACTAATCTATGTTTGAGGTGTTCGGATCACAAAGAAGAGCATTCTTGAGACGCAGAAAAAATGAAAAGATACTGGAGGAGTGCTTGATGCCATCTGTCAAGCATAGTGGAGGCAATGTGATGGTCTGGGGGTGCTTTGGAGGTGGTAAAGTGGGATATTTGTACAGGGTAAAAGGGATCTTGAAGAAGGAAGGCTATCACTCCATTTTGCAACGCCATGCCATACCCTGTGGAGGACGCTTTATTGGAGCCAATTTCCTCCTACAACAGGACAATGACCCAAAGCACAGCTCCAAACTATGCAAGAACTATTTAGGGAAGAAACAGTCAGCTGGAATTCTGTCTATAATGGAGTGGCCTGCACAGTCACTGAATCTCAACCCTATTGAGCTGTTGTGGGAGCAGCTTGACCGTATGGTACGTAAGTGCCCATCCAGCCAATCCAACTTGTGGGAGGTGCTTCAGGAAGCATGGGGTGGAATCTCTTCAGATTACCTCAACAAATTGACAACTAGAATGCCAAAGGTCTGCAAGGCTGTAATTGCTGCAAATGGAGGATTCTTTGACGAAATCAAAGTTTGAAGGTCACAATTATTATTTCTATTATAACCTTGTCAACGTCTTGACTATATTTCCTATTCATTTTGCAACTAATTTCATGTATGTTTTCATGGAAAACAAGGATTTTTCTAAGTGACCCCAAACATTTGAACGGTAGTGTACTTTTATTTATATTATCATGTGGTAGTGTGAAAGGGGAGGCAGTGTGCCTAAGATCAAGATACATGGAGACTTATCCTCTCAGTGTCAGTTTATGACTACAACTTCTTACTTTCTACCCTTCATTCCCTCTGTCTTTTCTCTCCTTTCTCCAACCAGGTGACCTCTGACCTGTACAATGTGCTGAACTCCTATAACTACACACTAGAGTGCCGAGGCCTGGTCAAGGTGAAGGGTAAAGGAGAGATGCAGACCTACTTCCTCACTGGAGGACCTCCCAGCAGTTAACACCCAGGGTGTGTCTGAAATGGCACACTATTCCATGTATAGTGCACTACTTTGACCAAGGCCCCATAGGTCTCTGGTCAAAAGTAGTGCACTACATAGGGAATAGGGTGCCATTTCAGATGCAGCCTATTCAAAAGCAGCCCCAGTAACGGACTGACACTGGCGCAGGAGAAGTAGAAGGGGGGGCTGTTGGACTAAAAGGGGCTAACCCCCAAGCCTTTGACGAGCAGGTTCATAGACCTGTGTTAGCTTGGGGAACTGACTGCCCCCCACCCATACACCTTTTCCTACATTTAGCCCCTCCCTACCTGCACAGGTTAGCCTCCGATTGGCCCAGAGTGAAGGAGACCCCACTCAGCATCCTCTCGGATTGGGGGAAAGAGACAGAGGGAGGGGCCAAGAGGGCATGGGTTCGCTGAGGAGACCAAAGAAGTCCCATCAGACTGCAGAAGACAGACACATTATGACAGCAGTCTCTCACAGTCTTATTCCCACCAGTCAGTGAGAGATAAGGAACCACTTACAGCCAATCATCTCACAGTACTGTAGGTCTCTGTAAGGTTCTGAGGAAATCGCTACACTACCTGTGTTGTCATAGACATTCTGCTGAAGGATCCAAGTTGATCCAAACAAACCCTGCATGAAGACACTGAAAACCATATATACACGTAAAACACACACTGTTTTATCTGTGTATATATATATATATAAGTATATATATGTGAAAACAAACTGTTTTTGTCCATACAGTCCATGTATGTTGTCTTTGTACACTGTTGTACTGTTAAGTGGTACAGATATTGCAATTCTCCAAACAATGGGTATACTACACACTAACATGGCCATCGCCAGCCAGTACAGCAACACTGGCAAACCCTTTACTAGAGTTGGTCAGAGAGGAAGGAGCAGTGTGTTTAATCACCAGTAGGGGTCCTAGGTGGGCCGTTAACCTGGCAGGGTACTTGAACGACCAGAGTGAGACTGCTCTACTCCTCTCCTTGTGAGTTTACAGAACTCTTCCACAGTCTACTTTGCGCAAACACACACACACAAACGTGCAACAGACACACACACACACAGACATGCGCTAGACAAAACACATACAGTGGCAAGAAAAAGTATGTGAACCCTTTGGAATTACCTGGATTTCTGCATAAATTGGTCATTCAATTTGATCTGATCATCTAAGTGACAATAATAGACAAACACAGCGTGCTTAAACTAATAACACACAAATTATTGTATTTTTCTTGTCTATATTGAATATATAATTTAAATATTCACAGTTTAGGTTGGAAAAAGTATGTGAACCCCTAGGCTAATGACTTCTTCAAAAGCTAATTGGAGTCAGGAGTCGAATCAATGAGACGAGATTGGAGATGTTGGTTAGAGCTGCTCTGCCCCATAAAAAACACTCACAAAATTGTTGTTTGCAATTCAAAAGAAGCATTGCCTGATGTGAATCATGCCTCGAACAAAAGAGATCTCAGAAGACCTAAGATTAACGATTGTTGCCTTGCATAAAGCTTGAAAGGGTTGCAAAAGTATCTCTAAAAGTCAGTCCACGGTAAGACAAATTGTCTATAAATGGAGAAAGTTCAGCACTGTTCCTACTCTCCCTAGGAGTGGCCGTCCTGCAAAGATGACTGCAAGAGCACAGCGCAGAATTCTCAATGAGGTTAAGAAGAATCCTAGAGTGTCAACTAAAGACTTACAGAAATCTCTGGAAGATGCTAACATCTCTGTTAATGAGTCTACGATACATAAAACACTAAACAAGAATGGTGTTCATGGGAGGACACCACGGAAGAAGCCACTGCTGTCCAAAAAAAACATTGCTGCATGTCTGATGTTCGTAAAAGAGCATCTGGATGTTCCAGCGCTACTTGCAAAATATTGTGTAGACAGATGAAACTAAAGTTGAGTTGTTTGGAAGGAACACACAACGCTATGTGTGGAGAAAAAAATGCACAGCACACCAACATCAAAACCTCATCCCAAATGTAAACTATGGTGGAGGGAGCATCATGGTTTGGGGCTGCTTTGCTGCCTCAGGGCCTGGACAGCTTGCTATCATCAACTTAAAAATGGATTCCCAAGTTTATCAAGACATTTTGCAGGAGAATGTAAGGCTATCCGTCCAACAATTGAAGCTCAACAGAAGCTAGGTGATGCAACAGGACAACGACACAAAACACAGAAGTAAATCGACAACAATTGGCTTGAACAGAAGAAAAATGCCTTCTGGAGTGGCCCAGTCAGAGTCCTGACTTCAACCCGATTGAGATGCTGTGACATAACCTCAAGAGAGCGGTTCACACCAGACATTCCAAGAATATTGTGGAACTGAAACAGTTTTGTAAAGAGGAATGGTCCAAAATTCCTCCTGACCGTTGAGCAGGTCTAATCCGCAACTACAGAAAATGTTTGGTTGAGGTTATTGCTGCCAAAGGAGGGTCAACCAGTTATTACATTTTTTCCAACCTGCACTGTGAATGTTTGCACGGTGTGTTCAATAAAGACATGAAAAATTATAATTGTGTGTTACTAGTTTAAGCAGACTGTTTGTCTATTGTTGCGACTTAGATGAAGATGAGATAACATTTTATGACCCATTTATGCGGAAATCCATGTAATTCTAAAGGGTTCACATACTTTTTCTTGCCACTATACACACACACACATACAAAACACACAGACCCCCTCCCACACAGACACATGCTGAAAACACTTTCAACCGAGGATGTCAATGAAAGCTTTTTTGTATTTTCAACATTTTGTATTTTGACTCCAAAACACCAAACTCTATCAGATATTTTAGATTCTATATTTTGTACATTAATATATTAGAGAGACATCTATAAATAAACACCAAGTGTATTCGAATGTACATAGCTGACAGAGACCTATTACAATCATGCACATTCGCAAGGGGTGGGAGATATCAAGCAGTCGCCTGCACTTGTGGCAAGGCCATTTTCTTTTACCTTATTAACACCCTGCAGTCAGTCCATAGATATAGTTTTGGTGCTCTAAGAAGCCTGTTTGAACTACACTGCTACTGTCCCCCACCCTGGTTCAATCAGATAGTATGACCCAATGAATGTCCAATGTTCTCCAATGAGGCCTTTATTCTATAGGCTATAATATACTGATGACATTACCCTTATGTTAAATAAAGTAAAGACCAGCTTTGTGGGAGTCCATGTAGATATGTTTTAATTTTGACCCTTGACCTGCTGTATGGTTTTATTCCTGGTTGTGTCCCAAATTGCACCCTATTCCCTATGTAGTGCACAAATTTTGACCAGGGCTCCAGTCACAAGTAGTGCACTATGTAGGCAATAGTATGCTTTTTGGGTTACACACCCTGGTCAAAAGTAGTGCACTATGAAGTATGTTATTTGGGTCGCATACCCGTTTTACTAGAGCAGCCCCATTAGATGTCTTATCCTCTGGTCTTTAATCAGTTCTAACTGAAACCCTCCTACCTTCTTACATCCCTCTCCACTCCTCAAAATGGTGCCATTTTTTGCTCTTGTGACTTTTTCTTTACTGTTGTGTGTCATTGGTTGTGTTATAAGGTTTTATAGGAGGTGAGACTGTACTTTAGTTGCTGGGCCTTTGAAAATAAGCAAGGAAAATACAGTGCCATTGAATTCCATTTACCTTTAACATTCGTTCTCAAACTCGACTTTGAGAGGGGTACATTTCAGGTGATGGGACAGACAGTCTCTGTTAGGGGGGCAGTGGGGCATGGCTCCCTTCCTCTCCCAATACTTGGAGGTAGGATGAACCTCATGAGGTGTTCCTTAGATAAAGGACTGGTGAGGAGAAGAGAAATGGCATCAGTGCATTTTTAGTCAGAGGCAAACCTTCGGTTGTCTTGGCTTTCTATCATGTCAAACACTATGCTGTTTTTTTTACATTCAAATAAACCACTAAAATGTCACACTTATTGTTGGAAATGCCTGTTTTATGTGGCATCCAATGTGCCTTTCTATAACCTTATTATATTTGGATGGTTGTTTAGATGTACACCCATACAGTCAGTTTATTAGGTACAGCCATCTAGTACTGGATCGGACCCACCTTTGGCTCCAGAACTGCCTGAATTCTTCGGGGCATGGAAACATTGCTCAGTTGGTATCAAGGGACTTAACTTGTGCCAGGATAACATTCCCCACACCATTACACCATCACCACCAGCCTGTACCGTGGCACCAGGCAGGATGGGGTCATGGAGTCATGCTGCTTACGCCAAATCCTGAGTCTGCCATCAGCATAACGCAATAGGAACCGGGGTTCATTGGACCAGGCAATGTTTTACCACTCCTCAATTGTCCAGTGTTGGTGATGGTGTGCCCACTGGAGCGCTTCTTCTTGTTTTTAGCTGATAGAAGTAGAACCCGGTGTGGTAATCTGCTGAAATAGCCATATGTGACAAGAGCCGACGAGTTGTGCATTCTGAGATGCCGTTTCACACCACTGTTGTACTGCACCGTTATTTGCCTGTTTGTGGCCCGCCTGTTAGCTTGCATGATTCTTTCCATTCCCCCTCATCAACGAGCTGTTTTCGCCCACAGGACTGTCATTGTTTGTTTGTTTGTTGCACTATTCTCGGTAAACCCTAGACACTGTCCTGCGTGAAAAGCCCAGGAGGCCAGCCATTTCAACAGTGGTGATTTTAGCATGTAAATCTTGGTGGGGCAAACCAAAAGAATTATAATTGGGATGCATGCCAGCATAGCCACTACACAACACAACAATACACCTGGCTATCAGCGGAGCCTTGTCTGGCAGCGAAACAGTTCATTCAGCCTCATTTACTGCCTTTTAAAAAAAACATACAGTACCAGACAAAAGTTTGGACACACCTACTCATTCAAGGGGTTTTCCTTATTTTTACTATTTTCTACATTGTAGAATAATAGTGAAGACATCAAAACTATGAAATAACACATGGAATCATGTAGTAACCCAAAAAGTGTTAAACAAATCAAAATATGTTATATTTGAGATTCTTCAAAGTACCCTTGATGACAACTTTGCACACTCTTGGCATTCTCTCAACCAGCTTTTGTAGTCCGTGATTGACTGTAGACCCCGCCACATACCTCTCGTGTCTGAGCCGTTGAATTGCGACTCTACTTTGTCTCTATACTGACGCTTAGCTTGTTTGATTGCCTTGCGGAGGGAATAGCTACACTGTTTGTATTCAGTCATGTTTCTGGTCACCTTGCCCTGATTAAAAGCAGTGGTTCGCGCTTTCAGTTTTGCGCGAATGCTGCCATCAATCCACGGTTTCTGGTTGGGGAAGGTTTTAATAGTTGCTGTGGGTACAACATCACCGATGCACTTGCTAATAAACTCGCTCACCGAATCAGCGTATTCATCAATGTTATTGTCCGACGCTATGTGGAACATATCCCAGTCGATGTGATCGAACCAATCTTGAAGCGTGGAATCCGATTGGTCGGACCAGCGTTGAACAGACCTGAGCACAGGTGCTTCTCAGCCCTCTCCTGTACTCCCTGTTCACCCATGACTGCGTGGCCATGCACGCCTCCAACTCAATCATCAAGTTTGCAGACGACACTACAGTGGTAGGCTTGATTACCAACAACGATGAGACGGCCTACAGGGAGGAGGTGAGGGCCCTCAGAGTGTGGTGTCAGGAAAATAACCTCACACTCAATGTCAACAAAACAAAGGAGATGATCGTGGACTTCAGGAAACAGCAGAGGGAGCAGCCCCCTATCCACATCGACAGGACAGTAGTGGAGAAGGTGGAAAGTTTTAAGTTCCTCGGCGTACATATCACGGACAAACTGAAATGGTCCACCCACACAGACAGCGTGGTGAAGAAGGCGCAGCAGCGCCTCTTCAACCTCAGGAGGCTGAAGAAATTTGTCTTGTCACCAAAAACACTCACAAACTTTTACAGATGCATAATCGAGAGCATCCTGTCGGTCTGTATCACCGCCTGATACGGCAACTGCTCCGCCCACAACCGTAAGGCTCTCCAGAGGGTAGTGAGGTCTGCACAACTCATCACCGGGGGCAAACTACCTGCCCTCCAGGACACCTACACCACCCGATGTCACAGGAAGGCCAAAAAGATCATCAAGGACAACAACCACCCGAGCCACTGCCTGTTCACCCTGCTATCATCCAGAAGGCGAGGTCAGTACAGGTGCATCAAAGCGGGGACCGAGAGACTGAAAAACAGCTTCTATCTCAAGGCCATCAGACTGTTAAACAGCCATCACTAACTTTGAGTGGCTGCTGCCAACATACTGACTCATCTCTAGCCACTTTAATGATGAAAAATGTATGTAATAAATGTATCACTAGCCACTTTAAACAACGCCACTTTATATGTTTACATAGCATACATTACTCATCTCGTGTGTATATACTGTACTCTATACCATCTACTGCATCTTGCCTATGCCACACGGCCATCGCTCATTCATTAATCTTTATGTACATATTCTTATTCATTCCTTTACACTTGTGTGTATAAGGTAGTTGTTGTGAAATTGTTAGACTACTTGTTAGATATTACTGCATGGTCGGAACTAGAAGCACAAGCATTTCGCTACACTCGCATTAACATCTGCTAACCATGTGTATGTGACAAATAACATTTTATTTTATTTGATGAGGTAGTCACCTGGAATGCATTTGAAATAAATTAATTTCATTTATGGAATTTCTTTCCTTCTTAATGCGTTTGAGCCAATCAGTTGTATTGCGACAAGGTAGGGGTGGTATACAGATGATAGCCGTATTTGGTAAAAGACCAAGTCCATATTATGACAAAAATAGCTGAAATAAGCAAAGAGAAAGTTTAAGACATGAACGTCAGTCAATGCGGAACATTTGAAGAACTTTGAAAGTTTCTTCAAGTGCAGTCACAAAAACCATCAAGCGCTATGATGAAACTGGCTCTCATGAGGACCGCCACAGGAAAGGAAGACCCAGAGTTACCTCTGCTGCAGAGGATAAGTTCATTAGTTACCTGCCTCAGAAATTTCAGCCCAAATAAATCCTTCACAGAGTTCAAGTAATAGACACATCTCAACATCAACTGGAGACTGTGTGAATCAGGCCTTCATGGTGAAATTGCTGCAACGAAACCACTACAAAAGGACACCAATAATAAGAAGAGACTTGCTTGGGCCAAGAAACACGAGCAATGGACATTAGACCGGTGGAAATCTGTCCTTTGGTCTGATGAGTCCAAATTTTTGATTTTTGGTACTAACCGCCATGTCTTTGTAAGATGCAACGTAGGTGAATGGATGATCTTCACATGTGTGGTTCCCACCATGAAGCATGGAGAAGGAGGGGTGATGGTATGGGGGTGCTTTGCTGGTGACACTGTCTGTAATTTATTTATAATTCAAAATGCCTAATACACACAAATCTAAGTAAAGGAATGGAATTAGAATATATAAATAGATGGATGAGCAATGACAGAGCCGCATAGGCTAAGATGCAATAGATAGTATAGAATACAGTATATACATATGATGAGTAATGCAAGATATGTAAATATTATTGCCATTATTAAGTGACTAGTGTTCCATTTATTAAAGTAGCCAATGATTTCAAGTCTGTATGTAGGCAGCAGCCTCTCTGTGATAGAAGCTGTTTTTCAGTCTTTCGGATCCAGCTTTGATGCACATGTACTGACTTCGCCTTCTGGATGGTAGCGGGGTGTACAGGCAGTGGCTCGGGTGGTTGTTGTCCTTGATGATCTTTTTGGCCTTCATGTGACATCGGGTGCTGTAGGTGTCCTGGAGGGCAGGTAGTTTGCCCCCGGTGATGTGTTGTGCAGACCACACCACCCTCTGGAGAGCCCTGCGGTTGTGGGCGGTGCAGTTGCTGTACCAGGCGGTGATACAGCCCGACAGGATGCTCTCAATTGTGCATCTGTAAAAGTTTGTGAGGGTTTTAGGTGACAAGCCAAATTTCTTCGGCCTTCTTCACCACTGTCTGTGTGGGTGGACCATTTAAGTTTGTCAGTGATGTGTACACAGAGGAATTGAAAACTTTCCACCTTCTCCACTGCTGTCCCGTCGATGTGTATAGGGTGGGTGCTCCCCCTGCTGTTTCCTGAAGTCCACGATCATCTCCTTTGTTTTGTTGACGTTGAGTGAGAGGTTATTTTCCTGACACCACACGCCGAGAGCCCTCACCTCCTCTCTTTAAGCTGTCTCGTCGTTGTTGGTAAATCAGGCCTAGTACTGTTGTGTCGACTGCAAACTTGATGATTGAGTTGGAGGCGTGCATGTCCACGCAGTCATGGGTGAACAGGGAGCACGGGAGGGGGCTGAGCACATACACTTGTGTTGGGGATCAGCAAAGTGGAGATGTTTCCTACCTTCATCACCTGGGGGCGGCCCGTCAGGAAGTCCAGGACCCAATTTCACAGGGCGGGGTTGAGACCCAGGGCCTCAAGCTTAATGATGAGCTTGGAGGGTACTATGGTGTTGAATGCTGAGCTATAGCCAACAAACAGCATTCTTACATAGGTATTCCTCTTGTCCAGATGGGATAGGTCAGTGTGCAGTGTGATGCCGATTGCATCATCTGTGGACCTATTGAAGTGGGTCTAGTTTGACAGGTAAGGTGGAGGTGATATGATCCTTGACTAGTCTCTCAAAGTACTTCAGGATGACAGAAGTGAGTGTTACGGGGCGATAATTTAGTTCAGTTACCTTTGCATTCTTGGGTACAGGAACAATGGTGGCCATCTTGAAGCATGTGGGGACAGCAGACTGGAATAGGGAGAGATTGAATATGTCCGTAAACACACCAGATGTCCTACTCATGTCTGCCACGGAGAAGGAGAACCCACAGTCCTTGGTAGCGGGCCACGTCAGTGGCACTGTATTCCTGTATGTTGTTACAATTACACCATGAGTTGTTAATCATGAAACATACACCCGCCCTTTTTCTTCCCGGAGAGATGTTTATTCCTGTCAGCGCGACGCACTGAGAATCCAGGTGGCTGTACCGACTCCGACAGCATATCCCGAGAGAGCCATGTTTCTGTGAAACAGAGTAGGTTACAATCCCTGATGTCTCTCTGGAAAGCAACCCTTGCTCTGATTTTGTCAACCTTGTTATCTCGGGACTGGACATTAGCGAGTAATATACTCGGAAGCGGTGGGTTGTGTGCGTGCCTCTGAAGTCTGACCAGAAGACCACTCCGTCTCCTTCTTCTCCGGCGGCGATGTTTTGGGTCGACCTCTGGAATCAGTTCAAATGCCCTGGGTACAAAGGATCCGCTTCCACAAAGTTTCCTAAGGACTAGAAGCGAGGCAGCGCTCTCTTTTGGTGCCATCTTGCTCTCCAATGACCCAACACACCTCCAGGCTGTATAAGAGCTATTTGACCAAGAAGGAGAGTGATGGAGTGCTGCATCAGATGACCTGGCCTCCACAGTCACTCGATCTCCACCCAATTGAGATGGTTTGGGATGAGTTGGACCGCAGAGTGAAGGAAAAGCAGCCAACAAGTGCTCAGCATATGTGGGAACTCCTTCAAGACTGTTGAAAAAGCATTCCAGGTGAAGCTGGTTAAGAGAATGCCAAGAGTGTGAAAAGCTGTCATCAAGGCAAAGGGTGGCTACTTTGAAGAATGTCAAATATAAAATATATTTAGATTTGTTTAACACCTTTTTGGTTACTACATGATTCCATATGTGTTATTTCATAGTGTTGATGTCTTCACTATTACTCTACAATGTAGAAAATAGTCAAAATAAATAAAGAAAAACCCTTGAATGAGTGGGTGTGTCCAAACTTTTGACGGGTACTGTAGCTTATATGGCGTACTTGCATAAACAAATGTTGTTTCTACTGATAATTGAGATGTACAAACTATGGCATAAGGGGACCGCAAGCGGATAAGATCCATAATTTAGACTAAGACATTAATGAGAGAGCTAGGACGGACGTATTCAATATAACTATTTGTTCAGCACTTTGAAATGTACAGCGACATAATTACACTGTTCTTCCTGTACACCAAGTCAGAACCGTAGGACAAATAAAGTGGGCAAATAAGCAGACAATGAAAGCTCTTACAATATTCAATGATTACATTTCTCTAAAACAGGTTATAAGCTACATGTGCACCACCAAGTCAGAACATTAGCCGAAATTAAGAGGGGAAAAGAGACCAAATTATTAGGGTGAGGCACATGGCCTACTAACAGCTTGCTACACAACATACACTAAGTATTACTTTCTTAGCTACAGTATACATATCTCCCTGGCATATTACATTATTTATGCTACAGCATACAAGACATTTTTGGACTCACCTTAATGTGCTGTGCTCACTTGAACAGGAAGGTGGTGCGGCGGTCCTTCGTGGGCAAGTTTTGTCATCATAGTCTGCCATTCTCTGTATTTATGGTGCTTTCAAGACAACTGAGAACTGAAAAAAACAAGGAATATTTCATGATGACGTCAGTGATCTTCAGGTCATAGCTCAAGACAGAGGTCCAAGTTCCTGACTTACAATTCCGAATTGGATGACCATTCAAAACATATTTTCCCAGTCGGAGCTTGGTTTTTCCCCCCGAGTTCCCAGTTGTCTTGAACTCAAGTCAGATTTCCCAGTTCCAAGATAACAGTCGTAACTTGAGTTTTCGAGCTCTACCCTTAGATTTGGAGGTGACCTAGTGTCCGCAACTAGAGAACATCGCCAACCACTACGCTCCGTATTTTCCGCTGGCTGCCCCACCACCACAGAAAGCACTGAGTAAGGCTGAAACACCTGCATTTTGGAGCTGCCTTACTCAGGAAAGCAAAAAAGAGACCATGTTTGTATGCACCTTTTTTTTTTTTTTTACATTCTTTGCAAACTGATATGTGACACCTATTAATGCCAAAATAACATGCAAAACAGGCAACACGAAAACAAATGTGGGGCCACCTGCCCTGATTGACAAGCCGCAACATTGCGTTTCAGAGATACTGAAACCGGCGTCACTCAAAGTCGCTTAGGTCATTTGTTTTGCCAATTCTAGCATTCAATCTAACAGTAACTAAATGCATTGATGCCTGTCGGCCTGCTTTATATAGCAAGTCACGGCCACGTGATTCAATGTCTGTAGGAGCAAAATATTTTCGTAAACGGGGTGGTGTACCTAATAAACTGTCCACAGTGTGTGTGTGTGTGTATATATATATATATATATATAAATATTTATTTTTTCTGTATTTTGCCATCCAAATGGTAGGCTATTTCTGTTTCAACAACCCGCCCCTAAAGTGGAACCTTTTCTGTAAGCAGGTACTGGCAGGAAGAGGAGATAACTTACCAACCAACCTGCCGAGTGTTTGAGTTGATTGTTCCTCTAGATGTCCAGATGGGGGCAGCAGTGCACTGTCATTGATACCATAACAAGGATCGCAATAGATAGGCTGTACTAAATAGTGTCTCCCTTTGTCTTGTCTTCACTAATGATATAGCTATGATATTGGCTAGATGAAAGCAATATAATGATTTAGGATATCACTATATTCCCTACAAAGCTGAATGAAGAATTATTATTTTTTAAATATACTTGGAAGTAGCCTACAGTACATGTGGTGGAAGTGATTTAAGCAGGACTCATAATACAATGGTCATCTTGTTAAATGATGACATAGTCCTTACCCTTTAAAGCACCACACCTGTGAGCTGGCCATGGATGCTGTGGGCAGTGAGAAAATAGCCTTAATTATGTCTGTGGGAGTAGATTAGAATAGTCACAAATAGGCCTCTGACGGCCACTCATTTGCGTCCAAATAGAAATAGCATAACAAATGAGCTACAATTTCCCCCTTATAACAGCCAAATGTTCTTCATCTGCATTCAACCGCACACTTCCTGATTAAGAACAGAGGAATATTGAGCCAAGAGCTCCATGTACCTCTGGATGAAATTTCTGCTGCTTCTAATATTGAACACACTAATAATAATAATAAAGAGGTAATCACCATGAAGTCTCCCAGAATGCCTACCTCTCACTGCTTCTTGCCTGAAACTCTGCTTCTGTAAATGAATAGGTGTTGCAGACAGATATCTGGGTCTGATCTTTATAAATCAGTAGCGCTTGTTCTCAAAAAGGAATAAAGGGGAAATTCTAATGAAACACGTAATAGAAGATTAAGTCAAATTCTTTGTGCACATCAGAAAAGTCATATGTAAAATGACTATCCTCTTGATTTTGTGTAGTTACATGGATTGTAGAATTATGTCAGTCCAAATAGCCAACACCAAAACGTTTTTATGACCCATTTCATACAGGAGTAAGTCTGTTAAGATGTACAGGCTGTTTTGGCCATTGTCAGTGACAAATCTTAAAGGCCCAGTGCAGTCCAAAACATGTTTCATTTATTTAGTGCAGCGATAGACATCTATGAGGTGTGACTAATACTGAAAATACCTTGTGTGCGTGTCATGAACCGGCTCAAAGTCCATAACAAAAAAGGGAGACAACGTAGTGATAAATATATTTGTTATTCCTTAACTAAAGTAAACAATACACAATTAACAATGGTGTATGTAGTCAGTAGTGTTAGTGAGTAGTTGCTTGCATGGATGTAATAATGAGGGGTGTTGAAAGGTGCCAAAGCAAAAACGACCAAAAACGGTCACAAAAATGCCACAACTAAAATCCAACAGTGTGTCTGCAGGGAGAGTCTCCTCAATGAATGGGGCAAAGGTCTATTTATTCCGGGACAAACCCAGGCGTGTCCCATTTCGCTGACGACCATCCCGGCTCTGCCCACCGACATCCTATAATAAGGAAAACAAGAGCAAAGAATACGGCAGACAGAGTGGGAGGGTCGTCACAAGTGTAAGAGTGGTTTGAAATGACCACGTGAAATTTGATTGTTTTGGTGTTATGTAGTTTTGACCTGCCTGGTAACATCACCAAGCCATACATTTGTTAAAAGACCAAAAGAGTTCCAAACCTCTGCCAATAACAGCTAGTTTTCAGTTTCCCTCAGACCACTGACATTCCTAGCAAAATTCTTGCTTGAGAAATTGCTCTTTGCTAAGCTGGGTTTATTTTTAACCATATTAATTGAAAACAACACTAAGGTTCTTAATTGTTACTCAGAAATTATATTAAAAAAACATTGGACCTTTAAGGATTGAATCAGTGCAGTAGTCAGTCCCCAGAAATACATGTAGATAGTTTCCAAATGTTTTTAATAGATGTTTAGTCACTGCATGAGTGGAGATAATAGATCTAGTCTGACTGACACTGGCCATGGATACGCCCAAAATAAAAACCAGAACACTCTTGGCACAATTCCTCAAATCATCATTAAATTAACTAATACCCTGAAATATGGGGTTGGTGAGGGCTCACAGATAAATTCAATCATTACATTTACGTCATTTAGCAGACGCTCTTATCCAGAGCGACTTACAGTAGTGAATGCATACATTTCAATTCATTTCATCCCTTTTTATTTTTTTCCTCGTACTGGCCCCCCGTGGGAATCGAACCCACAACCCTGGCGTTGCAAACACCATGCTCTACCAACTGAGCCACAGGGAGGCCACAGGGAGGCCAATCCATTCCAGCAGTGGCTGCTGTTACCACCTCTGCACCAGGGAGGGTCTGTCAGTTGACTAGGTTGTCCTCTCAGTGCTGACAGTGGGATAACACCACATTACATCCTTTGTTTAAACATATGCCATAACCAACTAAGCTATCAAGCAATAGCATACGACTGATGCCTGCAGCAAAAAATAAAACATGGACATTACAGGCTTAGTGAGTGTGCATAATTGTATGGCTTAAAATCACTGTCCAAAATAAAAGTAGACCATAATCATGCACATCATTTATTCAAAGGTAAATTCATAATCAACACAAATATTTACTAGCCATGTCAACAAAAACAATTGCCTAATTACAAAAATGGTCTAAACATGTGAGACACATATGGGATGCCAGGGATTCAGAGAATGACAGTTGAGTACTGACCTAACCTCACTGGACATGCAGTACACATGCCAAAAAGAGGACCACATTCAGAAACCCTGGTCTCTAGTAGTCCAATTTGCTAACATGTAATAATAGTTAAGACAGAAACCCCTGTTCAGACTCCTGTTCATTCCAAAGACATTCACGAGTATTAGCCAATTAACTAATCATTTAGCTGTAGTGGCACCACCCATTAATCCTATTGGTCCGCATCACTGAGGTCACACTAGAGTGAGCTCAGCATCCATCAATCCTGAGCTGTGGTGGAGAAGCAACGTGAGGAAGATAAAGGCAGTGATGCCTCTTTTCCTTAGACATTGTGGTTTCTGGTTTTGCTGTTGGTGGTAAGTATCTTTCTGGGTATTTGTCAGACAAAGTTGGTTTGTTTTAGTCTTTTTCCCTTCTTGTTGTAAGTCTTGTGGTTGTGGTTTGTCAGACGTTGTAGTCCGGAGCTTTGCACTGCAGCTGCCTCAGTCTGATCTGTAGTGTCATGAAGGCCGCTACAGTCACGTGGAAGAGGATCTGCCACACGTTCCTCAGTTCAAACAGGCAGATGTTGGACAGACAGATCAGGGCGAAGGCCAGGAATGACTTACTGTTCCTCCTCACAGAGAAGTAACCAAACAGGTAAAACTGCAGAGAGAAAAGGTCAACTGTGAAAATAGACCTACTGCATTGTATTGAAAAAGAATATCGCTTGCAGAAAACCAATCTTTTTGCTTTCAAACCATGTCCAATTTTGACCAAGAGAGTTAGGATCAATGACTTTAAAACCGGGATGCCCCAATTTAGTGCACGCGTCAATCCACTACGAGAAATCAATAAAAGCCATAGACTATTAAAACAAATACATATTTTTTTGCACATTCAAGGACACATCGAGTACAATGTGAAAATTGGAGCTAGACTACACAACCAAAAGTATGTGGACACCTGCTAGTCGAACATCTCATTCCAAAATCATGGGCATTAATGTGGAGTTGGTCCCCCATTGCTGCTATTACAGCCTCCACTCTTCTGGGAAGGCATCCACTAGAGGTTGGTACATTTCTGCGGGGACTTGCTTCCATTCAGCCACAAGAGCATTAGTGAGTTCGGGCACTGATGTTGGGCAACTAGGCTTGGCTCGCAGTCGGCATTCCAATTCATCCCAAAGGTGATCAATGTGGTTGAGGTCAGGGCTTGTGCAGGTCAGTCGACAAACCATTTCTGTATGGACCTCGATTTGTGCACGGGGTCACGGTCATGCTGAAACTGGAAAGGGCCTTCCCCAAAACCGTTGAAACAAATTTGGAAACACAGAATGTCATTGTATTCTGTAGCGTTAAGATTTCCTGTCACTGGAACTAAGTGGCCTAGCCCGAACCATGAGAAACAGCCCCAGACCATTATTCGTCCTCCACACTTCAGTTGGCACTATGCAAGGTAGCATTCTCCTGGCATCCACCAAACCCAGATTAGTCCAACAGACTGCAAGATGGTGACGCATGATTAATCACTCCAGAGAAGGTGTTTCCACTGCTCCAGTGTCCAATGGCGACGAGCTTTACACCAGTCCAGCCGACGCTTGGCATTGTGCATGGTATGGCTGCTCAGCCACGGAAACCCATTTCATTAAGCTCCGCACAAACAGCTATTGTGCGGACATTGCTTCCAGAGGCAGACTTTTGTACAGCTTTGAGAGTGCTACTGCATCTTCACGCGCAAAGACGCAAATGGCAGTCCATAGTATGTGTTGTGAAGCTAATAGCAGTGACGCCATTACTGTGCAACATCTGAAAAATAGCGCACTTGGTAGTGTGCCGATGCTCGACCAGTCAGCGAAATCAAACATCACCCACGACAGAACGGTTGATTGTCAAGGGCAATGAACTTCATTATCTTGGCTTCAATGGATTTCGCACTTTGAGTTGTCTTGCTGAAATTTTGTTACTCTGCTGACTGCTCGATCCACACAGCATACATTGTGGGCTAGTTTAGGAATGCTGTGTTGCACATATAGGGCACAATTTTCCATGGCGTCATTAAGTCATGTACCTACGTTATATAGATATGCACGTCAGCTTTGACATCGAGGTGTTAAACTAGGCATCGTCCGATTCCGATATGTTCACCGATATATCGTGCATCTATATATGTCTAGTTTAACACCCCGATGTCAAAGCTGACGTGCATATAGCTGAAAATGCCAACATTGGTATCGACCGATGTCTAGTTTAACACCCAGGAATGCCTGTACAAATAATTTTTTTAATTTTTATTAGTGCCTTTCCAAATCATGTACAATCAATTGAATTTACCAAAGGGTGGATTCCAATCAAGTTGTAGAAACATCAAGAATGAAATGGAAACAGGATGCACCTGAGCTCAATTTCGAGTCTTGTGTAAAGGTGTCTTTTTACTTTTAATACACTTGCAAAATTTTCTGAAAACCTGTTTTCACTTTGTCATTATGGGGTAGCATAGATTGATGCTGAATTTTTTTTGCTTAATGCATTTTAGAATAAGGCTGTAACAAAATGTGGAAAGAGGGAAGGGGTCTGAATATTTTCCAAATGCACTGCATCTTGGTCTAACACCCCCCTCTGTACACCGAGTTATGACGTAAATCATGCTGTGGTGTAAAGTGCAGGGTTGTTAGTCACTCAGTACAGTGTCAGCCAGGCAGAAGCAAGCAGCTCTTACTCTTACTAGCTATCACTTACCTGATACAAACAGCCTGCTGTGCCCAGGAAAAAGGCAATCATGTCATTAAAGTCTTTGTCGTTGTAACTCTGCAGATGCACAGGATGGGTAAGGAGGTAGAAGTATAGATGGAGGTAAATTAATGTATAGCCACTGAATGTTCAGCAGCAGGTAGGCCTTTCACAACAAGGCTTGGTGAAACCGGAAACAACCAGCTAACAAAAGCACTGAACAAAAATAGCTCCTGAAATGCTTAAGCTCATCTCCAACTAAGAGGTATTTAAATGATTCCTATGAAGGCTTGGTTTTACATATTATAGTTACAGGTGTTCACTGTCATACCCATAGAATGAAATAAAATGCAATGCATCTCTCTGGTCTTACTGTACCTGCATAAAGCCCTCTATGGCATGAAACCCTTGGAGTAGATTGAGGCCTCCACAGAAGATGCTTAGCACACAGGACATGATGCCACGTAGAGACACCGGCTCAAGCAGCTGGCTGGGAGCTGGGAGGAGAGGAAGGGAACTGTAAAGAATCAGCAGTAATGACCTGCTGGCCAATGAGCCATACACACATTAAGAAGCTCTGATTGATACAGCCACATCCTGAAGGACATCACAATACACACTCCCTGCCAGAGACTTCACTGACTTAGGGTTTGGTGTAAAGTAGGCGTGACTAAATTCATATCAATATTAAAATAGCTACATAGAGCAGGATAAGTTTAGGGGTTCTGAGAATAGGTGAAAAATAAATGATAAAGCACTACATCAGGGCTATTCAACTAGATTTTTATGGGGGTCACATATTCAAAAAGTGAATTGCTGGAGGGGACAGACACCAACAAAAACCAAGAAAGATACAACCAACAGCAAAACTAGAAACAACGTCTAAGGAAAAGAGGCATCGCTGCCCCTGCCATCTTCCTCATGTTGCTTCTCCACCACAGATCAGGATTTTGGGATGCTGAGCTCACTCTAGAATGGCCTCAAAGTGATGCGGACAAACAATGAATGAGTGGTGACACTAAAGCTAAATGATTAGTTAATAATCTCATATGAACGTGTTTGGGGTAATCAGGAGTCTGAACAGGGTTTTCTTAGCTTATTAGGACATGTTATCCAATGGGACTACTGGATGCCAGGGTTGGTGAATGTGGTCAAAAACACATACCATAAAACGCATTTAAAATGTTGATTACAGTAGTCAGGTTGTTTTAAAATCCTCTGAAAAAAAATGTTTCCTCTTTACTCCCCTAACACAGGGATAGTGAAAACATGGACCAGCAAGCTATTTATTTGATTCTGTTTTAAGAAACATATTTGAATCTGACCTTGCCATAATCTCAATAAAAGTCATAAATAACAAATAGATGGCAATCAAGTAGCCCAATTCCAAATTTCAGTCTGAAGGAAGAATGCTTTGAATTAATTTCCCCCAGTCATTAGGTTGTAACATTACATGAACATGTTGCATCATAGAGAGAAACAGAAGGCACGTACAGTAAGTGTTCCTGGAACATATTTCCTTCAGGCTCAAATTTGGAGTCTTCGTTTTCATGCATGGGGTCATAATAGCTTATAGTCCAAACCATTGAAAGAGCCAAAATCATAGCAAATTGTTTTTTTTACATGCCAAATTAGCGCTAGAAACAGCCAGAAACCAAATTAATAGGCCTAGTAGCACTTGTCATTTTGACAATAGGTCAGATTTATTTTTAATTAATGTTCACTATGGAATAAATGTATATTTATTAATTGATTGAAAGTATTCATTGTGATGCAATGCCATTTCTTTTCTGTATCAACTCAGTATCCGTTTAATCCATAAGCTGCACTTTTCCATCTCCGAACATTACCAGTTGTATTTCCTAATTGGTGGGAGTGGCTAATCGGCACAGGTGCCTGCAATGTGTAATCGGGGCCTGTGTTTCCCTGAAAAGGTGTTTCCTGACTGTGGAAAAAAACATTTGTTTTAGCCATCAGCGTTTACTTTATAAAAGTACTTCATTTATTTTAAAGACAGCGGACTTACAACCATTTATTTTTCTGTTCCTCTTTCAAGGAGGAACTGAAAGAGTTCAAGCCTTTAAGATGACAAGGTATCAATCAGCCAGCCTGTCACAAGGGGCAAGGCTAAATTGATAAAAGGGTGAGATCTAGCCCTCGGGCCTCCAGTTGAATAGCCCTGCACTACACCATCATGTGCAATCTTAGAATTCTCCCAACATCTAAAAAGAAACCACTGATTCAGTCCCAAAATGTGGAATCTTAACTACAACGTTAAAACAATGTGATTATCATTCCTCCTACTCTTCCCATATCCACAGCGAGAGAGAAGAAATGTGAATAGGAAAGCAGTGGTTCTTGAGGGAGACAGAGGAGCTGTGGTGACCCAGGGCAGAATCACTTAGCTGGGGTTACAGAGGTGAAGGTATCAGAAGTTACTGATCCAGAGTGTCCGGAGAGGCAGGCGGGGGTGGGGGGGGGGCTCTATGGAGGCCTGTCTCAGTCAGGGATCACTAATGGAGTGGCGGGCCAGACACACACACAAACAGCTGCAGGGTAAGGTGTCATTCAGAGAGCTGCCCCATAGGGCTTTCATGTGATTAACTTTGGCTCTGTTTCCAACCAAGCTGCCCATGAGGTACGGAATGGATGGAAGCCATTTTAAACATGTGCTAACGTGACAGTGGGAGATACCTACAGTAAAGGCTTAGGTAAATGGGATAAGGGAAGATTAGAATGAGGGGGATGGAATGCAGATGAAATCCATTTGTCATTCAGTACACAGTTAAGTGATTATGTTAAAGCTTGTGTAGAGTCATATTTTACAATGCCTAAAAGCATCAAAGGCAGCTAGGTGCTTTGATTGAAAAAGGCCTCAGGCTACCTATTCTATTGGTCAGCTTGTCAAGAAAGAAATAGCCTATCCAAACAGACTCTGGAACAGTTGTGAAAGATAAATCCCAAATTCATACAAGTAGGCCTAGGTCACATTAAAATAAAACATATATTTTAAAAAGCAATGAGTGATGCAACAGATCAGAACGTTTAGCTTAAAAGATGTTGATAAACTATTTATTCACATAAGCGCAGCAACGCACACAAGGCTATGCAGTAATGTTTGTCCCATAATGCAATTAGAGGGAAAACAGTTGTCAAAATGGCACTGCACATGTGAGCAGTTTCATGTGACAGAAAAATATCCATTATAAAAATGTAGAAAGAGAGATCTAATAGGCCACTTTGACATGCCTCATAATATGTACTTAAACATTCAGGTTTCAAACAATGAAGCATGTCTTCTAAATACATACTGCCTCCAGCTCATTACAAAGTGGTGTGACACTGATTAATAAGCCTGACTTCAGTTTGCTGCGTTCAAAATAATTGAACTCGGAAAGATCTCACTTCCGAGCACTCAAGACAACTGGGGAATAAAGAAAAATAAAGAGCTGACTTGTAAAAATCTATTTCAACTGTCATCCAACTTGGGAACTCTGGCCTCTTTCTAGAGCTCACTTTCCAACCTGAAGATCACTGACTTCATGATTTGACCTAGTATTTTTAGTTGCCAGTTGTCTTGAAAGCACCACAAGATGCTGCAGCCGAATGCTCTGTATCTGTATGCTGTACGCGTGTGATAAGATGCATAACGAATATACTGTACGCGTGCCAATTTAATTCAACTAAATTATGAAAATTAACCTATAGATTGATAAGCACGACCAGTCAAATGTATTTACGTCGACTGGCATGTCAATCATTGAATAGGCTAAAAAGCATGTCGCAATGGGAATTGTTTTATCCCGGACAATTGGCCATCACCAATATTATTCATCAGTTTATCAACAACAAAAAAATCCAGCCAAAAGCCAGCTAACGGAAACCCCGGTGCGTGCATGTGTGGAACTTACTTATGCTCTTGTAACGGAAGACGTTGCGGCGCGAGAAGCATGACCGTAGGTCCTCAGGGGACAGCTGGTATGTCGGTATCATCTTGAGCTCTGACTGCATGTCAGCCAGGCTGATCTTAGAGGTCAGGGAGCAGGGGCTATTGTAGCGCTGCTTCGTATCCTGGAGGAAGTCGTCTGGAAGTGCCAGTAAAAAAAACAAAATGGTATTAAAAATACAACCTACGCTGGAAAGGAATGTCATGGCAGCATCTGCCGTTACATGATTAGTATGATAATAGTAATTATATAGGTACAACAGGGTTTCAATTTGAAAAAGTGTTGCTTCAAAAACAGGGAAACCCTGTTTGATTTGACAGTAAGGCAAAATATAATTTGTAGGAAAAACTTAGCCGGGTCACAGATCATGTTGTCATGCCATACCGACCATATGAGTTGGTTACAGGACCAACAGACATGGGACCAGGCTAGGGAAAACAGACTCACCAAACTCGCTGGAGGAGTAAGGCCTCACAGCGTTGCGGATGAGAAAGCCATCGCACCTGTGGAGAAACTGGCTCTGCATCTCTTCCAGGAAACAGAAGGCCAGGGCGTTGGGGCAGTTCTCCGTACACACCACCAGATATCCCAGTCCCAGAGAACTGGTGAAACTAACACACAACCAGCATCTATTGCAATTGCAGTGCTGAACAGTGGGAAGTACACCAACCAAATCAGAAAAACTAAGAAATGTCCTTGCATGTGATGACCTTCAAGACCAAATTCAATTGTCTGTAACAAACACTGGCATCATACCACCTGTTTGGAGAATGATATCTAAGATATAGCCTAACACAAAAAAATCCTCACCACCGGTGTTTCCAACAAATTCATCAATAAAATGACAGAAAATCTATTCAACATTTTAACATCAGGTGGCTTGAAGGCTTGTTAGTTGTGTGACTGCATTGTAGAGCAGAGCGATGCCAGTATGTTTACCACTGTAAATAACTTCACAGAAAGAAACACGACTCACCCAACAGGCATTAAAAAGAGAGGGGGAAGTGGGAACAGCGAGCTCCCGCTTCTCCCCCCTCTCTGCTTATGATGAATAACAGTCATTAGGAGAGTGCCAGGCAGGGGCTGACTAAAGGCTCCACCCACCCGGAGAAGAACCCCTTAAAAAAGGTGCAATACATCCGAGTTAAGCATGGCCCAAAGGGATCTTTAAATCTTTCCATTAAATTAACCAGTGATTTAATTGCTGTCTGGCGCGTCCTCAGTTACTTTCCTTCAGTGTCAAGGCCAATGTTGAGCCTTGATTAAAGGACCTTGAGATATCAAATGAGGCTTCAGACTGTAGAGTGGATGGCCAACCAACCCTGCTGCTGGAGAGGGATGCGCGAGTGTGTGTATACACTCCTTTTTATTCAAGCCAATATCTGCTCTCTTAAATGGGACCAATTAGCTAATAACCCATTTCCATGTAAACAGACCATCTCTAAGCATTTTATAAAATGACAGTGTTAACACCATTCAAAGCCAAATTAAACTATCAAATATTATTGGTCACGGACACATTTTGTAGAGGTTTTTGCAAGTGCAGAGAAATGCTTATGTTTTATAACTCCAACAGTGCAATAATACCCAACAATACACACAAATCTCAAAAATGTCAATGAAGGAATTAAGAAATATCATAATTAGCAATATCAGTCCAGAATATAAATATATGACGGTGTGGATAGCCATTATAGACAGTAAATGAATAGAAAAGGTCTTTACAGCAGTAGTTATATAGGATAAGCCTAGACCACAATACAGAATATACATATGGTGGGTAAAAGTGGGTAAAACAGTATGTAAACATTAAAGTGACCAGTGTTGAATGACTCTGTACACATAGGGCAGCAGTCTAAGGTGCAGGGTAGAGTACTGGGTGGTAGCTGGCAAGTAACAGTGACTAAGTTCAGGGCAGGGTACTGGGCAGAGGCCAGCTAGTGGTGACTATTTAACAGTCTGATGGCCTGGAGATCTAAACGTTTTTTTTCAGTCTCTCGGTCCCCGCTGTACTCTCTGCGTCTTCTAGATGGTAGCGGGGTGAACATGCCGTGGCTCGGGTGGCAGAGGTCCTTGATGATTTTATTGACCTTCCTGTGACACCAGGTGCTGTAGATGTTCTGGAGGGCAGGCAGTGTACCCACGGTGATGCGTTGGACTTACAGCACCACCCTCTGGAGAGCCCTGCAGTTGTGGATGGTGCAATTGCCATATAAGGATGTGATACAGCCCAACAGGATGCTCACGATGGTGCATCTGTAGAAATGTGTGAAGGTTTTAAGGGACAAGCCACATTTCTTCAGCCTCTGTTGTGCCTTCACACTGAATGGGTCATTTCAGTTTGTCAGTGATGTGCACGTCGAGGAACTTGAAGCGTTTCAACCTCTCCACTGTGGCCCCGTCGATGTGGACGTGTTCTCTCGGCTGTCTCCTGAAGTCCACGATCAGCTCCTTCATTTTGTTGACTGAGGGAGAGGTTGTTTTCTTTCTGGCACCACTCCGCCAGGGCCCTCACCTCCACCCTGTCTCGTCATTGTTGGTAATAAGGCCTACCAATGTTGTGTCGTCTTCAAACTTGATTGAGTTAGAGACATGCGTGGACACAGTCATGGGTAAACAGGGAGTACAGGAGGGGGCTGAGAACGCACCCTTGTGGGACTTCCGTGTTGAAGATCAGCGTTGTGGAGGTGTTGCCTAGCTTCACCACCTGGGGTTGGCCCATTAGGAATCCAGGACTCTGTTGCACAGGGATGGGTTCAGACCCAGGGCCTGAGCTTAGTGATGAGCTTGGAGGGCACTATGGTGTTGAAGGCTGAGCTTTAGTCAAAGAACAGCATTATTATAATTATACATAGATATTCCTTATGTCCAAATGGGATAGGGCAGTGTGACGGCGATTGCGTCATCTGTGTATCTTTTGGGGCAGTACGCAAATTGTAGTGGGTCTAGGGTGTCGGGTAAGTTGGAAGTCATGCTCCTTAACTCTTAAAGCACTTCATGATGACAGAAGTGAGTACTACAGGGTGATGGTAACTGAACGATATTACTTTTGCTTTCTTGGGCACAGGAACAATGGTGGACATCTTGAAGCAAGTGGGGAAAACAGACTGGGATAGATGTTGAATACATCCGTAAAAACTGGTCTGCACATGTTCGGAGGACACGGCTTCGGATGCAGTCTGGGGGGGGGGGGGGGTATAGAGAACTGCTAGCAACTTTGGGTGGTGAAAATATCAGTCTACTACAAGAGTTAATATAAAATCTTTGATAATACCACTTTATGATTCACAGTTAAGCCAAACTTACTGGATATTGAACTTTCCTGTCTTCAGAGAGCAGCGGCTTGGGAAAGTGGAGAGTTTCTCAGACAGAGTTTTGATCTGCTTCTTGGTTTCCTGTAGGCCTTCGTCCTGCTCATAGTCTGTGGTGGCAGACAGGGGTAGACCATCCGTACTCCTCATCACCAAGGCAAACAGGACCATCGACATCTTACTGCCCTACACGCACTCAGGACTGACACCTTCAAAACAGAGCATGTTCATAGATTCAAGGGCATGATGATTGTGAAGTCATGCGCTTTCTGATAAAATTGAACTAAATCTGATAAATCTTAACTAAAATTGCCAGATTAGCCTGGCAGCATATCAATATTACCATCTAATCTAGACTGCCACGGTTCACTACCTTGGATAGCACCTTGAGGAACCGCTAGTACTAACGACAACTGTGTGCCCACGTCACCGTCCAGACGCTCGCTAGCAAGCTACATGTGGCTTGAGTGAGCCTGAAAACATTTGTCAGTTTGCCATGATATGGTCCACGCATAAGCGATTTTCTGGGCAGTGCTAGCTCAGCAACACTGGACAAGTAGCTAGTTACCTTTCGCAGCAGGATAATGCTGGGTAAACCTTTGAGGATGGCGCAATTAAAGATAGTAATAGTTGCTAGTTATCTGGCTAGTTAGTTAACATTAGTTCCTCAAACAAGCCCTTTACGCTCTACTACCTGTTGTCAATTAGCTAGCTAAAGTTACCAGCTAGTTACTGCACATGGATACTGCTGTAGGACGCTAGCTAGGAAAAGCAAAAATAACATTGTCAAGCATGGCCTTCAAAACACATGGACAGGAATTGTTATTTTTGCAAGCTAACCTGAAAAGACACGTGTCAATGCACCGCTGCGAAGTTGATGCTAACGTACCATCACAGGGCGGGCACGTTTCATTTTTATAGCTACATCCATTCTTCTTCTATGGTATATTGGCGATCACACAATTGAATGTGCATCCCGCAACCTACTATGCGGGATGGAAACAGAACAAAAAAACGAACAAACAAAAAAAAACTAAAATCTAACAACTTTTCTGTTCTTTTTTTTACTGATCTGATGCTTACACAGGCTCAAGGGGAACATGGGAGGGCGGGTCTTCCGGCGCCAGTACCCCTTACAAGTCTTCAGATGTAAAATACATTTTAAAAAGTCCCAAAAACTTTTCTGCCACAGCCACAATAATGTCCAGTTTCTTCGACTTCTTTGAGACTTGTGCTGTACAGTTTATAGCTGTGGCAATGAACGCAACAAAATCCACCTTTTTAAAAACACACATAGTATCTTTTGTCTGGAAGCAAACATTTACTACAGGCTGTGGTGTATCCACTACCATATGTTCACTAGCATCACTTGTTTTCTCAATTCTTTTAAATCGCCTCCACATAGGAGATTCGATTGACCGCCCTAACTTTTGCAACCTCAGTCTCCTTCACCCTTACAGGGCACTCCAGGAACTCAGAATCATGATCCCCACCACAATTGCAACACCGTCGTCCTTCTACACAACGTTCTTCAGTATACTTTGTTCGTCTGCACACACTTTAAACATGACCAAATCCTTTACAATTCTTACAATGCAGGGGTTTGGGGATGAAGCCTCTTATAGCATATCTTATAAAACCAAGCAACACTTGCGTAGGTATTTGCTCTTCATCAAAAAACAACAGGACCAACAGACTTTTGTCTTGTTCGCCATTCACCCAGTGGGTCAGACGCCGGGCACCAACCACACCAGGAATTATCTTCAGGTATTCAACTTGAATATCCGTCATCACCCCTGAGATGACTCCTTTGACGGGTGCTCTACCCCCGAAGTTCAAAACACAAAACTTTAGTTGTCCAGATTCTTCTGAGACCCACTGCAATCTTCCTCTGTTCTTCAGAAATACAATGAATAAAAATAAGACCACTCCTGGTCACTCTGACAGACTCCATTTTTCCAAATGTATACTTCACCATTTGACACCTCAAAACGGGTTTCCCCACATATGCATCCTTACTCAACAAACAATTCATTATCATTCACACACGTATCCTCCACTCCAATTTTAGACAATTTCCTTTATGTTCCAGTTTTTGATACTACTGTTGTCCATTCAGAACAATTGTCTTCACCAAATTTGCTCGACACGCTGTTTGATTCGAACTCTGCATCCACTTCCGCCATCTTCCCACCAAGCGTGGTTACAGCCATTGGAAAGCTAGCTAGCTAGCTACTGTACACACAGGATATAAACTCTGTCTGTGTTTACCAGACAGAGTTTAGATAGACATCACAAAATTGCATCTGTCACGTTTTGGCATCTGTGAGAGCATGGCAGCGCCATCTTGATTTTGAAGTAGTCCATTTCTTCTTATATGAGCTGGCAAACAAACTGAAAGTGTGCACACTGTCACAAAGAGCAGTGGTTCCCAACCTTTTTCGGTTGCTGTACCACCAACTGAATTATGCTCTGCCCGGAGTAACCCTGAAGCAGTGGAGGCTGCTGAAGGGAGGACGGCTCATAATAATGGCTGGAACCTAGCTAATGGAATGGCATCAAACATATGGAAACCATGCATTTGATGTATTTTATACAAAAATGTGAATGTACTCAATGGCACAGGAGGGGGTATCTGCATCCCAATATTCTGTTTTTCAGGATGAGTCTGAGTCAGTTTTACACAAATAATTGTAAATTTTCAGTTATGAAACTGACAATTGTTTACTTACGCAATACGGCCCTAGGGGGTGTGGTATATGGACAATATACCACGGCCAAGGGCTGTTCTTAAGCACGATGCAACGAGGAGTGCCTAGATACAGCTCTTAGCTGTGGTATATTGGCCATATACCACAAACCCCAAAGGTGCCATATTGCTATTATAAACTTGTTTAATAACTTAATTCAAGCAGTAAAGATAAATGCTCTGTCATACCCATGGTATAAGGTCTGATATACTACAGCTGTCAGCCAATCAGCATTCAGTGCTCGAACCACCCAGCTAATAATTTTGATTAAAAGTATTGATGATGCGTGTGTTTACTGTGACTGTATTGGCTACTAGGTAGCTACTTCCACACCGTTGCCAGACAGTAGTGCTTGTCAAGCGTGAGCGAAGGGTACTGTGTCCTGGTGTTATTGCTGTGTTGTTTCCGTTCATGCCCTCCCCATTGAGTAGTAGACTGTATTTACAGTGCATTCGGAAAGGCTCTTCTCCCCCGATTGCTCAGTTTGGCAGGGCGGCCAGCTCTAGGAAGAGTCTTGGTGGTTACAAACTTCTTCCATTTAAGAATGATGAAGGCTTTCAATGCTGCAGACATTTTTTGGACAATTCCTTCGACCTCAATGCTTGGTTTTTGCTCTGACATGCACTGTCAACTGTGGGACCTTATACAGACATGCGAGTGCCTTTCCAAATCATGTCCAATCAATTGAATTCACCACAGGTGGGCTCCAATTAAGTTATAGAAACATATATTTTTTTATTTCAAATTATTATTATAATAAAAAATAAAACAATTTGGTGGGGGTATATCAGCTTTAATATTGCACATAGATTGTGGCTTCCATCAATGTAATTGTCGGCATCATTTACAATCCCCCATATATTTTTTTGTAAATAATATACAGTACCAGTCAAAAGTTTAGACACACCTACTCATTAAAGGATTTGTATTTTTTAAACTATTTTCTACATTGTAAAATAATAGTCAAGACATCAACACTATGAAATAACACATATGGAATCATGTAGTAACCGAAAGTGTTAAACAAATCAAAATATATTTTATATTCTTTAAAGTAGCCACCCTTTGCCTTGATGACAGCTTTGCACATTCTTGGCATTCTCTCAACCATCTTCATCTGGAATGTTCCCATATATGCTGAGCACTTGTTGGCTGCTTTTCCGTCACTCTGCGGTCCAACTCATCCCGAACCATCTCAAATGGGTTGAGGTTGGGTGATTGTGGAGGCCAGGTCACCTGATGCAGCACTCCATCACTCTCCTTCTTGGTCAAATAGCCCTTACACAGTCTCGAGGTGTGTTGGTTGGGTCATTGTCCTGTTGAAAAACAAATGATAGTCCCACTGAGCACAACCAGATGGGATGGCGTATCGCTGCAGAATGCTGTGGTAGCCATGCTGGTTAAGTGTGCCTTGAATTCTAAATAAAACACAGACAGTGCCACCAGCAAAGCACCCCCACACCTCCTCCTCCTCCTCCTCCATTCTTCATGTGGGAACCACACATACGGAAATCATCCGTTCACCTTCCCGGCGTCTTACAAAGACAAGGCGGTTGGAACCAAAAATCGCAAATTTGGAATCATCAGACCAAAGGACAGACTTCCACCGGTCTACTATCCATTGTTCATGTTTCTTGGCCCAACCAAGTCTCTTCTTCTTATTGGTGTCCTTTAGTAGTGTTTTCTTTGCAGCAATAGACCATGAAGGCCTGATTCACGCAGTCTCCTCCGAAAACAGTTGATGTTGAGATGTGTCTGTTACTTGAACTCTGTGAAGCATTTATTTGGGCTGCAATTTCTGAGGCTGGTAACTCTAACGAACATATCCTCTGCAGCAGAGGTAACTCTGTGTCTTCCTTGCCTGTGGCGGTCCTCATGAGAGCCAGTTTCATCATAGCACTTGATGGGTTTTGCGACTGCACTTGAAGAAACCTTCAAAGTTCTTGACATTTTCCGCATTGACTGACCTTCATGTCTTATAGTAATGTGGTATAGTAGATTATAGTAATCTTAATCACTTTACTTTTATAGTAGAGTGTATTCCTATATTAAAAATATTCCCACTGTCTGTTTTTATTAGAGGCAACAGAATAGGGTTCTTAGAACTCTCATGTGTCTTTGTGAAGAGAGAGATGCCTCAGATTTAATGCTGACTAGATTTACGATGGCTTGGTGATAACCTAAAGACTGCATTCCAATCCATGATTAACATTTGTTGGGCTGCTTTTCCTTCACTCTGCGGTCCAACTCATCCGAAACCATCTGAACTGAGGTGAGGTCGGGTGATTGTGGAAGACAGGTCATCTGATGCAGCACTCCATCACTCTCCTTCTTGGTCTTTGGCCTGGTTTGCTAACTACATCTCTCAAAGAGTGCAGTGTATAAAGTCCGATCATCTGCTGTCTCAGCCACTGCCTGTCCCCAAGGGTGTACCCCAATGCTCGATTCTAGGCCCCACGCTCTTCTCAATTTATATTAACAACATAGCTCAGGCAGTAGGAAGCTCTCTCATCCATTTATATGCAGATGATATAATCTTATACTCAACTGGCCCCTCCCCAGATTTTGTGTTAAACGCTCTACAAAGCTTTCTTAGTGTCCAACAAGTTTTCACTGCCCTTAACCTTGTTCTGAACACCTCCAAAACAAAGGTCATGTGGTTTGGTAAGAAGAATGCCCACAGGTGTTATTACTACCTCTGAGGGTTTAGAGCTTGAGGTAGTCACCTCATACAAGTACTTGGGAGTATGGCTAGATGGTAGACTGTCCTTCTCTCAGCATATATCAAAGCTCCAGGCTAAAGTTAAATCTAGACTTGGTTTCCTCTATCGTAATTGCTCCTCTTTCACCCCAGCTGCCAAACTAACCCTGATTTAGATGACCATCCTACCCATGCTAGATTATGGAGACGTAATTTATAGATTGACAGGTAAGGCTGCACTCGAGCGGCTAGATGTTCTTTACCATTCGGCCATCAGATTTGCCACCAATGCTCCTAATAGGACACAACATTGCAATCTATACTCTTCTGTAAACTGGTCATCTCTGTATACCCGTCGCAAGACCCACTGGTTGTTGCTTATTTATAAAACCTTCTTAGGCCTCACTCCCCCCTATCTGAGATATCTACTGCTGCCCTCATCCTCCACATGCAGCACCTGTTCTGCCAGTCACATTCCATTTTAAATGTCCCCAAAGCACACACATCCCTAGGTCGCTCGTCTTTTAAATTCGCTGCTGCTAGCGACTGGAACGAGCTGCAACAAACCCTCAAACTGGACAGTTTTATCTCAATCTCTTCATTCAAAGACTCAATCATGGACACTCTTACTGACAGTTGTGGCTGCTTTGCGTGATGTATTGTTGTTTCTACCTTCTTGCCCTTTGTGCTGTTGTCTGTGCCCAACAATGTTTGTACCCTGCTTTGTGCTGCTACCACGTTGTGCTCCTGCCATGTTGTGTTGCTACCATGTTGTTGTCATGTTGCTACCATGCTGTGTTGTCATGTGTTTCTGCCATGCTATGTTGTCGTCTTAGGTCTCTCTTTATGTAGTGTTGTCTCTCCTGTCGTGATGTGTGTTTTGTCCTATATTTTTATTTAATTTATTTTTAATCCCAGCCTCCATCCCCGCAGGAGGCCTTTTGCCTTTTGGTAGGCCGTCATTGTAAATACAAATTTGTTCTTAACTGACTTGCCTAGTTAAATAAAGGTTAAATAAAAATAAACCTTAACACGACTGATTGATTCAAACGCATTAAGAAGGAAAGAAATTCCACAAATTAACTTAAAACAAGGCACACCTGTTAATTGAAATGCATTCCAGGTGACTACCTCATGAAGCTGGTTGAGAGAATTCCAAGAGTGTGCAAAGCTGTCATCAAGGCTAAGGGTGGCTACTTTGAAGAATCTTACATATAAAATCTATTCTGATTTGTTGAACACTTTTTTGGTTACTACATGATTCCAAAAGTATTTTCCCCTAACCCTACCATCCCTCCCCTAATTGGAGTAAACTAATGGACAACAACTCTTAGGTTTCTACTTCCAGCTTATACATTTTACAGACACAGTATAGTTTACAAGTTATATTTTCTTTGTTTTTAGTCCCATCCTTCAGCTCCACTCAACCCCTCCCATCTATCTCTGAATACTATACCGTTTTTTCTATTTGCCATATATTTTTCAACTACGCCGTTTCACAAACATTCTGAACCTTTCCATTCTCATAGATTCTACATATCGTAAATACATTTTTTTGCTAAGAGTATTATCATATTATTAATTGATTGATTGACTTTCTAAATTAACTTTTTATTGAACCTTTATTTAAATAGGCAAGTCAGTTAAGAACAAATTCTTATTTACAATAATGGCCTAGGAACAGTGTGTTAACTGCCTTGTTCAGGGGCAGAACGACAGATTTATACCTTGTCAGCTCTGGGATTCGATCTAGCAACCTTTCAGTTACTGGACCAATGCTCTAACCACTACCTGCACCACAAATAAAATCACCCAGCAGTGCCATTTGCAGAGTTAGCTCCAGGTAAATGTAATTCTTCAGCCATTCCTGATTCTGTGACCAAAAACAAGCTACATATGGACAGTACCAAAACAAATGATCTAATGATTCTGTCTATTCGCAGCAAAATCTGCAGAACTGGGATGGTTGTATCACCCATATAGTGCCTTCGGAAAGTATTCAGAACCCTTGACTTTTTCCACATTTTGTTACGTTACAGCCTTATTCTAAAATGTATTAAATTGTTTATTTTTACCCTTTTTTTTGTCTTTTTTTTTTACACACGTTACCTAATAATGACAAAGCAAAAACAGATTGACATTTTTGCTAATTCATTGAAAATAAAAAACTGAAATCACATTAACATAAGTATTCAGACCCTTTACTTAGTACTTTGTTGAAGCACCTTTGTCAGCGATTACAGCCTCAAGTCTTCTTGGGTATGACGCTACAAGCTTGGCACATCTGTATTTGAGGAGCTTCTCCCATTCAAGTTCTGTTAGGTTGGATGGGGAGCGTCGCTGCACAGTTATTTTCAGGTCTTTCCAGAGATGTTCAATCGGGTTCAAGTCCGGGCTCTGGCTGGGCCACTCAAGGACATTCAGAGACTTGTCCTGAAGCCACTCCTGCATTGTCTTGGCTGTGTGCTAAGGGTCGTTTTCCTGTTGGAAGGTGAACCTTCGCCCCAGTCTGAGGTCCTGAACGTTCTGGAGCAGGTGTTCATCAAGGATATCTCTGTACCCTGCTCCGTTCATCCTTGCTTCGATCCTGACTAGTCTCCTAGTGCCTGTCGCTGAAAAACATCCCCACCGCATGATGCTGCCTCCACCATGCTTCACTGTAGGGGTGGTGCAAGGTTTCCTCCAGATGTGACACATGACATTCAGGCCAAAGAGTTCAATACTGGTTTCATCAGACCAGAGAATCTTGTTTCTCATGGTTGAGTCTTTAGGTACCTTTTGGCAAACTCCAAGCAGGCTGCCATGTACCTTTTACCGAGGAGTGGCTTCAGTCTTGCCACTCTAACATAAAGGTTTGATTGGTGGAGTTCTGCAGAGATGGTTGTCCTTCTGGAAGGTTCTCCCATCTCCACAGAGGAACTCTAGAGCTCTGTCAAAGTGGCCATTGGGTTCTTGGTCACCTCTCTGACCAAGGCCCTTTTTCCACTGATTGCTCAGTTTGGTCGGGCGGCCATCTCTAGGAAGAGTCTTGGTGGTTCCAAACTTCTTCCATTTAAGAATGATGGAGACCACTGTGTTCTTGGGGAACTTCAACGCTGCAGACATTTGTTGGAACCCTTCCTCAGATCTGTGCCTACGATACATTCCTGTCTCAGAGATCTACGGACAATTCCTTCGACCTCATGGCTTTTTGCAAAACTTGCAAAACTTTCTAAAAAACTTTTCGCTTTGTCATGGGATTTTGGGTGTAGATTGCTGAGAATGATTATTTTTTTAAATCAATTTTACAATAAGACTGTAACGTAACAAAATGTGGAAAAAGTCAAGGGGTCTGAATACTTTCCAAAGGCACTGCTTATGCTTTTTATTGTCCAATGAGGGGCTTTGAAGCCACCAGTCTGCCATATTGGCACTCCTCAGAAAAGCAGTCCTCCATAGTATTTCATTTAAATGTTAAGAACAAAATTATATGCAGTTAAGTATTTTGTTGATGTTGTAGTGGGGACAGTATTTTTATGTTTAGCTCACATATCATTTAAATGTATGCATTAAGGTTTCTGTAATATAATAAACATCGCTAAAACGAATGTAGACATTAGTAAATGTAATTCTATTGCTTCCAAAATTATTTCAAAAAATGTGGGGGAGTGCCAAGATGGAGGCGTGGTGGCTTCAGCACCCCCTGTTATTCATCTAGTGTCTATATTAATTATTGGTTTGTACACATCATTGGGCTGTACCCATATAATTAGGAATTAAAATAGACAGGGGCCTTCTTATGAAGGGTTTAAAAGGTCAGCCATTTTGGCATGGGAGTTGGTCAACCATGGCTTACCAGTGCTGTGATGTGTAAAATAATGAATTTGAAAGTTATCTACACTGTATGTTTGTTAGCTAGCTAGGTCAGACAGTTTTTTATTTTACACGTTTTTTTCTCCCCAATTGAAAGTTACAGTCTTGTCCTATCACTGCAACTCCCCTACGGACTCGGGAGCGAGCCATGCATCCTCCGAAACACAACCCTGCCAAGCCACACTGCTTCTAGACACACTGCTCACTTAACTCGGAAGGAAGCCACACTAATGTGTCGGAGGAAACACAGTCCAGCTGGCGACCGAAGTCAGCTTGGGTTAGGGTTAGGGTTAGCTAGAGCACATTGGGACAAGGAAATCCTGGCCGGCCAAACCCTCCCTTAACCCAGACGACGCTGAGAAAATTGTGCGCCGCCTCATTGGTCCCCCGGTCACGGGTGGCTGTGACACAGCTTGGGATCAAACCCAGGTCTGTAGTGACGCCTCAAGCACTGCGATGCAGTGCCTTAGACCGCTGCGCCACTCGTGGGGCCCCCAAGTCAGATGGTTTTAGAGGAATGATTCCATAAAAAAATTCAAAATAACTGCCAACATTCCATTTAAACAAACAATGCAGCCAATAACAACATTAGCCAGATAAAAACTATAATAATATATATAATAATAATTAAGTAAATAAATAAAAATATATATATTGTGGCAAACCTCTTCAAAGCTAGGAGCGTTTGTCACAAATTAAGTGGGAAACTGTCACCAAAGTCAGCCCAGAATTAAAGTTCTTTCGAACATGACAGTACCTGTATGTTTGTTTCTCTGTCCTGGTCCACCCAGGCCGCAGGTAAGGTCAAGGATAGCAGGGTTCGGTACACAAATCTGGTTCTCGGTAGGTCCAGGTCTAAACGCCAACAGGTAAGTCCAAAACAGTCCAGCTCGTACACGGTAAATCCAGCCAATGTAGATTGTCTCTTTCTCTATGGTTCATAGATCTCTCTCTCTCTCTCTCTCTCTCTCTCTTCTCTCTCTCTCTCTCTCTCTCTCTCTCTCTCTCTCTCTCTCTCTCTCTGCTCTCTCTCTCTCTCTCTCTCTCTCTCTCTCTCTCTCTCTCTCTCTCTCTCTCTCTCTCTCTCTCTCTCTCTCTCTCTCTCTCTCTCTCTCTCTCTCTCTCTCTCTCTCTCTCTCTCTCTCTCTCTCTCTCTCTCTCTCTCTCTCTCTCTCTCTCGACCCTTTATCTGTGGGTCGGCTCCACCTTCTGAGGGTTCCCCATGCTTCTGGGAATTGTAGTTTTGGCAGTCGGCCATTTTGTGATCTGTAGTTCTGATCGTGGTGGCAATTTTAGTGATCGGGCAGAGCCCGTTTATTAGTTCTGCCCTCACATATCTGCCATTTATCACTCGACCCCCTTCTTTGCCACAATATATATATATATATAATATATATATATATATATAGTACCAGTCAAAAGTTTGGACACACCTACTCATTCAAGGGTTTTTCTTTATTTGGACTATTTTCGACATTGTAGAATAATAGTGAAGAGATCAAAACTATGAACTAACACATATGGAATCATGTATTAAACAAAGAAGTGTTAAACAGATAAATATATATATTTTAAAAAATTGTGGCACTATCGCTTGTTTTTCAACAGGACAATGACCCAAAACACACCTCCAGGCTGTGTAAGGGCTATTTGACCAAGAAGGAGAGTGATGGAGTGCTGCATCAGATGACCTGGCCTCCACAATCACTGACCTCAACCCATTTGAGAGGGTTCGGGATGAGTATGACCGCAGAGTGAAGGGAAAAGAAAAAAACAAGTGCTCAGCATATGTGGGAACTCCTTCAAGACTGTTGGAAAAGCATTCCTCATGAAGCTGGTTGAGAGAATGCTAAGAGTGTGCAAAGCTGTCATCAAGGCAAAGAGTGACTGCTTTGAAGAATCTAAAACATAAAATATATTTTGATTTGCTAAACACTTTTTTGGTTAATACATGATTCCATGTGTTATTTCATTGTTTTGATGTCTTCACTATTATTCTACAATGCAGAAAATAGTCAAAATAAAGAAAAACACTTGAATGAGTACTGTAGGTGTGTCCAAACTTTTGACTGGTACTGTATATGTTTATTTCTGTCTAGAATATATCTAATTTGAAGGCCCTCCTATCGGAATGAGGACAGGTGCAGGCAATATTGTAACCCAGAAAGTGATGTATTGCAGCAGGGTTGTACAACTCTGGCCCATGGGGAGCCACTGTGTCTTCATGTCAATCATTTACTCCTGTTACAAAGACTCAATTCATTGTCATAATTTGAATCGTTATAAAGTATACCTATTCTGCCTGCAACTGCTTGAGCTAAATGGTTCTGTTTGCCATATATATTTTGGGCAACAGACATAAATGAAAAGGTATCGTGCTAGTGACTCAAGCAAATTGACAATAGAAATAGGCAGGTGAATATCACTCCTTAGAGAAAGCACTTGAGGGTACTCGTAAAACGAATGAACCCACTTGATGGAAATCCACAGTGCCCTTTCCCTTTCAGTGTGTGTGTGTGTGTGTGTGTGTGCCTGGAACGGTAGGATCTCCATTAGCCGTAGGTTATGTTATGACTGTGACACTTATAATAATATTTTGAAGATAAATACACAACGCGAAGGACGAGAGGTAAAAAGTACTAAAAGTCAATAGAGTAGTAACGGTCAATAGGGAATTATCAATGGAAATAGTTGGTTTTTAGTTCAACCTCTGTTAGGAATGTCAGTTCTTAACTTATGGTGTTGCATGTTCTCATTGGTCCAACCTGAAATAGGATACAGTTTTATTGCAAGGAATTCTAATTGGTCAACCACAGGCAGAGAGAAGCACTTAGAGAGCATCACTGAGGACAGGGGAAAATTACCATCTGCCTCCCCGTATGATTTGTCCTCTTCGAATAAACCTATTTTTATCCCCCTGATTTGCTTTGCGGTCTGTGTTATTCAATAATAACATCAACTGCTAACACACTGATCAGAGGTAAGGTTCATGGAGAAGAGGAAAACACCACCTCATCATCACTGCTATTCCTATTTGCATTCATGGAATTGTCATATGAGTATCACCATGGAGAACTAGCTAGCTACAGTTTTTGTGCTCTAATTATCCAGCTAGTGCTTAGGTGAAGCAGAACCGCTTTAAGATTCAGCACACGCAGCATTACAGATGAACTAACTGTGCCCAGCTGTGGATGTGTCCCAAATGGCATCCTATTCTTTATATAGTGCATTGTTTTTGATCAGGGCCCATAGGGTTCTGGTCAAAAGTAGTGCACTATCTAGGAATAGGGTGCAATCTGGGATGCAACCTGTGTGATTCTCCATGCACCCTTTAGGAATGCATGGATTATTGATGAGCCGGTAAATATTTGTAATTACTGTGGTTCAGGTCTGCTAATGATTTTCAGATACACGCTTCTCCGCTCCTGCAGGTTCAGGCTTTTACCTTTAACCTTTTATTAAATATGTGCTCCCCAGTGGAGTGGAGTAATTTGCATTGGCAAATATTAGACTCAGTCAAACAAAGCTCAGTGTTCTGTTGTTATCATTATGATTGGGTTTACTTGAACTGTTCAGACTGGAAGTTGATTATGACCTGATATTCTAGTAATGTGATTTACATAAAGAAAAGGAAGCATTATTAACTTCAATGCCCTTTCATCATTGGTGGCAGTCCTGAGAGAGAATGTATGAATGACATAAATAATTCCGACCTAGCCTACCAACAGCTAATTCTGAATAAACAGTGATAATCCCCTTGAAAGGCAAACTTATTGCACACTTTACATTGCAATGGAAAATACTCAACACATGAAACAATATAAAGATGCAATTGACATAAGCATTCCTGTTTCTGGTAAGGTTAGTAAAAACCTAGACAGGAGAAACCACGTGACAAGAGACCTGTGCAAAAGGAGTGAATTTCCAGGACACCTAGGATCGAACAATAGAGATTCAATTGCTAAACATTTCTATATAAATGATATGGTTAGCAGGCATTTCTTATTTATGAAACAGAGTATTGTAGTGAATTGGAGGGGTGGCCCCAACAGGGTCTTAACCAACGATTTACTGTGAGCTCCAAAAGTAATGGGATAGTGACACATTTTGTTGTTTTGGCTCTGTACTCCAGCACTTAGAATTTGAAATACATTTTCTTAATTTGAAGGTATTTTCATCTGGGTGAACCGTTTAGAAATTACAGCACTTTTTGGACATTGTCCCCCCCATTTTAGGGGGACCAAAAGTATTAGGACAAATTCCCTTATATGTGTATTAAAGTAGTAAAAAGTGAAGTATTTGGTCCCATATTCATAGCACGTAATGATTACATCAAGCTTGTGACTTTACAAATTTGTTGGGATGCATTTGCTGTTAGTTTTGGCTGTGTTTCAGATTTTGTGCCTATTACTGCAACCTTAAACGTTCTAAATTATGTCACCAGTGCCCTTCATCCTAAGCAATGTTGTGCTGCTATTTTATTGACTTAGCCAAAGCTTTTGATATGGTAGACCATTCCATTCTTGTGGGTCAGCTAAGGAGTATTGGTGTTTCTGAGGGGTCTTTGGCCTGGTTTGCTAACTACCTTGTTCAAAGAGTGCAGTGTGTAAAGTCAGAACATCTGCTGTCTCAGACACTGGCTGTCACCATGGGAGTACCCCAAGGCTCCATCCTAGGCCCCACACTCTTCTCAATTTACATCAACAACATAGCTCAGGCAGTAGGAAGCTCTCTCATCCACTTATATGCAGATGATACAGGTTTATACTCAGCTGGCCCCTCCCGGATTTTGTGTTAAACGCTCTACAACAAAGCTTTCTTAGTGTCCAACAAGCTTTCTCTGCCCTTAACCTCGTTCTGAACACCTCTAAAACAAAGGTCATGTGGGTCGGTAGAAGAATGTAATATATAGATCGGCATGTAAGGGTGCACTCTAGTGGCTAGATGTTCTTACCATTTGGCCATCAGATTTGCTACCAATGCTCCTTCTAGGACACATCACTGCACTCTTTACTCCTCTGTAAACTGTCCATCTCTGTATACCTGACGCAAGACCCACTGGTTGATGCTTATTTATAAAACCCTCAAATCTCACTCCCCCTTATCTGAGATACCTACTGCAACCCTCATCCTCCACATACAACACCTGTTCTGGCAGTCATAAAACCCTCATAGACCCCACTCCCCCCTATCTGAGATACCTACTGGACTCCTCATCCAACACCCCATTGTGTCAGTCACATTCTGTTAAAGGTTTCCAAAGCACACACACCCTGGGTCGCTCCTCTTTTCAGTTCGCTGCAGCTAGCGACTGGAACAAGATGGAAAAAACACTCAAACTGGACAGTTTTATCTCCATCTCTCCATTTAAAGACTCAATCATGGACACTCTTACTGACACTTGTGGCTGCTTCGTGTGATGTATTGTTGTCTCTATCTTGTTGCCCTTTGTGCTGTTGTCTGTGCGCAACAATGTTTGTGCTGCTGCCATGTTGTGTTGCTACCATGCTGTGTTGTCTCTTTATGTGGTGGTGTCTCTCTTGTTTTGTCCTACATTTTTAATCCCTACCCCCGTCCCTGCAGGAAGCCTTTTGCCTCTTGGTAAGCAGTCATTGTAAATAAGAATCTGTTCTTAATTGACTTGCCTAGTTAAATAAAGGTCAAATAAAAATAAAAGAAATAGAAATGAATCATAAATAATGTATTGTGTCATCTTAGAGTCACTTTTATTGTAAATAAGAATATAATATGTTTTTAAACACTTAATGTGGATGCTACCATGATTATGGATAATCCTGAGTGAATCGTGAATAATGATGAGAGAGAAAGTTAAAGACGCATATCCCCAAGACATGCTAACCTTTCTCCATTACAATAACAGGAGAGGTGAGCATTTTTTTTTGGGGGGGGGGGGGGGGGGGGGGGGTATGATATTTGTGTGTCTAATTTTCTTACTCATCATTATTCACAATTCATTCAGATTTTCCATAATCATGGTAGGATCCACATTAATGTAAAGTGTTTAGAAACATATTATATTCATATTTACAATAATCTGAAACACAACCAAAACAAACAGCAAATGCATCCAACAAATGTTAGTCACATGCTTGATGTAGTCATTGCGTGCTATGAATATGGGACCTACTTTAATACACATATACTGTAAGTGAATTTGTCCCAATACTTTTGGTCCCTTAAAATGGGGGCCTATATAGAAAAGGTGCTGTAATTTTTAAACGATTCACCCGATATGGATGAAAATACCCTCAAAGTAAAGCTGACAGTCTGCACTTTTACTTCATAGTCATGATATAATTTCAAATCCAGAGTGCTGTAACACAGAGCCAAAACAACACGTTTCACTGACCACGTGTCACTGACGCAGTTTTCTGGAAAGTAGCACATATCCCGCTTAAGGTCTTATTTGGGATAAACTGTTTACATGCACCTTTGATATCCTGCTCCCAAGTATCCCTGTAATAAACAGAATATTCCTAATTTAAGTTCATATGGGTTAGATGGAATAGTAAGTGAAATATGGACACTGACTGTAGGCCTATAACCTCTCACATAATATAATATTAAGTCCTGCAGAATTATGCATTTCTTGCAGTAAAATGTAATACAACAAATGTTAATTTTGTCTCAGAAACAGTGGAGAAATATGATTTTTCTTTCAGCATCTCTTGAGAAAATGCAAATGTGCGTGTAATGCGTTATCTTTGACACTGTTATGCAAGCAGACAGTATTTCAACCACGTAAAATATGCACTTAAGACGAACTGAAGTCTTATCAGAAGTGTTTCACTGTTTTCTCAACTCTTCATTGCCTTAAAACTGGTCAAACTGATGACATTTGGACATTTTGCACAGGTACAATCTTTCCTCTGTTTTGGAGTTATTGCAGTTTCTCCCCGGTCCCCAAATGAAGCACACAGCTTGACTGGTGTCAACTAGATTACTAATGCATTCATTCTGTTTTCAATAAACATTTGGAGACAAAATATAGTTTACATGTTAACCGTCTAAGCCAACCCTGTCTGTTTTGCCCCATAGTTACTCATGCATCGTTTTTTTTGCTAAATAACCAACGCGCCTGTAGTGCTATGGAAAAAACCCAAAACGTGCACCCCTGGGAGACCCCAGGACCGAGTCTGGGTAACCCTACTATGGTGCTTCTTCTGAGGAGTACCAATAGAGCCTACCGGGGGCTTCAAAGCCTCTCATTGGCCAATACATAGCATCAGCAATCTAGTGTTGATATACATCATTGGTCTCAAACCCGGGTCCAACGACTGTCAAGTTAACTGATAAAGAGGTCGCTAGGTTAACATCGCTACATTAACCCCTTCCTTCGGGAGAGCGTGTCAACATGCTTTTATAAACCAAGCCCCTTATGTGTACATGCCTCTCTGACGGACTCACGGCACCAATGTGGCGAATTTGAGGGGGAAGCCCGGTAGCACCGACCGGGACTCAAGTCCAGGTCCAGCGACTGTCAAGCCAACACCTTAACCGTTCTGTCACAAAGTGCAAACCTCTTGACGAGGTCGCTAGGTATTTGGTTAAGGTCGCTAGTACTGCGTTTTACTTGACTAGCGGTAGCTTAGCAAGTTGCAAGCACCATGCTCTACCAACTGAGTATCAGAAAAAGAGAATAATCACATTTGAAACAAGTTTCTCATCACTCCCTCACTTTAAACAAAACCACCCAATAACCCCAGAGTGCACTGATCCTCATGTGGTCATTTCAGCATGGAGGGACCTCCCTGAATCCTTCTCTTCCCTCTCTCTCGGTTCCAGCAGGCCAGGCTGTGGGCCCTGTAGCTACATGGTGACGATGATGGATGTCTGCTGCACTGACAACTTGATGAATGGCCAGTGGTCCAGGGGAATGTTTTGTGGTGAAAGACTGTCAGGTGAGAGCAAGGCAATGCTGTCATTCACACGGACTAAGTAAACGGGGAGGGACAGTGGCACGGAGAGATGTGGTCTCTCTATAGCTCGTTTATGTAAAGCTGATTCACTTGTGATTGGCAGTAAACTTTTAAAAGCATTTATCTTAACCTTGTTGTTGAGAACATCAAACATATTTTATTAAGCACTTTTTACATCAGCGGTTGGCACAAAGTACTTTACAGATACTCAGCCTAAAACCCCAAAGAGTAAAGACTGCACTGGGTAGAGATTTAGAAGTACATGCAGCCATTAAGGTCAGATCATTTTTGAAGACGTTCAAATGTTCATAGCTGAAAAGCAGGTTGAAATAATAACCATGGTGGCTATAGAAGGTGCAACAGCTCAGCACGTCAGGAGTCAACAGCAGTTGTCCTTTCACAGTTAGGCATGGTCTCTTAATTGATTTTTGGAGCCGAGTTTTCACCAGATGAGGGTAGAGAGAAATGAACGTCTATTGAAGACTAAGTAAGTTTAACAATGATGGGAGTTTGGCTGTAAATCAATGTACTGGATCTAGGCAGGCTGCAACCCCCTGGGCTCGATATTTGAAAACCTCTTATTCCTGTAAAGACAGCCAACAGTCGATCCAACTAGAAACACTGATCAATTTGGGATACATTTCGACCCATTCAACATGGTGACTGGATTTGAAAGCCATTTCAATCCACCTCGGTTTCTCACACTCAGCTTCTCCCATTGATAGTAATACACCTTTTCATTCAGCTTTTCCCATTGATAGTGTAGACTGGAGCAATAAAGGATGAACACTCAGTTCTGACATAATGAAACTGAGATGGGCACGCAAAACTATAATTTTCCAATTTCTGTCAGAAAACAAAAGGGGGAAGCAGTTATAGTGGCCGTTGACTGGCAGCTTTATAGCACTCCAAACAAAATGAGAGTATGGATCTTTCAGCTGAGGGTGTAAATCATTTTGATTACTGCGTTGAGAGAAAGAAGCAGGATAAAATCTTTATTTTGCCAGATAGACCCTGGAAGATCTGCTCTATTTATTTATTTGACTTCTATTATTCAGACCAATTTGTCCACACGTCTCGGTGTATTGAATAGTCTTCCAGGCAATTAATTTTCCAAACCTCATGCATGCATAGCCGCAAAGGCAGAGACCTTTTTGTTTAGGATCAATGTCTAATAATTCCAGAGATGCAAAAATATAAAATGAAAGGGAAAAAGATCCAAGCAACAGTTAACAGGATGGTATATAGAGTATTTTGCCAGCACAAATGGACTAACCCACTGAGCACAGACATCAATTCAACATGACGTGGAAACAACGTTGATTCAACCAATGTGTGCCCAGTGGGAAGTTGTGTCTTCCTGCCTGATACTAACAGCTATATCAATAATTTAAAGTCTGGACATAACAGTTCAATGTTATGATGTTCAGTGCCTTCAGAAAGTATTCACACCCCTTGACTTTGTCTACATCTTGTGTTAGTCTGAATTGAAACTAGATTACATTTAGATTTTTTTGTCAATGTCCTCCCACACACACACACACACACACACACACACACACACACACAATTTCAAAGTGTATTTATGTTTTTCAAAATGTTTACAAATTAATTCTAGATGAAAAGCTGAAATGTCAATTCGTTTTTAAACTTTGTTTCCATTCAACATGCCATACAAATAAAGAGATTTTAATTAATTATATGAAGAGCATCTTGGTCCTCCTTTCTTTTTGATGACCAATTTACCCGTTTTACCAAATAACAACTGTCTACCAAAATCTACTATTGTGTACCTTAGCAGCGCTTCCCTTTTCTACAAGTATTCAACTCCTTTGTTATGGTGACTTTAAAACAGTTAGTTTAATGGCTGTGACAGGAGAAATCTGAGGATGGATCAACATAGTAGTTACTCCACAATACTAAGCTAAATGACAGAGTGAAAAGAAGGAAGTCTGTACAGAATAAAAATATTCTAAAATATGTATCCTGTTTGTAATTAAGCACTAAAGTAAAACTACAAAAAAACATTTGGCAAAGACATTAACTTTATGTCCTGAATAAAAAGCGTTACGTTTGGGGCAAATCCAACTCAAAACATTGAGTACCACTCTTCATATTTTCAAGCATTTTGGTTGTTGCATCACGTTACGGGTATGCTTGTCATCGGCAAGGACTAGGGAGTTTTTTTTGGTTAATTAAAAGAAATGGAATAGCACTAAACAGTCAAAATCCTAGAGGAAAACCTGGTTCAGTCTGATTTGCAGACAGATTCACCTTTCAGCACGACAATAACCTAAAACACAAGGCCAAATACACACTAGAGTTGCTTACTAAGATGACATTGCCGAGTGGCCTAGCTAAAGTTGACTTAAATCAGCATGAAAATCTATGGCAAGACCCGAAAATCATTATCTAGCAATGATCAACCACCAACTTCAAAGCTTGAAGAATTTTAAAAAGAATGTTCAAATATTGTACAATCCAGGTGTGCACAACTCTTACAGACTTAAAGACTGACAGCTGTAATCGCTGCCAAAGGTGATTCTAACATGTATTGACCCAGAGGTGTGAATACTTATGTAAATTAGATCTGTTTTTCATTTAATAAACTTCAACATTTCTAAAAACATGTTTTCACTTTGTCATTATGGGGTATTGTGTGTAGATGGCTGAGAAATACATCTATTTAATCTATTTTGAATTCAGGCTGGAATAAATTAATGGGTGTGAATACTTTCTGAAGGCACTGTATAGCATAGCTACTGAATACTGGAAGCAATTGACCTTAGACCGTATGGTTTAATTTTGAGTATTGTGTCTTTATTCTGAGTAAAATGTATCTGCTTGTGTAACTGTTGTGAGAGAATGCTGGAAAGAAAACAAAAAAAAAAATCCAAGACAGCAGTAAACACTTTGCATGAAAAGCACAGGTCTGGGAAGATCAAGAATATGCATAGAGAACAGTTGGAGGACAAGAAGATGGGACCCATTTGTTCACAGTGCAGCTCTCAGACAGAACCCAATTACCTGGAAGGAAATCTGTTTTTGTTAAGGAGACCTAATATCATTCCAGACAGTCCTTGGGTTGCATTAACACTCTGTCTTATCGCTTATCCTCTAGTTCCATTTCCTTGTACCTTTTGCAACCCTCCTTTCAACACAAAGGATTGTGACCAGCCAGGAGAAAATGGCCCGCTCCCTCCAAAATCCTCCCAAGTGAAATTATGATTGAGTGGAGTATCTAGTCCTGCTCTCTCAGGCATTATTCAGCTGGACTGGCTACTGCAGTCGTACATTGTATGCACCTGCCAAGCAGTATTTTATCCAAGTAGTCATGCATAGTCTTAGTTTTAACTTTAGCTTATTTGAGTCTAGCTTTTTAGACTCGGTTATTAGTCCAGTTTCCAAGTCCTGTCGTCAAGTTTGACATAAGAACTCTAAAATTAACACCTTATGGTCTGATGAGAAGGAGGCTTTTACTAACGACACATGGACATTCTCCTCCAGTCATCTCTCACAATAAACTCCTGGGTGTCAGTTCTGCTGAGCACTGCTACAGGTCTATTTGTCTTTAATCCTGGATGATGGAGAACCAGGCCAGACCCCAGACAGAGGTCCAAATGTGTGGGTTAAAAACAGCTTTCACTTGTCTGGGTCCAAGATCTATTTGTGCAGTCTTGCCAACTTCTTGTGGAATTGTAATGCCAAAAGTTGTTTGGTAAACACAGATCTGGGACCCAGGCTAAGCTTTCACAGGTTACGTCAATCAAGTCGCTGACCTCGAGGTCAAACAATTTATTATATTTCTACTTATTGCATGGCGGTGACAGTCTTATACTGTTGTGTAAACTCAGCAAAAAAGAAACATCCCTTTTTTAGGACCCTGTCTTTCAAAGATAATTCGTAAAAATCCAAGTAACTTCACAGATCTTCATTGTAAAGGGTTTAAACACTGTTTCCCATGCTTGTTCAAAGAACCATAAACAATTAATGAACATGCACCTTTGGAACAGTCGTTAGTGTCTTAACAGCTTACAGACTGTTGGCAATTAAGGTCACAGTTATGAAAACTTAGGACACAAGAGACCTTTCTACTGACTGAAAAACACAAAAAAAGGGTTCCTGCTCATCTACGTGAACATGCCTTAGGCATGCTGCAAGGAGGCATGAGGACTGCAGATTTGTTCAAATATTTTTTATTGAACACATACACAAGAATGGTGTATAGGTATAAAAGACAAGTTTACAGTTCTTATCTAAACATAAGAGAACAGACATTAACCAAAAGACCCAGAGTTCTGGGCACAAAACAAATATTACAAAACAAGACATACAAAACAAGGAAAGGTAGGAAAAAAAAAAAAAAAAAAGGGGTTGATGTAGCCCCCCCACTTATACCCCACTTTATCCCCCCTTATTCCACCCTATTCCCCTCCCAACTGCTCGGGTGGCGGGGCCAGCACACGCTGCCCAAAGGTAGATTACCGTATGACAATTAAGAGTGCGTTAAGTGCAAATTCACAGCGCCGCTTGGTCCAAGTAAGAGAGGAAAGGCTGCCAGATTTGATCAAATGTTGATAATTTATTGTTCAAAATATATCTAATTCTTTCTAAGTGTACAGTGTTTGCCAATTCGCTGAGCCATAATTTGGTAGAGGGCGCTTCCCTCTTTTTCCAAAACAACAAGATTAATTTTTTTGCCGAAATGAGACTAAGAGATGAGTTGTTTTTGGGAGTTGGTTAATCCGTTTAGGGAATCGGACACTCCCAGGATTATCAGAAGCGGGTCTGGGTCTATTGAAGTCTCCAGAACTTCAGAGAGGACCCCAAAAATTCCACACCAATACCCATACAAGTTAGAGCATAGGGCAAAGCAGTGGAGTAGTGTACCCTGCTCAGCCTGACATTTATCACACATAGGGGATGTACCAGGAAATATCCTATGCAGTTCGGTTTTGGAATAGTGTAATCTGTGTAATACCTTGAATTGTATGAGACGATGTCTGGAGTTAATGGAGCAGGTGTGGATATACACCAAGCTATCTTCCCAGTCTGCCACCGAAATGTCAGTCTCTAGTTCTTCCTCCCATTTTGCCTTAATGGCATCAGTAGAGGGTGTGCTAACAGATTGAAAAGCATCATATATACGAGATATCAGTTTGTCTGAGGTGGGGCATATTTTTATGCATCCGCCAAACGTGGAAGGTTTAGCATTCCCAAATGTTGGGAGGTATTTTCTAACATAGTCTCTAATCTGTAGGTATCTGAAAAAGTTACTTCTGGGAAGATTATAAGTTTCCCTCAGCGATTCAAAGGAAGCAAAGGTTCCCCCTATATATAAATCCCCTATGGTACTTATCCCCAACTCTCCCCACCGCTCAAAGGTGTTATCAAGGTTAGAGGGGGCAAAGGAGGGATTCCTGGCAACAGGAAGCATGGTCTAAGATCAAAGTGGACTTTAATTTGCTTCCAGATTCGGACTGTGCTATGTATAATAGGATTGTTACGGTAAAGTGACATCTCCAGATTGACAGGTGACAAAATCACAGCACCAATAGAGAAGGGGTGGCACTCCTCTCGCTCCATACTAAGCCAGCTGGATGGCGGGAGTGCGTCATCCAGCAGAAACGTAACAGCGCGGAGGTTGGCGGCCCAGTAGTAAAATATAAAGTTTGGGAGAGACAATCCTCCTTCCATCTTGGATTTACAGAGGTGTTTTTTACCTATCCTGTGTGTTTTATAATCCCAGATGAAAGGATTGATAATAGAGTCCAGTTGTTTATGAAAGGATTTAGGTATGAATATTGGGATGTTCTGGTATAGGTAGAGCAGTTGTGGGAGGAAGACCATTTTAATGGCATTAATTCTTCCGAGCAGAGAAATTGGGAGAGTTCTCCAAAATTGTATGTTTGCCTTAAATTTTTGCATCAGAGAGGGGAAATTCTCTTTAAATAGTAAGGAGTATTGTTTGGTAACTACAATTCCAAGGTAGGTAAATTTATCTGAAGATAGCTTAACTGGAAGATGTTCTAGCCAGGAGGTGTTTTGCAACCGAATGGGCATTAATTCACTCTTGTTCCAATTTATTCTGTATCCCGAGAAGGTACCAAACAAATTAATCACCTCTAGAATAGCTGGAATACTATCTTGGGGTCCTGTTACATAGAGGAGAATGTCATCTGTGTATAGGGAAATCTTATTTAGAGTATGTTTAGTATTATAGCCGTGTATTGCTGCATGAGATCTGATCGCTTGAGCGAGAGGTTCAATAATTAGGGCGAAGAGCATAGGCGACAGCGCACAACCCTGCCTTGTCCCTCTGAAGGTTAAATTGGGGCGACAATGATTGGTTAGTGAGTATTCTCGCACAGGGGTTCCTATATAAAAGTTGGATCCACTTTATGAACCCATCTCCAATATTAAATTTCTGTAGGACCTTGAATAGATAGGGCCACTCAACTTGGTCAAAGGCCTTTTCAGCGTCAAGAGATATAACGGCTAGGTGCACGTTAGGTAACCTCTGAGAATACATAATGTTGAATAGGCACCTGAGATTGAAGAATGAGTTTCTGTTAGGGATAAAGCCGGTCTGGTCTGAATGGACCAATTTGCCAATTAAAGTGCTCAGCCTGTTAGCCAAAGTTTTTGCTAAAATCTTTTGGTCTGTATTAAGGAGGGATATTGGTCTGTATGACCCTACCTCTTCCGGATCCTTACCCTTCTTATGTATAACTGTAATAAACGCCTCATCCAAAGTGGATGGGAGCCCTCCATCCTCGTTGGCCTGAACCAACATTTTGTGTAGGTAGGGAGAGAGCATGTTGCTGAATGTTTTGTAGAATTCACTCGGGTATCCATCTGGGCCGGGGTCTTGCCACTCTTTAGAGATTTTATTGTTTCTGTAATTTCTTCAAGAGATATTTCCTTATTCAGGAAGTTAGAGTCTTCCTGGTTCAGGGCAGGAAGATTACAGTTCTCCAAAAGGTTTTGCATAATTAAGGGGTTAGGATCCGCTTTAGATGTATATAAAGTCTCATAAAACTGACGGAATCTGTCATTTATGTCTTTGGGGGAAGAGAGTAATTCCCCAGATGCAGATTTAACTTTGTGATCATACGGTCACTCACATTCTTACGAAGTTGTCTGGCGAGTAGTTTGTGTGGTTTGTCACCAAACTCAAAATATTTTTGCTTGGCATAGAGAAAAGATTTAGCAATTTTAGCAGAGAGGATCTGATTGTATTTACATTTTAAAGACATAATTTTTTTATGTTTCTCCCTAGATGGGTGTCTAGCATTCTCCCTATCCAGTAAGTGAATTTGTCCCTCCAGTTCTACCAATTCTCTTCTGTTTTGCCTACTCCTGGCAGTCTGAAAGGAGATGATACAGCCTCTCAAATAAGCCTTCAGTGTTTCCCACAATAATGCTGGGGAAGTCTCTGTGTTGTCGTTGGTATCAAAGAAAAATGTAATTTGATCTTTAAGATGTTCACAGAATGTTGGTTCTGTGAGGAGCTGAGGATTCAACCTCCAGACCCTCTCGTTTGGTTCGATGTCACCCAATCTCAGGGAGAAGGTGAGTGGACTGTGGTCAGAGATTATAATATCATGATACCTCACATTACAGGTATAGGGGAGTAGTTTAGCATCAACCAAAAAGTAGTCAATTCGAGTATAAACATTGTGAACATGAGAGTAAAAGGAGTATTCCCTACCCGTAGGGTTAGAGATCCTCCATATATCAAATAAGTTCGCATTTTTTATGTAGGTATTCAAGAATTCGCATGAATAGGAGGTAGGGCTTCGCCGGGTAGGGGATCTATCCAAATATTGGTCTAGTACACAGTTGACCAGGTTAGTATGGGAGATAT